>NW_020799099.1:11282019-11441759 GCF_003259725.1 Athene cunicularia | reverse complement strand
CACCAGATTCCTGTGGGCCTCTGTGTTCTCCTCGTACAAGCTGTACCGGTGTGGCTTCCTTCAGTCCCATTGTGCTATTGCTAACTCTCAGCTACCTGCTGGAAAGCCATCAGCTTCCTCTTGGCCATAGCCCTGGACTATTAGCTAATAGTGGGCTGCAAGGATCCTGCCCACTAAGAAGCAGGCTGGAGTACAACCTGCTCACTCCAAGTACTTCTGTAGGCAAAGGCAAAGCCTCTGGAGGTAATTTTAGGGAGTCAGAATTATGCACAAATGTCTAGCTTCCTAGGTTTTTCAAAGGCAATTCCCTGAGTTGTATAGAGCTATGATGGGTCACAGCCAACTGGCCATGACTGCTTGTGTGAAGAATATGGTGGTGATTCATGTTAAAAATATAATGACTTTAATATGAGGAGCATGGGTGCTGCTGATGTTTTGTTATGTACAAAAGTTGAAAGAGATTTATTGTAGTTTTATTGTTAAAATGGTTTGGAGGTATTTTATTAAGTAAATACAGACTCATATGGACAGTTATTGCAAATGTGGAAAAGTACTGGAAAAAACCCTGTCGGAAGGGCTCTCATTTTAGCAAGAAAAGGAGTGGAAAAACAACGCCAGAAAAGCTGAGATTAGAGAAACTCCACTGCGCTTGTGTGGACTAAAACACACCCATCTTATGACTATGTATTAGAAAGACTATAAAAAGTGGTGGGTTTGTTCACGCTTGGTCGTTGCACATCCATCCATGTGGCGTCCTCGGTCTGTCGGTGCGGAGCGGAAACACCACCCCACCCCCCCCGCTCCCCGGCGTACTGAACCTTTTTTTTGTTTTGCTTGTTCTCATTTCAATAAATTCATAAAAGTTATTTTCTCATTCTGCCTCTGCATTTATAACACATCCCATATATCTCTCTCATCAAAAATAAACTTGTGGGCAGTCAGAGTTCTAATGAAAGAGGAAGATTTTGCCCATTTTACAGAGTATTGATTATTTTACCAGCTCTATAAAGCAAAATAACTTTCCTGGAAAGAATAGCATGCTATCAAAAGAAGGTTTTGTTTCTAGCAGGGATACACAAGTAACAGACAGAACACATAGCATCTTCCTGGGCATGTGGATTATAATAGCCTAAGAACAGAGTACACACCCAAAGGCAACAGAAGGATGATTAATATTATTGAAGAAAGCCCAACAGGTGTCTAGAAATAAAATTTGTGATTTGTCACAAGCTGTGACTAGAAAACAATAAAAACCTGGAACAAAGAGAAACACCATATGAAGTATAGTGGATATAAGACGTGTCTCTTTTTTTACTACATCTTTATCTAGGCATGTAAAGGCTATCATAGATAGGAAAATAAATAAGGTTGTACTATCCTGAGTTCCTGGTACAAAATCGATAATTTCTCCCGTGATACTGAAGTATTATTTTGAAAAACCATGTTATTTAGTTCTTTTAATAACTTTGAGAAATTTTAGCAACAAGTATAATCAGGAAAAAAAACCAAACATTGGTTTACAGGAATATCCTGATGTGATAAGAGTGTTCTTATTTTGTTGCTTTCCTGTATATGTTATGAAAGGCAAAAACTTCCAAATATCTCCCACTCCAGTCATGTTCTGTCTAGAAAAAAGATTATCAAGAGATTCATTTATGCATTGTTTGAAATCTTTCACAGAAAGGTCAGATCCCTGGAGAATTGATATTAGCAATTATTCAGAAGCATAATTAGCTGTTTGCATAATCTTTTTTCTAGTTCTTGGAGTAAATTAGCCTGAAATAGAAGTGTTTGAGTTGATATCTCTATTCAGGACATTTTCTTTTAGAAAGGACAATTGCACCCACTTTGCTCAGCACAGTGATCTAGAAAGTTTTGTTTGCACGTGAAAATAATGCCTCCTGCTTTTGCACGAACTATTAAATTCTCTTTTGTCATTTCAAGTTAAAATTGGCATTTTTTTAAGAGCTTGTTAGTTAGCCCCCTCTGGCAGCTGCCATCTTCTGAGTATAGTTGCATTTGCTATCACATCTGACACTCTCTGCAGGGGTTCTTGCAGTATGTGCTGGCTGTGTGATGCCTTCGTACTAAAACAACAGTCAAATGGGGAGCTTAATGCTTTAGAGAACATTACAAAAATATGTGCATAGTCCTTACATCTGGGTGATGTAAAAGCTGCAGAATAAGAGACAGGTGAGTATTATACATGCAAGGCCTACCAGAGCTGTGTGGTTTGATTAACATAGGCAGGACTATGCTCAAGGAGAAATGCCAAGGAGATTCAGATGTCCCTTGCATAACCTTAAATTATATAAGTTTTTCAAAATGTTGCTACAGTTTAGTCTGATATTATGGGCTAGACGCAATATGTTCCTGGCTCAGCTGCTCCAGCCTTTGCTATGCAGACAAGATAATCTGAAATCTGTGAACCATTGTGAGGGAAGGATATTTATTGTTCCAGGTCCTGGGAGCAGGAATAGACTGAATATGTTGTTAATTCATTATTATATATCCCTATTCCCTGCCTTGTCCCATCTTCTGTGCTTAAATAACAATGGATACTAGGCTTTTCCAGACTCCGAGTTCATGCTGAGGAGCGCAGTTTGTTCTGTGTTGGAACTTCCCTAGGACACTTATCCTGCAGAATATCCTGGCAGCAAGGCAAAACCATGGAGCTGGACTAGCACATGATGAGCAATTGATATTCTCTTGATAGACAGTGCAATGTGTGTATTCTATGTAGTGTACATTGTTCTCACAACTTGCTTCCACCTTCTATCATCCTTTAAAGCAAACTTTTAAAATTATAGAACCATGGAGTTATTCGCAGAAACATACTCTACAACCTGAAAAGAGTTATAAAGCAGGTATGTTTACTCCAGCGCCGGGCTGCGAGGGGATTTCTCCACAAAGCTTGCCCATCCGCAGCACCTTTTACCAGAAACTTACAGAGCGTGGATATCCATATTCATTGTATTACATAACACGAACATATATATGGCTGGGTCAGTTCGAAAGGCTGGTGTCAGCAGTTTATGCTGTCTTTGTGACTCCGCATTGCCTCCTGGTGGGTGTCTTCAGAGGTCTTTGGAGGAAGGCTCACAGTCTTTCTCACCTTGTACTTTTCCTCAGAGCATGCACAGATTCTCTTAGCCGATTTCTTGAACAACAAGAGTGGTTTCAGCTGGTTTACTCATTCTATCTTATCAAAAAGCACCAGTATACTAGTTTCTACCACCCATATCTGGCTATCTAACCACTACAAAGACTAAACTTGTTAGAAGGCATCTGTTTTCCAAGAACATGCCTCTTATTTTTGCTGAACATTGTAGCTCTTTGTAAGTTTCCACAGAAAATGGCTTTCTTTTGATGAACACAGTAGTCCTTGGTAAAATTCCACAGAACAGTCTGGGCAAGCAGGATTATTAAGCAATATTATCAATATTCAAAAACTCTATAAATTGCTATAAGTAAATAAGTTACAAAGCAAGTAATCATTTCTCTGTATCAAGAGAGCCTCAGCTGGATGTGAAATAAGGCAGTGTAGGTTGTTCTAACTCCACAATACTGTGAAAGTTGGTTATAGACACTGCAGAACCCCTTGCCACAGGGTATGCGTGATAAGCATTAAGAATGATTGCTTATTCACAGCAATGAGCCATGCAGTCTTCTAAAAGGGGAAAGTGAATCTTACTAGCCTGATCAAAAGATGATCAACAGTAGGTATGTGCTGGCAGATATCTTTAGGAAGGGCCAGTGCCTGATAAAACAATGGAACGATTTAGTGCCTAGAACAAAAAATGAAGGAGACCTGCTACTTCAGGAATGTAGCTTATGATTTGCATTTTAAACTCTTGGATTACAAAAAGCATTCTTTTTAGTCTTAGTAAGTAAATGCAAAATCACGTTTGTTAAAACATTCAAGAGCTAATGTTCTTCTGGCTGTATATTGTATGCAACTGAAGACATCTTCTGCAAAGTGATGTATGGCATCTATTTATTGCTTGGTTAGTAAAGGCATCTGCAAGAAAGCATTAATATGTGTTATCAGCTTTTTTTAAAAAGAGTTCACATTGTGGGGTTTTACTTCCATGCTTCTCGTTTTAGACCTGTGATTTGTCCCTGTTCCCCAGTAATCCGTCTTACAGCTGCAGGACCTCTTTGTTAAGCCCCAAGCATAACTACACTTAGAATGTTCTTACTCTTGCCAATACAGAAAGGTCTTCTTAAAGAAGCCTGCCTCTTTTTTACTTTTTATTCTCCTCCCTGATTTTTTTTTTCTTTTTTTTTTTTTTCATGAAGTGCCAAAAAAACAAAATAACCATTTGTTTTCACAGCTTTGCAAATTAGATGCCCATCTGTTTCAGTGGAAATAATAAATATTGAATTAGTGTGAATGGTATTCTTGTGTACCTGTGGTTTTGGTTTAGTATCTCATCCTTTAATGGCATACAACTCTTGTTGACTATATGAAAGTGTAGTGATGCTTATGTCTCCTTCAGAGATACAAATTAGACTTTCAAGAATTGCAGAATCAGGCTTTCAAGATTGAAATTATTTCAACAGAGCTTGGATTGATGAGTCTACTTCCTATACTTCTGAAAACTGTCTAGTCTTAGACATCGAGGTTTCTTTAAAGAATTGTCCCTAGATATAAGCACCAAACACTTCTAAAAACCTCTCTTGGTGCATAATTCTCTCATTTTAAATATATGTATAATTAGTGAATGTGATACTTACATCCTTAACATTTTATATATTGAGCTGTTAATCTACTTGTATTGATTGTGCCCTGCTTTAATCAGGATGAAAGTAACAGGCTATAAAAATGACTGCATTAATAGTCCATTTTTAAATGGCTCATTCACAGAGATGGGAGATCTTACACTCTTCAAATGTGCTTTTTCTTGGTGAAAAATTCTACTGTTATGGAGGAACGCTATTTATAGCTATGGTGTTTAGGCAAAAAGTAGACCTGGTTGAATTATTTATTGCAAGGAGTATTAGCTGTGAATTTAGTTCTATTTTCTGTGCACAAATCATTCGTGAAATGACCTGATTCTTTTTGTGAATGAAAAATGTCAGCCTATGGGTTATTCTCTAGAGCTATTTACATGATTCCTTCTGGGTTTGAGAAATTTTCCTTCTGTAGGTAGTTTCACCCATCAGCTTGTTTTCCATGGGATTTAATTGGCTGCCAAAACTGATCTCACTTCATTTACTTCAGTGGACAACTGAACTTTGAAAATCACAAATATATTTCTGCGACAACAGTAATACTCACCTGTCGACAAAGGTCTACAGGTCAATCCGAAGAATAACTCTTTCTTCAATGCAAAGAAAATTCCTTGCCTGAAAATTGGCAAAAATAGCTGACAATACATAGAAGAAGATTTATAGCTAAAGGATGATCTAGTTCTGATTTATATGCTTAATTCTGAGTAAATGCACTGTGTTCATTTTTCACTTACGTCTAGCAAGAATTTCCCATGCAAATGGCATTAAATGAGGAATTCTGAAATACTATTACAAACAGCCTAGTCATCTAAGTTTGTTTATGAAAAACTCGTATGTATGGAAGTGAAGATTCAAAGCAATGGGAAAAAAAATTGAAAGTGTCGATTTTACCTGGGCACCGGAATCCCATTACTAGAAGTACTAGGTGCTTAACACTTAAATCCTCAATGATATTTAGGTTCTGAATTCAACAGTAAGTACACAATGCCTTTAAGGACATGAGCCTTAGTTAACCTGTATCTTTATAAAAGCAATAGATAATCAGATTGCTAAGTGTTAGGCCTTAGTGGGAAGCTTATATATTATTATGAATTATCTGAAAGCTAAAATCAAAACAAAAGTGCAGAGAGGAAGGAATGTTTCTCTTTAAATAAAGTTTTCATGTAGGAAATGTAGTTCAGAAAAAAAATCTGCTTTGAAATGCTGCCTTTTCTGAGGATTGAATGGTGTTTACACAGAATAGGGTTTCTCTGTTTTCTTAAAATCCATGATAAATAATTTGGTTTAATTATTTTGGTTTTTTTCATGGTCTTAGAATCTGGTTATTTGCAGCAATGTTAACAGCAGGTTCAGTTCTCTCCAAACTATGCTGAGATGATTAAAAATGAAAAGAGATCCAAGGAGTTCTAAGGATAATCTTAAGGATAATCGTAATACCACATTGTGATTTACATGGTGCTCTATGCTCCCAAGCTCTTAACAAGATCTCTACAGATATTTTGTCCTAAACCAACTATAAAGCAAATATTTTCCTGCTAGTAATTAAGTCCATGTCCATGTCATAACACGGGTCCCAGAAGTTGCATTTGCCTCTCTGAAAGTACTCAAGTTAGGAAACTGATAATAAACCTATAATGCATGGTGAATCTCAGTACTGTACAATTAACATTGCAGTTTAAACCTTAATTAGATTTTCCCTTTGAAGGAGTGGATTTCAATATAATTTAATGGTTTGTTTGTTCAATGGCTCTCTGCTTCCATTTAATTATGGCACTTTTTAAAATAATTTTCCTTACTAAAACAGCAAGAAGGGGCTGAAAAAGGTATTACTACTGCTCAGTATAGGAAAAGGTAGGTGGGAAGATTCTTAAAAAGGGTGTCAATGTGCTTTCATGGAACCTGTGGATATAGACAATCCTACAATGTAGGAGTATTGTTAAAACTATGAGGCATCCCCATATGTGTGGATAGACTGGAAAGCATCAGCTTTTGTAGTCCCTTAAACTCTTGTCAATGAAATAAGCTCCAGTTCCTCTCTAAGCAGATTTTAGTTCAGATGCCAGTGTAAGTATTATATGATAGTCTTTCACGTGTTAGATCAAAAAAGTGTTAACAGTACCATCTGTTGGGGTCTTCCCTTTGGTAAGTGGTGGTAATCATGCTGTCCCTGGCAAGAGACTGACCAGCTAGTCTCTAATTATGAACTCCTAGTAAGAGGTGGCATGCTGAAGTAATATTTCCTCACTCGTTACTGGCTCAGACACACAAACAAATTATCATAGCTTAGCAAATCAATTTTCAAGCAGTAGGAACTGTTCATGTGCATGCTTTTAGACCAAATACAAATAAATTCAATTTAATGTTGTCTGCAGTGAAAGAAGGAGAAGCACAAGGTGTGCTACTTCCCATGTGTCTTAAGCAAAGGGTATGAACATGGTTGGTTACTATTGTTCATCTGGTACCTTGTAACCTGAGATGTAGTAATTGGTGACAGGTCTGCCCTCTCACTAACTCTTTAACCTGCATTTTAAAAAAGAAAAGGAGGTATTGCACTTTGCTTCTCTTTGTATGCCTGTGTGCTGGACCTTATGAGCACTGTTTTAGATACTCATAGAATGTTTTCTAATTTTAATCAACCATGTTCCTTTAGGTGATTGTCACAGACATGTAAAAGAGAAGACCACTGCAGGTCGGCATTTGAAGTGTAAGTTTAATTCACTGACATTTTCTACATTGAGGGATATGAAGCTGAAAAATCATCAGATAGGCCAGTCATTATGTACCAACTTAGACCTGGAAAACTTACCTGTCTTTCAGAATCCTAAAAGAGCATGCTTAGCAATTGCTGTTCTGAGAGAAATCTGAACATGAGTTTAGTCATAGAAGGCAGGCAAAACAGTTATAATACATACTGGTCACCTTCATGATTGTTGCTTCTTTGCTTCTTCCTACTCCAAGAAATACCTTGTCAGAGTAAGAAAATACCTCCAAGGTGGATGTGGGCATTATACTGCTGTATTTATTATATTGAAGAACAATCTGCATGCACTGTATGAAAAAGGTGACTTGTAGAAACTAACTGATTAGTAGGTACCAGCTTCAGAAAAGAGGCAGAGACATTTTTCAGCTAGGAATAGAGAATTTCAGAAGCTAGCAGTGGGAATCCCAGTAGTACAGCTAACCTGTATCTGTAAATTTGTTACAATGTTTGCTTCCAGGTATTTTTATTTATGATAGGATAAGTTCTTTATAAGTTTGGAAATTTCTACTAGCTGGAAGGTATGTACAACTCAAATTGTAGACCTCTTCTCCAATCTCAGGAAGCATAATATCCTAAGGAATATTTGATGTGCTTGTTGAGACATGTCAAAAAGTCATCAAGAATAAGAAATTTTGACACTCAACAGCACTGGAAACAGACAATGGCTTTTGGTGCCTGGGAGTGTGATGAAAGGACAACTGTGAATATATCCCTTCAAATAAACTTGTAAATTGAAAAAAAAGATGCAAGACAACCAGGAGCTGCAACTATTTATCCAGTTCTGCTGGATGTATCAAATAGACACTGGTCATCAATTCACAAGACATCTCATTTTCCCTATTTGCAAGGTGAACTTAGGCTGTTGAGCAGCGGAATGAAGTCACTTGAGATGAATACTGTGTTGGGTTTGTGTGTGGCAAGGGATTTTGGTAGCAGGGGAGGGGACTATAGCAGTGGACCCTGTGAGAAGCTTCTCAAAGCTCCCTGGCTTCAAGTCAGACCCATCTCTGTGCCAAGACTGAGCCAATTAGCAATGGTGGTTACACCTCATATACTACCTCTAAGGTAGCAATTTCTTCTTGACTGATGTAGGTAGCTCAGACAACTGGCTTTCCTTGATTCCCATCTCAGGGACTGCTGGAGTGTCTGCCTATGGGTTGAAGATTCAGTGTGGCAGCAGGATGGTCAGGAACTGAGAGCTGGATGGATTGATTTGCTTGTTTATTACTGTCTTTTTGGTAGTGTGCGATTTGCTGGAATTAATATAACTTGGATTTGTCTTTTAGCCACTCATCACACTTACTGGGGCACATTTATTGTAAACATTTACAATCCAAAGATTCTTCTATGCTCTGATTTTTAGATAAGCTATTTGTCATTTAACACAGGAACAGAGGTGGCTGATGATGTACAGATTATTTCTAAAGAAAAACTGTACAGGTAGGTGTTTTTCAGAACAGAAACCATAATACTTTTAAGACAGTTCCTGTGTTGAAAAAGTCACTGAAGTTGAGAGCAACTTTACAGATGCTGTGAAATACTTTGAGTAAACGCACATGTTTGCCTTGGAGCTTAAATTCTGATTAGAGCTAGTGATGGCTGTTGGACTAATAGCTAATGATATCAGTGAATATACCTATTCCTGCTTTGGGTTGAGTGGAGACTGAGTGCACCCTTCTGAGTCATGCCTCAAAGACCATAAATACTTTTCTTCCCATAACTGTCTCTAGCACAGGCTGGTGACATTTCCTTTGGTGCCACTAGCTCTGAAATTATTCCTCTTCAATTCAGTGTTATTTTTGGATCTAAAGTTCAAGAAGCTGCTGGAGCTGTAACTTGCGTTTCTTTTTCCCATACAGCACTTAATTCATAACACTTGACATCCTGCTTTGCCCTGTTACATTTTGTAACTTCATGTCCCCAGATTGCCTGCCAGGGTATCAACACTGAAGAAGATTGCTGGGTGATTTAAGTCTGTCTTGTAAAAAATTCCCCAGGCATTAGTAAGTCCTCACAGCAATTTTTTGGGCTGTTCTTTCGAGGTAGTGCCAGGTGTTTTTAAGAGGACCTTTATGAAGAATTAAATAAATTATATAGCATAGGACTGATCCATATTGCACCCTTCACATTACATGTTCCCTTTGTATTATATATGTAAATCTAGAAAGCTTGAAATACCACTTTCACGCACGTGCAGACCTGTAAAGTCTTGCAGTAGAATTAAGGTCCCTAACATGTTAATTGTATTTAAATGAATTGTGTTCTACATCCTTTAAATGTTATTTTAAAGACCAATCATCTCAGAAGTCCCACTTTGTATTTATCCCAGTCCCACTGGGATATGCTCTTCTGAAAGTTCTGTGTGCGCTGGACCTGAGTTACCCTATAGACATGGAAGAGAAAGAGAGAAATAATACTTGTGCAAGAAGGGATCATTAGATTAAATTTGGTATGAGTAACTGGATGTCCTCTCAAAGTCTTTTGAAGATTATCCCAGAGAAAATTTTATTTGACCAGTCTGGATTTAAGGCTCAGTTGTATTCTGACACATACAGTTGTGTTGCTGTATATTTTGAATATTTCTCTTCCCTAGTGCTCTTGTAGGGTTTTAAACATATGCTTATATGGCTAGTTTTGGGCTCAAACAATTTGCAAGTAATTTCAACCACTCCCATACAGTTAATGAGTCTCACAGAGATTCCTGATCATTGTACACAAGGGGGCTTGGGTGCATTGATGTGAAGAATTTGATTTAAAAACAAGCCATAAAAGTAAGACTGTGGAAAATCCTACTGCTTAATTTCTTCTCTATATGTAATAACCACATAAAAGATTTTTTTGAGAGACTAAGGCAGCCATTCCATCAGTTTGGGACTTTGAGCAATAAGATCACCTTAAGGAAGCCTTATTTCTCTCAATTTTTTCCCCATTCCCCTTTATTGTCTTTGACTTTTGCCCCATACCTTGCCTGGAACTCTGCAAAAATAAAGATTATATTTAACCTGGATCAATTCACCGATCTTGTTCACAATATGGTCTTTTAAAATGGTAACATCAGCAGTCTGGAAGAGATGACACGTTGCAGCAGGGAGCAAGAAAAGCTGAGAGTGAGGTGAAGGGAACTATTTTAGGTGTTGTCACTACAGCAGTCCCTGTATTGTGTGACAGCCTGAGGTTCTCTGTCCTTTTAAAATGCTCCCCTATATCTTTTGGATTCTTGAAACTGAGACGCGGAGTCTTTAAAGGGAGCTGTCCTTCATTAGGCATAGACTTCATTACAAGGTACAAATCACTGGGAGAAGGGAAAAAAGCTTACATTCACATTTCCATGTAAAAGAAAACACATTTTTCTAGATGTGTTATATAAAATTACAGCTACCACTATTGAAAAAAACAAAACCAAAGCAAAATGCCTTAATGACTTTTGAAAACATATGCTAGCTGTGGCTGTTCTACCAGAGAAGGTCATCCTGGGTTTGAAGTTTCAAAAAACCATTTAAAACGATTACCAAGGAAACTTCAAAATATAAAAAGAAGAATTTATCAGGTAGTGTAGTCATAGAATGAAGGGTAACACATTTAAACTGTAAGAGAGTAGGTTTAGATTAGCTATTGGAAATAAAATCTTTACTGTGAAGGTGGTGAGACAGTGGAATAGGTTGCCCAGGTAAGTTCTAGATGCCCCCTCCCTGGAACTGTTCAAGGCCAGGTTGTATGAAGCTTTGAGCAACCTGATTTATTGGAAGCTGTGCCTGCCCATGGCAGGGGGGTTGGAACTAGATGATATTTAAAGTCTTTTCCAACCCAAATCATTCTATGATTTCATTATTCTGTGCATTGCACTTTGCGCCTTTGTCTTATGCTTTATTACTGTTTTCAGTATGGACCTTAACTTCATTGGACTGACAGTGACCTATAGCTTTTTCAGTAAATGCTGAAATTTTGCCACCAATTTGCTGTGAATACTCAACTACATTTGGTAGGAAGACAGATCTATTATTAAATTCAAAACTGTGATCTGAACAGGCATAAAACATGACATGTTGCAGATAATGGGGAAAAAATGCAATGATAAATAGAACAGGTGTAAAAGATAAAAGAACAGTATATCAAATGGTGAAATATGCCTCAGTAAAGAGAAAGCTTTTCAAAACAGGTATTGATTACTGTAAAATGACTACAAATAACAAATTAAATTAAGATGAAGTGATGCTCTTGCAACAAGCAGAAGATATGACACAAAGATGTGATAGGCAGAAACATAATGAAAGCAAGACAGCAGCACAATGCAGAAGAAAATTTAAATGCATCAGAAATATCTGGTGATTAAGGCTTTTTGATCCCACTAAATAGTATACGTGTATTTAGCTTTCTGAATGGTTTCAGTGATGCTTTTCATATGCATTCAATGAGCATATACAAAAATAGCAGAAAATAAAAGGAGATTGAAATTCTTGCCCTGAAAGAAATCTAGAGGTGCTGATAAGACTTCACACCCAGGATTTTTTTTCTTAGTCAATTCTCTGAGAAAAATGAATTAACCAAAACAATACAATGGATATTTGAAATGTGGAGTGTTGAGCACATCAAATGCCTTTAATCTTCAAGTAAAGTTTTTGACACAGGACCAAATGTGTCAGTAAAATTCTTAGACTTGTGTTTAATCCCTTGAACAAAAGCTATTCTTTTAGAAGGTTAAAAGTTCAAACAGAGGAGGATGCTAAGAATCATCCAGGGCTTAAATCTAAGCAGAAAAAGACACACATGGAATGTGTTACAGAAAGCTCTTTGCACTTGGCTGAGAGGCTTACAAGTTGGAGGGAGCAAGAGAAAATGTTATGGGAGAGGAAGTTTTCAAAAACCCAGTTCAGATGTTCTTAGTATAGCAAAATCCTAAACCCAACTGCTATTTCCTAATCTTATTTGGCATATAGGCTCCACACTTCTGAAAATCCTGGTGTACTCTCATGCTCAGCTTTAGGTCAGTGAGTTTACTCTCACTAAATGAAAGTATTTTTTCATGCTTTTGTGTAGAAGAGTGTGGTCTTGTACTTGGAAAATTTTATTTTATCTAACACAGTCCTGTTCCTTCTTCCACAAGCAGATTCCAGAGGGACTGGCAGCCTGAAGCAGGCCTACATACTAATTGAGCTGGGTTTCCCTGTAAACAAATTAACTGAAGATATATAAAGATTTTGTTTAATTATAAATTTTATCTTCCATAATAAAGAGGTTTACCTGAATATGGATTTCACCTAAAATGGGCAGAAAGTTGTGTGGAAGGCTACCTTGCTAGCTATAAGTTGGGTGGGAGTGTTGATGTGCTCGAGGGTAGGGAGGCTCTGCAGAGAGACCTGGACAGGCTGGAGCCATGGGCTGAGCCTAACTGGAGGAGTTTCCATAAGGCCAAATGCCGGGGGCGGCCCTTGGGCCACAACAACCCCCAGCAGTGCTACAGGCTTGGGGAGGAGTGGCTGGAGAGCTGCCAGTCAGAGAGGGACCTGGGGGGGTTGACTGACAGCCCGATGAACAGGAGCCAGCAGTGTGCCCAGGTGGCCAAGAAGGCCAATGGCATCCTGGCTTGTGTCAGCAATAGCGTGGCCAGCAGGGACAGGGAAGGGATCTGACCCCTGTACTCGGCACTGGTGAGGCCGCCCCTCGATTCCTGTGTTCAGTTTTGGGCCCCTCACTCCAAAAAGGACATTGAATGACTCGAGCGTGTCCAGAGAAGGGCAACGGAGCTGGTGCAGGGTCTGGAGCACAGGTCGTACGGGGAGCGGCTGAGGGAACTGGGGGTGTTTAGTCTGGAGAAGAGGAGGCTGAGGGGAGACCTCATCGCCCTCTACAGCTACCTGAAAGGAGGTTGCAGAGAGCTGGGGATGAGTCTCTTTAACCAAGTAACAAGCGATAGGACAAGAGGTAATGGCCTCAAATTGTGCCAGGGAAGGTTTAGACTGGATATTAGGAAGCATTTCTTTCCAGACGGGTTGTTGGGTGTTGGAATGGGCTGCCCAGGGAGGTGGTGGAGTCCCCATCCCTGGAGGTGTTTCAGAGTCAGGTTGACATAGCGCTAAGGGATCTGGTGTAGTTGGGAACTGTTAATGTTTGGTTAATGGTTGGACTGGATGATCTTCAAGGTCTTTTCCAACCTAGATGATTCTGTGATATATTACTAATAGCAGGAGTGCATAGTGATCTTTGCTTTTTTCAGTGGCTGGTTTGGTCAGCTCAGAAATTTGGATGCTAAGTCCCTGAACATAGATGACTTTTAACATCTGCATGATGTACACTTAGCATAATATGTCTGCTTTTTCTCATCTTTTGTTTTTCTATATGTTACATTTTCAGATCTTTTTAAAAATACATTAAAATAAGAGATTTAAAGTGAAAAGGGGAAGAAAGAGCCATCTTACTATAGGATTTATATTGTAAATAACCTGTCATTGAAATTAATGTGTCTGAGCTCCTGCTTTCTCTGAAGATGATAAAGCAAATCTTTTATTTTCTTATAATTTGATAATTCTGTATCAGAGTTCTTCCTGGCTTTCCATTTTTTAACCAAAATAAACACAAAGTCCTGTGGGAAAATCATCCTTTGGCAATAAATCCCTGGAGTGGCCTCAAATGGAGGAATCCACAAACCTATTCCTGCTTTTTAAGGGAACCCTTTATATAACCCTATTAACTTCCATGAAGACACAGAATTTGACTATCTTGAAAATTAAGTTGGCAGATTGCTGGACCTGGCTGTACATCCTTTCCTAAAATGTCACAGTTCTTTTCCTTTATGCATGGACAGTGGGTGATTTAGAGCTTCTCAACCAGGCTCCTGTGGTCCACTATGGTATCTCCATAGCTCCAGGCATGCTGGAGAATTGCAGGGGTTGTTACCAGAGTGTTTCTTCTATCTTAAGAAATCAAACTGCTGTGAAGTCTTAGAATGAATGGTGAGCAATGTGATTATCAAAGTCCTACAGTGTTGTACCACAGGTTCAAAGAAATTGGTAAAGATAGATGACAATTAAAGAGATGTTACTGGGTAGAGAGACAACAAATCACAGAAGACATATGTTGACATAGCCTATGTTGTTACTGCAAGTTAGTCCTGCAGGAATACAAACACATAGCCATTGACAACCATGAACAGATGATTTCCCTTAAGTATAGTGATGGAACCGCAATGCAAGCAAGTCATGGCAACCTGCAAGAAAACATGTACCTTTACAGTTGTCTCCCAGAAAAGGTAGCTAAACTGCAAGAAAACATGGATGATAGGATAGGCAATAAAATATCTCTTATCAACCCCTTAGTAAATCAGATTCTGCGGTCTGTAAAGGATAAAGTCGTTTGTTACAGGAATAATGAGATCTTAAGGATTTCATACCACTAACATAAGAACATATTTCTTTTTCAGCAAGGACTATTTGGTCTGGCTCCTCCATGACATGGTTAATACTTGATTAATGTTTCACTTTTAAATGCCAGCAAAGAAAACAGGCAGAGTTTTACTTCCTAATTAGCTTCTTGCTTTCCATTTGCAAAGACTATATGTCATCTAGTGTACTGAGTTGTGTCTCACCAGAGAAACTGAACACTTATAAGCAGAGTATACTTTCAAGCTGTTTGCATCTGAAATAATTGATTCTAAGGGAACTTCCACTCTATCAGAGCCAAAACTTCATTAAAAACGAAGCCAAACAAAACCCCACAAAAAACTCTCTTTTGGCTTAAAGCCATAATATATATATATATATATATATATATATATATATCTAACAAAGAAATTGTGTGAAATACAGGACATTATAAGCATTAATATAGGAAGCATATTAATAACATAAAGGGTTGTAAGACTAGGAAGAGTGGTTCCAAAGCTTTACTGTGAAGGAGTGCCACAAGAGCTGAGAGAAGGCTTTTCTTCAAGAATAAAAATGAAGATAAATGATGAGACAAACTACAGAGTTTAGTATATGGGAGTATAATAGGAATATCATAATCTAATTTCAACATGTCCCTCACCCCACATGTGTAAAGTCTAATGGAAACTCACAACCTTTTATTGTCTCACTAGCAGTACATACATATCTGCTTCTGAATTTGACTCAGCAAACCTACATGGGAGGGGACCTAAGGTGGTGCAATCCTCATGCTGATAAATTGTAAGAGGAATGGTTAGAAAACATCAGGTAATAAAGAGTGTATAAAAGTATGATACCTTACGCTGTTATTTGTGTTTTGGTTATGTTGTGTATCTCTGAAGGTCATCAAAGATATTGAAGACTCTGAGCAAGCTTTAGACCAACCAATGAGAGTACTTTGAGCAGACCAGCTTTCAGGTGCAAATGAGAACAAAGCCAAGTAAAAATAAAGTATTTCACGGAGAAATAATTGCAGCACTTGGATACACGTTTTAAAACAGAATCTGGGCATGACTAAATGAACATAGCTTGCAGCAATGACTGTAGTGGGAACGAAATCATGGGATCCTAGTCTTGGATTTCAATAGCCTTAAGTGTGCCACTGGACAAAATCAGTGTCTCTCTGTTTTGTCCTGTGTCTACCAGTGCCATCCTGGACAAAGGTATGTGATCACAGGATCATAGAATCATAGAGCAGTTTGTGTTGGAAGGGACCTTTAAATGTCATCTAGTCCAACCCTCCCTGAAGTTGGTCTAATGATGTGGTATCAGCCTCTGAATTGGGATCTTGTTTCACAGAATCACAGAATCATTTAGGTTGGAAAGGACAGTGAAGATCATCCAGTCCAACCATTAACCTAACACTGACAGTTCCCAACTACACCATATCTCTCAGTGCTATGTCAACACGACTCTGAAACACCTCCAGGGATGGGGACTCCACCACCTCCCTGGGCAGCCCATTCCAACGCCCAACAACCCCTTCTGGAAAGAAATGTTTCCCAAAATCCTTTCTAAACCTTCCCTGGCACAACTTAAAGGCCATTACCTCTTGTCCTATCAATTGTTACTTGGTTAAAGAGACTCATCCCCAGCTCTCTGCAGCTTCCAAAAGAAGTTTGTCAGAAGACACTTGCCAGAGAAGAGATTGCTGAAGAAAAACTCCCAGGAGTGTTTAAAATCGGTTTAAAAGAACTGTTAGAAATCATAGAGATTAACTGAGCTGTACCAAGCCTGCTAAGGAGTACAGAAATCATGAAGAGACATTTCACATATATACCATATTGAATATCTGTGTTGGTATTAAATCATCACATAGAACAGCATGAATAAATTTGCTCTCTGATAAGCTAAAGCTAAAGCTGAGAGCAAAAGAGTTTGATAAAGACATGAAAACTCTTCTGATGAAAATTATAGTTCAAGAGGAACAACGCAACTGATCATAAAGCAAAATAGCAGACATGAAGGACGTGAACAAAAGAAGTTTACACAACCTATGCTGAATGTGATTAACTAGCAGAACAATTGATCCAGGAGATCTCAGCTGCGAGAGTTATGGGAAGGTCTCCTTTCCTACAGCTGTGATTGTATTTTTCTGACAGTAAACTCAGAGATATTTTTAAATTATGTTTGTCTTTCCATGGTTTCTTGCCATAAGAGAAGTAGCTACACCTCTTATGTATTTCTTACTCTCCTGTTTCAGAAAAGTATATACACAATACCTTGCACTTGTTCTTCTCCTAGTTGTTATAGCTGCCTTGTTATCCTAATATCTGAACAATTTTAATTAAAAAAAAAGAATCAGCAGTAGTTCTACCTTCACCAATGCTTTTCCAGAGTGTAAATTTTCTTTGGATTAAATGCTTTTGTTTAGGAGATTTAAATGAAGGAAATGGTGTTATGAGAAATTGTGCTATAACTAATGGTCTTATGAGTAATTCTAAGATCCTTTTCTGAGATTTTTTGATACTTGCTTAAGAGTTCCTTCTGAAAAGGTAAATTTCACCTGTGTCCCCAGAAATCTGGGAAATCCAAATTAAGTTGATCAGATGTTCTCCAGTGCATTGAGCTACAGAAGGAAAATACCTATTTCACAACATAGTAAGGTTTATTTTGGGAATGTGGACCAGCAATGGGAACAGAATTAGCAGGAATGTTTTTTCACCTTCTGGCCAGTTCTATAATACTAAAAGTATTCTCTGTGTCCTTGACAATGAACACTAACTTCACAAAAGCCTAAGATCTAAAACATAATTAATTTTTTCAATAAGTTGTAAAAGCGAAAATCACTGAGAATGAAAAAAGCTGTGTATACACCATGTGCATGTAGTGTTCTTGGAGAAACAGGGCCTAACTTTTGCATGCTGCTGTACATCAGAGAAGTGAAAGAGTTACTTTGATGTGAAACTTGTCAGCCTGGACACTTGAAGTACTGAAGAGACAGCTTTCAGCAGGACAGAAAAGTAAAACTTCAGCCCACTTTATAATGGAGGGAGTCTTAAAAAATGCTGTAGGAAAACCTTCAAGTGTCAGGGGCTTAAGGGGGAGCTGAAATGTTCTTCTACAAGGAAGTCTCTCTACTATTATTTTTGTATGGTTGAAGCTGGAAGTCTTCTTAAATATATGAAAAAGAACACCCAAGCTGTTTTAAATTTTCAGATAAATTAATGAGATAGAACATTTCTATGTTTTGTCTTTTTTCATCAATTTAAGGAATTTAAAAAAAAAAACAAAACACAAACCTTAGTCATCCTGACACAGTGCATATCAGTCATTTCGTAATGCTGTAGTGAGTATGGAGTGGTGGCAGTTTTTCATCAACTTGACATTTCAGATGCTTTTAATTTTTGATCTGGAGTGGGTTGAATGTGCTACTGGCAACTTCACAGACATCAACAACAAAAAAAATGTTTTTCCAAGGTGTCCTCTCAGATAAGGAGTTCAAAAAATAGCATTGTATGTATATTAAATACTGCAAAATATTCTGAAAAAGCATTCTGCTAAGAATAATTCTGAAGTTTTAAAACATAATCTTATACTTGGTTTTGTGAATGTAAAAATGTCTAAAAGATTGAAAATGTGTAATAGATGTTCCAGGAAACATCAGAAGTTCTGTCTGTCTCCCACCTTCAAATCTTAAAAAGGAAAAAATAAGGAAAAGAAAAAAATTTTAAAATCCAATAACTGAATTTTTCAAACAAAAAAAAAAAAAAAGGAAAAGAAAAAAATTTAAAAATCCAATAACTGAATTTTTCAAACAGAAAAAAAAAAAAAAAAAAAAAAAAGGGGACATTTTTGAGTAGCCTTAGAGGATTTTGAAGAGTTCCCTCACAAAAATCTTTTTGATGTCAAAGTATGAAGATTGGAGCCCATAATTTGGAAGACTTGAAAATCGGCTATGTTCCTTAAAGTAAGGCAAATGCTATGGTTTAGAATTCACGGTGAAATCTAGATTTGATGTTTTTAACAAAGGACCAAAGGACGTGGAAGTTCCTGGAAGTGGAACGCATTTGTTTAGAAGGCAATTGACCCTTTATGATAGTGTTTTCACATTCTTGTGTTTGAATACCTGACTCAGTGGTTGTAGTACATCATTCTCCATTATCAGTCACATTTGCATAATAGTAGGATAATAAATGAGTACATTATTTGTCACCAAAACAACAGAGAGTGTAACTTTTTTTTTTCTTTTTTTTTTTTTCTTGATAGAATCACAATTCATTCTTAAAGGAGTGGCTTCAAGAATCAAGAGAAACATATCTCTCCCTTCTTCCAGAAGTAGTTACCTCTACAGCGGTCAAGAGTACAGAACTTGAAAAAGCCACCAAAGTCAGTGGACTTTCTGTCAAATAGCCAGCTCTTTTTGATCATTAAATGACATATCTGTGTATCTTACAGGGAATTTAGGTGGATTGCAACTGTCTTTTGAAGGTTTAGTATCTACCTAATGCTGGTTCTGATAGAGCCTTTATATAGTAGAGCTTTGACGGGAAGGAATTGAAGGGACAGAAAGACATCATTCAATGAATTCATGCTTAATTATCCTTTTGGAAATCAAGTTTTTGGCCATTAGGTTCATTAAATACTTGTGTATCTTTTGTCTGTAAAGCTGCAGACTTCTCAAAGTGAACATGCTTCAACACACAGTTCCTTCTGGTAGAGCATGATGGTGGCCGTTAATAATTTCTTTGATTTTAGTGATGAATGGGGGGAAATCTAAATTCCTGAAGATTCGCTGCAGAGATGCAGTATACTGTTACACTTGAGCTTCAGGAAATTGAACAGTTAATGATACATTGTTCAACACTGTAACTATTTCCAGAGTTTCAGACTGTGTAAGTGTACCCTCTGGCCTGAAGTTTAATTTTTTTGGGCCATATGCACCCAAATGTATGGCATATAATATTCCCTGAAGATCAAAATCTTAATTCTTCCTTTCCTTCTCCAAATGTAATGATTTGATACACATTTACTTATTTTAGGGATTTATACAGTACTTATCACTGTAAGTACCTGTGGACCTAATACCTTAAAACCCACATTAGATTACATCCAAAAGATTGGTAGTCTCTTTCCTTCCACCACTGCCTGACCTGACTTGCCACAACTGATCTGGGTTCTAATCAGGATGTTGTGACAACTTGAAGACTTTCCACTGCTCTCCGTGTGACAACACAGCTAAAGTGTGAGTCAACCACCACATCATTATTGTTTTACAATGAATGAGCTGGTTATGTTTTGCTCATCCTTAGATTGCTTAGAGGGAAACCTAGTGACAAGTTATGTCTGGACTCCAAGCTGGATGTTGAATTCTCCTTGGAAGAAACTGGAAACTGATGCAGAAAGCTTTCCAAGGTTTGAACTAAATTATAATCCTGACATCAGCTGGGACCTTTTCGCTGTACTGTTTCAGGAAGAAAGCCAACTTGGGGGGACACAATTAATGTTCCTTCACCTTAGAAAGTAGCACTTTCGGCTCCTACTCACCCCGTTTTTACCTAGTGTTGCACTGTGTAGATCAAACCTAGTAAATCTGCAAGTCCAAAATACTGTGTGGTTTGATCTCTCTTTGGAGTTTCTACAAAGTGTTCATTTCAGTGGTTTGTGTCTGGTTTTGTTTACTAAATATCAAGATGTTTCCTAGCCTTCCCAATTTTTTCTGGATTTTTGTTTACTTTCATACTAATTTCAAGGACAGCAGTATCCATGAAAGTGTTGTGGACTCCCAGGAGATGATGATATGCCATTAATAATCTGCATTTATTTAAGCCTTGCTAGTGTAAGGAAGATTTTACCCCCTTGTCAGGTAGCAGTGGGCAGAGGAGAGGAAGGGTCTCTTCATTAAAGCTTCGAAAAAGCAGGGGTCCATCCCTGGCTCTGCCACTGAACTTTCTGGCCAGGTATGGTCAAGTCCCGTTGCCTCCAGCCCCATCTGGTATGCAAGGCTCAGACACTCTTTTTTACCCATCTCATTTACACCAGAGATGGTTTTGCTGTGCTGCTCTAGTACAACCCACGAGGAGCTGGGTTTGGTTTGGGAGAGGACTTGCTCTGTAATTCTGAGATCATTGTAGAGATGGGTGGTGATTTATGCCCACAGCAAATATGTTCTAAAACATCCTATTTAATGGTATCCCCTCTGCACTCCAGCCTTCTTTTCTCCTCATGTTACATCTTATCTCCTGGGTCTATAAGCACTCTGGGCACAGGGATTGTTGTTCTCTCTTGTCCCGGCTCTGAGCTGCTTTCAGCCTTGCTCCATCATTCAAAGCAGTAAAACACATGGACGACACACTGAGTTTGGAGCAGGATCTTTGCCCACTCCTGCTCTCATTCAGAGAAGGTAGGAAAGGCTGAGCAGAGCAGAATAGGTTGCTGTGCATTTTTCAGAGCCTCCTCTGAGATCCCGAGCCTAACTGTGCCTTGCTGATGTTGCTGTGGTATAAATGAAGGATGCCCTCTCTGGGCTGGTGCTGGGACTTCTAAGTGGCAAGCCCTTACAAGGACAAGGTGTTATTTCACTCATCAGCCCTGGTGGCCTCTGATTCCTGGGGGTAAGCAGAGCTGGATGCAGTCTCCTGAAGCTGGATGCATCCTTGGTGTTGCTCCAAACATCACAAGGATTCTCTTAATCATTTTGACAAGTAAGGGGCAGCTTAACAAAAGTTCATGGCAGTCTGAGCAGAAGCTCAGCCAAGCCAGGTGGTTGATTTCTGTGTCTCTTTCTAGTCGTTAGATGACCTACCTCATTAACAGCCCTGAAGATGGATGAATAGATCCATATTCTTGTGTAGTGCTACTCAGCTTCAGTTCTGGGTGCTCTGAAATAAAAAGTTTGCTCTTCCTTGCACCTAACTCATCAACAGGTATAGTAATCTACCCTGTCTATTTCATACTCTTAGGTTTGTTGATCAAATGATTTCTGACAGACTCATCTGTGAGAACAAGCTGTGGAAAAGTCCTGCTTTCCTAGCAGAAAGTCCTATTTGAGTTCTATATTACTCAACATAATGGTGTGCCAACTGATCTAGTAAAATCATCTTTCTGCAGGAATGTACTGAGCTGGAATTGGTTTTCCCCTATAGCAGCCCTCACGGTGCTGTGGTTTATGCTGGGAGCTGGCAGGGTGTTGGTAGCACCCTGATGTTGTGGTTACTGCTGAGCGGTGCTTACACAGCACCAAGGCTCTTTCTGACATTTTTTCCCACCAGTGGGACAGGGCAGGCAAGATCCTGGGAGGGGACACAACCAGGACAGCTGATGTGAACCGACCAAAGGGATATTCCAGAACATATGATGTCTGCTCATATAGAGCTGGAAGAAAGGAGGAAGGGGGTGGGGTCACCCGTGGTCCTCCGAGGCAAAAAATACATGTATTGAAGCCCTGATCCTGAGAAGGCCCGACATCACCTCTTTTTTTTTTTTTTTTTTTTTTTTTTTTTTTTTTTAACCTTCTGCACGTAGACCTTTGCTTTGCTTTTCTTTTCTTACATTAAAACTGCTTTTGTTTTACCCACAAGGTCTGGTCTATCTTATTTTCTTTCCCCTCTTTGCCCTGTTGAGAAACAAGGGAAATGGCGGGGGGGAAGTGATAGAGCGACTTGGTAGGTACCTTGCATTTAGTCAGAGTCAAACCATTGCAGGGAAAATCAGAGAATTAATGATTTGCTTGAAACGTTAAAATGAGTATTTTGTGAAAACTGGAATATTTTGAAGCCATATGTTTTAGCACAAGTGATAGGTTCTGCATCAATAAAGATGGAGCATTTGTATTTCCAGATTTATTGGTGAACTAGAACATGAATAGTAGCATGGTCAGATTTTTGAGCTAAGTGTGATTTTTAGTTTCAACATTATTTCTTGTAAGGAAATACCAGCAAAGTAAAAATTAATTCTGAGCACAAAGTTTTGCTGACATTATAATGGAATATACTATAACAGACCAAATGAACAAACTGCATCAAAAAAGCAAAAAATTGAAGTGAAATCATATTACCTTATCAATACAAAACATCTCTTATAGAACATGGGAATTTGATAGAATCAGTGTTTTCTGACAGAAATTATTCTGCTGGGAGAACTTTTAAGCAGTTTTTCTATAGACACTGTTCCAAATAAACCAGTCTGAAATTTATTAACATTTTAAAATATAAATGTAATAAATATTTCTTATTTTATCCAGTTAACACGTACATCAATAAGATGTCTATCTGAATATTTGGAAATATTTCTAATTAGAGCAGAATACATATTCTAAAGTAATTATTTGCAGATGGTAGACCTGAGAGAAAATTTTTTGATAGTTCTTTGTACTAAATCACTTGAGATTGCAATGTGAAACATTCTAGAAACTGATGGAAAATGTTGAAGTGAGAAAAATAAATTGAGTCAGACAATGTATGCCTTATCTCAGGGGTAGATTATGAGTGGAATAAGCTTTTTTCCTCAAAATCACTTACACATTGTGGTTCTGAAACACACTTAGTAGCAGCAGTGCTCACTTTGAGCAAGCATCTGTAACTCTTAGCTCTCTTTCCAGATCTTGGCAATCTTACCACCAGCCCAGCCCTGAACTTTCTTTTCCTCCTTTATCTATAAATCTGTTTATCGCTCAGAATATTGCTAGGATTTTTCCTTGGCTTTACTCTGCTTTTGTGAAATCTGTAGTCATGTCTTAATCCTTTGTTGTCTTAATCCATCTCTATATATCTCTCTTTTATGGCATTTTTAAACTCCAAGGTTGAATATCTGGCCCTTGGAAATCAATTGGAGTTTTGCCATTGACCTCAATGAAGCTGGGGCTCTAGCCTTTTTTACTGTAAATTATGTTGTCCTGAATCCTGAGATCTCATGTAGCACTCAATATAAGAGAGGCTTCTCAAATATCATCCATGGGTTTCGTGTGCAAATGATGGGCAGTCCTTACCCAAAAAGGCTGCTGAAGCAGTATCCTATAACAAAAGGAGAAACAGAGATAACATTGGTCTGTTGCTTGACAAGGCCAGTCACCTCACAAATAGGGACATAAACAAGTAGAGAAGTTTATTGCCTTCTTTGCCTCTGTCTTCAATGCCAGTGATGGACCCTAGAACCCCCGGAGTCCTGTGTTGGGGGACCATTACTGACGGGATGATAAATTCCCAGACAACCCTGAACTTGTTTGAGACTTGCTACTCCAGTTGAGTGCACATAAATTTATTGAGCCCAATGCAATCCATCCAAGGGCACTGAAACAGCTGGCCAATGTCAATGCAGGACCTGGCCATTATTTTTTTATGATCTTGGGAGTCTGGAGAGGTCCCAGTTAACTGGAAGCTGACAAATATTGTCCCAATTTTCAAGAAGGATAAGAAGGAAGACTGTGGTAATGACAGGCCTGTCAGTCTCACTTCTGTGCCTGGTAAAACTATGGAGAAAGTTATTCTGAGAGTTACTGAAAAACACCTGAGAGACAATGCAGTCATTGGTCACAGCCAGTATAGGTTCACAAGCGGAAAGTCTTGCTTAGTCAACTTAATTTCCTTTTATTACAAGGTCACTCATCTAGTTGACCAAGGGAAGCCAGTAGATGTGGTGGGTTTGGATTTTAGCAAGGCTTTTGGTACTGTATTTCACAGTTTCCTTCTAGATAAACTGTCCAGCACAAAGCTAGACAAGTTCATAATATGTTTGGTGAGCAATCAGCTGACAGATCAGGCTCAAAGGGTTATAGTAAATGGGGTTACTTCAGGCTGGCAGCGTGTCACCAGTGAGGTTAGGTTCCCCAGGGCTCGATTTTGGGGTCAGTGATCTTTAATGTTTTTATAAATGATCTGGATGCAGGACTCAAATGTATATTAAATGTTTGTCAATGATACTAAACTAGGAGGAGATGTGGACTTCCTTGAGGGTAGACAGGCCTTACAGAGAGATTTGGATAGACTAGAGAACTGGGCAATCACAATCCATATGAAATTTGACAAGAGGAAGTACTGGATTCATTCTGCACCCAGGATAAGGTAGTCCTGGTTAAACATACACATTGGGAGATTAGAGGCTGGAAAGAAGGCCTGAAGGAAGAGATCTGGTAGTGTGAGTTGCTGGCAAGTAGAGTATGAGTCAA
Source organism: Athene cunicularia (assembly GCF_003259725.1). Lineage (NCBI taxonomy): Eukaryota > Metazoa > Chordata > Aves > Strigiformes > Strigidae > Athene > Athene cunicularia. Next base: position 11,416,741 of record NW_020799099.1, on the reverse strand, counting down.
CAGTGTGCCCTGGCAGCCAAAAGGGCCAACTATGTCATGTGTTGCACAAAGCACAGCATGGCTAGCCAGTCAAGGGAGGTGATTGTCCCACTCTACACAGCGCTCATGTGACCCCACTTTGAGTACTGTGTACAGTTTTGGGTGCCTCAATTTAAGGACATCAAACTATTAGAGTGTGTCCAGAGGAGAGCAACTAAGAAGGTGAAAGGCTTTGAGGACAAGACTTACAAAGAGCAGCTGAGGTCACTTGGTGTGTTCAGCTTGGAGAGGAGAAGGCTGAGGATGGACCTCACTGCAGTTTACAACTTCCTCAAGGGAGGCTGCAGAGGGGCAGTTGCTGATCTGGTGACCAGTCATATGACACAAGGGAATGGAATGAAGCTGCATCAGGTGAAGTTCAGACTGGACATTAGGAAAAGGTTCTTCACTGAGAGGGTGGTTAATCACTGGAACAGGCTCCCCAGAGAGTGTTCGTGGTGACAAGCCTGTCAGAGTTCAAGGGACATCTGAACAACGCTCTTAGTCGTGTGGTTTAGCTTTAGGTAGTCCTGTGAGGAGCTGGGATTTGGACCTGATGATCCTTACGGGTCCCTTCCAACTTGATATTCTATGATTCTATGAAATTCTAATAAGGAAATTCTCAAATATCACATCAATAAATTGTTCTCTAATGCTATCCTTCTTGTTTGAGTCCATTTGTCAGGATTTGTTTTCATTGCACAGCTACCAGGAGGTATATTGAAATAACTGAGATATCTGAGAAAGACTTGGAGAGGCAGCAGACAGAAACTGCTCTTTCCTCAACTGCTGTATAAAGGCTATTTTAAACATGTAGTCAAAGGACTGTAGACATTAGACATGGTAGCCAAATGTTTCATGACCTCTGTATATTTAACATCACTACTTAAAAATTAAATTGGGGATTTAATTAGCACTGAAACTATTCCATTTATGAACTAATAATAATAATAATATCTTTTAAAAGATATGTTTTGGACAAGCAAGTATTGCATATTAATTCTCCTGAAAATAAAAATTCCACAAAGATAAAATATCAAATAAATATAATCTAAAAGGCATTAATTGCATTCAGGGCTCAATCTACCTTGGTCATTTTTTTGGTGGCAGGAGACATCTCCCCTGGGCTGTGGTGCTGGTTGCCTTCATGCCAGTAGTGTAAAGAATGCCCTGTCAACTTTATCCTCCTTAACAGCATCTTTCTTTCTTGAAGAGAATGTATCTTTCCCTGGCATCAGTAAACATCTTCTGAACAGCTGACCTCTAGCTGAAGAATTAGTCAGCATTACTACTTATATATAAAGTAGCTGTGGGCAGGTCAGCTGTACATTAGATGGGATTTAATCTTCAGACTTACATAAGAAAACTTAGGTTGCTGTGCCTATCTTGAAGATAGAAATCTGAAGGCATGTGAAATTCACAGAATCATAGAATGACCCAGTTGGAAGGGACCTTGAAAAATCACTTGTTCAACCTTTTGTGGGAAAGGGATCCTAGATGGAGACACTACCATGTCCCTTGGGAGGTTGTTTCTGTGATTGATGATGTCCCTGATGAGCCATGGAAGCCGCTGCTATTGTTATAGAGTAGCAAGACATTGCTCCATTTTGTTTAAAAATCATTGAGCATGTGTTCTTTGTGTTTCATTGAACACAGGATAGACCACTTTTTTAGCTCTTCTACTTGTTTATTTCAGTGCTATTGCCTGCTGTGAAAAAAAAAAATAAAAATCATAAATAAAATTGTGAATTCATATGCAAATGCAACAGAGGAAGATGAAAACAACAACCACTTTGATTGCAGTCTATTTTTATAGTGAATATTCAAGAAGTAGAGGCATTTGTTCAATCTCTCTATCTTTAATACAAATATTGGTGACAATGCCTTTAAAGAGCACATATTAGGTACGTCAGGCTTGGTAGTTTGCATGGTTTATGTAAAACATAAAGAATGGATTTCCTAATAGAAGTTAGTAACTGAATCCTATACATATTTGCATATAATTTCTAGTCCCATATTTTTAAGAGTATGACTTCAAACCATGATCAGAAATACTTGTCTTGAGATACTAAGAGGAACGAAAGTCCAACTAGAATTAATATTATGCTGAGTTTCTTCTGCAGCATGCCTCCCTTGCCAAGGGGGGTAAATTGTAGTCTCTACAGTATTTCCTTGGAAGAAAAGATCCTAGTGTATGGTGTGGGGGGAGGAGAAGTGAAGAAACAAGGGATGACAGGACTTCCATTGAATATATCAATTTAAAAAGAAAATCAACATCATGATGAATAAAAATGTTTACCCTTACTCAGAGCCCTCTCGAACAATGAACATGTTATCAAATGAGCAAGTCTGGAAAACTGTTTCATTGTTAATTCTTTTTTTGTAAAACTTAATATAATCCATCTGTTTAAGCTAACAATATCAGGATAACCACCCCCACCCCCCCGATTAGACAGAATTCCAGATGTTTAATATATGAGGTGTGTGTTTTATCAGCTCACTATAAAACTGTCAGATTTTTCAATTAAATAGCCAAGACTGAGTCCCAGTGAAAAATGTACTTCTAGCGAAATTTAGGCCCTAAGAAAATACATAACTATTTCAACTCTGCAAGTCAATCAAACCAGAATTAAATAATTATATTATTTTGTACAAATTGTATATATGTTTTCTCTCTTGTTTTGGGGAAAATCTGTGCTTTAGAATTGAGTTTTGGAACAAGGTATGCATTATGTATTTCTTACTAAGTATAGTTAAATAGACCTATAAAGTTCAAAGGAATAAATCCCACACCAAAGATGATGAAATATTCAGTCAAGGAAAACTGCAGCAACACATAGCTTTGATGAGCCTCAACAGTGAATAAGTGAACACTAAGTTCCCTACTTACACCAATTTAAACATCAGAATAACAAAATTAAGCTTAGTAACATGTGTTCATGCAAGAGCAAGACAATGCCTAATGGTCTAAGTTCTGAACTGAGGTGCAAGGAGGAATGTAAAAAGCTACCTTGTGCTGTGTGTAACTATGCTACCATCTCTGATGGAGATTTCTAAATTAATATTATTTAAATATTCTCCTGAATCCTAAAACTCGTAAGAAATCAGAATATTTTAACTTGTTTATCTTTTTATGTCTGGAGGATAATTCTGAGAACATCTTACTATGAGAAGTAAGTAGGAGTAAAAAATAGCAAGTGTAAGATGGTTATAAATAACATATCAAAACACAGAGGTGCCTCTAGTGTGTCACTTGCCATTTACCTTGACTCATTGCCATGTTTGTGTGGAAACAGATCTATGTGACAAAATCTATGTAAACAAGGACTACTTACAAAAAAATGCAAATATTTTTTTTTCCATATGGATAAATTTTTTTAAAAAATATTTTTATTTCATTGTTATCATTATTATCAAAAAGTTATCAGCATTTTTACAATGACCTGTTTCAGTGAATTGAAGCCATTGTCAGATGAACTGCATTAAATTGACACTATCTCTTGATCCCATCCTGTGCTGTATTCAAGCAAGTTTTGCCAGCCCAGTTGGCCCACAATATAGGGACTGTTAGATTTGTTAATTATGGTTAATGATTGTCAAAGGGTTTTTTTTCCACGCTTGACGTACCTGTTGATTGGCAGCACAGTGGAAATATATTCAAGGACCAAAATACACCCAGAGTAAATAATGGTATGATGCAGTTTCTTGATGGGGTACACCTGAGAAAGGTCCTGTTTTCTACTCAGCGGTGTAATATAACAACCTCCAAGAAGTCTGGAGAATTTTCCTCCAGTGCTTTTACTTAATAAGGTTATAACTGGGCTCAAATGATAAACATGTTACAAGAAGTGTTTTCACTTTTGCTGCTTGAATATCCAGCATAGCATGTTCTCACCAACATGCACACATCTAACACTAGGGTCTAGTCCAAAACTTAACAAAGTTGATGAGAACATTTAATCTTACTTCAAAACAGTTGTTTTTTTTCTTTCCTTGTCTTATGATCTCATCTCGATTTGACCCTGTGTGCAGTCTGTTTCATTCTTTATTTACCTTTCATTTTAAGAGTGCTTTTCCTCCTTCTAGATTGAGGGGATTTAATTAAAGAAATAGAATCAAATAATATCTTAGAAAATCTGCTGGGTTTTTTTTAATAATTCTTTGAGATTGGGAAGCTGAAATAATAAAATATGTTTTCTGTTAGCCTAAAAGAGAGATCACATTCTAAAAATATGTCTTTGGTCTCCTAATGCAAACATATGACTTGGTTATTCACATAGATGTTTATCTTAAAATAATACCACTGGGAATACTGAAATGATAACCCATCTGGCATGACAATGTTTCAGCAGTTCATATCCCCCTATGAATTCCTGCTGTTTCTGAATTTTAGTATTTATCTGAAAAGTACCTTCAGACATCTGTCCACAGCTTGGTGTTAGGAATTGTGAGTAATGCATACATCAGCTTCTGCTGAACATTTTCAATGACATCGGCTCCTCCAGCTCAGAGGTTACCTTGCTGGCCTCAGCCTGTTTGGCTAGGAAAGGGTTTGTTTTTTTTCCCCTTGGTCCATTCTCCCAGAGATTGAGGGAAAGTGGCACATGAGCCCTCATTTTTACTTCCCAGGAGGCTTCCCTTCACACACTCCAACCTTTATCCCCAGCAGTAACTTCCTTGTGTTATATGGAATCAACATATTTGTATGTAGTGCTTAGAATCAAACACTCAAGAGCAATGTCTTTTTAATCAGGACACAGATGCATGTGCATTTAGTCTCATCTAATTATATGCTTTAACACCAAATTATTTTGATAGGCAGAACAGAATCAGTTTGCATTTCCCAGCAGCTCTTGAGTGTTGAAAGCTTCTTGATTTGTTTTTTTCTCCCTTCTCATACAAGTCAGTAGGATTGCTCCACTAGGGAGCAAGCTAGGAAGATGGCATTCCTTAAATGTAAGCGTTTTTACAGTTGTTGGAAAAGGTTTCTACCCTCTCTTTGGCTGCTAGGCTTCCTCTGCTATCCAAACAACCCCGTTGAGTTAAATATTGCACTGTTTATGTGTGTAGCAGATCCCTACACTGTACTGATACTAAGTGGCAAGAGCTCAGCTTGCATTTTTTTCCACCAAAAATTTCCCAAATGGAAACTGATTTCTGACTTATAAAGAAAATTATGTAATTTGCACCAGTTCAAATATAACATCCATCTGTCACACTGTTTATGCTGAAATATCTTGTATCAGAATAGAGCCTGTCTTGTTCATGATAAGACATACTGTGACAGTACATAGACACTGATATTTGGGTTCCTGTACAATCTGTGATGTGCCCTGGAGTAGGAAACTTGGTTATACTTTATATGCAATGGTAAAATATTTCACAATTTAATAAAAACTTTAATATGAAGATCATTTTTAGTGGAATTTACATATGTGTCTGGAGAGATGGAAAAAAATTTTGAAGACATCTCTTCAACAAATAGCCAAACACAGAGCTGTGTAGTAAAGCAGTCATCCTAGCTTGGGACATGCGAAAATAAAAGGCATTCATTTCACTTAGCCCTAAGCATTCAGTGTGATTTTCCTTCAAATGATTTGTAATATTCAGAAAGGTTCAGCCACAAATAAACCAGGTATTTATACAGCAATAGATGAATAGGAAATTTTCCTGTTCTCTGAAGAGAGAAATCAAAACCCCACTTTAAAACACATTTGAATAGTCTCAGTGTTTGTAAGAAGAAGCAGGTCTCATAGGAATGACTGGTGAAGAAAGGGCTCCATGTTTTCAGAATTGCTGTAAGAGGTGTTCTTCCCCCTGCTCCATTACAGAACTGTACCTGGTAGTAGTCTCTGCTATGTCTCGTGTCTATACAATCAGTGGGTTTACCTTGAGTGAAGTTCTGTTGCCTGTTCACTTAAATTTGCCCCAATAAGATTTTTTGTTGTTTAAGATCAGAATAGCCCAACTGACAAGGAAAGATTCATATCTGTGGTCTACATCGATTTACGCCAGCCGAGGGTCTGGCTCTGTCTTCATGAGAATGGGAAAGAAAACACATTTTACCAATGTATTTTGAATTCAGGGATTTGTTTTTCAACCACATAGATATCTTTTGGTGGAAGCCTTGGTTTGGATCAATACTTTAGGGAGCACCAGAAGGTAACAGTGTTACAGGAGCATATACCTGTGTATTTGCATGGGTCTTACTCTCTACATAAACCTGAAGACGTCTAATTAGGGCATCAAGATGTTATAAGTGATATAATAGCAAGGAACTGTTTTGCTGATTAGGGATACCAGTTAAACTCAGACACCAGAGTGAAAAGAGCAGGCGTATTTTACTGGAAATAACTAAATAATGTAACAAAATAATACAGAAAAGATACAGTAAGAAAAGACAGAATAGTGCACTCAAACAAATAGGAAAATACAGGGTAATGCATCAAATCATTACTACCTGAGAGAGAGAATAGTGATTAAGAAAGATCCATCACCACTTGCATACATTACCATCCCCCAGCCCCGCAGTGGCTGGGCAGCCCCGGTTACAGCGAGGGTTTGGAGAGCCTGTCCCCGCAAGTGGGAAATCCTACGCAGTGCATCCACCCATAGGTGAGGCTGCCAAAGTCGCTGCGAGCGGGTCCAGCCTTATATACCAAAAAATCAGCAAACCAGAATAGCTGGCACCTTTGCTTTAAGCTGAAATATCTGGTTTCAATGTCACATCAGATTCCCACAGGGCCTGGCCAGGGCTCAAGGGAGAAGCCAAGGGAGTTTCTTTTCTTATCTTATTGATTATGCACAAGGTCTCACATAAAGCCACAGTGCCAGACAGTGGTCTCCACGACCCTGTTATTTTATCCACACACAAAGAAAGATAAATATACATTCAAGATAGCTACATCTTCCATATATTTCACTAATGATTACATACTGAGTTAGCAGCTTCAACTCGGGGCCTGTTGCTCAGGCTACAATACTTCCACTTTTTACTTCAGAATAGGTGGTTTGTTATAACTTAGTATAATACCTATTAGCACAATGGCTATCAGTTATAAAATATACAGGATTCATCTATAGGTCAACTCTGGCTTGGGCCTTAGCAATTCAGGAACTCACTGTTTGGGGTTTTTTTGTTTGTTTGGACCAGCTTGCTGCAGCTCATGAGGAAAGAGATGAGCTGAATGATTTAGCAGCTATATAGCTAGAATGATAATCAGTTCTTCCCCAAAACAGTCACAGCCACCTGTGCTTTGGCTCTCCTACTATAGTAGCAACAGTTGCATTTAGCCTCTTCTCTTCACTCTTTCTTCAACCATCACCCCCTCCTAGCAGGAGGACTGAACTCCCAGCTGCTTGATCTTGAGGCTGAGAAGTGACCCATCTTCTGTACCACCCTGTAGGATCCAGGGGCCTGCTGGTTCATAAAGACCATCATAGTTGATGCAAGGTGTGCACCACTGCAGGCTACAGCTGCATACCAACCCCACCCCTCTTGGACAAAGAGTGTGTGAAAGTTCCTGATGCTAACAGACGTTAAGTACTGAAAGTAGATCTGTAGTTTTACATTTGAATAAGCAGGTGATGGAAGTGGACAAGAAAGAGGATGACATGATTCTTTAGTTTTTTTGTAAGCATATATTTGCAGTTGTCTGAGTGCAGCAGTAGACATGTTGATCCGATGAACAATGTCAACATCAGTACTTTGTCTCTATTTTGAATATCAGGGTACACTTGCAATTATAGATCTGGAATGTTTGTCCACATTTGAAGGAAAAGTTGACTAAACAATATTCATGTTGTCTCTCTATGCTTCTGTATCTGGAAAACATGGAAAAACACAGCAATTTTGCTAAACCTGTTGCAGTGCTGAGTGTAACAACAGTATTTATCTTACAATCCTACCTCAGCAAATTCTGCTAGAATCCCTGGCAGTTTGAGAAGGTTAGTTATTTGCTGACCCATCACTCAAAGATTACACCCTGTGTCTACGATGTGAGTCAACCTCAGACGATACCATGGGTCTCAAAGATTTGGGCAGGTGCCTACAATTTCCATTTAAGAGCTGACCTTTTGACCCCCGGATCTCTGAATGTTCTCTTCTCCTGCCACCTTCCACAGCTTCTTAATCTTGGGGTCTTAAGCACTTAGCCTTCTTAAGCACCTTCTCACCTGTATATGCACAAAACACCATCTGCATAATGCGTCTTCTTCTGTGGTTTCAGGGCTGAGACTGCATGCTTGGGGTATTTTCTAAGGTGTGGGAAGAGCTGTGAGGCAGCTCAGGAAATGCACATCGCAGGGACCAAATTACAAACTCTAGTCATTGAACTAGGGGGGCAACTAGTAGAGCATGTGGTTGGTAAGACTGAAGGAAGGCTGAGATAAGGGTCATTTTACAAAGGCATTTTACCACTTCAGAGTGCTGCACAAAGGAACTGAGAAAGCAGAGGAAAATAAAGAGGAAAATGGGGCCTAATGACCTGGGGTTTTTTTTGTTTGTTCACTTTTATTGCTTACTCTCACATTGGATTTTATTTCAAAAGAAAGGCTGTTTAAATACAGTTCCTTTCCACTTACAGTGTGCCTTCATCTGCTGAAACATTTTACTATGCTTCCCAGCAGGGAGGTGCTGCAAAGAGAAAGGAGCACAGATTGAGCACAGCCCCCTTCCTTTCAGTCACTGATATGTATCAGAAAAGGGGCAGTGTCTGACCTCTAGAAGGAGCTGCCCTTTCTATCAAGGGAACAAAGAAGTGAGCACTCTCCTCCTTGTCCCATAAAATGAATAAAAAAATAGGGAGATGAAATCACTCTGCATTTTGCACCTGTCTAGAGCTTATAGGAAGCCAGTGAGAAACACTGATTTCATTAGGCAAGATCCTCTTCAGGTGTTAACTGATATAGGTCACTGAAGTTAAACTGATGTGCCCTAGTAAAGAATCTGATGTGGAGTGATAATGCACTAGAAACACTTCAGAGTAGCTTCTCTCCCTTACAGGTGATGAGTACCAAGGGAAACACATGCATCGACTCAGCAGAACAGGTTTTCAAAGTCAAGAATTTATGCACCAATCTGACTGTTTTTTTCAAAACCCGTGGAACTCAAACAGTATCACAGAAACTATTTGAAGAACTGGAATATTTAATGAAATTATTCCTCCATTTTACATACATGCTCAGTCTTGTTGCTTAATGGCATTGCCAGAGCTTCAAAGATGGAAGAGAAAGCAACTGTAACTGGTGAAGAACAGAGAGCCAGAATTACTCTTTTACTAGTAAGAAACAAACAAAAAAAAGAGGCCTGAAATGTACAATACAACACAAACCCAAAATAAGCAGAAGGCTGTAAAAGTAAAAAGAAAAAGGTCACTTTTAAAGAGCTTATTTAAGAGATTATTTCAGAGTTTATTTAAGAGATTATTTCAATTTTGTTCAGAAAGTATTTGAATAGAAAAAGAACAGGAGTCATTTACAAGATACTTGGTCATAAAAGATCTTCACGGGGTGTATGTAAAATACTGACACAGGTGAGTGCTAATGTGGCTTTATGTATGACAATTAAAACAGATCATGAAAATGGAATCTTTTAGAGATCTTGGAAAAAAAATAACTTTGCTGTGCTCACCAGATGAATGGATTACTTTCCAACTCGTAAGTAAGTATATGAAGGTTCAGCTACAGTTTTGGTAAAGTATCAAATCTACAAGAGAACAAAACCCCAAATATCTCCAAAGCACCCATCCATCCTGGTCTGTGAGTTGATGGTGCCTTTCACCCACAGACTGGTGAGCCAGAAGAGCTTTTCCCTGCTCACTACATTCATATGAAGAGCAAGAAATTCCTTCCTTAGCAATACCTTGAAGCTGAGGACAGACATCTGAATATATGGAAACCCAAGACCATCTGTTTTTTCACGTTAAGTCAACCAAAATCTTAAGTGTCCTAACTCAAGCTGCTTTGAATGGAGAATGGATGTATTTGGGGACTTTTAGACAAATACCTGAAAGCTCAACCAATTATTTAAGAATGACATTAACTGGAAAACCATATGTGACTCTCAAGGCCCGGCAGGATCCTTCTCTATTTCAATTCATAGTCCTGAACTTTTACCTAATGGTCAGAACAAGCACCTACAGAAAAAAAATACAGAACTTCACAGATGATTAACCCAAAGAAGGCACTGAATTATAGCTTTTTAAGGTAGAGACATCTATGAACAGTCTCTCATAGTCAGTGAATCATAGTAAAATATTTCCTTTCTGGTTGGAACATTGCAAACCAAAAAATTTCAGTGTTTTTTACACATCAGTGCCAGCTCATACTAGTTGGTGCAGATCCCAATTACTGTAGAGCATCATGGACATGAGATGAGGTACCTCTCATCTCTCAACTTCTCTTATAGTATGTGTCTTTTTGTTTACTGTCTGATGTGTTTGCTACTTGGCAAGGTTAGGAACCATTTCTACTTCATAATCACATGGCAGTGGCAGGAAGGATGTTTTTTTCCTTGTGGAAGAGGAGGAAGCAGAGGCTAATTTTCCATTTGTGCCTTTCCATGAATGGATAGCAAGCACAAGTGAGTAGCTTTTTCAGTCCTTCTTCTTTTGCTTCTATGTATATTTGTTTCTGTGTATCTCCTGGGAAGATAGAGCCTGTGAAAATGAATAGAGCTAAACTCAAAATACAGCCTACTCTTCGTTTTCCCATAGCAATGCTTGTTATCACAGTGTTTTAGGTGATTAGGGCTCTTTCATAAAAACAAAAGGATCTTTCCTCAATCCGTTCATATCTTCAGTATGTTTTCTGTGTATTTGCATCCAAACAAGGTGGTAGGAAAGAAACTCCATTGAGCCTTCTCGTTTCATGAATGTGGGAAAGAATTCTTTTGAAAAAGCTGGACTCAGTCTCTTTTCAAAAATCACAACCCCCAAATTAACTGTCTAAAGATTTGAAAGAAAAGTAGATTCTAATAATACCCTGAGAGCTCAATATCTAATCACTGGAACAGTGGGGAAGGTGAAGGATCCATTAATGAAAGCTTCTATTTTGCATTGCTTTGATCAAAATAAACCATTTAAACTGACAGCTGATGTTCACAAGGTGGACTGAGGGTTGCTCTGTTACAGCATAAAACACGAGTTATTTATACTTGGAGATCAACTTTCTGCTTGTATGGACATAGAGCCGCTCAGCACAGGATGTGTGCGACTAGAGTGTTACGAGTGTACTCGCAGCAAGGCAGCCTGGATTTGACTATAGGGGGAACTTTCACATCCATTGTGGAAATAGCCTAGGATGGTGTAATTTACAGGGAGTAAAGATACTTTCTGAGAAGGTGAAAGGCTGGTAGAACTGAGAGACCTCCTCTAAAAGTTCTTGCCTCCTAAAAGAGAGTGGGATTTATCGTGGCATAGAAGCAAAGTGTAAACATCTTTGCTCCCTCTACTTCTCTTCTTGGTTATGAAATAAGCAGATGTGATAACACAGAGATTCAAGATCCAGTCCATATCATAGCTGTATCCAGGCAGGCAGCTGATCCATGGGATTTTGAGAGGTATCTTGTTCTGTATGTATAAATATACCCCACTTGGATATGCATTGACTCCTTTTTTATCATTACACTCTTTAAAAAATTATTATTTTCTGCTCTTCCTTTTGTAGCAGAATGCAGAGCTTCATCCTACAAGTTGCTGAGCACTTTCAGCAATGCTCTGGCAGTTTCCAGTTTGGCTGTATGACTGTGGCATCTGAAAACTAAGTACCTTGGAGAAATGAGTCCTGTTTATAATGACTTTGCCTTTTTCACTTGCTTCTTGAGAATACTATGCCTCTCTACTTGCTTATGAAAGGGAAAAAAACCAAACAAACAAACAAACAAACAAAAAAAACCCAGAACCAAGCCCTACAAAGTTGGCACTTGACAGCATCCAAACTGGATCATTTCTCAAAGAAACTCTGTGGCAGCAACAGTTTAATGTTAACTGTGAGATTGTCCTAAATATAAAGCCACTGTAGAGTGCAGCAGGCAAATGCCAGGCTGCTAGAAAGTACCTGATTCATTCATGAGAGTGGGAAGTTCTGTCAAGTGCCAAGTAAAGTTTTCTGCTTGCACTGACTGTTGCTGGAGTTGTGCTGCTGAACAGGGTTAGCCAACTTCTAAATAATTCATGGGTCGTGGTGTGTTTACAAAATGCCTTCTGATAAATTTCCATTTTTATAGACAGTCCAAGGAGTTAATACATCCATCTTGCTTTGTATCAGTAGCTGTAAGCCTCTAGCTGATGTCATGCTTCTCTGAGCATTCTTGGCTACAGGGGACATTAACACATAGTACTGGGCTGCCTCCCAGTCCTGTTCTATATCATGCAGGCAGTAAATTGGCTAGCACGCTGATTGTTGACTAGAAATTGTTCAGAAATGATAATTTCTTCTTTTAGCTTTTCTTTTCACACACATTTGTTGAATTTTCTTTTGCACTCCTATACATTATTAAAGGAAAAAAAATGCGTTATGCTTGTGCACCGATGCTTTGGGTAGACAGCATTTCTGTGTATCCTCTTTGGTCTTATATCTGCAAAGGTCAATACTACTGCTACATAGTCCATTACAATTTGCTGATACTGGAGGAGATGCATACATTCATGGAGTTTGCAGGCATTATGATATCCATGAACTGCTGGATGCTACTAACAGGGACTTCATGCAGCAGTAGCTGGCATCTGGGCTAATGGAAGCTTTTGCTATGGCAGATGTGCTCCTGGATGCTCTGAACCCATCTCTAGCTTGTTTTCTTGGCAACCTCTCTGAGGCTGGACAGCAGATAAAATGCAGTTGTTTGGGGTTTTCCTCTGCCTAATGCATGCTGAAGCAAATTCTACAAGCTCAGTCTGATTTGACTTCTAACAGAGAATCATTATGTGATTTTTTTTTAATGGGAGTTCCTGTGCACAAATTTTGTCCAGGAGTCCAGACAAAAAAAGGTTTATTTTTCTGTACTATGCATTCTTCTGATTACATTTGAGTGCTTCCTTTGACTGTATTGAGTTTCTAATAAATTTATTTCAAAAATCTAAATGACAAATGCAAAAAAACTTAGGGGGGGGTGGGGTTGTATTTTGTTTATGATGTATCACTTTCCTCCTAACACATAGTCTTTATACGTCCTTAATTCCTGCAAAATACAAGTCTTTATGACCTGTGGAGCTTTAACTGCTCCTGAATCCTTCTACATGTTATAAGGTTTAGAGGATAATACTGTGTTTAATACATTTCTGCTTAGGCCATTGTGCTTGTTAAACAGTATTGAGCACAGAGGTTGCTGGTTGGACACAACACAGTCAGTCTGAATGGCTCACTGTTGATGAACTGCCTCAGTTCGATTGTAAAAAATGATGAAAATAAATCAAGGATAATTTGAGTTAAATTCTATAGATAGTTTGAGGCAGGATGTCAGGTTAAATAATCCACTGAAATTTACATCTGTCTGTCTGGAAAATCCAGGTTGATGAAAAAATGCAAAATAATTCTTTCCTTTCAATGTTTTATTGAAAGTGAATAATTTTACAGAGACTTTTGAAAGACACCAGCATCTTAGCTGGGATACTTCTGCAGCTTACAGCAGGCAGTCATAATTCTGAAGTATATGAGTACAGACAGGCATTAGGTAGAAGCAAATGTTTCAACCATTTTGCAGGTGGGAAACTGAGGCACAGAAAAAGCAGTATTCTATAACAATATATATAATACTACACTACAGTGCTACTGTACTATTATGCTAGAACTATACACTGTAGGTCATAATTTAAAATGAAATTATTTCAGTTTCTGTTTTTCTAAATTTAGGAACTCTGTCAAAAAGTGTAGCAAAGGTTGACTTGCAATATTTGCTCTTATTAAAAACAAGTTGTGCGGTTGTCAGTGCTGATATCCTCTAGGTTTGCTGTGCTTGGATTCCTGCCATACAAGTGCCATTAACATACTAAGGACAGAACTCAGAATTATGGGATGACAATTGCTCTTCTTTTTGTTCTCTGTTCTCCTTTTGGTTTTATATCTTGGAACATTTAGAAGGTACAGAAAAGACAAGCCATGACATTAATTGCAATTGTAACTTAAAAATGCTTTCTGTTGTTGTTGTTGTTGTTGTGAATTCATGGATATATTACCAAAAATAAGAGAATGACAGACCTATTTCATTCTGAGATGTAGAGATGAGCAGTTTAGGATCCTCCTTTGATAGTTCTTTTTCTTCTTTTTTGAAGGAATCCCTTATTTTCCACTGGGCTAAAAAAAAAAAATGCTCAATGCTTCATAAACCCTGTACAGACTTGCATTTGAAGGGAAAGCTACCTACCTGAAACAAAATGACAAATGTATTGGTCACACTTTTGCATTCTGTACACTACCAGGGAGAAAAAGAGATTATTTCCTAGGTTTACAATTAAAATTAATGAGGTGCTATAAACCAAAACGCATGCTTCAGGATGAGAAGTGGTAGGTTATAATCTATTTTTATGTGTGTGTGTAGATTATAATGAATCCATTAGATTACTTTTATATTCATGTTATTAATGGATTATCTGCTTTCCTCAGCATTTTAAATTCACTGAATAGATTCAGTACCTTGAACAGAGAAAATACTAATTTCTGTGGAAGGAGGAATCAATATTTTGTTTTCTATTTAATTGAAAATAAACCAAAAGCTTACAGATCATAACTTTGAGGGTAGCCTTGTAAAATCCTGAGGCAGATTTGTTTTCAATTAGGTCTTGTCTGTTCAGGAAGCGACCATGCAATCTGCATCGTGTTTGCAGCATGTTTGCTGCTTCCTATAAACTTCCCCTGGACACCGCCATGGACCACAGTAAGTCTGAAGTTTTCACAGTTTGCAAGACAAGTTTGATTACATACACATGGTGAAGGCAAGGCAGGTAACATGCTAGGAATCCTCATTCTATTTTACTGTGAGCTGACTGATCACTAGCTGTGAATATCTTAACAAAGTTTCTATAAGCTATCATGTAGTCTCATTCATGGTTGATATTGGGTGTTTTAGCCTGATTTTCATATTAAAAAATTACAATTGAAATAATCTTTAAAAGGTCCCAAAATAATAAATGGGCTTTGGCCTTCCCTCAGTTATACGCCATTTAGAGTATGTCTTCAGTTTTCCTTGGATAATATTACAGAATCACAGAATACTGAATTTTAGAAGAGATGTCTGAGATGATCTCCAGTCCACCCCCCCTGCTCAAACAGGCTCAGCCAGACTAGGTTGTCCAGGACCACATCCATCTAGGTCTTGAATATTTCCAAGTAATAGAGTCCACAAACTCTCTGTTCAACCTGTGCCAGTGCATGGTCACCCACACGGTAAAAAATGTTTTCTTATGTTCAGATGAAATTTCATGTGGTTCAGTTTCTTTATAGGTGCCCCTGAAAAGAGATCAGCTCCATTCTTTGTTCAGCCATATACTTATATATACCTCATATACTTTATATATACTTTGGCCAGCCGTATACTACAACGATCCTGAGGTTCGGATCCATTAGTTACCACTTTGAAAGATTATTATTCCCTCTTAATGGTGAGAATAAGATACTGGAGTAGAGCAAGACAGAGCGGTTAGTCCTCCAGCAGGAGACAAAAACCCTAGAATCTGAGATCATCCAGGGGCCAGCTGCCTCAAAAAGCTCTAGGAAAGGAATCTGCTGTCCTCCTTCAATCCATCCCTGCTAAAGTCAACATGTGCAGAAGAGAACACATCACTCAAAATTATCTTGAAAGGGTTTTTTTTTTAAAAGCTGTGGTGATAGCTTCTGCCACATTTCATCATGCTCTTCATACAAAGAACTAATTAATATCAGTGACCAAAACAGAGCAGAAGATTACTTTCTTTAAAGATGCTTATTCCACCATTGCATCATCCTCATGCTCCCCTTGAAGAAATTTGGTAGCACTTTCTGCCTCTAGGTTCTTCCGGCTTTCTATCTGAACTGAGGATAAAAGCTAGTATCTCACAGTTCTCAGAACTGTAGCCTAAGGGATGGGATTTATTATCTACCAATACCTACATCAGCAGTATTTGTATTGATGGCTTTTGCAGTTGGTAGAGAGAAAAATTCTTGAGCCCTATTGATCCAACTTCTTTTAGACACCTATTTCGAGATAGGATGCATGTCACCCTGGAAGCACTTATTTCTCTCCGTTTGTAAAAAAAAAAAAAAAAGGTATAGACAGCTATTTCAGAGATGGAGAGCTATTTCATATAGAACAGTCATTTCACCTTAGGCAGATGAACCCTGACCAAAGCTTTCTGCTGTGAAGTTGAAGTAGTAACCCTGGTAAAGGAAGAACACTATCAACCCATTTGACTTCCATGCAAAATTAAGTCAGTGTAGATAACAGCTATCCAAACAGTGTTCCAGGAAGAACCACCGAAGGTTATACCACCTCTTTTTGGTTTAATGCCAGAACAAGCAATGCAGAAAGTCAAATTAACAGCTATGAAGCTGCTTTACAGGTCTCTGAAAAGATAATGAAACATGACAAAAAAAAAATAATTGTGATTTGTTTTAAAAATATATATATATATATATATATATATATATACACATGTACATTTATCCAGCCCTGGGCCAGACACATGGCTTTTGGATGGTTTGAATTCCTGCAGCTGAGAAGAAAATGGTGCTACAACACAGAAAATACCTGCTCCTCCTAGTATGCTTGTAACATCATCTAAGTGGAAGTGGGGACCAGAGGAATACCTGCTATGAGCGCATCTAGCAGGTATATAGCGGACTCAGCTCACACACCTGCATGCTTACCTGTTGGGCTGGATGAGGTACTGCTGCTTAATTGAAACATTTTGACACTAAGGTAAATCTTGGTGAAGATGCTGGTTCTTGTTGTTTTAATTGTTAAGGTAGGACACTTGTCTGCTACCACATTTACTCAAATTGGAATGCATACAAGGCAAATGTGTGCTTATGAGTGCTTTTCTGTCACAGATGCCGAAAGCCTTCCTAAATTATGGACTTGCAGGACTGTTCAACATCTGGCACACCAACTGGGTGTACCATGATGACAGCCTGCATTCATCTACACATGTCATTGAGTTTATTTGGATTTGTTAAGAAAACCTGTGCTTTATCTGCTTTCCCACTTTGCTTCATTTGATTAGAGTACACTATAGAGCCTCAGCAACCATAAAAGTCATACCAAGTAATAAAAACTAAGGCATGATCTACCCATAATACACACACTCAATCTGTATCAGACAGATATCAGAAAATAATCATTTATCAGTCATAGCTCAATGCTGTAAAGGATTTAATACCTGTTGTTTCAGTGGGACTAGGGCTGCTTTTCTGCAACAGTAGCTCATGTATTAAGTAAACTGAAAAAAAAGATTGAACGTCTTCAGGTGTAAAATAGTTCAAAATCAATGAAAACAGGGTAGTGCAGTGCTGTACATGGCAAAGGGAAGGAAACTCTGTGTTTGTAGTGTCTTAAATTTTAACTACTCCCAAAATAGTATTACAGAAGGCTAACTGGCACTCCAATGTAATTGCTATACTAAATTATGTCTAAAAGATAAATGGACCCTGCTAAGACTTGTTAATATCCATAGTGCTAGAGAGTTTAAGTATTAATATATGGGAATTAAAACCAATAATAACTTAGTTCTAATTGGTCTTATTTCATATTAAGTCCTACCATCTGTCTCCTTTTCCTGTTCATATGAGTAGAATGATATGGAAATCCATAATAAAATAATTTTAAATAAACTTTTTTTCTTCTGCAGCTCTTTTTCTTTCAGTACATAACACTTACGCTGTCTACTAGCAAACACTGGAATTGTTTTTACTTTCATAAAAGAAAAACTAAAGCTTTGACAATATTTATAAATATCTGGGGTGACTGACTCAGCAAACTGACCAGTATAACACAGCTCATGCAATAGTTACTTGTATAAATTTTTCTTTTATTTTTCTCAGTAAAGGAAGCAAACAAGATTAGCATTCCAACAAGTTCTGTCTAACTTGCTGTTGTGATAGTTTTTGCCCTTGTACCATTGTGTGTTTTTTACTGTCATATAAATTTCTGCCTTCAAACTCTTCTGTAAGTTGTTTGTCCAGGTTTGCTTTAATTTATTTTCTCTTGGTACCTGCTAAAAGTTTTTATGGTGTTTTTTATTCTTTACTGTGGTGGTAGACAGGATGTTTGTAGCAATGAGAAGGAACATGGTTACATCAAGCACATTAGATTAGCTTTTGATCATATTTGTGGAGATGTGAAAAATGGAATTATGCCTATCAGTGGGTGGGATATCAGCATCTCACCTGTAAGTGTAAGTCAGCAGCAGAATATAAAAAATACTGATATTAAACATTGACAAAGCCAACTTAAAGTATATGACCACCAGATTATGCTTCTACTCTGTAGATAGCAAAGCTATATTTCTTAGTGCAAAGTACAGCTTTGCAAGGCATGGGAAATTAAACTCAGTTTCTTGTAGTGTTACATCAGTTAAAAAAAATCACTTCCAAATAAAACGTAGATAACATACTTTCTAAATCACATATAAATTGCAAAATATGTACAGAGAGGCACCAATTTATAATTTTATTAACAATAATAATTTACTTCTCAGTTATGCCATGCTGGAGTAATGGTCCTTTGAACAAATGTAGGAAATGTGTCAAGAGGGCTGTGTACCAGCCATTTCCACAGAAAATTATGTTTTGTTTTATTTTCACAAACCACCAGTCCTGCTCATTTCCATTAGAAGGATTCACTTAAGATAGGCCCTAGACAGGCTTCTCTTTCTCTTCGTCATATTTGCTGCAAATACTGTCTTTAATGTTCAAGCTTAGCAGTGAATGTGATGAGGTTTAATTTAAACTTCATTTAAAAATGTCTCTCAGTGAGATTTTTAATGATACTTAAGAATTTAAAGAACGATTTAGTAACACTGAAGGATTTTCAAAAGCATGGAAGACTTCCATCTCTTACAAGTCTGGTCCTTAAGGGACTTCAGGGCGCATATTCCTATGACCTTTACAAACCCTACACTCTTAGGTAATTGAGAGATTTGAAAATCTTGCTCTTAGCTTTGCAATTGAATCACTAAAGATTTTCTCATAAAAGAGAACTCTTCAGAGCATGGACAGCTTCTATATGTGTATGTTATTGTTAAGCACACACAGCACAGGGAGTGTAGATACACGGTTGTTTTAACTAGGCATATATACCCCCATGTCACTGAAAGCAGCAGCTCCATCAGCCCCTTGTCCTGGGCTGCTCATTCCCACCAGCTTCCTATGTTAATACCAGTGATGGAGAGTTTCCAGCTGGATCAGTTACCATTAGCCCTGATGTAAGGCCAAGGGGCAGGGCTGAGCAGCTTCAGTAGGGAGGGGAAGGCACCTATGCCCTTTTCAGTAGCAGTGTGGACTTCTGCCAGGTTAAAGCAAGCATTTAACCATAACCTAAAAAATTACAGTGCTCTGATAAAGCTTCCAGTGCTGTTCATACATAATACAGGCAACTTTCTCGGTCTTGCATCGGTTTTACATTATCACTGCTTTTACAAAAATATCCACTACTCTCTAATCTTTGAGCATTGAGAAGTGAACAGCGCTAGTAAGACGGAAAACAATTATTTCAGTCTTGGAATTAATTTTGAAACTGTAAATTAAGCTTCAGTTTAATATTCCCAGTCATCTGGCCTGCAAACTAGCCAGAGTCAAGATATACAGCAAGAGAGACTTTTAAAGGATGTGTCAGCTGCTTCTGGACATATTGTGCAAGAGACTTACTGTACAAGAATATCAGCAGTACTTGAAAGGTTAATGGAAGTGGGATTTGCAAAGACATGACTGATTCCTCTTGAACAGGTGAGGGAAGATGATTTGAACAAAGACCTTTAAATCCTTTTTGCATTTGTATCTTTACATCTGAAGGAAGAAAAGAGCTAGTATCTCTTTTAACTTAAATCACTCAAATTTCTTGGAGGGATCCAAAACTTGTCAAAGAAAACATTGTCAGACTAAGAATGAGCTATCAGAATGGGTGAAATACTCAGTGTGAAGCTTATGAAAATGGTGTAGGAGAGTGCCTTATAGTATCAACAGAGTTAAGGTTAAAAGTTTTGGGTTTACTTTGAGCTTTGGAAAGCCAATGGGAGAGTGAGCAAAGTCAAGAACTCCACATTTATCAAAATAATGGTTACCGATTGTCTGGTAGACTATGGTATTAAAACTTTATTCTGGAACCATTTATCAGCAATGAGAATAATTCATCACTAGAAGGATGTTGGTGACATTGTGGTGTTTTTCTCTAGAAATGCTTTGAGTTTCAGCAAAACTGGTCTGGATTTCCCAGGTCACAGCAGGGGATAGAATACACAGTCCCAGTTCTTTCTAGCCCTTGCCATGCATTAATGTAACTCTCTTCCCTTGGTAGACCATGACTTTCTATTGAAGAATATAACATCTCTTATCTCTGTGATGACCTACAGGGTGGCATTTGGGGAATTTTAAAATGAACATTGCTCTCCTCTAAGCTAAAGCATTCCTATGGCCTTTTCCCCGTTTATGTTCTAGTTCATGCAACATAAAGTAAAATGGATAAAATAAAATTATTTAATCACTTAATAGATGGTGGCAATTCTAAAACAGTCCCTTTGTCTTTCATATATATAACATTATTCACTTAGAAGCTTTGTCAACATCTTAACACTGCAAGTTAAAAGTAGCTTGGTTTTTGTTGTTAGTTTTGGGTTTTTTAATATCTGTAAGTCCTAAAAAAAGCATGAAGCTGTATTATCCCCAAAATTAATTTGTCTGACAAAGAAGGACAGCATCACATAACCTGTTTTGATACCCAGCAAAATAATGCAATTTGACAGAATGCACCGATCGTTGACTGATCTCAGTTGATGTAACTGCTGGGCAGGAACCTTGAATTTTGATAGAATATTTGATGAGACAAAGGACTGACTAAAAGAGGGTGAGTATAATTGCATGAAAGTCACATCTCTAACTTATGCAATAAGGAGACTTCATATGGCTTAATTTTCAACACATTTTCTGCCTGGCTTGTCTGTTTGGTGTAGAGTTGTGAGAACCCTGCAGTATTTTCTACTTTATCTGTTTTTCAGGGCATACAAACCCCATTCAGGTTTGATTTTTCTTGTTATTTTAAGATTATACAGTTTTCTGTTTCTTCAGTTTCCCACTGCTGTAGCTATACACTAGCCAGACAGAAGGCTGGGCTTCTGATTAAGAAAATTATTTGCATGGTATAAGTAGAAGTGGTATTGGTGACGCGTACACACATGCATACATGCCTGTCTAATAGTAATACAACTTTTCTGTGACCCTCTTTTTCTCAATCTCTGAGAAAAATATTTTGATTACATTGATTGATGACTTTCATTCCTCTTCCTAATTCAAGATGGCATGCACTAGAAAAAAATCCCTGGCCCCTTTGGACTTTTTTCCTCCTGCTTTATCTTGGCAGAATATGTCAGCTTACCCCTTTCCTAGGTTTTTCATCTCTGTGTTCACAGTGCTACTCCTTCATATATTCACTTTCAGGCCTAATACAAACAGTACTTTAGAGATTCTTTGCAGTGTAGGTTGCGTGTTACACTTAAAAATCAACTGTATTATTTAGTTAGTTGGATTTTTGTTTGTTTTAATTGGAGGCTTTAGTTTTTGTTTTGAGAAACTTAACAGTTCTTTGAAATATGGTATGCACATGACTACTTGCCAGCTGGTACTGGTTAATTGTTTGTCTTCATAAGTGTGAATATGCATGCATGCAAACTATGTTTCTCTTAATTTTATCACTGCTGCAAGAAGATCCATTTATCTGTTCATTTAAATCAAAGTATTCCTTCGTATGGATTCCAAAGATCCAAGTCTGTTTTAGCATCAGAATAAGCTGGCTCAACTAATGGGATCTTCACTCTCAACATCAGTAGTCAAATATTTTTCATACCATTTGCAATGGTTCAACAAAGCTAAAAAAACCCCTTACACCATAAAATTTAAGAAGATTTTCAGTCTCAAAATGAGCTTAAATTTTTGCAGGCATTTGCTACATACCTGTGGGCCAAGGAAACACAATGAAACATTAAGAAATGTAATTTCAGATTGCCATCATAATGTATACTGAATATTGCATCTGTAAGGTTCTTCCATGTTTTCTTTTTAAAACTTCCATTTAAATGCAAATTCCTTCAATTAAACAGTATCTGCATGTACTTTATTATGTTATAATTACTGCTTTCCATCTTGCCAGACCTGGCATATAATAGGGCCATTTTACTAATCCCCTGAAAGTGCAACTGAAATCAAGGATCTGTCTTCTGCTGTATTTGTTAGTGACATACATGTTTTAGGAAAGATATAAGGACAGAGTTAAGTAACTGCTCTAAAAATATTGTGTCATTGTACTTAAAAGAACCTTTCCATCATGCTCTGAAACCAGGGGAAAAGTGTTTCTTTCTTCCCAATGGCTGTAGCAGGAAGGAAGGTAACTAGCATAGAGGAGAAGCTCTAACACTCAGATATTAGATGAGAAGAATCCCACCTTTATTTTCTATTGTTCCTTCCTGCTGTTGCCCTATTTTTTCTGGCCAAGACACAAGTATAAAGCCCCATTTAGTCTGTCTCAAGGATGGCAATAGCCTCTCAGATCTATCATTCCATGTTATGTTAGAAGCCATAAGGAAGGATACTTCTGCAAAGGAATATTTAGGAGAAAACCCTTGCGTAGATTTTCTCCTGTTGTCTCAGAGGTGATTGACTGCACAGTCCCCAGTCTGTGTTTGTCCTTTACCCAGGCAGTTGTCAATAAGAAGCATGGCTATTATCATCCCTTTTCTGACTCTGTGCTCTTCCAAAGAAAACAACAACCATCAAGAGCCAACTGCCCCAGCTGCTCTCACCCACAGTGCTTGTAACCCACACAGGAGAGGAAGAAGTATTTTCATTCCTTTGTAGGACCTTGCATAGACACATAAGGCTTTCTACATACATATCCATGTATGATATAGCCTGTTCCTTCTGGGGAATAGCTGCTCACAGTGATCTTTATTTTGTCTACTGCTCACCATCAGGAATATAAAATTTCCTGGGCCAATCAGAAATGGTTTTGATCATTTGTTCATTTCTGATGTTAACCTTGTAGCCCTTAGGTTCAGATAAAGTTTTACCACTGTGACTTAAAAAGTTGTCCTGTGTCATTTGGCTGGTTTGAGTAACTAGCCACATAAATGTTCCTAGCCCACAGCAAATAGAAAATATTTCACTGAAAGCTAAACCTAATGCCCTTTGCTTTTTTGGGGGGATCAAGTGTGCACACATAATCATTACCACTAGGCTCTGTGGGGCTTGGTAACACGAACTGTCTTGGGATCCCTCATTTCACACTTTTTTCACATTACACTGCACATATACAGCTCTGAATAGACTTTGAGCTCCATATGTGTGTGTGTGTGTGTGTGTGTGTGTGTGTGTGTGTGTAATATATTTAAGTTTATGGTTGTGTGCACTTATCCAAAGACACAAAATATGATCTATATATTTACAATAGAAAGTGAAGGGCAATGTACATTTTTGACGTATCAACCTTCAGCATATTAAAATAATGATTTGCAGCCCTGAGGCTTTCTTTGTCCTTTTCTTGCAATTAGTCTTGACTGCTTTGCAAATGTAGTGGCCATTGTAATGGTAGGTGATGCTTCCTGAAATACTTTTCTTGTTTGAAAAGTAAGTAAATCTGTTGGCAATGTGTATTCCCTATCTCTCAGTTGTTGAATCCATGTGCTATACTATGTAACGGCATTTCCATATATCGCTTTCTATCTTCTGTGTTTATCCTCCTTTTTTGAGGACAGTAAAAACAAAAGGCTGCTTCTGAAATTAGGTCTCTACTGCTAATTTAAAAAGCTGTGTACTCTGCCCATAAAACACTTAACTCTGACTACTGAACATGCTGTTACGAGTTTATCAATTGGAAGCAGCTACCTGTCCTAGATATTACCCACACAGTAAAGGTGTGCTAATTAAATCAAAACTGATTTAAAAGGTTGCTGATTAGGCCAGTATAACCCTCACCATGGGTACATTTTTGTCCATTCACATTTCATGTCTATTAGTTAAGCTTACTGTGATAAATTATTTTATACATTTGCCTTAAAGCAGAACAACTTTTGTGTGTATCTCAACACCAAGTTTATTGTCTCTTTGGTCTGAATTTATAAGAGTTTTGACCTGAACATGAATTAGAGAGGTTAACACCATGGGCATAACGCTCAGTACATGTTCTGTCCCACAAACACAACCCTTGAAATACACTCCCACTCTTTTCTGGAAACATCTAAAAGGCAAAAATTTTTGATGTTTATTTGGATTAACATGAACCATGTAATTAAGCAAGAATATTCCTGTCCATCCCAGACAGACATGATTTTAAAAATATTTATGTTGTGAGAAGAGACAATATTGAGGAAACATTTCTGTCAATGTAATTCAGTTCAGTGGCAATGAAGAAATTAGATTAAATTAATGTTGGGGATTACTAGGAAAGAAATAGAGCAGAAAAATAGAAGACATCATTATGCTATTATAAATGATCCATTCACATTGTAAATTCGGTGTGTGGTTCCTTCCACTTCTCCTTTCCCACAAATGATATGATAGAACTGGAAAAAATACATTAAAAATTGATCAGAAGTCTGGAAGAGTCACAGTAGTCTGCCAGATGCATAGTCTGGGACTCTTCAGCTTTGAACAGAGACGACTCTGGGTGACATGACTGGAGTCTCTAAAATCAGGCATGCCAAAGTGACTCCGCATTGTTGCTTCTGTCATGAGAACTTGGTTCCATCAAGTTAAACTTGGGGAGGAAGTGATCGTGAGAACAAACAGAAAGAGGTAATTCTTCACCCAACATCTAGTTAAGTCTTGGACAGTTGCCACTGGATACAGAGGATGCTAAAATTTTACATGATTTCTAAAAGCAGGTCGTGTTTTTTTCTCAGAGAAAAAATACATCAGGGGCTCTTAGGTGCAAAGACAACATGTTTATGTCTGGAAGTCAGTTATGAATAGTTGAAGACTGGGAGGGTTTTCTTGAAAATATTGCCATATATTTACTTAGTTCTTATACTCTTCCCTATTAGCTGTTATCAGAAATTTATTATGGAGGAAGAAGGCTGTCTGGCTTGACCCATTATGGCTATTCTTGTCCATTGCTTCCTACCGTCTGAAGAAATTTAATTTAGGTGTGCTCACTGGTTGTAGGATAACAAACATTGTGTTCTGGCTGTCACTGTTAGGATAACCACCAGCCCTGACAGCCTGCTTTAGTTGCTCCTCGCCAGCCTTTCAGCAGTGTTTATGATGCCCCTTACCTTGGATAATTGAGGACAAATGCAACTATAGTCATTGCCTACCCTCTTTCTGTCAAAGTGATCCAGATTTAAATGAAGTAATTTTCTGACTACCTTGGATCACTTATGATGAACTGGGTTAGGAGAAGGAGTACAGTACACCTTTGTTGCCTGGTTCTGAGCGAGCAGTGAGGTTTGCTTAGCAGGCTAGTATGCAAACTAATGCAAATTAAACTCTCTGAGTTGAACAGCCTTCTGCTCCCAGCTGTCTACTCTGCATCTTCTCCAAAAATCTCGTCCTCTATGTCAGGGCTGAGTAATGCAGATGCAGAACAGTTCCTGGGGCACCACATTCCATACACTAAAGTAGACTGGGATCCATTATGGTTACCTTTGAGCTGAGCTTGAGCTGACTCGGGATATGCAGTAGAAATCGATCTATATATGGGTTTAAACCCCAGCTAAGATGAGAAATTACACATGAATGTAGCAATAGTATGTAACAACAGCCTTTGCTCAGATAGTTTTGGACAGACAACCACACTGTGTAACAGATAAGGTAAAACTTGGAGGAATGGACTTATCTTTAACTAGTCTGGGGTAGGAGATGGGATCCCATATTAATCCATTGTTGGATCAGAGCAAAGATGCTTTGTTAATAGTTACTCTTTTTGTTAACTGCTGGAAACTGCATGGGGGAAATGAAAATCACAGAATCACAGAGTCACCTAGGTTGGAAAAGACCTTGAAGATCATCCAGTCCAACCATTAACCTAACACTGACAATTCCCAATTACACCATATCCCTAAGTGCTATGTTGACCTGACTCTAAAACACCTTCAGGGATGGGGATTCGAACTCTGCCCTGGGCAGCACATTCCAACACCCAACAACCCCTCCTGGAAAGAAATGCTTCCTAATATCCAGTCTAAACCTTCCCTGGCACAACTTGAGGCCATTCCCTCTTGTCCTATCACTTGTTACTTGGTTAAAGAGACTCATCCCCAGCTCTCTGCACCCTCCTTTCAGGCAGCTGTAGAGGGCGATGAGGTCTCCCCTCAGCCTCCTCCTCTCCAGACTAAACCCCCCCAGTTCCCTCAGCCACTCCCTGTACGACCTGTGCTCCAGACCCTGCACCAGCTTCGTTGCCCTTCTCTGGACACGCTCAAGTCATTCAATGTCCTTTTTGTAGTGAGGGGCCCAAAACTGAACACAGGAATCGAGGGGCGGCCTCACCAGTGCCCAGTACAGGGGTCAGATCCCTTCCCTGTCCCTGCTGGCCACGCTATTGCTGACACAAGCCAGGATGCCATTGGCCTTCTTGGCCCCTGGGCACACTGCTGGCTCCTGTTCATTGGGCTGTCAATCAACCCCCCCAGGTCCCTCTCTGACTGGCAGCTCTCCAGCCACTCCTCCCCAAGCCTGTAGCTCTGCTGGGGGTTGTTGTGGCCCAAGGGCAGCTCCCGGCATTTGGCCTGATTGAAACTCCTCCAGTTGGCCTCAGCCCATGGCTCCAGCCTGTCCAGGTCTCTCTGCAGAGCCTCCCTACCCTCAAGCACATCAACACTCCCACCCAATTTGAATAAAATAAATATTTACAGTATTGAAAGAGATGATCTTCTGCACCAGACAATTTCCTTTAAAAAGTTAAAGGTTTAAAACCATAGGTCATATTGCTTTATTAAATGGAAAAGCTAAAAATCTTTTCTAGAAAATAATGGATTTTAAAACTTTGATTCTAAACTAAAACCTTTAATGTTTTTTGTCTTCTAACAAAAAAAAAAAAAAAAAAAGCCCACATATTTTAAAAGAATGGAAACATATATGTTTTATTATGAAGCTTTGAAGTAGCCCTATTCACCATACCACTACTTCCTTTTCAAAATGACTTCTTAGAGACATAGGCTCATTTTAACAGGCAGGATACAAGGTAATGTCTTAATGATTTTGGTATTATGTCATTTGTCCTATTCTTTCCCTTCCTCATATGTTTGTATAAAGTCCTATAGGCCTTCTCTGGCCTCTGAAATAGTTATTTCACATGCTGCCAAGCTCACAGATGCAATAGAACCTTTCTGGGTTATGTTTTATTTTGGTATTTTTCCTAAAGATACATGAATGAGGGAAGACAGATGTGGCAAAATCATTATTCACATTAGGCGGAGTGATACATCAGTAAATGTTCACAAGGCCCGATGGAAGCACCCAAGGCATTGGCTAATCTGGCAGCATTTGCATGTCTTGTTGAAGTCAGTTATTAGGGATGTTGTAATTACTGATATGGTTGCAGAGCATTAGCAGCCTCCAGAATGGATGTTACAGTTGTCCCAACAGCACACGGTGATAACACTTTATACATTCCACTATAGAGTATAATATTTAAATACATATCATCTCATTAAGTGCTTCTGAAACAACTAGGATATATACTGAGGCTTATTACAGTGTATGACAGTGTCAAGTCCACAGGAGAGCAGAGAAATACTGGGGAGGGAAAATTATGTCCTTTGTTCTTAGCAGAGAAAGGAAAAAGAAAACTGGATGATGGGGGGATGGAGACATGATAATGGTAGCTGGTGCAAAGATTAAGGAAACAAACAGCCTACCTACTTGCCCAGAGATACTGAAAAAGTAATGAAATTAAATTCCAGCAATGTTTATTATGAGGAGACTTCTTACTTTAGAGGGGCTAAACACTAGAATAGTCTGCAGGAGAAGCAAGGAATCTTCATCAGTGGTAGTCTGATGGAGGTCAAATTAGGTCAAGCAAACACCTGTCATACGCAGATATAGATGATCTTTCCCTTGGACACAGTGGTGGGGCAGCTGACCTCTTGAGGTCCCTTCCAACTCTATTAACAATAGTTCTGCAAAGACTGATAGGTCACAGATATACCACATTTCAAAACTGTTTCAAGTATCTTTGAAAAGTTTGCAGGTTTTTTTCTGTAATTCCTGCATAATTGAAGTGTTAAACAACATACAATTTTACCAGTTGGGTGTGAAAACGTAGTGCTTCATCCTCTTACCAGCATGGAAGGTGACTTGCAATAGAACTTGCTTGGGAAGCAAAGCCCAGAGTCAAGCATTCACCACGGGTTGCGTTTTTATTCTATGTTGGGGAAGAAATTGCTTCCTTCTTTTTAAGGAAGACCTTTCTTTACACCAGAAGCTTTGCATATCTGTGATACTATAAGGCTCAGCTATACTCCATCTTCCCATGTCCACTTTCTTATATAAACTCTCAGATGTGCTTATATAAGGTCTCTTGCTGTGCCTTCTGTAACACTGGAGTTACAGTAGAAACAGGAGTGAGGTAAAGGCTAAAAGAGGTAATGGCTTCTCCCTTTGAACAGCAAAGTAAGGTCTGTGGCAATCTCTTTCTCTGTTGTTCTTGGTGTGTTCCTTTTTTCCCCCACTGGCCTGCAGCAAGTCTATAACCAAGATTTTTATGGAATATGGATATGAAAGATACTGTGTCTGTAGAGAGATCCCAGGTGAAAGGTAGTAGTAGATAATGTAGTTTATAACCCATTCTTTATTAAAGAATTTATGGTGTATGAATTTCTCATTGACTAAGTGATGGGGGTTTTGTGATTAAAAGGAACAGCTGGTTGAAGAAAGCAAAAAGGTGATACTGTTAAGGTATATTTTTTGACAAGTCCTTGAGATCTGCTAGTCCTGGAAATCAATAGATGCAGTACCTGTAATTGTAATAAGCTATCAGCTGCTTGTTTTACAAGGTCTGGAGTCAGCAAAAAATGGGAGGGAATGAGGAGATAGCTTGAAGGAAACAATTCAGAAGTGATAATTGTTGTCTGAGCTTGCCCTGTAAGGAAATTCCAGAGGCTGGAAGTAAAATATTAAGTGGAAAGACATTAGAACAAAACATTAAACAAAAAAATTAGCAAAACCATGGCTACAGAATGACAAAAGAAGACAAAACCTCTAGCAAATTACTAGAAAAGACTGCCCCATTGCTAGCTCAGTTGCATTTGACTTGCGATGCATTCTTATTCTAGAAGCATGCTGGTACAGAGAAGACACACCAAGTGGGGGTGACAGTGAGCTGTATCCAGCACATAAGTTCTCTTGTGCATATTGAACAAACTGTTTTAACAAGTCATGTAAGCCTGTCACTGCTGTGTTCTGCACAGTGATCTCTGCCATGTGCTTAGGATT
Organism: Athene cunicularia; assembly: GCF_003259725.1. NCBI lineage: Eukaryota > Metazoa > Chordata > Aves > Strigiformes > Strigidae > Athene > Athene cunicularia. The sequence continues at coordinate 11,387,119 of NW_020799099.1, read as the reverse complement.
AAAATACAAAGATGGTACCACATCTACTTGTGGAAGGAAGGAGTCCCAGAAAGTAAGATTTTATGAAATGCCCTCATACCCTCATGAGGAGAAATTACTTGCTTTCTCTTGCTCTCCCTAATCACTCGTATGCAATATCCAGAATGGATGGATCTCATCTTTGGATTTCCAGCATCCTTCAGTCTGGGGCTGTGTTATCTCTGAATCTTTTGATGGGTAAATGTTCATGCCAGAAAACCCATTGTCTTCCGCAGAGTGTCAAATCTGATGCATGGCTGTCCTGTCATACTGCAATTGACATAAAGCATCAACACTTTTTTGGAATTTTGTGTCCAGTGTTTGTCGTACTGTTTTGAGGAGATGTAACATGGCTGTTCTAGCAAGAGTGAGTAGGCATAGGAATGGTTGTATATAGTTGGTTAATAATCATTTTAACTGGAAAATAGGCTTTTACTTTGATTTATGGCAACAGTATAGTGCATTGACTTCAAAAACGCTTTGGATTTGCCAAATCAAGTCTCTAAGAAGCTCAAGGTTTAAGATTTTCAATTAGAAAGTTTTCAATTTCCAGTTTGGTAATTAATCTTAGTATTTTTAAAAGACACACACCCAGTCTCCCCCTTTATTTCCACTAGCGATAACTTAGATGTTTGTCCCTTTAAATTAATTGTCTTCTAATTTTATCCTTTGGTGCTCAATTTTAATTAAATTTTCATACTAATTTTACTGCTCTAGAGTCAATGTCAGAGTCTGAGTGCCTTGGAATAAAGCATTTTCAGCCTCCAAATCCTAATTTCTTATCAGATTTACTTTTCTATTGCTATTTTGTTTTATTTCTTATGATATAACTGTAATTTTTTAAAAAAATTTCTGCATGTCTTAGTAATGAAATGCAAGCACTTTCCTTCTAATTAATGTACCTTTAAAATTTTTCAGTACCTTTAACAAACACTGGGATAAAACTCCAGAATATCTGATTAAGAAAAAACGAAGCACTTGCCAATGAAATGCCAAAAATAAGATACTTGATCAGAGTGAAATTCATATCTGCTCAGGGAACCCATAGCTGGCATAACTATCCCACAGGTCATGAGTAAGTGCTTCTTTGGCTGTAATGGTGCCTCATATGGGAATGGGTATCATCTGTCATCCTTAGTTACATCTGCCCTGAATGTTCTTTAGGCTTTTAAAGGTCATCTTAACACGTGTGGCTGGACCACACAATGGTTCCCTTACATGCTGTCAGCTTTCAACACCTCTGGGAATCTCTTAGGTCTACCAGGAGGGACCTCATGGTTTTAGATACAGAGATCTGAACAACTCTGCAAAACCAGAGGGTGCGTGTCACAAAGCAATCAGCAGTGTGTTGTCTATATACTAAGCCAGGCTAGGTCTGTGTTGTCTTTTTTGGAAAGGTTCCTGGTCCAAAAAAACCCTCATCTTATGAAGTAAGCTACTGTTCTGGAAAGTACAGTATTCACTGTTAGGGGTTAGAGAATACTTAGTATGGCTAACTCATTATCTCCTCATTATTTCTGCAAAGCAAATTGGTTTTTTGAGTACATCCTTTAAAATTAATTAAGAAGACGGTAAAATCAAAATGCAGCGTGGCTGCTTTTAGTTACATCTATGTGCTTCTCTAATAAAAATAAAGGAGTATACAGATTTGCATTTTTATCTCACACCCTTGTTCTAAAATAGAGCCTTTCCCCCTGAAAATACTCAGAATCTGCAAGTTGTAGTTGACCCTTACATTTTCCCCATCCTTTGTGCCCTATCTGATAATGTATAACAAGTGCCTGTGATAGTACCTGTTTCTGTCAGAAACTATATTCCTGGGAAAAAAAAATACTTTGGAGAAGACTCATTTGTATTCTCTTATTTATGTATCTATTGAGAATCTAAAAATATTACTGGAGAAACCTTACTAATAGTGAAGTCAGGAGTACTCTGTACTCATATAGTACATCCAGAGTACTCTATACTTCATATACAGCTTTTAGCTGCATATTCAAAACACTGAAGACTGCAGTAGAAGTGCCTTAATCTCACCCTGACTTTTTGTTACTCAATTCCTTGTTTCTTTTAAACATCTTTAATGTCAGCCAGGTTTCACAGAATCATAGAACAGCCCAGGTTGGAAGGCACCTCAAAAGATCATCTGGTTCAACCTTTTGTGGTGAGATTATCTAGCACCCTGTATAATTACATATTGAAAAACTCCAAATTTGTCTTTTGTTAAAAAAAGACCTTCAGTTTGTCCATTGTTGCAAGCTTCAGCTGCAGAGGTTTGGGGTAAGCCTAATAGATGGACTATCATGGATGTGTGCTAAATATTTTTACAGGACAGAAAAGACAAAAGGTATTATGGCCATTTCATTGCTTGGACATCACTGATCAGGTGACACGATATCTTGAAGGGTTAAGCACTGTAAACACCCTGTTTAATCACAAAAGACGGAGGCTTAGTATTAATACAGTGCAGAAAATCTAGCAGTAAACTATTTTACTAGTTTTACTGACGTTAAGGTGGCTAATCTCAATGGCGTTTAAGTTTTTATTGTGTAACCAAAAAGCTATGCAAAATTAAAAGTGTTAAAGAATTGGTTTTGTTTGGTCAAAACCAGGAAAAATTAAGTGTAGTAGACATAAACCTTAAATCAAGCAACAGTTTCTCAGTGCACAGCATGCAATGAAGTTTGTCAGCCTGCCTTCTGGAGGAACTAATTAGGTAATGTATTTAATGTGTCTAGAGTGCTTTAAAAATATGAAGTGCTTTATAACAGCTAGGAATTTTATTTCTTAATTTGTTAATTGTGTATTTATTTATTTTTAAGTGATGCAAATTCCAAAGCAGATATAAAAAACCTCAGTAGCTCACTTTTCAAGAATTCAGGTTTTGTTTTAAAACTTCTTTTTAAATATCTGATCTTTTAATTTGCAATACTTTTAATTTCATTGCTATTTCCCAATCCATTACAACAAAGCTGTTACAGCAAGGACAGAAACCATGAACATTGCTTATAAATTGCTTATAAATATGTTGATAAAATCACAAAACATGATACAAAATGATTGAGGAAAAAGTATCCATTTTTGATGTGAATGCTTATATACAGCCCTGTTTCCCTGCTATAGTATGCAAGCCAGCCAAAGTCTATCATTTATATGTGTAATCTGAGTTTCATTTGCTGTCCTGACAGTTATATGGTAATAAATGGTGCATATAGAGTTGATAATGGAATAAAGAGTGCATTTCATGCCCAGCTGCTCATCAGACATGTTCCTGAAAAAATAACAATGTAGTCATCTCTTATGGGGATTGACCCCAAAGTCTCTCTTTGTCTTTGCCCCCAGAATTTCCAAGGATGCTTGAATGAGACAGATCTTGCTTCTTCAAGCCACACACACTTCACTTCACCATCGTCATCTGAGCACAAAAGCTTTAGAGAAAACTGCAAATACATTGGAAATCTTTCATTAGTATGACAGCAGCATGCATTCTGGTCTGGATCTGTATTTCTTTGTGCTGTCTGCTCCAAGGTTATAATCTAGATGCGCACAAATGTAATGGAAGAGGCAACCAACAGAACAGAGGGGATGAAAACAGATCTGACTTTGTGTAGCGAACTGATGGAGACACTCATGGGCCAATGCTGCTTCATCAGATGAGGAATATTCTGATGTGTAAGGCTGGGACTTTTGCATATTGGGACAGACAGGATATTATTCAGCTAGTTTATGCCAGATAGGGCATCAGTATATAAGAAAAGGATGAGAACAGATGAAGCCAAAACACTCACCTTCTCAAATGTCAGCAGTGCACTGCAACCTTTCCTCGTATTGTACAAGAAGTTGTGGTTTATTTTGTGTGCCAGAATGATTGAAGACACTGTGGAATGCCATCGCTTTGCAAAGGATTTATTCCTTTATATTCACAAATTAACTGAATGAATTATCTTGTAACTGACAGTGTTTTGTCTTATTATGTTGTGTGTTTTCCCCCATCACTAAGTTGGGAAACTCTCTATGGTAGGATTTTGCTTGCTCTTCATTTTGGGAGACTGAGGCAGCGAGAGCTGTGCCTTATTCTGGATCAGTTTTGTACTTATCTGGAATGCAGTTATCTCCTCACCAGTTGAGGGAGGAGCTGTTTTACAGCACTGAGGTTAACATTCAGGGGACAACTATAGGAAAAGTGACCTGCAATCTGAAACTGTAGCTTTCTAGTGTTATGTTACCTTTTTTTTTTTTTTTTTTTTTTTTTTTACAGTGTTGAGTTGTTTGCTTTTATTACTTTCTCTACAAACTAAAACGAAATTATTTTAGTCTCTAGTGTATTGTATTTGAAAATACCAACATTGTGCTGGAAATATGAACTTTCCACTGGGACTAACTGAAAAGAATTTTATGGTAAAATGTGTGTGCACGATGTTTTAAATCCAAATTCTACCACACAAATGCATCTTAATTTTTAATCTCTAGCATCATGGTTTTTTAATAAATTCTCTCTTGTTGATATTTTATACATCAAACCAAATGATATGTTTTAAAGGATCTGAATAAAACAAAAAGTGACCTGAAAAAGCATCAGTGAGAATTTCACTAGAAGAGAGTCTAAGCCTGTGTAAGAATTTCAAATTGGGTTTGTCTTCCTTATTTATAGAAAGTCTGCATATATTTGTGTGTCTACTTCCTGGCAGTAGATGGAAATGGAAGTGCAATGTGGAAAACATTTTCGTCTAAAATGACTCCAGTGGGAATTATTCATCACCCTTATCTCTCAGCTAACTTGTCTTGACTACCACTGAGAATTTTTAATCTCACCCCAGTATGCCAAGCCACAAAGCCTTCATCCCCATAGGGAAGAATTCAGAGGCTTTGACTCCTCTGGCATGCTCAGAGCTAATCTGGTGGGCACTCTAACCATACAGATACATTAGTGTTATTGACTATTACCATGTGGATGAAAAGGCACAATTGCACAGGCTTGGGATCATGTTATCAACCTGTATCACCTGGCTTAGCTATTTGCTTCAGAGATAGAAATTCACCTTTGGGTCCCTTAGTTATTGTTTGTATAATATTTGTAAAACGTGAACAATGAAAGTAAAATTAATTCACTTGTAAAACAAACCTTTACTGACAAGCAGCTGACCTTATCTGATCCATTGCTTTATTTTATACTAATACTTAAATTAAGATCTCATAGGCATTAATTTATTATTATTTTCATAATCTGCTTAATTTCCCACTGCTAACTGGGAATTTCTTTATATAATAACCTTTTTAAATTGAAAAATCATAGAATCATAAAATGGTTTGGGTTGGAAGGGACCTTAAAGATCATCTAGTTCCAATCCCTCTGCATGGGATACATTCCACTAGACCACATTGCTCAAAGCTCTGTCCAACCTGGCCTTGAACACTGCCAGGGAGGGGGCAGCCACAGCTGCTCTGGGAAACCTGTGTCAGTGTCTCACCACCCTCACAGGAAAGAATTTATTCTTTACATCTAATCTAAATTTACCCTCTTTCAGTTTAAAACTGTTACCCTTTGTTCAATCACTAGGCTCCTGATATGGAGTCCCTCCCCATCTTTCCTGTAGGCCCCCTTTAAGTACTGGAAGGCCTCTATAAGATCTCTCTGGACCCTTCTTTTCTTCAGGCTGAACAACCCCAACTCTCTCAGCCTGTCCTCATAAGGGAGGTGCTCCAGTCCCCTGATCATCTTTGTGGCCTCCTCTGGACCCACTCGAGCAGGTCCATGTCCTTCTTATGTGGGGGCCCCAGAGCTGGACACAGTGCTGCAGGTGGGGTCTCACCAGAGTGGAGTAGAGGAGGAGAATCGCCTCCCTCGACCTGTGGGCCACACTCCTCTTGCTGGCTTATAGTCAGTTTTCCATCCACCACTACTCCCAAGTCCTCCACAGGGCTGCCCTCAACCTACTCATGGTCCAACCTGTATTTGCACTTGGGATTGCCCCGACCCATGTGCAGGACCTTGCACTTGGCCTTGTTAAACTTCATGAGGTTTGCACAGTCTCACCTCTCCAGCCTGTCCAGGTCCCTCTGGGTGGCACATCCCTTCCCTCCAGTGTGTCGACCGCACCACACAGCTTGGTGTCATCAGCAAACTTGCTGAGGGTGCACTCAGTCTCACTGTCCATGATGATGTGTTGCATGGGAATGAATCAGGCTTTTTGAAAAATTCCTCATTTTTAGGAAGATTAGAAATCATTTAGAGATTGATTAAACATCCTCTTTGACATTTTCAGAATGAAAACAGGATATCTTTTTTTTTATGTTTCTACTGATTTTCCTCCTTTGATACTCAGACATTTTTGTTTCAAAAAATAAAAAAGGTTAAACCCAAAATGAATTATCTTAAAACTAAATGTTTTGAAACTGTTAAGTTGCAATGTAACAATTAGTTTATGAAAAAAAATATAGTTCCTCCATTTCATCTTGAGGATGGAAAAAATTTCATGAACTTAAAACTGTTTCTCATTTGGGAAAATCCTTTTTTTCACCAGGTTTGTTCAATTTCCATATTCACTCTTATCCAAATCTATCATATCTGCCTTCTCTTCAAAGAAGAGAGAAAATGGCTTGAAATTGTGTGGTAGAAAAAGGTATTTCATAAGAAAATATCATAAATTTTCCTTGTTTCCATTAACTACATAATTTTTACACATGATTCTCTGAAAAATTTAAACAAATAGTTCCATTTTGAGATAGTTTCTTATGCAGACTGCAAGATGGCTATGGTTCACAGATTTCACTTAACCTCCTCTATTCTGGTCATTTTTTATTAGGAAGCTCTAAATTTCTAATAACTAACTGAAGCTGATATGCTCTAATTGTTTAGTTAACTAGATTTTATTGCATTCGAGTGGGAATACTGTACTCCGGGTTATTGTTTTGCTTATCACAGGAATAGCAGGTCATACAAATGTTCTGATTATTACACAATGTACGGGCCCAGTTCTGCTTTTGAGTATTACAGTAGGTTTGTAAGGCTGAGTACCAAATGAATCAACAGAGCACCAAGGGGAAATCAAATCAAGTGGTTTTACATTTCCAGTGACATGAAGAAAAGATTACTCTTGTTCTACTCATACTGAAAAGCAATTATTCTGCAATGAGGATCACAAATTATCATCATACTAATGAAGCTTTGCTATGGCTTTAAATACTTCTAATTTATTACACATACTTGGCATATTATTGACAGTCATTACCTTGGATGATATTACTGGCCATCCTTGTAGTTTTGTGAAATCAGAAACTGATTTGAAACCATGACAGTTAAAGGACCATGGACATCCCCATGGCTCTATGGAACAAATATACAAAAGAAAAAGAGCTTTTTCTAAAACTTCTAGAAGGGAATGGGAGTCCTTCAGGACAGGTCTGCTGGGAAAAAGGGAAGATGGATCAACCTTAAAGTACTAAAAAGTTTGAGTATGCTCAGTGAAGATTAGACAGGGCCTATGCCATCTAAGTGCACGTTGAACCAGATGCATGTAACAGAGAACATTTCTGTGTCAAGGAGGACTTTCACCTGCATTCTCTCTTCTGGGGAGCACCGTTCACTTGGAAACGGTGGAGTTCACAATAACAAGAAAGAAGGACAACGACGGTACAGTGGCTGACTGAGGGCAGGCAACCATTCCATCACTTGTGCTTTGGGGACTGTGAAGTCAAGGGTTGCATAAGACTGCCTGCCCTTCATGTGTCTCGGTGGTTTACAAGGGCAGACATGTTTATGAAGCCCTTGTTCTTCATGTAATTGTAGCTGCCCTGGGCTGGGGACTGGATGAGGAAGGGCATCTCAGCAGCAGACTTTGTGTGCTTTGACAACCTACAGAATGTGAGGGGCTGGTGATCTGATCTGCTTTTTCCGTGCACGTTAATAAAGGAGGACAGTTTGGCTACCACCAACTGGATTTACCAGACCCAAACTAGTTAAGCACTGAACAACAGGAGATGTGAGTAATGTGTTTCCATAGGGTAACTGTCACTATCTTGAACATGAGGTTGGGCTCCTAAAATGTTGTTCAGCAAAGCACAGTTCTATGACATAGGACCTCTGCCATGGCCCCATACTTGTCCCTTAAGGGTCCATATTTCGACCAGTACTGTTTAATCTTCATCAACAAGATAGTGGGATTGAGTGCACCCTCAGCAACTTTGCAGATGACATCAAACTGAGTGTTACAGTTGTTGACACACCTGAGGGATGGGATGCCCATCAGAGGGACATGGACAAGCTTGAGAAGTGGCCCCATGCAAATGTATTGAGGTTCAGCAGGGTCAAGTACAAGGTCTGCATCTGGGTGGGGTCATTCACCAGTATCAGTACAAACTGGAAGATGAATGGATTAAGAGCAGACAGTGGAGAAGGACTTGGGAATACTGGTGAATGAAAAGCTGGACATGACCTGACAATGTGTGCTCCCAGCCCAGAAAGCCAAATGTATCCTGGGCTGCATCAAAAGGACCATGGCCAGCAGATCAAGGGAAGTAATCCTGCCCCTTTATTCTGCTCTGGTGAGACCCCACCTGGAGTATTGAATCCAGCTCTGGAGTCCTCAGTACAAGAAAGACATGCACATGTTGGAGAGGGCCACAGAAATGATCAGAGGGATGGAACACTTCTCCTGTGAGGACAGGCTGAGTGAGTTGGGGTTGTTCAGTCTGGAGGAGAGAAGGCTCTGGGGAGACGTTATTGCCGCCTTCCAGTACTTAAAGGAGGCTTATAAGAAAGATGGAATGAGATTTTTTAATAGGATCAGTAGCAATAGGACAAGGGATAATGGTTTTAAACTAAAAGAAGGTAGATTCAGACTATGTACAAGGAAGAATTTTTTTACTATGAGAGTGGTGAAACACTGGAACAGGTTGCCCAGAGAGGTGTTAGATGCCCCATCGCTGGAAATATTAAAAGTCAGGTTGGACAAGGCTCTGAGCAACCTGACCTAGTTGAAGATTTCCCTGCTCATTACAGTGGGATCGGACTAGATGACCTTTACAGGTCTCTTCCAACCCAAACTGTTCTGTGATTCTATCATTCTTTCATTCTATATGTTTTGTGCATACAGCTGGTTGTCCTGTGTCCCAGAGATGTCCTTGCTTCTTGGTTTTACTACAAGATCATAGAGTCAAATAAGGCTCACTATTGAATGGATGGCCCTGCACAGGCAGTGAGGGCAGCGGGTGCAGTGTGGTGCCATCATCTGTGTGAGTTAAATGGACAACATGATATTTGCAAGAGTGGCCTGCTAAAGGATCTGCAGTCCAGAAAGCAGATTCTTGTGGGATAGGTTTCCACAGAGTAGTTTTGAACCACATATATAAAGGCTAGCTTCATCAGAGGAACCAGACTAGATCCAGTCAGAGTAAGTTATAATTAAATGCCTACAGCGTGGATGTTGGGTCCCCAGTGCCAACTGCATCTATGTACTAGTTTACCCCTATTTGGCCTCCGTTCTTGCAAGTGTGCACATGGTCTGATTTTACAGGATTGTTTTTAGGTGTGGTGTAATTAGAAAGTTGCATGATCAGGACAAAATCGTCCCAATCACTTATTGAAGCGCAAGACTAGAACACTAGCAGTTCCCTTTCTCAGGACCCAGGAGACTAACTTAAAAGTAATTTGAAAACACCTTATTAAGGGGAATTCTTACTTCACTGCTGCATCTTGCTGTGTAGCAAGAGTCACCCGGGGAGCTCACAATGGGCAGAGAACAGGACAAAAATCAAGTTGACAATCTGTTCATGGTGACACTCTGAAATGGCCTCTGGGTGGCTCCCTGAGTGAATTGACAGGCTTCTTGCTACTGTGAGCTTCCTCAGTCCCCCATTCACAGGTGGGAAGCTGACAAGAAGGGCAACAGTTGTACTTATCAATGCAGTAAAATATTTATATCAGGAGATGGGGTGCATCTATGGTGTGGGGAGGCATGGTGTAGAAGCACTGAGCAGTTTTAAGCAGCTGCAATTACATTATCTCAGCTTATTATTGCTGTTATAAATAAAACGGCTGAACAGTACTGAAGGGCAATGAGCTACACTCATGTCAAACCCTACATGAGTGAACACTCTGGAGAAAAGGCTGTCATGCTGCCTCCTCATGGTCAGTGGAACCACCATGGGGATATATGTCCCAACCCTTCAGAGAATACATGTCTGACAGGGAGCTCACTGCTTGTTGGAGGGTCAGACCTCGCTGCATATCTTAGCTGTTCTCAGGTTTTGAAAGCAAAGGCAATCTGGGCCTTATGTTTTCTGTGTTCATATTTCTGTGAAATTCTGCCTCACTGAGATAACTATTGTCTTCAAGGAAAACAGGGTTTCATCCTGTCTTTGGAACAAGTTCCCTCCTGTTCTGAATATCACCATCTTGACCTCAGTTCCATCATTAAATTCAGTCATTAAAAGGATTCAAACCCAGATACTTTACTGAAATCTGCCTACAATCACGTCCTTATAAATCAAAGCTGTTCTTCAGAGACACAATCTAATAAAATTTAGAAAAAATATGGATAAAAATAGTTGTGCTTTGACATGAAGTGTCAAATCTTTTATCTTTACCAAATATATCTCAAAAATATTTTTTTTTCTCAAACTTTAATGTTGTGTGGAGTTTTGTAATTTATTTAGAATAGATATTAAATATATATTCTAATATAAGACATGGAAAAAGTATCAGGAAGAAAATATAGATAACATAAGAAGGACATCCCTGCACAACATTTGTAAGATAGTATACTCTGCCATATCATCTCTGTAAGGTTCAAATGAGGGAACCTTTTGGGGTTTTTTTTGGCATTCTCACAGTTCTTGCTGCCAAAAGGAGCAACTAACTTGAGAAATTTCTGTGGAAGGGTTTGACCTTGATAAAATGCTCTAATGGAAGAGCATTTTATTAGAAAATGTTGATCTGACTCAGTTCTGGGTATCAAAAAGAATGCTGTCAGGATGCAGAAGCTTGGCAAAACTGGGCTGTCATGTTATAGCTATGAGTTACTAGTCGTATCTGACCCTTCTTCCTTTTCCATGAACTGAGTGTTTTCATCTGAACAAGACAGTAAAGGAAAATATGTTAAGATGTATGACAGATCTTGGCAATCTGAACATTTTAAAGGGAGCTCAGAAACTGGTTTTGACTTTGGAACTACTTAAATTGTATATGATATCATTGAGCCTATATTAATTGTGATAGAAAACTACAGGGTATGGTATTTTCTTTAGGAAGTACTAACATTGTACACACAGATGTGTCTTGTTCTATGTGGCAATACATAAATGTGCACTGATATTCTGTCTTGAAAAAGAGAAATTATAGTGACTCTTACTAGCCTTAGTTAATAGCCACAGATATAATTCGTCCTTGAATCCTGGATTAATATTGGCTGGTTTCATGCTGATATAATTCTAAGTCAGAAACTCTGCCTTACACATAACATTCATTCCAGCTCTGGCAAATTTGAATAGCCTACCAGGTGTCTGATTTCACATAGCATTTCTGAAAAACAGCCAGCATCTAAAAGTAAAAATCTGTCAGGGTATCAAAACGCATGTCTCTAGCACAGTCCTTACAGACCAGACTTGAAGTGGTTGTGAAGACCTGCGTCTCCCATGGGCTTGGCTAACTGTTGCAGGAGCAAAGCACCATTCAGGATCAGTAAGCCTGGCCCATTTGCCTGTATCATCTGCTGCTGTTCTGCTAATGTGGAGAATTTCTCTCTTCCCAGTGCCTTTCTCAGTGACAATAGAGCAAGACCTCAGATGTGTCTTGGGAGCACACTGATCCTGCTTTTTTTCTTTGCCTTTTCCATTATCATTAGATATGCCATGGGCAGCAGTAAGCTGTACCACTAAATCCTTCCTTACACAAATTCAGAGGCAACGCTACTCTGCAGAGACATCACGGCAGCATGAAGAGAGCAAGCAATACATTTTACAAGCTGATTGCACAGGCAGAGTGTTAACTGCATACAATATATTTCATAAATGAAATATATGTTTAATGGCTGTAAAGCAGTTTCTGAAGATACTTAAAAGTCTCCTCTCTGAAAATGTTAGTGTAATCCTAAGGGTGCTTGAAATAATATTTTTATAAATAGAGCAACAGGGTTCTTATACATTGATTTGTAGAGTGTTAGTTGTACTTTGTCACACTATTGGAAGATAATGAGCTTCATGGCACAGCTACAAACCTTGCTGATCTCTCTCAGAGTTTACGCAGTACTGCATCATGTTTACAGCTCAATTATTTATATGCAAAACCTTTAAGTATTCCTCATACGAACCCTCATGTTGGAAAGATGGGACTCAGAAGTACATTGATAATTCCCTCATCACAATTGATGTCAGCATGGCCATGTCCAAATCTTAAGATGGGTGCTCACTTCCTCAGAGCCAATGTAGAAGCTGTACCCTACTGATTCACAGATTCCCTCAATTTCAAGGACTTTGCTGTCATGATGATACATGGAGACATGACATCATACATGGACATGTTTATAAAGATATGCAAAACCAAACAACAACATTGGGAGGCAGTAATAAGTGAAGTATCTCTATGACTCTCTATCGCCCTCCTTCCCACTTTTATGCATACACTACTTGGCTTTGCTGTGCCTCTGCTCTCCTCTAGTTCCTTTCATCAGGGAATTATCACTTATCATGGATTCATAGAATGGTTGGAAGAGACCTTTAAAGGTCATCTAGTCCGATCCCACTGTAATGAGCAGGGAAATCTTCAACTAGGTCAGGTTGCTCAGAGCCTTGTCCAACCTGACTTTTAATATTTCCAGCGATGGGGCATCTAACACCTCTCTGGGCAACCCGTTCCAGTGTTTCACCACTCTCATAGTAAAAAAATTCTTCCTTGTACATAGTCTGAATCTATCCTCTTTTAGTTTAAAACCATTATCCCTTGTCCTATTGCTACTGATCCTATTAAAAAATCTCACTCCATCTTTCTTATAAGCCTCCTTTAAGTACTGGAAAGCTGCAATAAGGTCTCCCCAGAGCTTTCTCTCCTCCAGACTGAACAACCCCAACTCACTCAGCCTGTCCTCACAGGACAGGTGTTCCATCCCTCTTGCATGGCCTTTCATCACTGTTGTGATGTGAGAGTACTGAAATGGAGCTGTATGTCTATGAGGGGATGAGACAGATCCCTGTCCTCAGCCATAGCTCCACAAAGCCTTATAGATGCACTCAAAGCTTAACAATTTCACAGTACCTGGTGATGTCATAAGAGTGTTTTCAAAGTTGGGTTCCTTGGCATCTCTGCCATGAAAAATTCAGATGATGTGTCTCAGCCATGATTCTTCATACTCTCTTGGCTCATTTCCACTATCACTACAAACTCCAAAATTAAAATTGCCAGTAAGAAAATCATAAGTTGCTCAGGGAGCAGAAGGAATGAAGCCTGGTTTCCTGCAGGCTTCTAGACATTTCACCTCTGCCTCCTAAAGAACTTTCACTACAACTGCCAAGGTCTTCTCTTGTAGTGCTACAGATCCTCGTCAGTAAGAGATAGTGATGATGGTTGCTCTGCCAGCTGACTGCTGCTGCCAAAAAGTACAGCACAATATATTCATGGTTCCCCTTCCATGGCATTATTTACACAATCTATTTCCTCTGCTTGATCATGAAGCTTGTTCAGGAGTTGGTTACATTTAAAACTGTAACTTCCTCCTTCAAATTTGGTCAGAAATTACCAATTAAAAAATATTATATCCATATGATGCCAAGTTAATAAACAACTCCAGAGTCTACCTCTACTTTAATTCAGAAAAGAAGCAGAAGTTCTGCTGTAATTCAATAACAGTCCCATGGAGTTATGTAGAAATAAAGGCTAATTTTCATGCTGTAATACCGCTTCAGTATATGCCAAGGTATCTCTTGCAATTCCAATGAAAATTCTTGCTGTTATAAATTACAGAATACCCTGTATTGTATCATGCCTTTAGGCTTTAAGCAGAGAAAGTATCTAATCTACAAAGATTCTTGCAAAAAAACAATATTAACATCATAGTCAAAGACTGATATTTTGTGTATAATTTAAAAATAGGAGAAAAGTAAAAGGAAAGTCTCAGGAACATACATGTGTCTCGTACAATGTAGTTTGTGTTGCATGATATATTTCTACATTAACTACAATGTATCTGATTACACAGGTCTGAATGCCAGCCTTCCTTACCCAGAACTTCCCAAGCACTGGCTCCTATGCATGACTCTCAACGTTTATTCCTGAACAACTCCCTAAAAGACATTTGGAGTCTCAATTCAGTGCATTAATGTTAGTTGCTATCAGATGCTGGTAAAGTCACTGCTGTGATAATATGAGTTGGTCAGTGTGGTGTCTGTCTGTCTTGATACATATACAGGAATTGTGGCTGAGGTCTCTCTCTTGGGTCAGACAACCACAAATGGCCTCCCGGCCTTCAGAGCAAGAAAGGTGCAGACTGTAAACAACGCACCTTTGTAAAAAGCAAGAGGACAGTGTGGCATTTTGGGGCAGTGTGCCCATGGAAGTCAGAGAAAGGTCTGACATGTTGAATGTGCAAGCAACGCAGGCTATGGCATCTTATGGCAGAAAGGGTAGTGTATGTCACTTAACAGACATACCCGCCATATGTCACAAAACGGTCCATTGGTACTTCATCATGTAGCATCTGTCTGTATCAACTGGGTTTGTGATGTGCCTGGGCTGTTTGATAGATAGCTCATCCATGGAGAACTCAGGGGAATGCTAAGCTGTCTGTGCCTTACATGTTCCTCTAAGGGATATGTTATTTCTCACACAATGTCGGTCTTAGCTCTCTGCTGTATTCTGTACCTGGTAAAGAAGTAGACTGCAGGAAGGAAGGGTATCGAGTTATAAAAGAAGTGGTTAATGCCCGTTTGTTAGAGGAGGAGATATGTAAATCTGCCTTCCAGCACAACTCAAGTATTAACCCCTATAGCAGGAAAGAGATACTCCGCATTAGCTTCTCTTTTATTCAGCTGCACAGAGGTATGCAGGCACCTTCTTGGGACAGTGACTTTTATCATTACTGTCATCAAAGTCATATGCAAATAATTTCACTGCCTTTTAATCAGTCATCATGCACTGACGGCATGATCACAATGTTTACTATTTTCCCTGCTATTTTTTTGTGTGCATGTGTGCTGCTGGCATCATATGCTGTTTCCTTTTAAGAAACTTCACTGAGGCTAACCCAGCAAAACTCCCACTGAAGACAAGGCTTCGTGAGACCAGAGAGAGCAGGAGTGGTGCCAGCATTTTCCTCTGTCAGACTCCATTGTAAGCAAAGAGAAACGTGACTTACTGTAGTCCTAGATAGAGAGTGGCTCCAAAAATTACATAGTCCAAAAAATGGAGAAAATAAATCCACCAAGAAAAGCTTGTCTGGTTTAAATCTTTTCTTAGCCCTTTGTACAGCATGTATGATTATGTTTTTTAGCTTCCTTTGTTCAGTTCTTTTTATTTTGACAATGCTGCCTTGACAACTCCTTAAATTATTGTTAAACTCCATCAGCAAGGATGTAAGAACTTTTCAGTTAACTTTTTACATTTTTACTTTTCCCAGTTTGTTTATTGAAGACATACTTTGTGCTGCAAAAATCTTTGAACACCAGTTCCTTTAAATGAAGTGTCCTGCTAGTTAACATCCTTAATAGAGCTTTGTCTACATATAACCCAGGTTAGTTATTTCTCTTTATCATTCTGTTTGCTTCATCTTCTCTGCAGTAAACTTTATTTTGTAGATTTAATCAATTTTAGGTCGCAGATGAAGTGATAAAGCAGTTTCACTCAGTTCTCACAGACAATAATGTCTAACATTGTCCTCTGTGATTTAATGAATAAATCATCACAAAAAAAATAAGTGGTAACTTAAGCAAAATACCTTCAATACAAGAGTTCTGTTACAAATATTCAGTGTGTTCATATTGAAAAGCCCTGTATAAAAGCCAGGGTGGGGGGAGCAGGAGATGGCTTTTAGATGCCATTACAGAGAAATTAATACTTTCTCTTAGGAGAGCTTTCTCTATTGACGTCTGGCCAGACTTCCATGCTTTGTTACTTTAACTTTTGTATAGTTGCTTAGACCCATGCAAGCGGAAGCACAAATAGCATCAGATTCAAATAGGGTTAAAAGTTTGCTTGGTGTTGATGGAAATGACGGCACAAAGTGTAGTTTCACACAGGCTTTTAATTCTGAATGAAAGAAAAAAAAAAAACAAAACAACAAACCAAAAAAACAAACCCCAAAAATAGTCTAGTGTCTGTCTATCTTGCTACTCAGCCATGCGTTAGACTTTATCTACTGCACTCCTGTAACAAAATCATGACTTTATTTAAATTAATGGGAAAGTTCCATAAACTCATTGAAAGGCAAGATTTACCCCTGGAATGGTTTCATTGCAGCTGATCTAAATGCCCATTTCAAATTCTCTTAAACCCAGTGCTGATTTGTTATCACTTCAGATGATTAAACGCCCAGAGACACCATTCTTCATCACCAAATCTGATCTCCATAGCTAAAACTCCACAATTTTTTTTTCTGGAATCCTTTTAATGTTTGGAACTGGAAACTATTTTTAGGCTGGTTTTACCAGCGTCAGTGAATACACCACTTTGTGGCTTGTTACAACAGTTAACCACTCATCATTAACAAGCAGTCACCCAAATGGAAAAAAAAAAAAAACAACAAACAAACAAAAAAAAAAAAAAAAAAAAAAAAACAAACAAACAAACAAAAAAAAACCAGAGACACACATTTAGTTCAGTGAATTGGTGTTGGACGAAAAAGCTGATAGTTACATGGTGTTTTGCTGGTTCCAGCTTGTTACCAATGTGTTTGACCCAAGTAGTTAACAGCATACGCAGAAGTGATGAGATTCTGGCAGCTTTGCAACTATAGGTAGTTGCATTTCAACATCAACAGTGATTCTGTTAACAGAAGACTTCTACCCAAAGGCTTTGCCAAATGGTTTGCTTTGAATCATTAAACCTAAAGCAGCCTCATTTAAATAAAATTGGGCATAATAAGTTAAGTGAAAAATCAAAGAAACTGATTTGTTCAAGTAGGTGTATAAAAACAACGTGGCAGAAAATCAAACTGTGCCTTCCTCCCTTTGCTTTCATATTGATTTCAACGAAAAGCAGCAGCAATTTGTTTCCCTAGTTTTCTTGCTTTTAAATTCTCAATTTTCCTTAATGATTAAAACCTTGCTCCATTGCAAACAGGATTGCTTTATGTGTGGAAAACTTAAACCTGTGGAGATAAACGAGTAGTTCCTCCCAAAAATTAAATTTTACTTGAGAATCCACATTTTCTGTACCAATATATCCAAACTCTTTCTGCCAGTCACTTAGTCTGATGTGCAAAATAGAACATACTCTTTACCTGTAGGGCCTACATCAAAGAACATATTCAAATTACATGTCATAAAACTGAAATGACTCACTAGTAAATGTCCTAGCCTTGTGTCAGTCTGCAATCAGTAGTTGCACTGATCCTGAAATGGAAGAGATGAGAGATTGTTAATGCTGGTAGGAGGGAGGACAGCATCCAAAGGACTCATATGGAAAGGACTAAATGTCCAATCAGCCTTCATTCTCTAAAGAACTGGAACTGCACCCAGAAATATACACAAAATTAAGTTCCCTTCTCTTCTGTGTAGTTGCTTCATCTTTGAATGCTTTATTGGCCCATTTACAATGATGACAAGCATCTTTAAGACATTAAATTTGAAATTGTTCTAGTTATTGGTTTGTTATTACTGGATTTTGTTCCCTGGTTCCATCCTTTTGTGTATTTGTTTCCTGCAATGTAGTCTAACAATACAACCCTGCTATAAAAGTACCGTTTGTTGGCTAAGTAAATTTTCCATTATTCTGTATGGGTGGATGTTCTACATGCTTCATCTTTCTTCAGCAATCATGTCAACTGTTTCGCCATCAGTACGCTAATTGTAATGGGAGATGGTTCTCCCTCACACAAATGGGACAGACTTTAGGATAGCTCCTGGTACCCCTCTTCACAGAGGCCTCCAAATATTTCTATTTTTCTGCAGTTACCACTAACCTTACTGTTATCACTACTGTTCTTATTCCTCTTCAACTACAGATAATAAATATGAGGAACAAGCACAAAATCCTCTTTTCCCCATCATCATAAAACACAGCTTAGTATCAAAAAACATTAATCTCTAGCACATCTGTGCAGCAACAAATTAGGAAACAAAAAGAATTTCTTAACAATACATCTTGCAGCCCATCCTGTGGTTGAATGGCCTTTAGCAACCCATTATATAGTATTTGCTTCCTGTGTATAACCACACTACAGATGCAAATGGATCACTGTGCCCACCTGGTTAACTCCAGCAGTGAAGATACCACAGGATAGGTTTCAATGCAAATTGCATGCATCTCCTGTGGACTCCCCATCTATCCTCAGCTGCTGCACTCCTGCTGCCACATCTAGTCCAAACTAGTTAGATCAAGTTTCTTTAACATGCTTAAAATCTAGCACATGAGCATCACACTGCTTCTGTGTCATGCAGAGCTATTTCTTATCAGGCAAACAGTTACAGGATAGAGAACACCTTCGTCTGAGGTATTATAATCAGGTGTGTTTTGCTTCCTTAAAGATCCATGGTCACAGAATGGTTGAGATTAGAAAGAATTTTAAGATCATCTGTTCCAATCCCCCTACTCAAGAAGGGTCATCTAAGGCCAGATGCCCAGGACCATGTCCAGACAGCTTTTGGATATCTGGAAGGATGGAGACTCCACAACTCTGGGCAACCTGTGCCAGTTCTCAGTCACCCTCACCATGAAAAAGTGTTTCCTGATGTTCGGAAGGAACCTCCTGTGTTTCAGTTTGTGCCCATTGCCTCTGATCCTGTCACTGGTCACCAATGAAAAGAGCCTGGCTCCATCTTCTTTACACCTTTCCTTCAGGTATTTATATACATTAACAAGTTTCCTCCTGAATCTTCTCCAGGCTGAACAGTCCTATCTCTCTCAGCCTTTCCTCATAGGATATTCCAGTCCCTTAATCATTTTAGTGGCCCTTTGTCGGACTCCCTCTGGTATGTCCATGTCTCTCCTGTACTGGGGAGTCCAGCACTGGACACAGCACTCCAGGTGTGTCTCACCAGTGCTGAGCAAGGGGGAAGGATCAGCCTACATGACATGCTGGGAACACTCCTCCTAATGCAACCTAGAAGGCTGCTGTTCTTCTTCGCTGCAGGGACATATTTCTGGTTCATATTCAACATGGTGCCCACCAGGACCCCAAGGTCCTTTTCTGCCAATCTGCTTTGCAGTCGTCAGCCCCCACAGTCTTTGTGTATCTCCCCTGAATGGAGATCCTTCTGACTGCTCAATTTATAAACATCTAAATCAATCAGTGCTCTTCCTTTTGTAATAATGCATTCCTCCAAAAAATTTTTACCTACTTATTCACATTGTCTGCATTAGTGTTCTGGTTAATAAGAACAATTGTGTGAATAAGTCTTTCCCCCCCCCATAAAGGCATATCTGCTCAAGCACCTTTTTAAAATTTTACTTCT
Source organism: Athene cunicularia (assembly GCF_003259725.1). Classification (NCBI taxonomy): domain Eukaryota; kingdom Metazoa; phylum Chordata; class Aves; order Strigiformes; family Strigidae; genus Athene; species Athene cunicularia. Next base: position 11,367,508 of record NW_020799099.1, on the reverse strand, counting down.
GAAATAATTATCTTTGATTTAAAGTGTTCCAGTGAGGAATTGTTGGTGTCATGATGATGAACAGAAAGTTTAGATTTCTGGAAAGGCTAGATGAACTCTTAAAGTGTTTATGTCTTCATCATATAATCCTAAAAGCAAGCAAGCAAGTCAAAAACTGAACAGAGAAAGGAGAAGCTTGCAGAAGTATTTTCTGTAAAGCAAGTTTTAAAGAAGTTTTTCAGGGATAGTAGTGAAGTTCGTGAAAGGCTATTTGGTTGTTCACAAGTAAAATTGTATGTCCAGCTTTAGATTGAGCTGTTTCTTCTTTCTTTACATGTCTTGTAAGTGATGCTACCATACACTTAATGCAAAAAATTTTTAGAAAGAGGATTATCGAAATCTGCATTGAAACACAAGCCTTATACTCAAAATTACTGTGTTCAGCAGTTCCTCTCCTAGCAATCCTCATATTTACCCACTGAACAACCACTTTGGCATTAATATTTTACACCATGCACGCACTAACAGGCAGATGAAGAGTTCTCTAACCTGTATAGATTTACTCCCACCGCTTGAAATCTTCATTTGAAACGTTTTTGCCTTATCACGCAGGAAACCGCATTTAGACATTTTTGATAAAAGGCTGTGCTGTAAATGAGGCCTTTTTTATAGTTGGTCTCTTGAGGTTTGTGAATCATATTGAGATTTTGAACGAGGTGTTTAATCCATGTTAATTCTGCATGTTCTCTGTCATGATATTGTAATGGGTCTATATAACAGACATTACAATCAGTCTATAACTACTTGTCCCTGTCTTGAATGTAGATGTTACCCGTTTATCACTGATGGTCAGACAACATCTTCATATAATCTTAAGAAAACATTTCAAGTATCTTTAATTCCTCTTATTTCAAACAGGGCTACAGAACAAGTACTACGAAAGCATTTGTGCCTTTAGAGACCACTCTCACTATGGCCTGATAATCATGCGTACATCCTTGCACAATGCTAATTTCCCCCATTCATATTGCAGTCTTTGTAACAAATTTAAATTACAAACAAAGCAAAGTGTTCATGAAAAGTACATTAGCTGCATAAGCTAGAAATACAGAAATTGAATATGTGATTTATGCAAATTATAGAACTGCAAGTGCTTTCCAAATTAAGCCACTAATCTGTAATGTAAACACAGTAAAATATTGCAAAAAAACCCATTCTTTGAGTGTAGTATGAAAAATGCTGTATAGCTACTGTATAAAAGGCTTTATTTCTGGTTGTGCTTCCTGAAAACAGGAAATAGAGTTGATAAGGCTGGAGAACACTCAGCAAGGAATCAAATGTCTGACATTAATTTTGTTTTGTGAATTGCGATCTCTTCTGGTGTGGAACTACCAATCTTTACATGAAAACCAAGAATTTACATGCTACGGTTTACTAAATGTTGTTAATTCAGTAAATACCAAATTATTTTCAAGGTTTTAAGATGATTCTATACAAATCTCTTTATAATCACTGAAGTACCTCTCCTCTAGAAGTGGTTGAGATTTATTTGCTGAGATGCAGACTTGATGCTGGGCCTCTGCCCACATAGAATTGGGCACTGCACACAAAACTACTACCTTCTTGGACTGTGATCCTCTAGAGCTCCAAATAATGGACAATATGTAGTTATCATACTAGATCCTCAACTGTCCAGGATCCAGATGGTGAAACCTCTCCCTATACATCCTTGAACATATATGTGCATTCACTCATTCATGACCAAGATACTACTCTGACACTACATCCCTAGATATTGGTGGAAGAGCAGCAGATGTCCCTTATGGACCTTCTCTTGCTCTCCTCATCTTGTTTTACTTCAGCTGGGAAGTGAAGTTGTTACTAGTAAAAACACTGTCAGGCAACACTGGGTGGATGAAACTAAGGCTCTGACCATCCTCCAGGCATTCAGGCAGAAGAAGAAAGCATCTGTGAAATGGACTGAGGAGTACCCGAGGAGGTTTTCTCCTCTTATGCCTGTAGTCAGGCAGTAGCAGCAACTTATGCTAAGTGATGGTAACATTGAAAACTGTTTCCTTCCCACAGCAGAACGGAAAGTGAAATAATGGTAGATTTTTCCATTTGAGATAATCAGTAGTTATTCTAGGCAAGGCAGAATATCCCATGTCACAGCAAATAGAATTATTTTATTATGTCAGAGAAAAATAAAAGTGCAAATAATTTAAAATCAAGTCTGAAAATTCTTTGAAAATTCACGATGATATATTTTTCATGGAAAGCCAATTTTGATAGCATCAGAATTTAAATCCTAACTTTAAAATTACACTTTAATGCCTAATTGTAGATTTCACCAGGGCTATTCAAAATGAGCCTGAGTCAATATTCATAACAGAAGTTTTCTAGACTTGACTTGTATGTCATGTTGTCTACAAGGCTCCATTTTCTCCCGAAAAAAAAAAATTAAAAAAAATCATTTAAGACACCTGATACAAAAGCCATTCACATATAATGCGTGAATTCTCTCTGACTCATATGGATTTGGGTTCAGGCATGGAAGGCCCTGCCACATGGGCTGTATAACGATTGACAGAGCAATGCTATGGAATGAAAGATTATAGCAAAACATAATGATGTTTTCCTTTCATCTCTAGAACAAGTATAGCTGTGGAAATGCTACGGTAGCAATTAATTGTTGTTCCTATATACTGAGAAACCATAGGTCTGCAGATTGGTTTAGAAACATTTACTTTCTTAATAGGTAATTCTTGTTACTAGCACTTGGAGTACCAGAGAATTATACATAGAATTAAAATAGTCAAATTTACATAGCTGCAGTAGATGGATATTTTTGCGCTAGAGTACAAAGAATTACACAGTGCAAGAACTTCCTTAATAAATTTGTTTTAGAAAATCAGTAATGTATCATGCCCTTTATAGTAAGTGGTATCTGAATGCTGCCTCCTTTGATCAAATATAACTCTGGGCCCAGATGACGTGTTTTGGAAAATCTAATGTTGTGCCTGTACTTGGAGAACCGGAGAATTCATTAATACAGTGGTACTGCCTGAAGGCCCTTGCAGAATATGTAGGATAAATTGCAAGACAATCTGAATAGCTATACTGGGTTACATCAAAACTGCCTGTAGCCAATGGGGCCTGAGAGGAAATAATAAAGTAAGAATTTATGGTCACCAGTCACCAGTTTTAACAAACATTTCAGCTCCTATCCTTGCCAGAAAGAAAGAATTCTGTATGATGATTTTTTCTGCCTACACAAGAATAAAAGTTTGAAGCTGCTTTCTATTGAAGTTCATTCATGCCTTAATTAATATTCATATCAATATCTATGCCAAAAAGATTCTGGATAATATGAGACTCCCTTTTGCTGGCATGGCATGAACGTGAAGGTAGGCAAGGTCTTTGTCTAAAATACACTTGTGTGTACAATGTACAGTTTTAGGCAATCAGTCATCTACAAAAAATGCATGCCTGAAGAGACAGTCGATTAAATACTCAGGATGTGGTAACTACGGATATCTGTGAATAAGGTTAGATGACAGACATACATTCCTTCTGGGGAAACAGAGTTTAAAAAAGGGCTAAGGGAGCAGAACAGAAACTGTATTAAATTGCAGTGAGACTTGCACTGATAAATCACCAAGGATCAATATGTTTGCACAATTATAGATAGCTACTTTTCAATATCTTTTTCCAACTGTTTCTTTTCCTAGCAATTACAAAACTTCTCGAATGTTGAGATTATGTACAGTGATTATCTTTTAATAATCAATTTGCTTTTAATTTCTGAACAGGTTTTAGAGAGTGAATGTAATCTGAGCATTTTAAAGCTTTTCCCTTGGAGCATGCTGTCATTACATTCATTAAAATATCCCCTGTGGAGTCAGCTTTTATCAAGTAAATTATAGGCACTATCCTCCATTTGGCATTTCACAACTTTTGATCATGCATTTCTCCATTCAGCATTGTCAGTAAGAATTTCTAAGTATTATGTAAGATTGTGCTTCACCAAGCTTCTCTTTGATAAAATAGATTGAGTGTTTTGCCAGGTAAAAAGAAAGTTACTCATGTTAAAGAAAAGGGAGATGTGGATCTTAAAAATCTTACAGTGAGCTTAGAATACAGTACATACTGTCTGCTTTCTAGCTGCCCAAAGAGCAACAGAATAAAGATTTGTGAAGAGTTTGTGCAGGTATGTGATGAGAAAAACTACTCAAGATTTTCCTTGCCTCTGAAAGTCTTCACTGCATATGATGAAGTAATCTGTGTTGAAAACAAAATGGTCTCTGCCCTTTTCTGCCAACCCTGGTGCTACTCCTGTAGTTGAGTTGAGTTGAGAGCAAACCTGCCTCAGTAGTCTTTCACTCAATAATTTTTCCTCCTCAGATTGCTTTCTCCAGTCATCAGCTGAAACCTTTGGGCTATTTGACCTTGTAGAAACACCTGTCTAGAACTGCCATCCCCTTGATACCTCAAAGTCAGTCAGAATGCTGAACATCTCCTTGTCAATATTTCCATGGTCAAATTTAGTTCACTTGAGCCTACGTCCTACTATATGGAACAGTACCATTCACACCAGAGTAGCAGCTTGCATTTGCTGATGAATAAAAAGATTTAGCCTCTGCACTATAAAATAGGACAAATTCTTAGATTCATATTTTGCTACATGAATGTAAATGTTCACTATTTACAAGTATCAGGAATACGATCGAGAGTGTTTTCTTGTTATGTGACCAAAACACATTGTGTACAGGTGCAGCATAAGCTTGTTGAATCACATAACCTCTGGCAATTCTATTTCACAACCAAGCATTTAATAGGGAGTGATAGAAAATGAGTTGTTACATTATCATGTGAAGTTTAACCTTGTAACCCTGACTTCTGGATACAGTGAAACATGAATTGTAGTGTCATTTCATTTCTCACTAACAGATTGCCAAGAAATGTCACTATGACCTATCTGAAGTTAGCTGCTGTTTTATGGGAAACTGTGAAAAACACTATTCAGAGAATACAGAATATAGCTGTTATTTTCTATCATCTTCTCAGTCTTTTCTCAGACAACACTGGAACAAATATAGGACTGCTCTTTCCCCCTAGTCCATCTACTCCCACCTAGAATAGGAAATATTTTTAGATTAACCTCCTAGTTAAATATACAGCACCAAGTGAGAGGTGCAAAGGAGGATTTTAGCAAATGCTGGTGAAGCGGAGAGAGCTGCAGGAGGAATAGGGATCCTGTTTTCAAGCAAATGTTTCTATTAATAAGGAATGAAGAAGAAAACCACAGAAAATCATAATTTATATAAAAGGTCTATATATATATAAATGTTTTTTTTCCTTGAGATGTCAGGGACTCTTCAGTGCTTGATGCCTCCGTACATGGGTATTGGCGTATTACATATGGCTGCATGTATTTTTAATACCTGTAGCAGAGGAACTGACCTTTCTGATAACCTCGGTGTGCTTCAGTATAATTTGCTGAGACAGACACAGGAATATGCTTGATTGCAAACAATGCTTTGAAGACTCAATAATTGACTATTAAGTCTAGGATTAACCAAAAGAAGATCATAAACCAGCATGATACAATACATAAAGTGATTACAAAGATATTTGAGGAGGTAACTTTTAAACAACTTTGACATTCCTCTGGGCCAGTTTTACCTTCCTTAGTCATGATGGGTAGCATTTTATTCCACTAATAGCCTTGAAATGGTCAGTGGAACTCTTCAAAATAAGGCACAAGTCAGTGTGAGTCCACATGGCAAAAATGTGTCCATGCTTTACTGTGTTTATACGTTTTTTTGTAGTTACTTGGGGAAATGATTTGTTGGTAGGGACTTTTTGATACAAATATACAAAATAAACCTGAGTGTATTTTTCAAGAATGTTCTTCCACTGGGATTTCTATGCATCATGGGGAAAAGGATTGCCGTCTGACTCGATATCCATCTGATCTTCATCAGTCTGGTATTTAAGAACTTGAATAAGTATGAATTCCTTGGAAATAAAGGAGTATTGTTCTCACTTGCTAGCCAAGGAGCTGAGGCACACATTAGATGGAAGATCTGAAGAATAAAAGAAGTTGAGGTAAGGGGAAAGCCTAGTGTCCTAGACTTCAAGAGGAAGCAATTATCTTTTTAGCTATAGTCATTTTTTATTGTCTTTCCCCATGCTGAGGATGAAGTGTATTAAAATGCTTATTCACAGGGCTTTAAACTTTTTTCTTCTCCAGTCTGCAGGCACAATCTTGTTCACTTCTTATTAGTCCATATCAACATACTTAGAAAACATGAACTTCTGCTATTCTGAGTTCATTTCCTTTCCAACTTTGCTATAAAATCCATGAATTTGTAAATTACCTGGATTTCTCTTCTGTTTATTCTGAAAACTAATGATGATAAACTAATGCTCTCTCCATTGAGCTTTGCACTGTAGGCTGTATTGTCAGAGATATTTTCTTATTAAATATGTTTATTCATATTTGTTAGATCAAGTAGTGCTTTTGAAGATGCAGGAAATATTTTTAAGGGTGATAGGAGATAAGAAAGTGAGAAAATAAGTATCACATTTGAGGAAGGTGCTAGTTTAGTGTGACATTTAAGCAACAGACCCCTTCACTATGCTGCTACAAGGTACACTGATCCCTAGCTTGTCTCATTGGCTTTGCCTGCCTGATGCATCAATTTATTGTTTTTAATCCAGTAGCCTGTTTGGAAAGGTAGCGACAGTTCTCAGTTGTTCTTAGGGGCAACTGCCTGGAGCTCAGATGCACTGAGCCTAGTGCTGCATGCTTTCAGAGCTCTCCTCTCTGGCGCAAGCTGGAGAGCACACAGCACAACAGGGTTGTACTGAAAAGGGGCATACATACTCCTATGAAAATTCAATTTTATTTTTGTGTCATGTTGCAGCTCATACTAAGATTACGGTGTGCTTCCAGTGGTAATGGCCATCAAGTCATTTCTCCTGGCAGCATTTCAGCCAGCTCTATGTCTGAATCATGTCCCAAAAGACTACTTTCATATCCAATTAGAGGGGCCAGGCACTCCAAGGGAATTGATTCTGGAGCTGATTCAGAAAGAGTCTGGGATTTGAAAAATCAGGCTTTTAAAATGCAAGTCAAGAGATAGGTACATAAAACCTGAATAATGGTCATGCTAGGTCAGACTGAGGCCCACCTATATCAGTGAAACATATCTTCCCACCTTTTCTTGAGCAGTGGTGAGCAACCAACACTAGCCACATTACCAACTAACCACAAGCAGCAGCAGTCATTCCCTTTCAGCTTCTGGCTATCAGCAAGTTAGGGACTGCCTGTTCTGGAGGTCACATTCAGAACAGAAATGGAAGAGAGTTCATCCATCTGTACTCCTTCAGTGCACAATCTTGTTTCTTTGGGTATTTTTTATATTGTAGCTGTTTTTTACCTAGATCACTTACAATGAATAGAGTGCAACATGCTATGAAAAAAGTGGTGTTTTCACAAATATTCTGTGTATATTTGCATGAAAGTGTGGAAAAAATGGATTAAAAAACCTAAAAATTGGATTGCAATCTGACATTGTCTTAGTCAATTTTAATAAATGTTAGTGTGATATATGTGTTATGTAGCTCTCTTAAACACAACCAGGTAATTGTTAATTTTTCCATTCACATTCTGGATGACTAATCCAATTAAGTTATATTTATATCTGTAGTGTAAGATAAGACTCATTAAATGTGCTGTTACCTATCCAGGTTATACTTAAAAACTGCAGGCTTACAGTTTATATTACAGCAACAGCTTCCTGTTTCCTAGTATTTCTGAATGCCTCAAGGCATATTTTGTCTTTTAACCTTTGCTTGGCCTCGCAGAGTAGGAATTTAATGATTGTCAGCTATTCACCATGCTGTAGATTTGACAGCTCTTATGTTTCCCCCTTTCAGCAGTCTTTCTTCAAGCATCATTTACAAATAAAGTATTTTTATGTATAATATCCCTTTTTTTCTAATACTTTGCTGAAGAAATTATGCACACACTTTTCACAACCCAAGTTAAAGAGGCTGATCCCTAGTGGACAACAAGGAACTAAATTTAAGTCTATGCCATGGTGCATATTCTTCTCCTGCAGAAAACTGTGTACTCATACATTTTCAAGGAAGTGTACTCTGACAGCTCAGACTGGCCCCAGATCATGTCTACCCCATCAAACATTTTGCAGACCCCCCTCTCATAGATTCTTTATTTTGGACTTGGAGGTGGAGGCTATTAAAGATACTTGATGCAGGATTGAAATAGCAGGTTGCAGTTGTACTTACAATTCTGTGCATAGACAATATATATAAATATGTGCATATAGACATATGACACATATAAACATTGGAAAAAACAAACAAACAAAAAAAAAACAAACACAAAAAACAAAACACACAACAAAACCCAAACGTTATTCTATGGCAGGATGTTAACTGTATATACTCACAGGATGCATAGAATACACATATGATCTTTTTTATGGATGGCATTGCTCAAAAAATAACATGGCCTAAGAGACATGGGAATTTTAACTTCTTTTCACAAAGCTCAGGATTCCCTAGCCTGTACCTAAGTGCTCTTCACTGCAGACTAGCCCTTGAGCCCACTCAAGGTCTCAGACTGCTCCTTTACCTTTTTCTCCAGGCACCAGCCTTTGACCATCCAACCTCACTGAAATCCTGTGGCAGGAATATGTACTTGCCAGATTTGTCCAGCTGCCCTCAGCACTGGTATTTCACCACCTTGCTTGACTATGTGATGTTGTCCTCACACTCACTCAGGACCCCAAAAGGCTCTCGTGATCCAGTCTCACTCCTACTCACACCTCTCACATGTTCACATGTGTAAAGATACAGATCTAGGTGTAACATTTTCCTTTTACCTGGGACCGCTCTGTTTGAAAACAGATGACAGTGCAACCCTACTGTCAACCCCATTCATGTGCTATCTTTTGAAACCACTGACCTCTTGAATTTATACATTTTATGGAACTGTGCAACTCTTCTCTCTTAAAACAGCTCAACAGGTGACTTCAGAAATCTTGTGCATAGAACACCTGGTGATATGTTTCTTAAGTGCTCCCTGTCTCACCTGTACAATTGTCATAAAATACAGTTGTCATTATTGTGCATTAGATGTCAAATCAGATTGACCTGTGTAAGGAACTGAAGGAAGTAATGCGTCAAACATTCATCGACGCAGAAAACCTCAAGAACAAGCTGTGGCCTTTGTGATTACTCTAAGGAATGTCACCCAAGGAAGAAGGAATGTATCAAAGGATGCACTCCCCACTTCCTTGCAGTTGCATTGTCAAGCTTCTTAGATAAGCCTCAAAGGGAGGATCACTGGCTCTACTGTGTATGCACCTTGGCCATTGTAGAGGTGATAAGAACTGATAAGAGGTGAGCATTTCTGCCCCAGAACCTGGATGATTGTTTAAAAAGCATGAAGCCAGCAAAAAACTGTGGGAACTGAGGAAAAAAAGAAAGGTGGGCAGGATGAGCATGACCACCAACTTAGTTGGACAAGGGGTAGTGCACTCCATTCCTTCTCAGTGCATGCACAGAACCCATGCTTCACCTTATTCACCATCTCTCATGGAAATGAGTTCATGGAATACCTGCATCTCTTTGTCTAGTATGATAATCAGACAATAAGACGAATTTAAAAGGTGACAGAAAACTTTGCTATCTGTGCACCCACCACCCAAGATTACCGGACTTGAGCCAACTCTCGATACCAGGGTGGTGATCAGATTTCTTTGACTCTCTTTCTCTGTTTTCTTTTTCTTTCCTTTCTTATAGATTTATAAGGGACCACATTGTTTATTATTCGTTTCCAAGTTGAAGCCATTTTTACCACAAGTAAAACACTTTAACCAGTCATTTGGTGTCATTTCACTTTAATTAAATCCAAGAGGATCACAGAACCTTCACAACTCTCTAGGCTCCCAGTCAGGGTCATGACAACCTGAACCGCATGTTGGCATGGCTCAGGGAGGGAATCACTCTCTGTATCAGCTTCAACATAGATAATGGTCACTGTTACACCAAGGACAGGAATCTACCATGAACCCCATCAGTTTTTCTAATCCTATATTAACTTCAGACTGACAGAACAATGTGAAGAAACACATCTTGCAGTCTTCTGTATCTTCACTTCTGTTATCAGAAAGAGATCTGTGAAGAAAAGAACCTGTTGGCAGGTGGATGTACAGCAGGCCACTGCTTTTGCAAGCACAACCATACTCATAGATGCAGCTGCAATCGGTTTAACTTACAATATGGTGACTAGGATGCAGGCCTATGTTGCATGTGAACTGTGTTTTGATCCTGAGTGATCATGTGCCATTGCTTTTAGATGTAAATAAAAACAAAGAAAAAAGTGAGGGCTTGCATGCTCGGGATGTTGGGCATATGCAATCCCAGCTTCAGGGTCCAGCACTTCTCCTCTCACACAGCACATGAGCAGGACCATGTGCCTCAGAGTGAGATCTGAGCTGTAATGAGTATGACATGTCCTGTGGCTGCTCAGTTGGAAAAGCTAAACTCAGAGATGTGCTCAAAACCTTACTTTTCCCTGAGTCTTGGGCCTATGCTTTGAAAAAGATAAGAACCCTTAAAAAAGGGCAATTACCTTTTTAAAAGGGTAGTAAGGAGAACTCTGGAAACTACTGGCCAAACAGCTTCACTTCAATGTCCACTAAGATCATGGGACAGATCATCCTGGAAGTTATGTCAAAGCATGTAGAACACAGAGAGGTCATTAGAGAGAGCCAACATGGCTTCACAAAGGGCAAATAGCACCTGAGTAACCTAGTGGCCTTCTATGATGGAGTGACTGCTTTGGTGGATAAGGCAAGAGTACTGTTGTCACCTACCTGGATATCTGTAAGGCCTTTAATACAGTATCTCACAGCTTTCTTATCTCTAAAGTAGAGAGAAATGGGTTTGACAGAGGGACAATTCGATGAATAAGGAATTGGCTGGCTGACCACATCCAAAGACTTACAGTCAATGGCTCAATGTCCAAGTGGAAACTCATAGCAAGTAGTAAACTGCATTGGAACTAATACTAATTAATATCTTCATCAGTTACACAGACTGGGATTGAGCGTACTCTCAGAAAGTTTGCAGATGACACCAAGCTAAGTGCTGTTGATATTCTTGAGGGAAGGGATGTCATCCAGGGGAACCTTGACAGGCTGGAGGAGTGGGCCTGTGCAAATCTCATGACATTCAACAAATTCAAGTGCAAAGTCCTGCACCTGGTTTGGGGCAACCCCTACTATCGGTACAGGCTGGGGGATGGATTGAGAGCAGTCCTGCAGAGAAGGTGCTCCCGGCACAGAAGCAGATATTCTCTTGTAGCCCCTGGTGCAGCCCATGGATAAGCAGGTTATGTCCCCTGCAGCCCATGGAGGACCTCACACTGGAGCAGGTGGATGTGTCCTGAAGGAGGCTGTGACCCCATAAAGCAGGGACCCATGCTGGTGCAGTTCTTGAAGAGCTGCAGCCCATGGGAAGGACCTTGTTGGAGAATTTCATGAAGGACTGTATGCTGTGGGTACAACCTCCTGCTGGAGGAGGTCAAGAGCTTTAAGAGGAAGGAGTGGCAGAGATCAAGTGTAACGAATGGATGACAACCCCCATTTCGCATCCTCCTGCACTGCTCAGGGACAGGAGTTGGAGAAATCCGGAGCGAAGATGGGCCTGGAAAGAAGGGAGGGGTGGAGAAGGTAGTTTTAAATTTGTTCTTATTTCTTATTATCCTACTCTGTTTGAATGACAATAAATTAAATTCTTTTCCCCAAGTTGAGTCTATTTTGCCTGTGACAATAATTGGTAAGAGATCTCCCTATTCTTACCTCAACCAACGATCCTTTTGTTGTATTTTCTCCCCCTGTTCAGTTGAGGAGGAGGAGTGATAGAGAGGCTTGGTGGGCACCTGGTGGCCAGCCCAGGTCAATCCACCACACCACTCAATACTTAAAATGAGCTTATAAGAAAGACAGAGGAAGAATTTTTACCAGGGCCTGTAGTGACAAGACAATTTTAAACTGAAAGTGGATAGGTTTAGACTGGATTTAAGGAAGACATTTTTTATAATGAGGCTGGTGAAATACTGGATCAGGTTGCCCAGAGAAGTTGTGGATGCCCCATCATTGGAAGTCTTCAAGGTCAGGTTGGATGGGACTTTGAGCAATCTGATCTAATGAAAGACATCCCTGCACATGGCAGAGGGGGTTAGAATAGATTATCTTTGAAGGTCCCTACCAACACAAACCATTCTATGACTTTATCATTCAGAGGTCTGATGGCAATGAGGGCCATAGAGTAAATGGAGGTAAATAGATCATATTAAGAGAAAAAGCCTGCTAAACTATGCCTTTTCACCTATCTCAGCCAAGAGTTTCAATTGCAATGCAATTATCAGACAGAAGTTAGCCCTTTTTTTTAAAGACAAAGAAACTGTTCAACTATATAAGCATGGGCAGCTGTCTCCATTTACATGCCCTAGGGGATGCCACATGGCCTGCAGCAGCCCCTTCAGAGTCCACAAGTCTCCCTGAAATCCATCTGCAGCCTTGAGAAGACATCTTGATACCTAAAGATGCTACACACCTATGTTTAGTCACTCAAAAAATGTTCTGACTCTGCTGTACAGACTTCAGCTACTCTTTCTTCCTCAGATACCTCTCTCCTTCAAAAGTCATCCAAGTCCAAACTGCTTCTTTTGACCCCTTAGGTAAAACACTTGAGTCATCCTGTCAGGAGAGGGGACCAACACAGCACCGATTTCACATCATGTGGGTGGGGCTGCATCTGATGAGCAAACACCTTGCCAAAGAGGACAGTTTGTAAGACATTTACAAGCCAGTGTTTGATTATCAGACAGATTGGACTAACGCACAAATCCATGCAAGTTCTGATTCGTTCCTAAATAATCTACACTGAGAATAGATGCTAAACTTAATGAATGAGAAAGAGAATGAATGCCATGCTAAGTTTGATGATGTGACTAATTCACTGTCAATGTTTTCATGGGTGTTATTGTAAAAAATGACATTTTCTCTGGGCTAATACATACCCACTGCAGAGAAGTCATGTACATAATTCAAATTACCTGCTTTTATTACGGAAGATCTTGAGCACAGTTGACTAACAGTGCCCTGCCAGCCATTTGAACAATGGGTGCTGGCCAGCCCTGAGAAGACATAATTAACCTGCTGAGCTATAAGCATGTCACCATGGCCCACACCCTCTCTCTGCTGTGTAGAGAAATGAGACCTGCAAAAGATCTTTAAGCATCATTAAGTCCAATTACATTCTAAGTAGGACAGACTGTTAAAAAACTCTCTTATTCAAGCTTTTTTCCTCTTTGCTCATCCACACAAGGATGTGTTATGTCCCAGTTCTCCAGGTCCCAAACTGGTTGTTTTCATACATGGGTAGAGAAGTAAAGGGTTTTTTGCATAATACATGCATATCAGTACTACTAATACTTAAAATGGCATTTACATTAGTAAGCAAGCTGAATAATTTAAAAATGCAAATTTAGACTCCTAAGAAGCAATAACTTTGCATATAAGTTTTATGAGAGGCATTTTCATTCTTTATTTATAAAGTGGTGACAATTAAAATGAGAAAAATTTAGTAACAAAATGTAAGAGATGGCCTACAGTCATTTTGTTCTAAGTAAATTTGAACGTGGTGACCTAGCACAGCTTCTATATGGAAGTAAACTTGCATTAGTGCTCTCTGTCATTAGTAGCCAACACAAATGTAGGTCAAGCTATTATCTGTGGTGGACTGAAATTTGAATTACTTTCATAACCCCTGGATGTGGATGATAATAGTATTGTAAGCACACCCTTACATTTATAAGATTTCTTCTGTATGGCACAGAGTGGTACAGAAGTGGCATACTTGCCTTGATGTGAATTCAAAGCCAGGCTGAGCTGCTTTTGAAATGTTCAGCTAGCTGCAGTCTTGGGCTTGATGCAGAGAAATGATTACTTGTTTTGAGACTTATTTACTTACTTATAGCAACTTATAGTGTTACTTATACTATTTCTGAATATTGCTAAGAATCCTGCTAACCCAGACTGCTCTGTGGAATTTTACCAAGGACTACTGCGTTCATCAAAACAAAGCAGTTTACTGTGAAAATCTACCAAGAACTGAAGTGTTCAGCAAAATATCATGGTTTTGTCCTTGGGAAAAAAGATGTGCTCTAATTAGTTGGGTCTTGGTAATGAGTAAAGATAGCCATATACAGATGGTAGAAGTTCCATTGGTTCTTTTAGATAAGACATAATGAATAAACGAGCTGAAAAAACACTCTTGTTATTCAAGATATTGGCCAAGAGAATCTGCACATGCTCCGGGGAATAATACAAGGTGAGAAAGACTACGAGCCTTCCCCCCAAAGACCCCCAAAGACACCCACCAGGAGGCAATGGGCAGGTGCAAAGAGAACATAAACTGTTGACATCAGCCTTTCCAACTAACCCAGCCTTACTCGTGCAGATGTATGTTCATGTTATGTAACCCAATGAATATGGATATCCACACTCTGTAAGTTTTTGGTAAAATGTGCAGGGGGTGTGCAAGCTTTGTAGAGAAACTCCCTTGCACCCTGGTTACCGAAGTAAACATACCTGCTTTATAACTATTGGAGTTGTAGAGTCTGTTTTCTGCAAGTCAGGCTTCAGAAGAAGTGTGGAATGGGATGAGTAAGTATGGGAAAAAGAGCAAACAAGGATTTAAGTGTGATGTCACATTATTAAAAGAAATGTTAAAAGGTCAGAGGTCAGCTTTGCTAGGAACACTGTAGAACCAAATGATTAGTCGTTAAGATAATGGTAAAACCAAATGATTAATCTTCAAACAATCCTCTATTGTATATGCATGACAAAAAGCAGGAGTCTAGGTAGGATTAATGGGAAGAAGAGACAAGCTGCGACAACCTGACTATCTGCCAAGTTAGGAAAAGACTAGGTAAAAGGTAATTCTGTAGGCAGAGATCATGACCACCAACTCATTGACCACTGACTCTAATTACACCCCAGACTCAAAAGAAAGCAGTGGAGAGGGCAAGCTAGGCATGCATGTTAATTCACATGCTAAGCATAGAGATTATGACCAATCACTTAGTTGAATATTAATACATATGTATCAGTGTATTGAATATGTAAAAATTGTGTATATAAATTGTTGTATGTTTGGGGACCATGTGTACACACACATTCACATAATAAAAGCAAATACCTTCATCCTGAGTGTGAATTGAGCATCTGCACACAGGTTGAGTAAACCCTGTTTTGGGACAACAAAGGCATGAGAAGAGATCATTTTTTTCTCCAGCTATGTTATAGAAACATGTATGGGACACTTCTGACTGGAACATTTGGTGAGGTCAATAGAATTTTTATCAATACTTGTTTCTCTCTTTGAAAGAGTGGTCACTTTAATTCCCTTGTGCTTGGGAGGCAGAGGGATGGCTGCCAGTACCATTGCTGTGACGCAGAAGAGGAAGCTTTCCCATACTCTGTGCCTGTGAGAAGGGAGCCAGCATTGGTCTGAATGTGATGGCAGCAAACTGTGGATGTTTGCCGAGAACCTACCAGACTTCCACGCTGGCTTTGCCTCTGTCACACTGTCTATAAACTGATGGAGTAGGACCAGGCCAGCAACCTGATACTTACTTCCACTTTCATGTCAAATGCCATAAATTAACTTGAGGGAATCTGCTTTAGATGTACTTATGGTACTGATAATGTTCTTTCCTAGCAGAGCTCCAACCAGGAGTTCTTGCCATTTCTTACCCCCCAGCCAATGTAATTAAAATTAAAATACCTGCAAATAGAAGACAACCAAGAAAATAGGAGAAATTTCTTTGCTAGTTTGGGCTTCCCATAGGACATCTAATTGGCTCCCTCTGTAATCTCCGTAACAGCTCACACAGAACTGGATCTGTCTTTGCTTTTGGATTTTTTGCAAATCTTGGCAAAGTTGAGCTAGCATGACTTCTAACTCTATAGACATATAATGCATATAATGCATACAATGCATTAATATTATATGTATGTGTATGGTTATCAAACTGATCAGCTAATCATAAGTCTTGAGGTACATCTGTCAGTGGACAGAGAAGAAAACTATTGCAGTGAGACTGGCAGTTGTGTGTTTGGATCCCACTGGGAAATCAGCCTGATGGGGACGTGAGGAAAGTTCTGTTCACCCCATGTCTCCAAAACCAGAAAATCAAACCAGTTAGTTTCCATGTGAAGCTGACCCTCTCTGGGACAGGGAGTCAGAAACACTCGTTGGTAATACAGCTCTGCCAAAGCCGGGCTCCTTTGTTGCTTTCAGCCTTCTGTTTGCCTTTTTTGTTTTGGGGACAATAAGCATAAAGAGTTTAATTCAACGTGCAGTAGACTGAAATTTCCAGTAATTAAAGGCATACCCGAATGCACAAGGCTATCCACATAAGGGGGTAAGACAGCCTCCTGAGGTAGATTTAATTATTGCCACCATCCCTAAGAGACAAGACGCTTTAATAAGAGAGGGGGCGAAAAGTACTGTCTGATATTCTCCCAGATGGAAGAAAAGTAATACTCTATACAATTTTTATGTCTTTTCAGAAGCCTATCCAGATGACAGATTACCAGGATGATCTTTCAAGAATACTAAAAGATTATGTGCATAATGATGAGTTTTCACTTCTTTTTGGCTTCACATTTTCAAAGACACATCAATTGCATGCCATCCAGACTGAAAAGTACTGACTTTATTGCTGCCTTTAGATCTCTGATGCTTCTTATGAGTGGACTTGATCATTTGAGACAAACTGGCTGCAATCCTCTGTTTGAAAAATATGTTCCTTTGCATGTGATTGAAGACCACAAGATCGCACTGACTTTATTTAACTGACCTGTGTACATGTTAAAAGCTGAGTAATATCTCTATCTTCCAAGACAGTTTTCTTAAAGCATGTCAGCACAGTGAGGTGCAGGTCATTGCATGCTATCTCAGGCCATGCTTTGAATTGTCAGGACATGAACTTGTTTCAGATCCAGAGAAGATCTGTTATTGCAGTGATGTACAAAAGTCCTATATTCAGTTGCTTCTGATGGGTTTATTATAAAGACATGACAATATCACCACAGTCGAGCTGGTCTGTGCTTCCATGGTGCAGGGTGTGGATAGACCTAGAGCAAAAAATATTGCATATGGCTGCATGGGTGTGGTCTTTGTGCAGCACCATGCATAAAAGGGGCTGGAATGTACAGGTGGAAACTCCTGAAGGTACTAGTCAGATAGAAACTACAACTAACAATGCAAAAAAGAGAGAATGATTGAAGTTGTTTAGGAGAGAGATTTCTGGAGCTGGTCTGTCACTTAAAAATGAAAGGAAAATCAACTTGCATTCAAAGGGTAAGGGAACAGTCTCAATGTATTGGATGGACCAAAGAGTGGAAGCAGAGTAAGGGTAAATGCTACTTCTGTTTTAAGAAGGGACATAATTTTGGGTGTGGATTTGTACATGGTGCTTCTGACTTCTCAAGTACAGTCATACCAATGCAACCAAAGAAAGGTTCTTTCTACATTGTACCAATGTAGAAATTAAAATTAATTGAAATTTATTTATTAAATTATTATTTACTTAATTGACTTGAGCTGGTATTGTAAACTCTGTCCTGCTGTGGTTATGATGCTGATGTTCATGCTATCTACTCTAAAGGAAACTGAAATACTTGCATTACAACCAAGTTACTTATGTTACAAATGTGAGGTAGGCATTTCTAAATCCGAAACCCTTGCCATGCTGACACTGGTGTCTTAGCTTTGAGTTCTTTTACATCTTTAGTATTGCCAAACCTACCTGAAGAGACAAGATTAGTGGGCTAAACTCCAGAAGGTCACCCCTAAGATGACGTCCAAGGTGGTAACATTGAGATCTTCAGACAAATGAAGGAGTGCTTTCCACATGGATATTTCAGCTTGTAAATGTGACCCAAATGCAAACAGTGTCTCAGAAAGGACAGAGGTGGCCAGGTGGGTGGTCACCATTGGGACTGTGTGAAGAATGGCTTAGCAGTGGTCTGGTAATTTGAGTTTCTTGCTTTTGCATATGTTTGCTACATTTTGGACTCAGGTGGCTTTGCAACCAGGAAAGAAGAACCCATTAAAGAGTTCACAGTGTTATTTTATATTTTTCAGGGCTTAAATGAAATAGTTTTTGTATATGGCCTTGAGCTGTTCTTTGTGTCATTTTCACTAAAAGGACCCTTAGGCATTTTGAGCCTAGCATTGGTTGCTGCCACCAAGCCTTGCCTGAGGAGCTCTACCTAAAACAATAAATTACTAATTTGTAGCAAGGTTGTGAAAATTAGTGTTTGTAGAATGCTTGCAGTGCTGTGGATGAGGGGACTGATATAAGCCTGAAGTATTATTAATATTCTCTCTACAGAGGGCTTTACACTCTGACAATTATTGATGTCTGGTCTGGCTCTTCTGGTTTTGCATCCTTCTCTGTCTCACTCTTCATTTCATAGCATCCTATTTAGACTACTATTAGCCCAAACCCCGAATTGATTCATAATTTACATGCATTTCAAGGTAAAGGTTTTGTTCCATACCCAGGAACATTGTGCATATCATTGCATACCTTCTGTAACACAACAGCACTTTCTCAGTAATGGCAGATCAGTCTTTTGTTTGACTAAATCAGCCCTCAGATCACCCAGGAACAAAACTGGCATCCAGAATTTATCTTCTGCAGTACTCTTAAGAATGGTGAATTTCTAATTAAATCTAAACTGTGGTGCATGAAAGTTTTGCTTGCGTTTTTTTCCCCAAGGACTCCTCAGCTGTTTTTCCTATGCCTCTTTGTCAGTCTAGACAAAAGTAAACCGCTCCCTATAACTCACTGATAGCAGCAGTCAGTGGGCGCATGGGCAAACTAAGGGGAACTTAAACAAAAGGACACAGAAATACAATCTAGGGAGGGTGATCTCGCCAATTTAGGAAGACACCTGGACTTTATCTCACAGCGCATGATCTGGAAAGAGCAGACACTGTGAAGAATGTCACATACTTCTTCCCTTGACCAAAGACCTCACTCTATTTTCACTGCGCATGCTCAGATTATGTAAATAAATTCAGAGAACTCATTATCATAAAACACCCCTTTTCGGGAAATCTAATGAATATTTATGATTTGTGTGTATGTAAACTAATGTTCCTTGCTAGTTCGGGGGAGCCCTTATGGTGGAGAATCCCCAGGGCGACCCCAGCGCTGCTAATAAAGAATATCTGCTTAACAGTTATATTGGATTCTGACTGTTAATGTCTTCATTTCAACGGGGATAAAATAGCAGGAACATAAAGAAGGCTATGTAAAAGGAGAAACAGTCTGAACAAGTGAATCCAACAACTCATTTCTTTCTTTCTCTGAAGAACAGCCCTAAATATATGATTTCAAAATAAATTTGATCTATGGAAAGAACACTTTTCCCATTAGAGAAGTATTCCCAGTAATATTCCCTGCCTAGACACACACATCACAGGCAGCTCTGTGTTACCAGCTTGTTATCTATATCGTGGCCACTTTTCCTAAAGTTTTCACCTGTACCTTGACTGACATCCTTGATAGTGGATGTGGTACTCCGTTAAAGCCCTGCCAAAAATCAGTAAGTACTGCTGGACTTAAGTACCTTTGTTATACTTAAGCACATGCATAGTTTTAAAAATGTGAATGAAACCATTGATCTTAATGGAATAAAAAATGTCAGCTAGAAAATATTTTCTTACAAGTAGGTTACAAAGGAGAAGCTAATTTTAGATTTAGTTTGGGAAAGCAAGCAATTCTGGGGTATGGGTATGACAAACTCTAATTAGCACCTGTGAGGAATTAGAGGAGATTTGTAGAATAATAGTTCCACACTGTTCATACTTTAAATAACAATTTGGTCTGAATGTAATTATACATAAGATTTTGCTTCTCATTAATTTTCTACTTGATTACTAAAGCCTTTGTTCAAGTGTGGAGCAGAAAGAAACCATTAGAAGCTGTTTACATTCTGCAAATGATAGCAGAAATTATAAAGGAGATGTATATTAATGAATTAAAGGACATCGATCCATGTGCAAAAAATGTTGTGCCTGAATGAGATTAAATTGTGCTGATTATTTTAATGCATAACCACCATAATAAGTGAACTACCAAGCAGAATGGTACAACTTCTTACCGATGCTTCTACAAATAATCTTTTCTGCCTGTCTTGTCTGGATATAATTTTTCACTCATAATGCTTGCTTAAGTGCCTTATTTGCAAATCTCTCCTTTAATTGCAAATTATGGAAAACTACTAAATATATAATTACTAAAATTGTTATGTAAAAGTATTTAAACACACTTTAAAGCCAAAGATGATGATTTTGTTTAGTCTTTTCTTTCAAACTTTGAAGCTAAACCTTTAAACTGGTTCATGAATCATCAGATTTCTCATCCTGATGGCTGCATGTGTGAACCCAACCATAAGTGACTGTTCTCTCCATAAAGCTACTTACCTATATATTATCTGACACACAGGTCTAGTCAGGAAAAGTTAGACAAATATGAAAATGCCCCTCTATTCCATTGTAGACTACCAACTGCGATTGATGGTTCCAAAGTATTTCCTTGTGATTCACATCTTTGCAAGGGAGAGATATACTTTTTGTATTCTTTGTAAAGTCAGTGTATTTTATCAGGACCCTGTTTTGTTGGGTTTTTTTTCGTAATCATAATACCTGGTTAACCAAGACATGGGTGGGTACTTCTCTTTAGATACTGCAGATATATTGTGATCTCACAGGTTAGAGTTTGCTCCCTCTTAATTGCTATACAGTTCTGTACATTTGATTCTCTTAATCCATATTCTACCAGATTACTTTGCAAAGTGTCCATCATCCCAGAAAGTCCTTTTCCAATTCTCTCCATGACATGACATAGGAAAGCCATTGCCTAGAAACATCGTGGGTTTTATCTGGAACATAAGGGGTGTTTGCTTTTTCCTTTAGAGCCACCTTTCTCCTTCTTTTGTTGTGAATTTAACTGTGAAAAATGAATTAGAAATAAAACAGGATACCACAGGCTTTTGGTGAGAAAGATCTCTCATGAGTTTTCTCTATGGCTCACTCTCCTCCACATTCTCCCAGAAGAGAACTCATTATGAGCTTCTGGGCAAAGATTTGGGTTCACAACAGAAGAAAAAAAGAACACACATCAAAGAAAACCTTTCTTTGTTTAGGTGCAAAACTGTCTCACCTTCTTCCTCTTCTGCAGAATAAAAAAAATGGCATGGAAAAGCTTCATAAACACAATCAAACATTCTAGATGGAAATCAAGGAGGGTAACATTGACCAAACCTCTCCACTTAAGATGCTATGGGTATGAATGAAAAATTTTAAATTAATTTTAAGTATCTATAGTTAACTACAGTGAACACATTACTATGTTCAGCCAGTTGCCTTTCACATCTTTGTCAATCTCACAGAACACAAAATTCACTTAGATTTCAAACATATGACTTGTTTTAATTAGAAAACTATTTTTCTATAGAATTCAAAAAATGCCCAGGTAAGGGTAAGTTTAAATATGAGTTTAAAAGTCTAGCTCATTCCAAAAGATAATTCCTCAGCCTAATGTTTTGCATCCACATGGGCAAAGAAGGTAACATGGTTTATGCACTTACAGTTGGAATATATAGCTTTTGAAGTGCTGATTTTCTTCCTTCTCACAACAGGTGAAGCTCTGGCGGGAAGTTGCTGAATTCTCTGGTGTTGCTGAAACTCCCATGGAAAGCATTTTACACTGGCGCATTTTCAGGGGATGAACATAAGCTTCACTTATATCTTCAATGTTGTAACTACAGCAAAACAAAAAAATCCACCCACCCAACCAACCACACTTACCTCCCATTATTATCATCTAGACTAGAGATAACAGAGAAAGGGTTCAATTAAGTCATCCTTCAAAGCAGACTGAAAATCACAGGCCACAGGTAAAAATGGCTTGTCTCTATTACCACAGTATTTTAAAGACATTCAGTTAAAACGCTACTTAAGAGCACTTAACTTAACTTTACAGCATTCAGTTAAAACGCTACTTAAACTCCAGGATATGAGAGTCAAAGCCCAACATATGTGGGAGAAAGGTAGGGAAGGGAGAGGAAGTGGTTTTGACAAAACATGCAAAGAAATATTTTTTTCCATCTGAAGTTTCAGCTTCTGTTTTGAATTTCAGCCTAATCTAAACAATTTTCACCAAAATTTCCAATTAATCAAGCATCCAACACTCACCATCTCTCAACAGTCGTTCATTCTGAACAGGAACTTATTTAAGAATGATTAAGCAGGTGATATTAGTCAACTCTTGTGAGGAATCTCCCTTCCCCTCTGAATGAGAAAAATCACTCTGAGTGGTATCAGCTGCCTGTATGGATGTGAGAAGACCATCATTCTTTCATTTCTAAGGAGGGTTGAATTGTATACTTTCTTCTCCTTCCTATGTATTTTTTTTTTTCCCCCCCCTGGTTATTATTAAGTGGTTTTATATCCTTTGGTTGTTTGCAGCTCATTTTGATTTTAGTTTGTATTGGATCTGTCCACCTCTTGCCCACCACACTCCAAAGGACAACTGAGCATCTTCTCACAGTCACTGAAACTAAGGTATACTATTAACATTCCCATCATATGATAACAAAATACCATGTGATTGATATGAGGAAATAAAGGTTTTGTAACAGCACTCTGTGAGCTCTTAACTAGAGTTTTAAAATTCATGAGACCAATTTTGTAGATGGGAATGTTTTCAGGAGATTAAGTGTTTTTCTCAAAGTTGAGAAGGAGTGAGAGCATCAGGAGTAGAAGTTGGGTCACCTTACTATTTTCATCTTCTTACAAAAATAAGGCCAGTTCTTGCTTTGAACCAGTGACCGCACAGGAAGATTGTTATGGCAGAGAAACTGCTATTTTGTACATTTAGGGAAAGCACAG
Organism: Athene cunicularia; assembly: GCF_003259725.1. Classification (NCBI taxonomy): domain Eukaryota; kingdom Metazoa; phylum Chordata; class Aves; order Strigiformes; family Strigidae; genus Athene; species Athene cunicularia. The sequence goes on along the minus strand of NW_020799099.1, from coordinate 11,344,444 downwards.
CAAAGTGCAATCATTTATTTCACTTTGGCCTTTTGGTAAAAACAAGCAAACAAACAAAAAAAACCCTCTTATAGAATTGTTCAAAAGAAAGAACATTGTACCACACCAGCCAAGTCATTTCAACTGGAGAAAGGTAGTACTGTTACATCAGTTAGCTTAGCTGGGTTTACTTTGCTGTGCTTTTTGCAGTTGTATTTAATTGTTTTTCAGATGTCTTATCTCTACATTTCATTGTTTTCAATGAAACAATTTGGGGTCTGCTTCTCTTCTTTGCTCATAGGGCAGCCTGTCCACTTCAGACAGAAACGTGTTAGTAAAGAATTTACCCTCAACAGGCTTTTGACAGATTAAGGTTGATACCAGCAGACACCTTTTGTTTGAGTGCTACTTTTTCAATTCAGAACTACCTACTCAAATACTCTGGGAACTTCATTTTTGATCCTGGTCCTTTGTTGCTGCCACACCAGCCTGCACATGGTCTTTCTCCTCTTTTATGTCTCCTTCTCCTGTCCTGTTTTCAGTTCCTTATTGACCCTTCAGGCTTCCTCACCGTATCATGCCTGCCTTATTTCACACCTTTTTACTGCAACACTTTCATTGTTGTCACCCCGAAGGAATGATTTGCTACCACATTTAATTGCTGTATGTTTGTTATTGTGTTGCTTACCAGTGGAGCTGGAGTGACCCAGTGTTCATTTATGTAATCTCCAGGCTGCCTACAGCTATGGCCATCCTTTCTGGATAAAGTAGTCCTACTGGAATACAAATTGATTTTAGTTGCTGGAAACAATGGGATTAGGTGCATAGCAGTGAGAACGTTTCCCCCCTACAAACCAAGTATATTGCTCACCTAAAGGAACTTTACTTGCTCACACAGCTGTAAATCCTCAGTGTTGCCTAGGGCCACTAGTCCTTAGAATTACTTACCTCCTACAGAAATCTTTTTTCTAATGAAGATGAGATCCAATTGTGGGCAGATGATCAATGGCTAGAACTGGGAATTTGCCCTGAGGGCTGTCCTCACCTTGAAGTCTTGCTTTAAACTCATGGTAATGTTGGCCAGGTTCTTTTTCCCAGTTGTTTTTGTGAGTCAATCTATATTTCAGTTCCCTCTCACCAACTCCTCCTTCTCTGACCTTTGTGATTTTATTTGAAGGAAATCAGTATTTACTAAAAGGACTCAAGTTCAGAAGGTTTATCAGAAAAGAAACTGAAGCAGTTTATCTATTCTAAGGCTTCTAATAGCTTTTAAGTCTTACACAAATCTTTATTGTTGTAGAAACAACTGTAGGACTGAATTTTTCCTTAACTACTTTTTTCATCAGATTACAGGTTCTTTCTTCCAAATACAATAACCATCATTCCATCATTATAGACTGAAATAGTGATTAATATTCCTGCTGTAAGTTTAGAGTCTCTCCTCCTGTCTAAGAACAGGACTTGATTTTGACATGCACCTGAACTGTAAGTGAAGGGTGATTAACTTAATAACATTTTCACCTTAGAAAAAGTCTAGTATTATGAATCATTGTCTGAGAAATCTGTCATTCCATTTTCCATCATTTATTAAAAGGCTGGCTGATTTAAAACCAACCCATTTGGCTTTGCCCAGAGTCAAATTTTTTTACTGTTATGTCCTGTATTTCAAAGGGTTCTGAATTAGTTTAATAAGGAATGGTCCTTTTTTATGTGGCTATTCTTAACATGCTCAGGCTTTTTCTTTTTTTTTTTTTTTTTTTTTTATATCTTGAAAATCAGATTCCCTGGTCTTTAGGTTTGACATAGATGTTACAGAATATAAACAGCAATCCTAATTTTGGGCAGAATTCAAGAAGGGAAAATCAGGAAAGCATTAAAAGCTGCAGCAACACCACATTTCTTAGCTGGAAAGTGTTCAGTGAAAGAACTCATACATTTCTATGTATGCCACAAAGTGGTGGTTCGATTGACAGTCCAGTACTGAGTTTCACTTTCAGTCTCTGACACTCAGTACCAGGGATGTGGCTGAGATGGTGTTGTAGCAGGCATTCAGATGTAATGTTTTTACTAGGACGTTATGGTAAAAAAGAGTTCTGATAATGCAGCATTTGGACATTGGTGGAGCCTATTTCTCTAAACTCTTGTGGGTCACTGCCAGAAAGTTGTCTTTTTAGATATTCAAATAACCCAGCATTCTAGTGGAAACATTGATGGAATCTGGACATTAGATCCAATGTGGATGTGCTGCGTTATGGGAGCTTGGGTACGTAACGTTCATGTTTTTCTGTGATTACTTATATCAGAGATTTCAGCTAATGCTCTTTTCATGACATGTACATATCAATAGATATCAGAGGTTTGTAATAAAAATCTGGATTTGTCTGGTGGCAGCTCCCAGAAATAGCTAAACCAGAATTCCATTTTCATTTGAGCAAGTGGACTCATAGAATCATAGAATCATAGAATAGTTTGGGTTGAAGGAACATCCCTCCTGCCATGGCCAGAGATATCTTTCATTAGATCAAGTTGTTTAAAGCCCAGTCCAACCTGACTTTGAACACTTGCGGATATGGAGTATCCACAATTTCTCTGGGCAACCTGTTCCAGTGTCTCACCACCTGCATCGTACAGAATTTCTGCATTATATCCGGTCCAAACCTGCCACTTTTCAGTATAAAACCACTACACCTTGTCCTGTCTCTAGAGGATCTGGTAAAAAGTCTTTGTCTTTCTTATAATCCTCCTTTAAGTATTCAATAGCTGCAATAAGGTCTCCTCAGAGCCTGCTCTTCTGCAGCCTGAACAACCCCAATTTACTCAGCCTTTCTTCCTAAGAGAGGTGTTCCACCCATGGGCCATTTTCACGGCCCTCTCTTGGACAGTGAACAGGGCCATGTCTTGTGCTGGGAACCTCAGAGCTGAAGGCATTACTCTAGGTGTGGTTTCATGAGAGCAGAACAGAGGGGGAGAATCACTTCCCTCCACCTGCTGCCAAGGTTCTTTTGATGCAGCCTGGGATACAATTGGCTTTCTGGGCTGTGAGTGCACATTGCTGGCTCACATCTAATATTTCATCCACCAGATAACCCCAAGCCCTTCTCTGCAGGGCTGCTCTCAATCCATTCATCCCTCAGTCTGTACTGATACTGCAGATCGCCCCAACCCAAGTGCAGGATGTTGTATTTGGCCTTGTTGAAATTCTTGAGGTTCACGTGGACCATCTCTTTTTGTAATTGGATACACTGTGGAGTTTGGGTCTGAAGTTTGCACATCTTTGTAATCATTAACTAGAGATGTTTTAGCTTGTGCTTGTTTGTTTTGACCCAGATCTGATGTTTTCAAGATATTTCTGGGTTGGTGATTTTTTTGATGTCCTGGTGAAGATTTTGAAAATCCAAGGGCTTTTAGGGAGATGAAAGTAGTTTGTTGCCAAAATTATAAAGACGCTATTTTCTTCTGAAACCTCATGGCCCACTTAACTCCTGTGCAGTATTTATAGACAATATAAACTTTAAGCACAGAATTCTAATCTCATGTTTATCAAATGCTATTGTTGATGCCTGTGAAATATGTCCAAATCAACTAAAAAATGAAGCTAGTGATGATAGCTGTTGGCCAGATCGTTCCCAGGGTTAAATCATGTCACACCTAGGGTTTTAAAATGGTTACAACAGTGATTGAATACAAGGCCACATTCTCTTAGGAATAAAATGTATGAGTTCACTTTAGCATGTAAGACATTTTATGTAGTTATTTATTTTTAACTCAGCACAAAAAGCCTGACAGCCCACCTCTTTCGGACAGAATATCTCCTGTTGTATCTTATAGATAACTGCACTTCAGGTGCAGCAACTGTCTGTAAAGCTTGATAAGGAGGCAGATAGCAGTGCTGGAACCATCTTTCACAGTTTTTTTGGGACTGAAACTAGATACGTTAGTTATTCCAATGATGTAGACTTGTATGAAGGGAAATTATTTCTTTCACTTGGACCAAGGAGCAAGTGGGCAGTCACTTTAATCCAGTCTTGCAATAATTTACAGCTAAAAAAAAAAAAAAAAAAAAGAAAAAAAAAAAGAGAGACGATGAGAAGAGCTTGATTTATATACTCTGTGTGCAATACAATCAAATGCCCAAAAAAAGGTGTCTGTGCAGTCAGACCTGCACCCTAACAGTGTTTGCATAAATGCTGATTTGACTGGCTTTCAGAAAAAGGGAAGGTCCTGAGAAATTGCTTCTGACTATATCCTAAAATACTATACTCATTATACTATATACTAAAATACTATAGTTAATATATTTAATAAGGTGTGTTCTTTAAGAAGACTAGAGCAATGAGTCTTGAATGTTTTAAAAGGACTTTTATCTCTGCAGTAGGGTTTAACAAAGGTTCTGAATTCATGCCTAATCCCAGTACTTCAGATTCAGTTTTCAGAATGAAGAAGTTTGTATAAATGGATGGTACATTTTTTTTTTTGCATTTTCTGAAGTTCCAGGTTCTGAATTTACACTAAGTTAGAGAGGCAGGAATAACTAAATGTCAATCTCATTTTTGGAAAAACAACTTATGCTCCTAACTGACCCAAAGACATTTTGGAAATTGGATCCTTGGACACATCAGATGAGTGGAATGAGAAGTGAACATTTTCTTTTTCCATGTTTCTCCATGATCAGTGTGTTCTGTACAATGTGTTATCTGACAACATCAGTTTGAAGTATTACTCTCATGTTCATTTTTGTCTGGTCATTTGTTCCCCTGGCTATTAAGTGTGTGTAGTGTATAATTGCAAACAGAAGAACAAATTGCTTTAAAATATATTAAGTAGCTTCAAATTGTTCCTGTTCATAAAAAAAAAAGTAGGTGAAATAACAAATTAGTTTTACCTCTCCCCCAGAAAAATGTCATTATCTATATGCACAAAGCATCTAGGGGGAAAAGAAAAATGGAAGAGTGTAATTATAGCAAAGTTATAACAAGCTGAAATGTCTCATCACTGCAAACAGACTGTCTAAGGGCTGCATTGGGAAACATTAATATTTAAAGGTATTCTTCAGGACATTTACAGCAGCTCAGTGTGAAACATCTTTCTCTACTTAATATATAAATATTTTAAGGTGTCAATATTTTGCGCACATAGTGAAACATCTTAATTCGTTGCAGGAATATCAAGGGTAAATGTCTTTACAAACTCACTGCACTGCCAAACTATTGGATTTCTAAAGAGATATTTTAGGCATAGGAGAACTCTTAACAGATGCATCTAATTTAATTTCAGGTTCTAATGTAGCCATGCCTTTTTAAAAATCCCTCTAGAATGTTGGTATCTGCAAGTCTGGAGCAAAATTAACAAACCTAAGAGAAGAAGATCTAACATGAAATTAAGGAAAATAAAATAGGCAAATAATCTTTTTAACAATGAGGTACAGCCATTTTGTTTCTTGATCATTTATTTATTTATTTTAAGGAGTAATGATTGACTTTGCTAGGGCAGACAGCTTGTGGAAATCTGGAACACAATGCATCAGTCACAAAGACCAAGTGGTGTGTAAATTTTGAAATTCAAGCAGATTTGTGTACCATGTTACCCTTTTTCAGGCTCTGCTACCTGGAAGGAAAGGGATGCATATACCACATATTTTGTAATCTGATCTGTGTGCTTACCCTGTGTATTTCTTTCTATCACTCTCTTTACAACCTTCATTCAAATACCTGAAACATGTCTAGAAAAACACTGGTTTTGTCATTGTTCATTCAATCATATCCAGTTGTGGAAATTGTTGCAGCCTTCACTGACATTGTAATTAGAATGATATGTTTATGTAGTTTGATACTAGAGAACCAATCTTCATTATGTTTGCCTGTTGAATAAGCGAATATTAGCTTTTACTTGCCTGTAGTCTGCACATATAATTCCACTGGAAGATTAATCAACAATGAAATACATAAGGGGAGAACAATACTTCAGTGAAGGATATGAGACAAGAGAGAGTCACAGGTATGTAAGTCAACAATGTCTTGCCTTTGAATGATATGGGAGAAACAGCAAATGCTATCTTGGTATGTAGAAATGCAAGAATGATGCCAGCAACATGCAGTAATTTGCTATATCCTTGTTCAGGCATTAGTGCTATGGCTTTTTATGCTTATTGTTACCACACTTGGAGAAAGATTTGGGATGGTTGGTGTGAGAACAGCAAAGAGAATGAACAGTGGGGAGGCTGGAAGTACTGGTGTTGTCTCATCAAGATCAGAGAGAAGATAAGGTCTTCAGGCATTAAAAGAAAGCTGAGAAATATAAGCAAATTTCTTCATTTTCTATGCTCATTCTGTGGAGGATAAGGAGTAGCAGTCTCAAATTAGAGCATAAGAAAAGATGGTAGGCATTAGAAAAATATTTTCAGCTCTGAAATGGATTGCCTGTGATGCTTTCTGAGGCTTAACATTAAGCAGCTTTAGAAGCAGTGTTAGAAAATTGTCCTTCAATAATAATTGAGATAGCCTTGGGCAAAATGATGGTTTGGGTGACATTTGGATATCCCACCCAGTCTTTTTTTTTATGTGGTTACATTGCCTGAAAAATTCAGATCTAAACCCAAGGTCTGTTATTTTAACCCATCTGCACTATTAATGCTCTGAGGTTGTTACCTTCCATGGTCTGAAGTGTCCTGCATTTGGTCAGAGTAAGCCCTTAATATTATTCAGTTCCATTTGTTCAGTGGCAACAAAGAAATTTTTGCAAAGAGGGGGTTAGGTTTCTCAATATTTAGTTCCACAGAATGCCTAGAGGATTTCCTCAGGACATAAATAACATTCAGCAGATTTAGTGGAATTTCCCTGGGATGAGGGTAAATATTTTACATGTCCCCACAGATAAAGGAACTGATCTTGACAAGATGTTTACCCCCAATTCTCTAGATGATTGTTTCAGCTCAGGATAGAAGTTTAGAAAAAAAAAAAAATTTACATCTCTTCAATAAAAAAGGTCCTCCTTCATATCTATCTATTCAGTTTTGAGCCCGGTTTCTCTATTTTATCACCTGAAAGACAAGTGTCTACATTACTTTTATAATCTCCGAGCAGCTTACTAAGGGATGTGCTACTGAAAAGTTATATAAATAATTAACCATAGATGTACCATTGCATGTTAGGGTGGAGGCTCATTCATGTCAACTCAGGAGAAATGGCAAAGCTATGGAAAGTAATGCACATGCCTACTTGAAAATATTGCAGAAAGTCAGAGTCCACTTGTATCTTAGGAAAATTCACTTCAGATTAAAATCATTTTAGATATGAACAGTTAGTATCACTCTAATTAAGGAAAGTAATTGTTGCTATCACATATGACAGTTATGAATTCCATCTCATAATAGCTTCAGAAATCTAAGGAATTGCGAAGCAATCCACTGGGTCAGTGGAGCTCCTCTGGTCATTCTTGCCAGAGAGTTTTACCCTATTTGAGGACCTGCTTGTTAGCAGAAGTGAAAATGGGGCTTGAAAAGAACTGAAATATCAAGACTGTACTGTTTTACAGATGTCATTGCATGTCTTTCTCATGTATTTAACATCTTTTGAAAGCTTTATCCTGGGGAGGGAAAAAGGATGAAAGTTCTTGATACTATGGATGTTATCAGATATCTTCTGCAGCATGAATTATGCAAACTGGCTCTTTCACTCTTCCTTGAATCTTCAAAATTTGGGTTTGATTGGGTTCATCTCAAGTTATGCATGGGAAGTGGTGGGACTCCTGAGGGATATTCCCTTAAAACTTTGTTCTTCTTTAATGGTCAGAATTTAATTCAGTAGAGATCCCTAAAGTATGTGATTTTGAGCACTTGTATTTAGAGTTTATTCAGTTGCTGTAATGGAGTCAATATTGTTGACGCTGTATTATGCTGTGGACACTAATTTGATTTAACACCACCAAACCCAATTAGAAACAATTAAGTCTCACTATTATTTCAGTAACAGAAGTATACGAATATAATGAGAATATACTGAGAAGCTCTGAAAACCTGAGTAGGCATTACCAGTTAAATGCATGTTAGTGTGGCAGTAACCGTCTGGATTTCCCTAGTTACCCCCATATGGTCTGCCTAAGTGTTCTAGAAAGACTATTATCCTTGATTAGTTTGAAAGCGCAGAAAATTCATTACCCTCCAGGAAGCCAGAAAATGTTTAAAAGCTTTTAATAGCTCTCATAAAAAGAATAAAATTAGTGGCCACCATGAAAACATTGAATAAGTGACCAACATACTCCCTCCAGTAGAGGGTTCAGACTTATATATTGACGGGGAAAGTTAACAACTGGAGTATTTTCATGGAGAGCATAGTGTATGCATGAAAAGACGGCAATGATTGTGATTGGATGTTGCAAGATGAAGCTGCTTTCCACAAAAGAAGAATGCCAAGAAACCCCACAGATATAGAAAAGTATTATCTAAAAGGTTATTTAAATTTTGTTTATGCAACGTGATGAATGTCTGCAATGCTTAATTTAGATAAGATCTTCATTTTTTTTTAATTCTACTTAAACTGGGATTAGATGTCTTTCATTGTAGCTATGCAGTTTTTCCACAAGCTAGCCTACAGTACCTTGAAGATAATGTATCTCAAAGTTACCTTTTCTTTATGCTTTATGAATTTCCCTAATAATGAGATAAACAAAGAACTTGTCCCATGTTTTGTAAACCGTGTGCAGGACAGATATGTGGTAATGTCAGACAGCCTTATATGACCTTCCTCGTTCTTTATTTCCTAAAAGAAGCATGAAAGAAAAAATCAGTGTGACATGTTGTTCTGTAAGGAAAAAGCAGGTAGAATTGGTTGCCTGTGTTAATCTGTGTGAGAATGAGGAAGGTCCCTGCTGGTTGGTCAGTCTATGAGCATCTGAAATAGCTGCTGGAAAAGATGCTGGATTGGCAGGACCTCTGTACAGGTCCTCTACATATAGAGCTACACATTTATCATGGTTTGAGCTCAGAAGGCAACTGGGCACCACACAGCCACTCACTCCTCCCTTCCCCCCCAGTGTTGAGAAGGAGGGAAGAAAAAGACTCAGGAACTTGAGATAAGGACAAGGGGGGTTGATCTCATTCTTTAAGGCACAGGGAAAAGACAGGCTCATTAGGGCAAGAAAAGGAGAACCTAAATTTAATACAGACACTAACAAAACCACTACTTAACAGACAGAGTAGAATCATGAGAAGCATTACCAGATCTTAAAAACACCTTGCCCCACCCCTCCCTTTTTCCCAGGCTCAGCTTTGCTCCTGATTTGTCTACCTCCCCTCCTCCAGAAGTGCAGGGGACAGGGAATAGGGGGTGAGGTCAGTTCCACCGCTTCTTCCACCTCAGGGAGGGAGGGGGGCAGGGGGTGACTTCTGGTATTATTCTCCTGCTCCAGCACAGTTCCCCTCTCACAGCAGACAGTCCTCCACAAACTTTCTCTCACATGAGACCCTCCCAGGAGCCGCAGCGTTTCCCATGCTGCTCCAGTGTGGGTCATCCCCATGCGTTGCAATCCTCCCAGCAATGAACTCCAACTGTGAGGGTTTCTTCCCATGGGGTCCCAGCCTTCGACAGGTGCAGTCACCTGTCCCAACGTAAGGCCCCCCACAGACCACAAATCCGCATCTGCTCCACCGCAGACCCCCATGGGTGGGAGCATGGGGCGACGCTGCCGTCTGACCATGGGATACAGGGGAGTCTCTGTTCCAGGGCATCTTTCCCCCTTCTCCTTTCTCCCACTGGCCTCAGTGTTCACACAGGTGCTCTCCTTGCAACTTCTTCTCACAACTCCCACAACTTCTCACAGGTTCCCCTTCTTAAATATTTTATTGCAGAGGTGCAGCTAATTGGCCTGGCCTTGGTGCAGAGGTGGATCCGACTTGGACCTGGGGGAGCTTCTCAAAGCTTCTCACAGGGGCCACTACTGTAGCCTCCTCTCCTGCTACCAAAACACCCCCTCCACTCACTCAAACCAGAACAGTGAAGTTTGATTTAGTGATCAGCAGAAGGGAATTTTTAGAAACTGGTCCAGTGAAGATGCTACATGACCTCTGTCAGCTTCCTCCTCTCTGGTTGCTCTACTATCTCCCTCTTTTTCCTTATAGTTACCATAGTGAACTCCCTTTTTTTTGTCCCCTAATGCTGTTCATGCAATGTGTTGGTGAAGATGAGGGCAGTGGAAAACAGGGAACACAGATATTCTCAGGATGCTAAAGGTACTTAAAAGGTGCACCATGGATGAGATGGATAAGCAGAACAAAATGTCCTCATGGTTTTAGACAGTTCTTTTCAGGTTTTGGATGCCCACTGGACGAGTGCATGATGCTAGCAGTCATCTTTGAGTTCTTCTCTGTATGTTTTCTAAAAGTCTCAACTGCTTCCAAAATATAGACATCTCCACTGGTTGTTCATGTTCGTGTACAAAATAGTAACAGAAGTGGCTGGAAGGTGGAATTAAATGGCTCTGTGCACCCCAGAAAGAATTAGGATATTTCAGAAGTAAAGTGAAAGCAGCTCTTGGAGTTTGTGACTGAATTCAGAGTACTCCTGTGGTACCACCATGGAATTGCCAGCATCCTTCACTATTTCTGAGGAGAACAAAATGTTACTTCATTTACATGTGATGCCATACATGCTCCCACCTTCCTAACAGTAAGCATGTGTCCTCGTCTGTGTAGTGCTGAAAGAGGAGAGAGTGGGAGAACTTACTGCATGCACTTAAATATTGTGCAGCGTGCTGGATACACAGAACACCAATGTTGTTTAAAAAGATTACATCTCTGTCAGATCCAGGTGGAGACACTGAACTGGCCTGCACCAGTGGTGGCACCTTACTGGACCCAAGCAGGGTCGGTTACACAAACGCAATACATGCACAGATGATCAAAAGGCTTTTATTACCTTGGTTTTCCAGGGGAGGTTCCCCAGTATTACCAGAGTGAGGTAAACAGCAAGCAGGGAGGTCCCAGGCAGCACAGAGCAATGGCCCGCAATAGAGAACAGTGGCCATGAGCTTAGGAAGCTTTTATGTGAGGATGCACAAACTCAATAAATCTATGTGACAAGCTGGCTAGTGGATAGCCTTGCAGGTGGACATGCGAAAAGCGCATGGCTGGCTGCAGGCAAAGCATGTGATGGGGAAACCCAGCCAAGGGAAGAATAAGCAATAATGTGCTGCAGTGTGAAATAGAAATCTCCACTGCCTTAGCAAAGCATAAAGGGATTTATTATAAAGAATCTAGGAAATAGCCATACTGACTTCCATCACCTATCGCCTCGCCGTTCTTCTGCATGTAACCATACAATCTCCAGGCTTACAGATGGACAAGTAAATTCTTTCAGGGCTTCTTAGAGGTTGCATTTGTGTATTTTGCCATCAGTACACTGCAGTCATACCATTCTGAGACAAAAATGTGGATGCTTGATGGACTTACATTGCAGATAAAGTAAAAAAAAAATGCTTTGATTGCTCCTAGGCTTGGAGTCCCACATTTGTTCGACTTTTAGACTATACTGGTATTCAGGCTGCTATAGAGTGCTACCTACTTAGTGAGGTCTTCTTACATGAAGATCCATGGTTATGAGGCCCAGTTCATTCTTACTTGAGGAACAGGAATTCCTCCTGTTGATTTAAATGACATCATGTATGTGGGCCAAAATGAAGAGTCCAGGAGTAGTGGTATCATGGAGAAGCAGGGAGTCAGGGAATTAGGTGAAAGTCCTAAGGTGGTGTTTTCCTGTGAAGCTAACTATAGCCAAAGGGGAAGGAACAGAGATGGAGCTGCTGTCATCCATCCTGTGGATCAGGATGTATTACAAGTAGTAATGCAATTCATACAAAAAGACCAGAAGGGGACATTTATACTGCATAGTTAACCAATGTGCATAAAACCTTAACTCAGGACAGATATCCACTCCAGTAACGGATAGTCATACAATCATTTTTCAAAGAACACAATGTAATATCAGAGATCTTTTTTCCTGTCTTCTGCTAGTGAGTGCTACTCTGGGAATGGCAGGCAAACAGTCTTTCAAAGTCATTTATATGTCAGCTATGAAGCGAATGAGGCAAAACCGTGAAATGAATTGAAACTTGTTTAGCAGCTGATCAGTCTTTCATTCGCCATCTTCATCTCTGGGATAAAAGACATGGGAAGAAATAGGAAACGAAGGAGATTATTAAAGTCGAAGCAGAGAGTCTGCCCTGGCCTGTGCTAGCTATCAGCTCCCTTCTATTTGCCCTGATGATGGAAGCATCGCTGTGACTATACATAACCCACCAATGCTGTAGGAACACAATTTTGGAAATGGGGTGCTTGCAATTATTTTATAGCCAAAGAAGAAAAAATGCCCCTGCAGCTAAGGTGAATAAAAATCAGTGTAGAGCTGAATATTGTAAGAATGAATTAGGATGTTCTTTTTCATTGTATTTTAGATGTCAAATTAAAGTCTGCAGGACCCTTGTGTTATACTCTTATGTGTGAGATTACCTGATGCCATAAAACATGATGACACAAATATTGCTCATTTATGTCACTATAAAGTTAAGTTTATAGTGGTACAATCAGTACTACCATTTATGCTATCTAAGCTCAGCATTACTAATTGTATCACCATAAAGCTATTTTATAGTCATATAAACAGTACAGATAGGGCTGTCAGACATCAGTATTAATGCTGCAAATAAACCTACAAACACTTTATCTGGATACCTTTTATGATGCTAATATGCAAACATTAGGGGCAAGCTCCATTGTAATCTGTGATTCTGTGGCCAGATATTTTTATCACTGGAGAATGAGACAAGGGAGTGTCCTTGCACTTTCCTCTGGCTGAAATATTTATTAACACATTTGCTTTTCATAAATGTCTGACTATCCCATCTCCAACAAGGGATGTGCATCTCTAAAGGCAGGTCACACTCTGGGGACCTGGAAGTTCAGTTTCTGGGTGAGAAGCTGGTATAATTCTGTGGGTCTTCTTTTTGATGGAAGGGATAGTGTAAGTCTAGTTGGGAAAGTAATATTTTCTACTAGAGAGTACACTGTGGTTTTGTTGCTTCCTGAGCATAGCAGAAAGCAAAAAATGAAAGAGCCTCTCTGTGGGAGTATCATGTCCAGTTGCCAGATTCCTGTCTCATCTATTGCCTCCAAAAGTTTCTTGGGTGGGAGAAGTCCTCAGACTTGTAATGGAAGCATAAAAGGGAAATACTTGTTTCTCATATGCTTTACTGTTAATTTGCAACTCTTCATCATCATCAAAAAAAAAAAAAAAGTATCAAAGACCACGATAAGTTATATCTATCCAGCAGCAAAAGCAGTGAGAGAATGCAGGGGTGCAGATGAATGTTTTGTGGCTTAAGGGCTATTAAACTCAGGCATGGATGATACAGTTGCATATGCAGTGTGATCACATAAGCCTTTTTCCATAAAACATCAGGATTAATGAGATTAAAGGAAAAAAAAAAAAAAAGAAAGAAAGAAAGAAAGAAAGAAAGAAAGAAAGAAAGAAAGAAAGAAAGAAAGAAAGAAAGAAAGAAAAAAGACTAACACATCTGCCACAGATGTTGATTAATCTTGCAAGAAATCCAAAGTTCAAGTGTTCTAAGGTCTGGGACATACTGAGGGAAACCTCAGGTTTGTCCCTTAGGATTCACAGAGAAGTATCTGTCTTTTGAGAGTCTTTCCTGTTTCTCCTAGAGGTTCACAAGTGCTGCAAGGGCAAACCAAGGGTGACACCACTCTCAGTGCCATGTTGCAGCTGGGCACTGACTTAGTGCAGTGATGATGGGCTGGCACCCATATCGAGATACTTCATCACAGTCCTGGCTAGCAAGAGGAAGAGTAGATTGAAGCAGGGAGAGAAGTGCTCTGAGACTCCAAGACTGGTGAGGAGACTCAGCAGAGATGATTGTCTTTTGTCATGGACTGTGCTGAGAAGTTAGGGTAACAGCTTAGATAAAATGCTTCATTTTTCATATGGCTAAAATGAGAGAAGAAGAAACCCTCCCTTGGTATCTGAACGGTTCAAAAATTGCACAGGCAGAACCTACCAGCACTTGAAGCATTGGTCCTCCTTCAGCCCAACATTGTGATGCAACACCAGCCTGGCGAAGAGGAGACTCCCAGCACTCAGAGAGGACACAGGTAGCAAGGAGAAAGCCATTCCCACTTCAACTTCTCAAGGCAGTACAGCCTTCCTCCAATTTGTCAATCTAACTGAATTCTCAAACTTTGCTTTAGAAGACTCTTGGAAATTCAGACATTTCTGAAGATTTTCCTGTCTGCAATTCTTTCCTGGGCTGCCAGGTGCTTTTTCAAACTCTCTGCTAGGAAAGATTGGAAAGCACTTTTCAAATGGATGCCTAAGAGGCACTACAGAGGAAAAAAAGATCTTTGCATTCAATGTCATTCCTGTTTGATATGTTACATAAAAAGTGAGATGATACAATGACTTTTTTTAACTCTCCCCCAGTATTCTGGGTTTGTGTTCTGCTTTATACAAGAAATGCTGGATGGTGTTCAAATAAGAGAATTTCAAATTTTACAAAACATGTACTGCATAAAAGCAGAACTCCTAGAGTCGAACCTGCAAATGGTAAGGGCAGAAAGCTTAAGATCTCCAGACCCAGGATTTTGAAACAGTGAAATGCAAGGTATTAACCTCCTACTCCAATTTTAACCAAAAGGAGAAATGTCCTACTTAGACCAGACTTAGAATACATGGGGAAAATGTGATGCAGCTAAAACAGGGTGCGAGTTGAAATCAGGGTGTCTTGCTCAGGACCTCCTAGTGCATGCTACTCTGTGTGCAACCCAGCTGAAAATTCAGGTTGTCTAAAAATTCTACATGGGGTGCTGCAGAGACACAGTAGTGTGGTGCCTAAAGTGCTCCTTACAGGGCTGTGACCCTCTGGACAGGTGAAGAAAAAGTGTGGATCTGTAATGTCATTTGGGATTCTCTGTGAAACCCATGTACGGTGGATGTTTTTTATGATTATAAGCATGGAAAAAGAGCCTCTCATTGGAAAATGAGATTGGTTTTTAGTCTAGATCTATTTGCAACATTTTTATATGGTATATATTTCAAAATGTAGTGAATATAATAAAGCAAAAGCAATATATTTTTGATACTTCATGTAAAGTAAATTTATTTTTTGTAATTGACTTTCTTTAAAGTAAGAAACTATACATAGAAGGAATGTATGTAATCTCTTGATTTGAAAGCAGGTTGACAGACACAACATAAAACTTCCCTTAGATATTATATTTTTGTGTTAGCCACCTTGGTTATTCTTTCTAACCAGGTAAAGTTAACCAATAGAAGCTCTCTGCATACAATTTAGTCACTTATACAATCATGAAGCACTATTAGGTTAAAGACTGCATTTTCCTCTTCTGAAATGCATAGTGATGCTTGGAGTTTAATATGACTTACCATCATTAGGCCTGCAGTCTGTGCCCAAGATTTTTGGTTTGGTTTGAATGAAATGCATTCTCCAGACTGGGACCAGAACATTCACCTTCCAAAACAGGTGAGGAGACAATTACCCCATAAAATTAAAAGTTATGTACCTTATTAGGAAAATAAAATAGATAAATATAAATAATATAAATATCTACACACCTAAATACCTTGAGACATCAAGATAATGCTTTGAACACCAAGAGACGGAAGCCAGAATTAAATAAGCAGGCTTGATAACATCAGATGATTATAGGACATCAGAGGGCACAAGGCAATTTGTTCACTGTGAATCCAGATTGATCTCTACAGTGTTTTTTCAGCTGCATGCATACATCTACTCCACACTAATGATTTGCAAATTATATTAAGAGCCTTTCATTCCAGAAAATAAGTTCTGCTACTTGAGCTGTGTTGGAAACTGTCTTTTTATGGCTTGTAAAGGGAACATACATGTTAGCAGATTCACTTTCTTGATTTTCCAAATAATTGGTGTGTGCTGTTTGTTTATTAGTTTGAAATTGTCTCTCTAGCTGCTGCAATTATAAATAAATCCTTGAAAATATGACTTAAAGTTAGGTAATACAATTATATATGCTAGAGCATGCCAACAGCCTGAAGCACGAACTGTGAGAATAGCCCATTTCAGTTTTACATATTAACTCAGATGCCAGCGATGACGCTTCAAATGTCAACAACATTGACTGCTTACTTGTTCATTGAAGCATGAAAAGGAGACAATGGAAATAAATATCTGTGTTATCTACTCCAGGTGAAAACTCCTGCTTGGATGGTAGCAGGAGAGCAGTGCTTGGTACATATCCTCACTTAATGTCTTCCTTGGCAGGACAACATAGGACTTAAAAGCTCAGCAAGATATGAGATCTACTGAAGGAAAGGCAAACCCAAAAGAGCACTCAGACGCATTTTCTCACATCTTGAATATTCAAACAGTCTATGCAGTACATCTTAGTTTGATTTCTTTGGAGACATCCCATTTACCTAGATTGAATAAACAGGCAAAGATAAAGCTGAGCATTTTTTTTTCTAATTCATCTTCTTGTCATCTGTCACCAGTATCTCAATACATGACTTCTGCAGATCAAGGCATAAAAGATGGCACTGAGGAAGCACACTGTCACTGAGGCCAATCGAATGGTTTCTCAGAAGGTGATACTTTTCCTCATTGTTTGTCAGATTCTCTTTGGTGTCGGAGGTTTGAATAAGGGCCCCAGGGTGGTGTTGATTCAGGTAGTAAACAGGACTAGCGGACATAACTGTCCGCTAAGGGTTTGTATGCATTGATCAGTACCTGAGGTAAGACAAAGTTATGCAGTTGTGTAAAAGTTCATCTGGTCCACTATGTTGTTTGGTAAGTATTTGTTAAACATGTTGGGTTTTGCATTAAAACATGCAACGTTTCTTTTCTTCTTTGCTGAAGAGGGTACATTTTAACTTTCAGACAAAAGATGCTGAAGTTCATCACTTGAAGATGAAGGTAAGGCCTCTTCATCATGATGATTTTAAAGTTGTACTAGATGAGAGCTAGGCACTTCTCCTGAGCGTAACATAAATAAATAAATAAATAAATAAATAAAAAAGTGATTCAGAAATCCCACAAACCCCAGAAATCTCTGCAAAATAGCCTTTATGTTTTCCCTCAGCTCTGTGGTATATTTTCCTCAAAGCAGTGAACAAACTCCCTTACACCACCAAAGAAAGAGGAGCAGCAAATACTTCATCAGCTTAGCTTTGGTATTCCTTTTTCTCTCTCAAATGAGTTATTTTTCCAAAGTGCCAGGAAATGCTGGGAGGAGGCTTTGTCCCCCACGCTGTCATGCTGCAAAGTCAGGTCCTTTTTCTTGCATGGTCAGCTCTAGTCTGACTGTTGCCTTTCTGCTTTGGGGATCGGTCACGTCGTAGGCACCAGAGACATTCAGCACAGCACATTTAATTCTTTGTGCTGACTCAACTGCCTTACTTACTGTTTCTTACTGCTGCTCCATCAGTCTCGTCCTCTATGTAGCTATTGATTAGAATGATACTTGACCCTCTTTCCAGATCTCTCTTACTCTGTTCATTTTCTCTTGTTCACTCACTGAGTTGTTTTACTATGTCCTTGTTAGCAGCCTTGCTGGGGGATCTTTTGCCCGTGCAGCTGCTCCTCAGAACCATGTATTGGTTTGTGTCTAATTTTTTTTTCTAAGCAGAATGCAGTGAATCAATTGGCTTTCCCAGGCACCCTGTGCAATAAGAAAGTTATTCACAGCAGCAGCTGACCTGTTTTGTAGAAAGTTGAAAGGTGAAGCCAGGAGCTGAGTTTGTTCAACATGATTGAAGAAATCCTGTACAAGCAGGGGCAGATAGAGACACATGGGTTTGGACCTCTGCAACACATGGTCTCAAGACACCTATTTTGAATGTGGGATTGCAAGGTCTGATTTCAAGAGTGTTCACGTGGGATAGTTCCATCTCAAGATTTTATTAGAGCTCTTTCATATGAGGATCAGTATTTACCATTCTTACTAACGCTGCACCTCCTGTACTTAAGGAGTGAGGGAATTACATGAGAAAAAAAATAATCAAAAGCAATCAAAAGGGGAAAGTAACTGATTAAGTTAGTGAACTACCTGAGCAAAGGATGCTATAGTCTACAGTTTAAGAATAACAAGGTGCGAAAGTAGTGGACAGCTTCTATATGAGATCTGCATCTAGCTGTGCTGAAGTGGGGAAGGACGTGCAGTTTAATGGACAGGCCAGTTATGATCATGAATAAGGGAGAAATCAGCAAGAGACTTTATTCACAGTGGATGATATTACCAGATTGTTCAGTGTGGCATTGCAGACAATTTCTTTTTTTTGTATATGTGAGAGAAAGTGAACTAAGTAAATCTTTTATATTTCCCTTTTTTTGTAGGCCTACATGAAGTGTGAGGGATGTGTGTTCGTTTCTCATTGATGTGAAGCTTATGGTGCTTCAGTTTTTCTCAAGGTAAATTTGAAGGTCCTTTAATTTCTTCTAGGCTTTTTTGGTAGCTGAGAAACATCTAAATTCTATTGTAGACTCTTCTACTGATCCTGTGATACGAATGGTTGTGACCATGTCTTATCTGTGATTCTAGCAGACCTTTAACCATGTCTCTGTCACTTGGTGATTGCATTAGTATTGCTCCACAGTCTATCTAAACTAAGAAGGGAACATATGGATCTTCTTGGTCAGAAAGCTGTCACCCTGCAGTTGGGCCATGATACATCTAGAGAAAGCTCCCTGTTTTGTTTTTATACCAGTGCATACATGAGCATATCAGTCTTTTTCTGTGCCAAACTGAGTAAGAACAGCCAATGGAAATCTGCATGAGTTGTTATCAAGTGGCTCCCAAACCATGTGAAGATGTAACATCTAATATATAATGTACAGAGTGTGGGCCCATCTTATTTTTAGAAAGACTCTTTTGCAGGATCCAGGATCTATGAGAGTACATAAAAACAAACCTAAGATCTTCCACTACTGATCAGAACAGCAAGGGCTGGGGAACGGACCAGCACATACAGCCCCAGAGACTGGGGTGAAACAATACTCCTGAGGGAAACTGGAGGAAGCTGTTCCAGCCAGAACAAATGAAAATGGTTTCACTGCTAAGAATTTCTAAGATTATTCCATCTCACTCTCACTGTAGTCTGTCTGAGCACCTTCCAAATCAAACAAATGCTATAGCTAAACCTGCAGGTTTTCAGGAATACTCTGGCATTTGTCTCTGTGAACTCTCTGGAACATTTTAGAAAAACACTGGGGTTATTTTTTTCTGTAATTTTCCCTGACTCAACTGGATATCTCTACCAAGAATTAGCTCAACCTATAATAACTGAATTAAACTAGATCATTGGAGTACATTGACATTCTCACTGTGTCAAAATACATCATCTCCTTTGAAAATCTACTGTCTTTGGCTGTCACTGCTGGCCACTGATAGAATCAGAGACAAGATACCAGGCCAGATGCATCTTTGCTCTGATCCAGTGCAGTGCCAGAAAGCAAAGAGTAACAATGTGAAAAAAGGCAAGCACTCAAGTAGACAACCTAGGGAGACTGTGTATTCTCTCCCTGAAGTCCTGCAGATATAGTTCAGTCTACCTGGGGAAGGATGAGTTGACTTTTGAAAGTTCCTTCCGGCCCTGCAAAGAACAAACAAATATAATCGCAGCTCCACAGAAATACCTTTTTTTTTTTTTTTTTTCAGGGATTTTCGGATATGAGTCATCTAACTGAGCCATTAGGCTGCCTACGTGTATTATCTCCAGATCATCATAGCTTTTCCTTGTTTCAAATGCTGACGGTAACTTACTGCATTGAAGAAATGTTTTCCGCTGAGCAGAAAACTCCCCTAGGAGATGATTGTTTAGATTAAAATGTAATCGATACAGCAGCAAGCTTATGTGTAATCTGCTGAACTCTGGAGCTTCTGACCAGCACATGAGGCTGTGGCAGCAGAGTGGAGTCTGGCACCTATGCTGAGCCCTTGATCTGGTCAGGATGTTGATACCCCTCAGTGAGAATGGTGGAAGCAAGGGCACATGTGCATGTCCACAAGGAGAGCAGCTAAAGTCATGTCAGCTGCCCTCAACATGCACAACGAAGTCAATAGCTTGGTGATGTTGTTCTGACGCCAGCATCACAGGGTTGAAACATGGCCAACAGAAAGCGAAAGATTAGTACAGATGCTACAATCATTCCAGCACCACTTAGCAGAAATGGGAAACAATCAATCTTTGCAGTACGTCTGCAGAATACTTATCAAAAATTAAATCCTTGCCTTGCTGAAATCAGTTACAGCTTTATTTCTGGCTTTACTGGAGCCTGATTTCACCCTAGAATTACAAATCTTTATCTGTTTTGTAGGTGATTTAGAAATACATGCCAGAGGGTGGGCATAAGTATTGGATTCTGTCCTAGAGATGGGTAGACTTCTCTAAATTTTGCATGCAATTTAAGACTCTTACAGAGTTTTGTTCATTTGCCTATAAAGAGAGCTCTTCATTACAACTTACTCATGTTTTCTTTTGAAACCTATTATAAACTCACACGTGAGATATAAGGTATTCAGATACCAAGTACATACATTCAATTATTTTTTACATTTTCCCTCAGATATAGTGGTAAAATGCTGATAAAGGGGAAAGTATCTGTTCAAGTAGAGATATGGTGATTATGAATTTGAAAATATGAAATAATCAGACTTCTAGTAACAGGGGAATGAAAGGGTATATGAAAAATCCAGGAATATGCACAAGGGGAAATGTCCCCTGTGATTTCATCCTGATCAATGGTTAACTTTAACAGGCTCTTGGACTCCTTTTTGCACAGATTAATATATTCTAATGCAAATTGGAAGAGCCTTTTAAAGAATTTTGCAGATGTTAGTTGTTTCTTGCCTTTCCCTTGCAAATTCAAAGACTGATAAAAGTTGTCTCTGAGACATGTAATTTCTAACCTTTTGACCACTAGTCACCTGCTCACATCCAAAAGTGTTTTTAAAAGACAGCTGCAGCATTGTAGCGTGTGTGGATATTTTTACCTGGATCTCAAATTCAAAAAGACTGAAAAAATTTCAACAGGCAATGAAACTCTAGTAGTGACAGAAAGGTTGGCATTTGCCTTCCCATCACTGTACCTGACAATGTGTACTTTTATATATGCCTGTGTGTTTATTTACTGCTCCCAAAGGCTTTCATATAATACCACACTTCATATTTCCAGATTCAGGAAGCTGATTCTTTGATCTTGTATTTCTACAAATTAATTTTCTTCTGCTAAAACTGAGTTTGGATTTCTCTCTTTTATAGAACTGGCAAGCTCTCTAGCTACTGTACATGATAATGGTCTGCATAGTTATAGAAGGACATTGTAGCTCGATTAAGCAGAGAAGAAAGAGATTTGTATTGTATGGATGATTCTGACACAGGCCTCCTCTCTTTTTGGACAATAGCTATTCATCTTGTTGTGTCCTAAAAATTGGAATGAATGTCTTTCTCTGCACATTCTGTGTGTACTTAATTAATGTTTGTAAATAATTTTCAAGTTGCTGAGACTACAGACTGTCAAAAAAGCAGCATATATTTGATCACAAGGACAGTGGAACATGTGGCAACGTGGTTCAGTCTGTGTGCAAAATTCCATCCTTCCCCAAGGACCATGGTATCATGGCCAAAGAGACTATCCAGGAGTAGATATTTTTTTGTGAAATGGACAAAATACTCATTCCATTGTGTTGTACATCCCTGGCTTTCCAAATACTAACTAACTAACCACCCACTGAAACACACAGAGTGTTTGAGCCAAATGAATCAATAGAAATGCTTTCCAAGGCTGGAAATAAAGATTTTCATGGTGGAAACACAGGGCGTTTCATGCTCTGCTCAGAACAGCAGGGACGCTAGTGTAAGATTATCTGAATTTTCCCCTTGCTATATTTAAAGCAGTGTGACACCAATATGAGACAATAAATTTTAGAAAGGTGATACTGCTGTTCATATCCTGGAATTGGAATCTTTCCTTTCCATGCCAAATCCCCAAGGTCAGAGTATTTGATCACTACTGAGAAGTTTTCTCGAACTCCGGTAGCATAAGTCATTTCCCCGTTCTTGCTTTCTATTCTTGCGATGCCATTGATTTCCATTGATTTGAGTTACAACCATACAAAACTGGGGTAAAGCAGGGGTAATTCAGCTCTTTGCAAGAACATTTTCTTAATTACAGAAAACAACATTTTTACCTGAGCTTAAGGTAAACTTTCTGCTTTTGTCAAAAGTCTTGTACCCAAGACATGTGTTGTTTCTTCACCTTTTATGGCATTGTAACTTTTTTTTTTTTTTTTCTGAAAATTTACAACTACCTGAAAGGAGGTTGTACTGAGGTGGGTGTCCATCTCTTGTCCCAGGTAACAAGTGATAGGATGAGAGGAAACAGCTTCAAGTTACGCCAGGGGAGGTTTAATTGAATATTGGAAAAAATTTCTTCACTGAAAAGCGTATCACACATTGGAAAAGGCTGCCCAAGGAATTTGTTGAGTCAACATCCCTGGATGGCATTTAAAATACCTGTAGATGGTGGCACTTAAGGGCATGGTTTAGTGGTGGAATTGACAGCGTTAGGTTTACAGTTGGACATGATCATCTTAAGGGTCTTTTCCTGTGGGAGAGCTGAGCACGCACACGACCAATGTGATCAAGCAATGCCCGTTTATTACAACTAAGAAAGCCCTTTTATAATATTCTCCCGCACATGTGAGTAACATGGAGTACATGTCGTCAAGACTGGACAATTAACTTAGCCCGTGCTTTAAACCTTCTTATGATTGGATAAAAAGTGCCACATCAGCCTTGCCAGGCTTCCTGCCTTGTGTAATTTCCTCTTCTGTCCCAGCCCCTTCTGGGGGTTGTTTGTCTCGTCGAGTTTCTCCCCCCTCATTCAGGGTCACATCCTTATCGCATTCTTGCTCGGCTGAGGCTCTTATCAGTCTTGTTCTCACGCAGGATTGCTCACATGGCCATTCTCTTGCAGAAAGCCCTCTAGAATCCCAAAATTTTCCAACCTAAATAATTCTATTATTCTATGGTAGTGGTACATATGTGATGCTTTGGAGCTTTAGAGCATCTATGCTGCCAGTTCGTTATGGATAAACAATGGGAAATGGGGAGTACTAGGATTTCCTTGGTAAACAGCATATTTTGGTTTCACTCCTCTGCAAGCATCTCTTAGTTCAGTAGTTACATCACTGACATCTGAGATTGAAAGTGCTTTGCTGACAAGGTCATTAAAATCTCAGTTTATTGTTTAAGAATCAATAGAGGAGTATTCAAAGCAGCTTTCTGAGGTTGAATGCTCAACAGGTTTAAGAATGGAACTTCCACATCCTTAAATCTGTCTGAGATCAAGGCTCTTTCCTTCTCCTTGAATAAATTTGTTGAATTAGTTGATGAGATTGTGATTTCTTTCTTTCTTTCTGTACTTTCCTTTTAATAACAGTTTAACATAGGGCTATTCAAACAGGAACTAGCATCCTGTCTGCCCCCATCAAGTAGTCTAGCTTTTGTCTGTGTAGTGATTTATCCCATGAATACAAATGTAAGATTGTGCATGTGATTCTTTAAAAGCATTAACATAACTGTGTTTGTCTCTTGTATTTTGCTTCCTCTGGTTTTACAGCTTACTGTCATGCTAACCAAGCTGAGACGCATATGAGAAGATAGCTTTATCTCTTTCAAACACCAATCTCTTACAAATGTTCCTGCAAAAAGATGGCTTTTGGAACAACTTCCAGATTTTAGCTCTGTCAGATTTAAATGGAAAGTAATTTTAAATTTAAATTCCTTTCAGCGCAAACATCCTTCCTGGGTACAAGACAGACTCAACTGCTATGGGTCCAGAGTCCCTGAAGATCATTACAATGGGTAAAACCTAAAAAAGGGTTATAGACATGATTCTATCCTTAAGCCCACCCAGCTCAGTAGTCAGGCTCTTGGACTTGCTGAGTTAAAGGACTTAACAAAATATAGAGGATCCCATATATGACCTCAAATCATAAAAATGTGCTAAGTTTTGCAGTCACACATTGTATCTCAGTCTGGATCAAAGACCCTTTCATATAAGTAAGGAATAGAGAGAGTCTAGCTCAACCCCACTATGTTTTGGGTTTTTTTTTTCATTTCTAAGACTGAAATACAAAGAGCTGGTTTAGATCTGCGTTCCTATCTACTCACAGCCACAGCTACAGCAATTTTAGCATTTGCAGCTTACAGTTAGCTGAAGTTCAAGTAAAAGTCTGATAACTTCTTAAAACAGCAGCATACAGGTACACTAGGCAGGTCCAAAACCAGATTTATCAGACCTAATATGAAGAGAGATCAGGCACATGAATGGATTGCAGGTCCCCTGCTGGTGTGAGACTAGTGTTTGTACAATTTTGTGGTTTTTAAGGCAAGCCTGGTACACTGTTCCCATCTTGTGTTTCTGGGGGAAATGAAGAAGCCCCATCAAAAATGTAGCTGAAATGCAGTTATGTGGCAGAAAAGTTTATAATGAGTGAGGAGATAGAAAGGTACTTCTGTATTTATTTGATCAATCTAGCTGTGCAGGTGACACTTATTATGGGATAAAGCCTGTGTGACAGAGTTGTCTGGGGATGTTGCTACTTTCCCAAAAAGGTGCTCACTAGAGTGTTTCAAACCAGCTGGGAATTTTCAGTTAGAGTTTGAGTCTTTTTGCAAGGGAAAAAATGAAGCAAAACAATTTAGTGAGTCAAAGCCAGTTTCTGTTTTTGCCCACCAGCGGTCTCATGAGATTCAGCTTGACATCATCATGCATCTTGTAAGCCAGGTTTCCCACCATGGGCTTCCCTCTGGTCAGCACTACCTTTGCTTGTGTACATGGTGTAAGATACCGGGTACCCAGGGTCATTGGACACTTTGGCTTCTGTAAGTCCTTGCATTACTGTAGACAGGGATTCAAATTTATACTATATTTGCAGCTGAGGTAAAGATGAAAATAGGCTATGGGGTGACATCCTGTGTATCCTACTAATGGGATCTAGTAAAAACAAAAAAATTGGGTCTCAAATCTTCTGCGAGAGGAAATTTCCTTTCAGATGGCAACATGTTTGCCTGGCACTTGTCCCTGTGCCGACTGACCAGAGTTTCATTTCCCATCACACTAGGCAAGGGTAAAGCATCTTACCCTGCGTGAGCACCACGGCATGTGCTGGGAGAAGTGGCAATGGATTTCAGCTGCAGTTCCACATCTTTGAACAAAGGGAGAGGCAACTTCAATATAGTTATTTCTGAACACAGAGATGAAAGTAAAGGCTGATGGGAAGAACATATTTTGCGACCTGAAGACAAGAAATGAAGAATACACAATATTTGAGTGTGTGTGCAGTAGTCCCCACAACCTGGGAAAAGATAAATTTGAAAGCCATATGAAAGGTATGCACTACTTAGTTAAGGAGAGCCTCATCCAGCAGCTAGTAAGCTCCAAACAGCAGGGCAATTTTCATTTCCTTGCACCTTTTGCCCTACATGCATACACATTAGGGTCAGGGAGGAAGATAGGAAAAGAATGAAGAAGGGGGAACTTATTTACATACCAGATATTTATGTGCAGTTGTTTTATCTCCTTCTGTCTATCCCATCTTTTATCAGGTTAAAGTATTCCTTATTGCCTGTGCTGTTTTGTTCCTTGGAGAGGAGTGTCTTTATTAGCCCTGATTATATCTGGACATCCTGCAATTCTTCAGGGACTTCAGGACCAAAGGAGCAGGAGGGGGGTGCAGAAAAGAGAGGGGGAAGTCTGTCCCAAGGAAAACATAAATCTCAGGCCAGATCTCCTTGGTTTTGAAAAGGTATACTAAAAACACGCATCTCATTATCAGGTCAGGAGAGCAAGCACAGCTGCTCCTGTCAGCACAAAAGCCATCAGGTTCAAAGAGGCTCTATATGTGTGCGAAGCATGAAATTTTCTCTGATTCTCATCAAGGCCAATCCCAGCTAGTATCTCTTTTTTTTTTTTTTTTTTTTTTTTTTTTTTCTACTGCAGAAGCATTGCAGCTCAACAAATAGATAGATGGCTTTTGGGATTTGGGAGGCAACCAGGGTCTGGTATAATTGGAGATTCAAGAAACCTGCCAGCCTCCTGTGCCTATCTATGTACAAGCAGACAGGAAACCTTAAACAAATCTTTTCCTCTTCCTATGCCTCAGTATCCCCATTTGAAAATAAGGAGAATAGTATCAGTCTCCCTGATAGTCTTTGAGACATTTAAGAGGCTGAATATCATTACACTTACTGGCTATTACAATGGGACTTCACATAGAGGCAAACAGGCACAAAACCCAACAATAATCTTGCAACACTGCCATCACATACTCAACCTTTGTTTTAAAATTCCAGCCCTCCTGAATCAGCACAATGAAGAGCATTTGAAATTTTTCAGAGGAAATCCTCCAAAATCAAAACACCTAATAATAAAGGGAAGCAAAGGCAGAGAATATTATTGTTTTTCAACAACTACATTTGCATACAAATATTTTATGTATGCAAAAATATGCATCCATACTTTTTTTTTAGATTTTTCTAAAATGCAGAGTTAGAAAAGCAGTTGCTTATTACAGTTTCTCATATATACGTACTGGGTGAGTTACAGTAACCCCATTTCTCCCATTTGATAATTAATATCCTTTTCTCTTTTGCTGTTTTTGTTTAGTGTGTAACTTATTGACCAGAGGTTTATAAATCCCTGACTATGTTATGCTGAAAAAACTTCTTCCTTATTAAATGTCCGTGCTTTAAGATTCATCTCCTCCACCTGTTAGATGTCAATATTGGATTCTGGGATGAAATTTATAGCTTATAGTATTTGCTTTTAGCTATCTGGGGCAGTATTTTTTTTTTTTAGTTGATCTGTTTTTCTAGCCTAACTTTTTTTGTCTATCCAGGTTCCTGTTTCTTATGGTGTTATATTTTAAAGATTACTAAAGATTGTTGTGTTTGACAAATACAAAGGGAAAATATGAACAGATTTAGTTCCAAAATGCTTTATAACAGGGATAAAATATACAGGAAAAAGTGTACCCATTTGGGAACTGCTATGCTTTAATCTTTCTCCCTTATGAAGTCTGTATTGTTATCAAGTGAAAAAGGCGGGGTAGCAGGGTGATTTGGTGATAGATAAACAGTTCCACCATCATGAATGTATTACTTTTGTCTGAGGCCTTCTTATATTAAATGTAATACAGGCTTTTCACCCAGCAATAAATAGCTTCTGTTGGATTGTACCTTAGTATCCCAAAGAACAGCTATTCCACCCCACCACCCCACCCAGTTATCTGTACTGGAGATACTGATGAGAGTTTGGTCACTTAATTTCAGTGTCATGTCCAGTGCTGTCTCTGGAGTTAATTCTAAGAGGAATACTCTTCACTTTTGTTACCATTAATGAGAACTAGAAGAGAAGGCTCTGCATTTACTTAATGAGAATGTCATGGTTTGAACAGAGCAGAAGAAGTGAATTTGAAAGGCTGGTCTTTGTAATGAACCAAAACGTTATCGAATGGCATCAGCCATGATACACAATTGGGTTTAACAGCTCTGTGTCTTACATGAGGTCAGGTAACTGTGCATGTGAATTTTGCATGCTTAAAAATATACACCATTTGTCTCTCAGAAAAATTTACTAACGATAGACTTTTACACATGCTATTGATCTATCAAAGTATGCAATAGTCGGCAGGACTAGGCAAATACTGGTCAGTGGGGAAAAAAAAAAAAAGATTAACACTGGCACAGGCTTTATGTTTTCACTAGGAACTAAATCTTAAAGACATAATAGGAACTGATATAGCTTTGTCAGTAGTGTACTGTAGTAAGACAGATCATAAGACAGTCTAGAGAACTACCCAAACCTGCATACTGAAAGCTATCAGTTATTTAAAATGTTCCCACTATGGGGGGATGCCTATGCTCCGCTTCAGGGTGGATTTTTAAGGCCCTTCAAGCATGACAGCACCAACTTAACTTCAAGTTGTCTATGCAGTAGTTATGATGAAGCCCATAAAAACATGGGCTTCAGCAGAAACTGCCATTAATGTCATACTAGGTTTGTGCAGCTTAGATCTGTGCAAAGACTAGTTAGGTTAAAGTCAATCAGCTTCTAATTAAGTGTGGTGCAGTCCTGACTGTAGTGTTGAGTCTCTTCTTTTCTGTTAACTTCAGTGAAGACCTGCAAGGGAGGCCACTGAGCAGCTTCAACAAGGAAGGGCAGCATACAAAGCAAACCTCATTCTCCTCATCCACACACATTCCTGAGCAGCAGGGGTAGGCTTCCCCCCATCATTGGTTCACTCTTTGTGTATAAACAACCTTGTATGTCATGGCAGCATGTTCATGGCTGGATGTGCATGTTCAAGACTGGACTTAGATCCAGGGAATACAAATTGTGCGAGACCTTCCTGATGAACATCACGTTACTTCTAGGCTTGCTGAAAATTCACAGGTGTGACATTGTGAGGTAGTATCCCTCTGAAACAGAGAAGGACTATGCTTGGCTTGTACCTCAGGCTCAGCCAACAGCAGAGAGGATGAACATACACGTGACACAGATGGACCAGAAGTCTAAGACAGTAAACTGCTTCCCCACTCTTGCCCTTTTATTTTCCACCAATTCTGAATCTGCTGTTTCATGGTGAGAATAACTTCAATTTGTCTTATACAACAGACCTGCAGGAGGATATTTGAAAGTGTGTTTTTTATCATTATTCGTAGACATGATGGGAGGGGGAAGCAAAAAATACCTGAAAATTGCAGAATACTCAAATTATTAACCTAATTTTTGACACTCCATCTTTCTGGTCCTCTTTAGGTTTGCTCCCAGGTGTGCTCTCATCTGTGTGGAAGAATGAATTAACATATCCAACCAGCAAACACTAGCATTTTCTTTGTTGTTTACATGGTGGAGTAACTTCTCAGGTATTATGTGGGATGCTCTCAGCTCAGGTGAGGTACAGCAGCTTCTTAAGTCTACTCAGGACACAGCCAACAGAGGTATTAACTAGGCCTGATCCTGCTGCCACTGAAATCAGTGACTGCTCTTAAAGAGAACAGTAATCTGTCCCTTATTTGCTACTGTGCAAAAAAATCTGTAGTAGTTAATAATATTGTTTCTCAGTTGAAGTAATATTTCAGGCCTGTACAGGATAGATGCAGAGAATCTACAACCCCCTTGCTGCTTCAGTCCCTATTTCTGGTTTTACAGTTCACACAGAGCCAAAGGAGAATACTGAAATCATCCCTACTGATTCAGCTAGTATTGATACTGCTGGAATGCTGGTATAGACAATGCTCAGGCAGTGTAAACAGGGTTTAGCAGTGCGATACATCCCTCTTGTGCATTCTAGCTTCCTTTCTGGTTCATTTAACCAAGTGAAAGAAGCTGAACTGATCAGCCGAGGTCTCACAGGGAAGCTGGAACTTGGAGAAGAAAGCATTGTATAAATCTTCAGCACTGAAACAACCATCGACTGCTAACGAAGCAGGGGGATGTCACCAGTAATTCAGAGTGTGTGTTAAGCTATGAGCAGTCTGATTATGAGTATTTGGCATTCAGGTGAAACCTCAGGTGACTTCCACCTTCTCAGTGCTGCCCTGATTTACATGCATTCAGATACAGTCAGAGACTGTGACAAGTAATTTCTGGCAGTGAAGTTAGACTTTTAGCAGTTGGGATTATTCCCCAAAAATTGGTTGCACAATTGGAGTTAAATTAATGATGTAGTGATGATTTGTTCAAGCTATAAAAATAGTAGCAAGTAATAGTTATGCATCTCATCTCAAAGTCTACCCATATGCTTTACATACAGCACAGATCACCACTCCAAGCACTGCTGAACATGCAGCTATTGCTGGGGGCCTGATATTTTACCATTTATACAATAAGTAACCTGTTACAATGGATAGAGCAGTTCCTATTAATTCACTTAATTCACCTTATACTCCTGATTACACAGATGGTCCAGATCCAAAGATTTGGGTTACTATTTTCACTCTGCCTTTTTTATTGTCCACATCTTATCTGTCTTTAAGAATGGAGTTTGAAATCACAAATGCCTAATAGCAAAATCTGACCTTCTGTATTTTGACATTAGCTAGAAAAATCAGCTGCTTTTTATTCCTTAATCATGTGCAAATAAAAAGTAACAGATCACTGGTAGGAATGGAAAGGTGTATCTGTCTTGCTGCCTGTCAAACAGCAACATACCCTGTGGCACAGACAGGGGAAAGTATTTGATTTAGTACTGACATATTGTCCAAAATATTAAATTATCATGTGTCTGAGAAATAGAAATGTAAGCACCTTTTCTAGGTACAGGGATCCAGCATACCAATGTGTAGGTAAAATTGCCATTGTGGGGTTGGATGGCTCATAGCTTTGGTATTTAATCTCTGTAGATTTTTATCTAGTGTCCCAAAATCCTTGTAGGGTTTAATACATTTCACCATGATAAACAGGAATTTTGTGATCAACTTCAGGAGAAAGGTCTTGGTTTTACCACTACATCCACATGACCTCTGAGATCACGCAGTCTATCATAGGAATTAGTAGCTAGGACAATGCCTTACACGGGCCTTGAATTTGATCCAGGCTAAGCAAAGAACAGCATTTTAAAATGGAATAGAACAGTTGGAAGGGACCTATAATGATCAACTTGTCCAACTGCCTAACCAGTAATTTTATCCACTTCAGAGGTATTTGACAAAAGCCTGCCCATGCTCTCAAAAGGCTCATGCCATTGTTGCACTGAGGGAATACATTTTATGCCTTAAACCAGAGTTATCTGTCCCTTCCCAAACTCAATAGTATCAAAGGCTTTAAATCAGGTTCCCTTGAAAGATCTATTTTCTCTCTGAATCTTTAATTCAGTGTCACCTTGTAGCAGAGCCTCACTTGTCTCACTGCACTGTGATATGCTTCTGCTCTACCAAGTGGACTTAAGTCAGATTTCTGTGAGCTCCAGGGACATAAGTGGTGGAGCCCACTGATAGACTTGAGGCCAAAGCAGAAGCAATCATGATCTGAGAACTTACTGCAGGCCTTTATGGGATGAGCTTGTGGCCTCACTCCAGGTTCTCTTGGGAGGGGTAACCCATCACTTATGTCTCTCTGCATTACTTGTTCTTGTCTGGACATTGTGCAAGGGCTGAATTGGTGAAATAATGTCCAAACCCCCATATCTTCCCCATCAGATCTTCTCTCCCTTGGTAAGAAGAGCTGAAGCAATTGCCACTCCATTTTGGTCCTATAAATAGAAACTCATATGGAAGATATATCACTGCTGGCAGAGATGTCACCATCTCAGTACTCAGGTCCCCCTGTCCCTTAGTTTTCCTTGCTTCTATGTGCAAAGCTCCAGGGCCCTGGCTTTTACTAGGTGCAGCTCTGGGATAGGGCTCTTGATCCCCATTGCTTTGCTGGTGCTGAGAACCCAACCTTGCTTTCTTTTATCAAGGTCCAAAAATCTGTTCCAGGCCTCACTGTGTCAAGAGACAGCATGGGCAGATAGATCCCCCTGCTTGTCTATAATAAATCAGAACATCCCCCACGTTGCCTTTCAAGCTTGCAGTTTTTTATGCGTTTGCTCCTGCTTAAGGCACAGAGAGGAGCACCTGCACGTGCAGGTGGTTTGTCAAAGTTGGGCAGGTGCTTCAGCCTGTGCAGAGGTGACCAGCATTAGCAAGGCCTGCGAGGAGGTGGGATCTCAGAAGGCAAAATGGGAAGGCCATAATTGGAAGGTTTTGCCCTGTTCGTCAGAAAATACTCCTGCATGTATCCCAAGGATCTTGTTTCTCTGAGTGTTGGTATAGAGCAGGATGCTGATATAGAGCAGAAGTGTGCGTAAAACCTCATCTCCCCATGGCTTTTAAATCCTACTAGTCTGCCTGCATGATTTGATGCCATATGCATATCAGCAGGTTTGGATATTCAGTCCTGGCACTGAGTTTTTAGCTGAGCTCTTGCAAAGCAGTCTGACAGATTTGTTGCTGTGAAATACCCAGCCTGTTTCCTGCAGAATTACCTTTCTGCCACAACTAAATACAGTCGCAGTGATAATGGTGAGATACAGTTGAAGGTTCTGCAGGAAAAGCCAGGTGGTTTTTGTCCAACTGAAAAATATGTGCATGATGGAGATGCCTTCAGTGCTCCGAAGAACTAATTCTGCTGCATAGGAAGCTGATATGACTCCACCTGCTGGTTTCAGGCCAGGAATGACATTTTTCATTTTTCTGGGGGAAAATTCTAAAACACGCTATTGTTTTGCAAACACCCTTCCCCCCCAAAAAAAAAAACCAAACAACCCAACCCTGAACAACAACACACAAAAGAAGAAAAACTTAAAGACAAAAATGCATGCATTCATTTCCCTGAAATTCAACAATGAAAAGTTAAATGAAAACCAAACATTATTTATGCCCTGCCAGTCAGGGATTGTGGAAGAAAAATGTAATATATCAGAAGGAAGGAAGTAGTCTGAATAACCTACTGGAGCTTTATAGTTCCAGGCTTATATTTAAATAAAAATGTGGACAGATAAAAATTCTGTTCTTTGGGGTGAGATAGCAGGCTTTCTGGCCACAAAATGACTTTAAAAATAAATTTAGAGAAAAAAAAAAAAAAAAAAAGTCATGTGACTTTTTCCAGAGAGAAAGCTAAATTAAATTCTTCCAGAGGCATTACTAACTTCAGGGATATATGGAAGGAGTACAAGGGGAATTTGTCTCTGAATGAATGTCTGTTTTGAAAGGCCTGGTTATCTGTAGTCAAACTCCTTGTTAAAGATTCAGTGATAGAGTATTCTAGCTTTTGGGTGGCTAAGCTAAACACATTCATTCTCAATTAGGATATAAAGCCAACTGGTCTCTAAAAGCTTATTACAATTTCCAGTGCTTGTGAAAATGCTGATTATGGTGATTGCTATCCAAATGCCTTTCAATTTACTAATAAAACAGTGTGATAAGTTTTTAACACTGTTGCCATCTGTTCAACACTGAGGCCGGACAGATGAGTTTGGGAGTTCTAATTCTGGATTTCTTTTCATAACAACTTAGACATTTCTTTCAAAAACTGTCTAAATTCGAATCATCTGTTTTCCACGCTCTTTTCCAGCTTTCGTAGGACAAAGGAGGATATGCAAAGAAGGAAAGTCTTATATGTAAAGACCACCACTTTCAGGATTGTAGATTCAGATTCCTGGTCTGTCACAGATTTCCAGTGAGATTTTATTGAGGAATTGGGGACTGTTGTATTCATTGATGGTGGTGACCCATGTTTGCTTTGGAAGGGAGTTTCTGGGAAGCATTGCCTACAGTTGTGTCTCTGCACTTGACTGTAGCAGAGACACCAACAACAGGGAATGCTACCAGAAGCATGGTAGGGTTCACAGCAGCAACAGCACACCTCTGTTCTTCTTTACATAAGGACAAAGTGACTTCAGGCAGTAATTGTAGAAATAAAGCAGCAGTTTTGCAGGAATGGACACTTCTGTATTGGTAAGCCTGGATCTGACCTTGCTGCTGCTACCTGCTCCAGGCTCTTTCTTTCTGAAGAATCCCTTCCTTTCATTATTGCTTTTATTAACTCCTTTTAAATAGTGCTGCCAAGTCACTCCTGCATAGTTGCCCAGCATGAGGCCTAACCACATCATCAGTTCCATCTACATTTTATTTGGAGGAATTTAATTGAGTATGATCCTTGTGAATGCATGGGAAAGAAGAGTGTTCATCTTTATTTGAAAGGTCTCTGGTGTTAGGAACTGACAGTGGTAGTTGGATCATTTTATTCATAAGTCTGATATATTGTCTTGGAAAGAAAGACACAGATTTGCCAGATAGATATAAGGTCTCTCACTCTCCTATCCCCAGTGCTTTGGCCATGTGCTTTTGAGGCTAATACATGTGTTCTGGCCATTTTGCTATATGGCCTTCCCGTTGACTGGAACTTCATCTCTCATAAAGGAACGTGAAGAAAACATGGCCATATCATGTTGTTGTGATTTTGAAGGACACTTTTTGTTATGTCCCTTACTTCACATAAATAAAAGCTTGCTATAAATGATCTATGGACAGATCTCACCTGAGCACTGAAAACTCTGGGTGTCAGAGATCCATGATCTGCTCCCCAACACCTATTCTGTGGAGCTGGTGAGGTGCATCTGCAGGTAGTCTCCCTCTCTCACAGCAGTCTTGCCCCTACTTCCAGTTCCCAGCTGCTCCAGAGCTAAATGGTTTGGTGTCTTTCCTTCTCAAAACAGCTTCCAGATGATTTCTCTCCCTGGCAACACCAAGCACTGTAGCCCAAATAATTCTGAGGCCATCTAAGGCACTACCATGGTATAAATACCAGGTTACCAGGCTTGCAAGAAAGCATGAAATTGTACTGACCACAGAATAAAGTAGTCTTTAAGATAGTCTGTCCTTCAGGAAAGGATTCTGGTGTTGCCTTAGCACAGCCTCGTGCCATGGGTTCTCTGTGTCGCTGTGCTGTTCTGCAGCCGCCTTTCACCTCTACTGCAGCTGCCTTCACCCTCAAGTCACCACCAGGACAAAACACGCTCAGCACCACCATGGGATTAATGTTAACTTAAGGGAGAAAAAGGGAACAAATCAGTTGTTCATACATCTTGACTGAAATAACAGGTCTTAGATGCAAATTAATAGACCATCAGATTGGAAGCTGCTAACTAGTGGCCAGTAGCAGATGCTGAGGGAAGGAGATGACAAAAGTGTACAATGTCATACGGCCTCAAAATGCTCTCATGCCTCCTTGTCAATGTGTGAGGTGCATCCTGGAGGAGGTGGTGTGTTTGCATTTAATGGCTTTTATAGGCTTTCCTTCCCTGGATTTGTCTGATTGCTTCTTGAAGCCACATACCTTCTTAGCCTCTTCAACACCATTTGTTTCACAGCTTAACTCATAACATAGAATCATAGAATCATAATCATGGAATCATTGAATCAATCATAGAATGGTGTGGGTTAGAAGGAACCTTAAACATCACCTAGTTCCAACCCCCTGCCATGGGCAGGGACACCTTCCACTAGACCAGGTTGCTCAAAGCTTCATCCAACCTGGCCTTGAACACTCAGGGGGGCAACCACAACTTCTCTGGGAAACGTGTTCCAGTGTCTCACCATCTTCATAGTAAAGAATTTCTTCATAATATCCAATCTAAATCTACCCTCTTTCAGTTTAAAACCATTACCCCTTGTCCTGTCACTACACTCCCTCATAAAATGTCCCTCCCCATCTTTCCTGTAGGTTCCCTTTAAGTACTGGAAGGCTGCTATGAGGTCTCCCCACAAGGTTCTCTAAGCTAAATATCTGTCTCTTTTTGGTTTTTTTCTTTGCTAGCTTCAAGTAATGTCAGTAGAATTCTCATTACTCATGCAAAAAGTGTGGCTTTGCATACTTTAGGAGAAAGGCACCATGCAATATTTATACTCAGTGTGCTTGTTACTAATAATGATAATAGTTTTAGAGCACATTTTTGGGCTTTCTCCTGGCCTCTTACTTAATTTCCTTTATATATGGAGTTAATGGAAGAGTAAATGATGGTGACAGGTGGAAGATGGGTTTTGGAAAGATTACTTGCCATGACTTGGAGCTGCAGGACTGTGTGAGTTCTCAAAATTTCCTAGGGCTATGTCAGTGAAACAACTTATGATGGCTTTCCCCATAACACATGCAGGACTTTTTGAATGACACCCACCTTTGTAGCACTCTGGATTTTGTTTTGATCACATGATGTATATGCTAGACATTGATTCATCATTTACTAAAGCACATAAAATGGTAGACAATCTTTATGCCTCTCTAGCTGTACAGCTTTATGGATTATTGTTTTACTGGTTCTTAGGTGACTATCCTACCCATACAATATTACACTGCATAAAACTGTTTCTCTTTACAGGAAATTGAGTTTGGATTGTGATTCATATTTGCAATTATTAGCTAAATCCTTTCAATTACTCAAAATGACACAGCTAGTAAAAGAAGCCAAACAATCTCTATTGATAACATATTTGCCCCTTGTCTTGAATTTTTGATAATCCATACTAGATTATAGTCTCGTGAGTAAGATCTCCTTGGAACTTGTTTCATACCTCTCTCTTCTCTGTGGTCATATAAATCATGACAATAAATTTGGTTGGAAAAGATCTCTACAAAATACCAACTGACAGGGATATCTGTGGCATCTAATATAGCTGCGTTTTAATGCACTAACATTTCATCCCAAGGACTTTGGTCACACCCCTTTAGTGTCTCGGTCTAGTTTCTCAATAGACAGATTTCTGCAGAATGAAGACACTCCTCTGTCAAACAGTTTGAATCACAGTCTGAACTGAAGGTTGATCCCTGTCTCAGCAATGGTGAAGACAGACTTGCTAGATCCAACTTGGGGCAGCAGTGCAACATGAACAGGGCTTTTCCTAAAGGTTGACACATGTTAAAATTTCTCTTTCTGGGGGGGAAAAGAAAAAAAAAAAAAAAAAAAAAAAAAAAAAAATTTTTCCAAAATCAGCTGGCTCCAAATAAAACCCATCAAGGCTACTCTCTGAATAGTACATCTACTGGTTACTGAATCTAGAATTCACAAAAGCCAGGATCTTAGATTTTTTTTTCCTCCTGGGAGCTTGGTTTTAGCTACCTTAACAGTATCTAATTTTGAGAAAATGCTAAGAGGTTTTACTCTTGAAGCTGTTATGACGGTTTTGTTCATATACCTAAAAGTAGGAATCAGGTAGGAGCTTCTTGAGACCTTTTCTAAAATCATCCAGGAACAAATGAATTTTCCATATTGCAATAGCAGCCAACAGGTAGTAAATTTTATGCAAGCACAAAGAAAGATGCAGTTCCTGCCCCAAAACATTTGCCAACTGTTAGTAAAGTGTGAGAAGGCAACTTGATGACTCAGCATAGTAACCCTGTGCCGTTTTCCTGTCTGTGCAGTTATACATTTTCAGGGTCTTCATTCACGTTAGGAGTTCAGTCCGAACTGTTCTCTCTCATGCATCATCAAGCCTTGTGTGGAAGCTGCTACCTTTCTACAAAGCCATCCTATGAAGTGCAGTGCAGTGCAGAGCCATCACGGTAGGCATAGTTGTAGAGGTGGTATTGAGGTCCTAACTTGTGCCTGCAGACCCCCAGTCACTAGCATGAGCGAAGAGGAAAAAAGCAGGTTGATAATCCAGCACAATCTGAGTGCTGGCTCTCTAGCAAGAGGGGAGAAAAAGATAATCTTCTATTGATGTTCCTGTAACATGAAGGCCTTGTGCTGCATCTTCGCTGATCATTCTGGCACTCTCCTTTTCCAGTTTTTATATGAGTAGAGTCATTTCAGAGAGTTTAAACACTGCCCTCTCAGAGACTTTTATTCCAACCTGTCCCTACTGGAGGGTTGAAGGTGAAGATTTTTCCCTTCAGGAAAGGAGTAATGGTCTGATCTCTGCTGGCCTTGACCCCACAAGACTAGAACAGCTTTTATCAGTAGCTGCTTCTCCATGGGAGACCATCTCAATTCATCACAGAGAGAAAATTAAAAGCATGGACACTGATTTGTTTTGTTCTGCTGTTCTTATTTGCCCTTTCCATGGATCAGCATAGCACAGCTGGAATGTGGCTCTAATAATCTTCAAACAGTTTATGTAAGCTTGGTTTAGTGTTTAAAAGCATTTGGAGCTATGTACTTGCAGAGAAATATGTGTAACGGCAGAATGGTGTTTTGCTTTGGCAGGAAAGAATAACACAGGAAGGACTGGACTTCTGTATCAAGTCCTGTGACTTACTGGAACATCTTTCCAAAAGGGAACCCAGTCCTGAACTAAAGGTTTCAGCAGCTTTAATAATAATCTCTCATCTTCATAATCTATTTCACTGCAATAAAATTCTTCTTAAAAAAATGTGTTGTAAATCTCATCAGATGAGACTGACCTTAGGTTTGCAGTGGTGATCTTTTTCAGTGGTAGAATTTGGAAGTAATTATTCTAGATAATGGGAATATATTTTTAAAAATAATTATGTTTTAATGGATATGAAATTTCTAATTATGTAACTCAGACTTAGGTGAAAACCTATATTAGTTTGGCTCTTATTTCTTTCCATACATATCCTTTGTTTCCATCCACCACACTGGGGAGATGCAAAACTTTTGCAAGCTACAGAACAATCTCACTAAGCATTTCTTCAAAGCTGTCATTGCTTCTATGTAGAAACAGGCTCTGAACACTGACAAATGTCCATGTTAAAGCTCAGAGGAACACATCACAGTTCTAGCAATAGTGAGATACTTTATTTAAATACTTTATTATTTCGTAGTACAGATGACATTGAATATACAAAGGCAATACTTTGAATGAGGCATGACAATAAATACTTGAAGTCCAAAGGGGTTTATAAAATAAGTCAACATCTCAGGTCTGCCTAAGAGGTTGTGATCTATTTGCATGGAACATTACTCCCTAAGAAAAAAAAGGAAATAAAAAACCAAGGTTTAAAGTGCATAGAAATTAATTGAGAAAGTAGCAAGCATAATCAATTTTTTAATAATGTTCATTGACCTCTATATGGATTTAGTATGATGTATTCACTTATTGATTTTATGCTTTCACAGCAGTTCTTCATAATATGAAACAGCAGCTCCATTGGGTCACACAGTAGTGGAGTACCACACTTGTCACTCCTTTCTTTCACTCAGTCAGCCATGTTTAGCATATGCACGGCTTGGTGCGTGGAGTGTTTATAGCATGCCATCTTTTACACCTGTGATTTATCAGGGTAAATTGTAGCTCTCTTGAATTCAATCTGTGTGACTGACAGCTTTACTTCACAAGGTGACACTTAACTTGATCCGATTTCGTTTGCAGCTGTGTCCTTGAGCTTGTATTTTCCCCTTTTTTTCTTTCTCTTCCCATAAAATAACTTTTATACCTGCTGTCCAGCCATAACAAAGTTGTCTGAATGGATAATGGTAGTGAGAGGAGCCTCTGTCATCCACTCGATGCTTTGAGCAGATGCAGGGTGACCAGCTATATGAACCCACTCTTAGGCTACTGATTATGCGGACCTGTTATAAACCTTTAACACCTTATCACAAGCTGTTCCCCAGTCGTCTGTTGCTCCTGCTACCCAACAAACAGGCAACACAAAGAGACTCTTCTGAAAACTACTCTTTCATTACTTTAGATCTCATATCCATCAAAAAATGTTGCAACAGGTAAGCACCTGCTGCTTCTCAGGCTTGACACACTGCCATGGACTGTCATACCAGTTTTCACAAACAGGAATGGTTTTATCTGTAAAAATGTAGACATTTGTGCATGGTTTATAATTAAATAAGACATAGCAAGCAATGCATTCTAATGCAATAACAACTGCTCTCATTGCCATGCATTGCCAAAATGACAAACTGGAAGTTATAGTATCTATCACATGCTCTTGTAAAACTGATAGTCCTCATTATCATTACTGGATACAACTCAAATACTAAATGAAATAGAGTCAAAACTGGGAGAGCTCGCAGTGGTTGATCTGATGTCAGCTCTTAGGTTTATGTGGATTTTAGGTTTCAGTATCTTTTCTGTAACACAGAGGACATTTTCTACAGTAAAGTCTATAAGAGTGCAGAAATTCATATATTGGGTTTTGGAGAAAGGATAGGACAGTGGTGGGTTTTTTTCCAATTTTAAGAGATAATAAATGAATTTTAACTGGATCAGTTAGAAGAAATCAGATAAGTCCTGGCAAAACTGACTGCTCATGGCTTGGATGGGCACACACTTTGCTGGGTAAAAAACTGTCTGGATGTCCGGGCCCAAAAAGTTGTGGTGAACGGAGTTAAATCCAGTTGGCGGCCGGTCATGAGTGGTGTCCCCCAGGGCTCGGTGTTGGGACCACTCCCGTTTAACATCGTTATTGATGATCTAGACGAGGGGATCGAGTGCACCCTCAGTCAGTTGGCAGATGGCCCCAAGTTGGGTGGGAGTGTTGATGTGCTCGAGAGTAGGGAGGCTCTGCAGAGAGACCTGGACAGGCTGGAGCCATGGGCTGAGCCCAACTGGAGGAGTTTCAATCAGGCCAAATGCCGGGGGCTGCCCTTGGGCCACAACAACCCCCAGCAGCGCTACAGGCTTGGGGAGGAGTGGCTGGAGAGCTGCCAGTCAGAGAGGGACCTGGGGGTGTTGATTGACAGCCCGATGAACAGGAGCCAGCAGTGTGCCCAGGTGACCAAGAAGGCCAATGGCATCCTGGCTTGTGTCAGCAATAGCGTGGCCAGCAGGGACAGGGAAGGGATCTGACCCCTGTACTCTGCACTGGTGAGGCCGCACCTCGATTCTTGTGTTCAGTTTTGGGCCCCTCTCTACAAAAAGGACATTGAATGACTCGAGAGTGTCCAGAGAAGGGCAATGAAGCTGGTGCAGCGTCTGGAGCACAGGTCGTACGGGGAGCAGCTGAGGGAACTGGAGGTGTTTAGTCTGGAGAAGAGGAGGCTGGAGGGAGACCTCATCGCCCTCTACAGCTACCTGAAAGGAGGGTGCAGAGAGCTGGGGATGAGCCTCTTTAACCAAGTAACAAGTGATAGGACAAGAAGGAATGGCCTCAAGTTGTACCAGGGAAAGTTTAGACCGGATATTAAGAAGCATTTCTTTCCAGAAGGGGTTGTTGGGTGTTGGAATGGGCTGCCCAGGGAGGTGGTGGAGTCCCATAACACTTAGGGATATGGTGTAGTTGGGAACTGTCAGTGTTAGGTTAATGGTTGGTCTGGATGATCTTTCAGGCCTTTTCCAACCTAGATGATTCTCTGATTCTGGACTCTCTGAAGTATGCAGTCTGTATTTTCCCTTAATTATATTGACACTCGTAATGATAAATAGATTTGTATTTTTAGTATGACAGACATCACCAGTGATCTGTACTCATTTTGTGCCTCTGTGTGTGTGTGCATATGTGTGCATACATGTTTTGATGTGTACATGAAAAAATCAGACCCTAACTCAAGTGATACAGGTATACAGATAAAGTGCCTGAAAGTTCAAATACCTGCTGGGAAAAAAAAAAACAAAAACAAAAAACAAAAAAAAACCAACAAACAAAACCAAACCAAACACCTGTTCCTTCAGTTTATCAGTGGTATGTGAATATATGTTAATGTGCGGACTAGCTGTATCATTTCCATGCATCTGTTAGAAGATCAGACAAAACATGACATGCAATAAACTTCTGGCCTTCTCTGAATAATGTTATGCTGTTGCCTTGAACTAGAAAAACATAGATTGTCTAAGGCTGAGAGCTGAGCTAACTCTGGGAGTTGTACCATGAAACTTTCAGGAATCTGTACGAGAGACCTTCCAGAATGGTTCTTTTTTGAAAGTAGTCCCATCAGCCTATGGGACTATGAATGATGTGGTCAGAGAAGGAACTTCTTCAGCAACACTGCGAAAACTTTTGTATGCACAGGGGCATAATTTAAGAAGACATAAAAGTACTCCACAAAGGGCTTTTCCCCTAAAGTGGAGCTGTTTGGATATCAGGAGCTGCTTCTATACTAGCTGATGCTGCCATTCAGGATTATACTTATATGTGTGTTTAACGACCAGGTGAAGATTCAAGAGTTTTGGTGTTTGGGGGATCTCAGGAAACTGCAGCATCAGTCACTGTTTTGTATCCATGGCTGGAATACTCTTACCTTTCACCCCTGCATTCAGTCTCCCAACTCTTAAAACCCTCTAGTGAGTGGGTTTTCAGCTATGAGGAGAGAACTAATTAGAGTAAGCTTTGCTATATAATGTCACTCTGGGGATATCTGCTGACACATGAAAATAACTAATGTGGAATTGATGCATCCCTAATGAATTGCAGAGGTCAGTGGGCCATGGAAATAGTATTGCATGGAAAGCCATTAATAATTCCTCCCCAGCCCAGAAGAGAAGTGTAATTATCACCCATCTCTTTGAATCTGCATTTTATTGCTTTCATTCTTAAAAACCACTAATATTTGGAATACCGGAGTAATGAAAAATACCTCCCAGTACATAAGCTGTGCACGTGTGGTGTGTCGGGAAACTGAGTATGAACAAAGGCATGATTACACTGGGACTTCTGTTGCATGTATTCTTCTATGCCTCTTCACTTTGCAACAACTTCATTTAAAACAAACTACAACAACAGCAAAAGCCAGATCAGTTTTTAAATATTAGGGCAAAGATGAAAAGTCAAGGTCTAAGTTACAATTAAAATAATAAATTTCAGCACAGTTTATAGACACATTAGATGTATTAATTTGTGCTTTGCTCCAGGCTAGTGCTTTTCAACTAATGACATCTAATTATATTAAGAATATTAGGCCCGAATTAGATAATTAGATACTTAATTCCTACTGAAATCACTGGGAGTTAGATCACAAAATACATTCAGTATACTGGGCTCTTTCTCACAACATCTCACTGACATATGGGAGGAAACATTTACTTTATATAGTGTTTTAGATTACTCATGGATCACCTCAAACATTCTGGAGTTGATTCTTAGGTGGCAAAAATTGCCATAGCTGCACTGAAGTTAATGGAGTTGTAACACCTTACACTAGTTGACAGTCTCACAGAGGTTACGGCAAAATCCGGCACCTTGATTTCTATATAGGCTATTAGAGAAGTAGCTTGATTTTCAGAGGTGCAGATGTATTGTCATAGTTTTTAATTCCTGCCTGTGCTGAACTACAAGTCAGGATTGAAAGCTCCAGTAGTTGTAACATGAATTGAATTTGGTTATGGCTGGGTATGTTTTTATCGGTCAATGTACATATGCAGCATATGGTAGCTCTTCATAACCTGTGTTAATTTTAATCTGGCACCTAAATCATTGCAATTACTGCAGGGATTGAGTATAGAGGCATTAACACTTCTTCAGAGGGACTAAACATGCATATGTTTAAATCAAAGTTGCATTAGAACGGGAGATTTTAGTGCTGCTTCTACTACGGTGCAAATGGGCTTTTCTGACGGAGAGTAGGTAATTTTTTTTCCTCATTAATTGATCAAGAAACAGAGGAGAAAATTACCAAATCTGAGGAGAGCAAAAAAAAGAGATTTATTTTAATGAAAGAGTGTAAAACCAGTTCTAAAGGTAGTCCTCTTCATTTCCAGCAATAATGGTGAGGGCTTGATTTTTTCCAACCAGCACAGGATACTGAAAGTAAGAAACAATACAAAAGTATCGGTAAACACATCTCTTTTTTTCCTTAAAATATGCTTATTGATAAAACAGATTTTTTTTTCCTCCAAAATTCCACTTTGATTGCAAATGTAATGATCTTTGAAATTAGATTTCAAGTAAAGCCTGAAAGCAAGAGGAATATTTTACTTTTTCTTGTGAAGAACTTTGATTATCATTGCCTGGCTAGGTTTCCTATATGTCCTGCCCCAGTGTAAGGTTATATGAAAATTTTCTGAGAAACAAAACAGTTTAAATATGCATTCAGTCTATTATAGATGAAGGTGCTGCCATTTTTTGAGCTAATCCTGCTTTGTGGTAGGTCACCCACAATCCTCTATTGGAGTGTGGACTGAAGGGTTAACCTGAAGTAGCTTTCGAATCCCATTTTCATACACTGGTTAAATTTGGTAAGTGATCCTCTTTCACAGTCCATTGGTGGGGGGAGGGGATTGTATGCTATTTGAAATGTTTTTTTCTCACATATTTGGGAAGTTTTAGATGTCTTTAAAAACGAGATCTCTGGAGATCTTTCCTGGAGTATTTGAAAACATCACTCATTGTCAGTAAACAGATAGGAAGAATGTTTTCCACCAAAGGGTGCACATATACCTGGGCTTGTGGAAGTACCAGTGATAATTTTGCCCTTACCACCGTGAAACTAGACAACAATTTCCCAGAAGCTATGGTGTACTCCTTGGATGTGCTATGTCTTCTTCCACTTGTTTTCATTTGCAGCATCTTCTTGGATTTTGTTTGAACTCCAAGCTCTAGGGAGAGCACACTGATCCAGTCATGGAGCAGTGATATCAATGAGCTTTAATGAATGTTTCATGTTTGCAGCTTGGCTGAGACCAGAAAATTTCTTGCAGTTCAAGTGAATTCTTCATTTTTCATGGAAAAAGAGAATTCTGAAACTCTGTGGTTTAAACCTCATCTCAAAAGAGAGCCAACTTTTAAAGTTAGAACCAACTGTTAAATTACTATATGTAAGTGTATTGACATGTGAGGGTAGGTTCAGTGTTTTGTAAAGCTGAAGTAAATACCATCAAGGGGAACTCAAGTTTGAAGGTGGTCATGTGTATCCCAGTGAAGTCTGACATCATTAGGTCAAGAAGTATGGCAGTAGCAAAGTCTTGTTTGAAGAGCTGATGTATGATA
Source organism: Athene cunicularia (assembly GCF_003259725.1). Lineage (NCBI taxonomy): Eukaryota > Metazoa > Chordata > Aves > Strigiformes > Strigidae > Athene > Athene cunicularia. Next base: position 11,300,029 of record NW_020799099.1, on the reverse strand, counting down.
CTCTGAATAAAAAGCCATACATTCAGCTGCCAACATATGAATTACACTGTTGTGTCATTTCAGAGAGAATCCACAAGATTTAGGCTATCAAATTATTCAGGTGCTGTGACTGACTACAGTGTGCAATGTGACTCACTGAATAAACACCTACAATGGAATAACAATGTGGAGATGGGCAAGGGTGATGTTGCCTATGCAGCTCAGAGAACAGTGCAAAGAATCTGACTTGATCTCAACACAAAGGGGATCAGAGGGTGGCCTTTGTTTTAAATAAACACCTATCAACAATTGGTTAGATCAGCTGGTGGTGTAAATATCAGCTGAGTTAGCCAGACCAGCATGGGAGGAGTGAATATGTATTCATTGTGTTGGCTCAGGCCTACATGCAGTATAAAACCTGAATAACTAGCAAAGTAATTTTGAAGAGAGAAATGGGTTTGATTTGAATTCAACCCAGTTTTGCTTCCTGGTGACTGGCGACACCCAGTGTCATGACAGTAAGCATATTATACAGACCAGTAACAGGGATTACATTGGTATTGTGATTGAACTCTATATTGCAGTTGCTAGATTTTGCTAAGTGTAACTTAATATTTGTATTGTGCTTTCAGTATATTTTGTTTTACTCTGAGTGTAACTTATATCTGTATTGCCTTTTCACTATATTTTGTACCAGAAAATCAGAAATCAGGAATGCTCTGTAACATCAATCATCCTCAGACAAGTAAAGCTGATACTAAACATTACACCCCCCCATGCAAGGAATATCTAAAAGAACCTGATCAGAGGGTATTGGACTCTGGCAGGCATTTTTAAATATATAATGCTAAATGCCTAAAAGATTATGTCATCTGGCTGTGAAAAGTGCCATCCCAGTCATGGTTTGGCAGCATGAGAACCAGTTGACTCAAGCCTAAAAGACACTGTGCAGTAAAAGCTAAGGAGGTAAGCTGAGCACTTGTGACCAAATATGCTCACTTCACAAAGCTAACTGAGAGCACATCTCTGGAAAACAGCCTGACCTGGGAACTACAAGCATGCACGCAATGCCTATATGAGTTAGAACTAAACCCTGAATCTTCTGTGCTGATCAGAAAAGACTTGAAAATGTTTATGCTTGTTCCTAATTACACATTTTCTGGCTTAGGCTGAGAAAAGCAGTAGAAATATCAAACACCTGAAGGGCTGTTTTGACAGCATTTCTGACCCATTGTAGTGTAGTCTTCTGTAATTGCTAGCACTATAAGGCATTTCTTCTGATGAATAATGAGGTCTTTATATTTCCAAGGGAAAAAAAGAAAAAAAGAAAAAAAGTTGTACTACTTGTCAATTATATAATACCATATTGGTCACAAAACTACTCTTTACAACAAATTAATTAGAAGAAAAGAGAATTATACCACAAATTTTGCAGCTAAAATACAATTTGTTCTGGCCAACACTGTTAATAAATCAAACTCCTATAACCAACTGTATAAACAGCTTGTCTCCACAAATGGCAGAGCTGAGTCAGCACTGGTCTATGAATAGAACAGAGCAGAATATTTTCATTTGGAAGGCACCTACAGTGACCATCTAGTCCAACGGCCTGACCAGTTCAGGCCTGTCCAAATGTTAAAGCATGTTATTAAGGGCTTTGTCCAAATGTCACTTGAAAACTGACAGTCTTGGGGCATCGACCACTTCTCTAGGAAGCCTGTTCCAGTGTTTGACCACCCTCTTCCTAAAGAAATTATTCCTAACTTCCAGTCTAATCCTCCCCTGGTGCAGCTTTGAACCATTCCCATGTGTCCTATCAGTGGATAACAAGAAGAGATCAGTCCCTTTCTCTACATTTCTTCTCAGAAAGCTATAGAGAGCAATGAGATCTCCCCTCACCCTCCTTTTCTTCAAATGGCAAACCCAGAGTCCTTAGTTACTCCTCTCAGGCCATCCCTTCCAGCCCCTTTCATCAGCTTTATTGCCCTCCTCTGGATACATTAGAGTACTTTCCCATCCTTCTTAGATTGTGGAGGCTAAAATTGCACACAATACTCAAGGTTACACCTCAGCAATGCTTAACACAGTGGGATAATCACCTTTTTTGATGGGTTTCTTATACTGTGCTTGATGAACCCCAGGATGCGGTTTGCCCTCTTGGCTGCCAGGGCACACTGCTCACTCATACTGAGCCTGCCATCAAGCAGCACCCCCAGATCTCTCTCTGCAGGGCTGCTCTCCAGCCACCCCTCTCCCAATTTATACCTGTGCCCGGCATTACTGCATCCTAGGTGCAGAATCCAGCATTTGGACTTCCTAAATTTCATCCCATTAATCATTGCCCAGTGCTCCAATCGATCTAGACCCCTCTGCAAGGCATCTTGTCCCTTAAGAGAGTCAAGCACCTCCCAGTTTGGTTTTGTCAGCAAACTTGCTAATGCTGCATTTAAGTGCTGCTTCCAGATCACTGATAAAAATACTGAACAGAACTGGCCCTAGAATCAAACCCCGTGGAGCTGCACTGGTGACCGGTCATCAGCTAGATGTAGCCCCATTCATGACAACCCCTTGAGCCCTGCCGCTCAGCCAGTTCTTCACCCAACACACCGTGTACCTGCTCATCTCACAGTTGGACAACTTGTCCAGGAAGATGTTGTGAGGGACAGTGACAAAAGCCTTACTAAAATCCAGAAAAACTACATCCACTACCTTCCCTTCATCCACTAGGCCTACATCCACTAGGATACAGCCTTTTGCCAGGTGGTCACCATGTCGCTGGCAGCGTCTGCCCACTGCCAGGCACGTGCCCGCTGGGAAATACATATGCTCCTCTGTTGCAGTCAGCTGAGCTGATTGTTTTAGCCTGCTTAAATCTCCCGCACTGCAGGGTGAAGTCTCTGTCCCTTTCTGCCTCTTCCATTCGGTGGGTCTGGTATCAGTTGCTTGGAGAACACCCCCGTTCAGTCACATCCATGTGTATCCCTCGTGTGTCCCCTGCTGCTTCTTGCTGCTGGTGCTGCTCACACAGTTTCAGTGTCTGTTGCAATCAGCTGGGCTGTTTGTTTTATACATGTGTATTCTTTCATTACACAGGGATATTCAGTTCCTCAGATCCAGAAATGTTCTTGAGGTTTGAGACCTTAAATTCAATGCAAATATCGAACCAAGTCCCTTGTTCTTGCCCAAATGACTCTTAAAACTCTGTACCCATATTTAGCACACTGAATTTCATTTACTGAGAGGTCTTCCTGATAACTGCACCTATGTTGACTTCAGAAACATCACCAGTTTTGTTTCAGCCTGCAGTTTGCTCAGAGCTGTATCAGTTCCTTAGGCAGAAAATGCCTAATGCCAAGCACAATCTGTTACGCTCAGGTTATTGTGTCCTAAATAGTCAAAGCAATGACAATAATAGTGTGACTGTAATCACCAAGCAAATATGGTAGGTGAGGACTGTATAAGGCTCAAGTGAATTTAATACACTCCTAAAGTGAACAAAGGCAACAAAGTCCTCCTGTTAGTATTGCTGCATCTTCACAGCTGTTGTCTGCTTGGTCTGATGAGACATCTAAGTCTTTGTACATGCACAAAAAGTATAATTAAGCAGTAATTGCATCTGATGCAGTGTATATGGTAGGAGGTGGGGGATAAACAGCTTGTGAATCAATAAACCATGAGGCTGCAGGCTGAGTTATTTATTGATTTATGACCCGCTTAGCTCCAAGTTTACTCCACATCTAATGCAATTATACCTTCTGGATTATACTTCATTTACGAGGGAGGGAAAGTATATTGTTTCATCCGAGAAAACATGCTGTCTGCATTAATAATACTTTTCAGTACTGCTGGATACATTTTGGTCAGATGTGACATTCAAAATCCAATGTGCTGTCTGCCTGATTTCAGGTCTAAAAGTCCTGACAAGCCACACTGCAAGAGAATTACAGAGCAAACCTATTAGAATCCATCAAATCATGTTACCAACCTTGGCCTGTGTTGATTTAAAACATTGTGGAACAACACTACTTACTCCAGCAACAACCATGTAAATGTGAGAGTTAGTGGCCTTTTCAACCTGAGCAATGCAAGGGACAACAGCCAGGACTTCAATACCATCAAACACTAGACAAGTGTGTGGAAAGTATCCTGCTTGCTGAGGTGTATCTGAAGCAGATGTGCCCTAGAGCACTTCTCAGTTGACTTGCATCCAATGTTTTCATGTTAAATCTTTGGGTCTGGCAAGACCATATTGGATGAGAAAATGATAGTGTGTGGAGAGGGAAAAATTGCAACCAGCTACATTGATCAGCAAATGTGTTGGGATTGGTTTTTTTTCCCTTTTGTTGTTTTTTCCAGGATAGATGCCCAAGAGCACACAGAGGACAGTCCTCTGTTGCATACAGGTGGGCTGTTTTGGGATCAGCTGATCTGCAGAAAGGTGAAAAGAGTGATATACAGTCTCATGTCCATCCAGGAGCAGAGTCTCATACTGGAGCCCACTCACATTCCTTCTCTATGTTGTTCTGTGCATTGCCTGTCTCAAATTCATCTCATCTGGAGCTGAAGGCCATGGAACATTTATTCTTAATTCTGTAAGAAAAGATCATTAGCAGGGAGTTAAATTCTTAACTAAATCACTCTAATTCTCTTGCAGATATTTCAGTGAACATGTTTTCTTGAAGCAATAAAAAAATTATTCTCCTTCCTTCACAAGCCTAACCCTTCAGCTGTGTCTCTATAAATCTGTAACACTTTCTGTTGATTTGTGACTGTCCTGGTTTTGGCTGCAATAGAGTTTTCTTCCTAGTAGCTGGTACAGTGCAGTGTTTTGGATTTAGTATGAGAATAATGTTGATGACACACTGATGGTTTAGTTATTGCTAAGTAGCACTTATCCTAAGTTAAAGATTTTTCAGTTTCCCATGCTCTGCCAGCAAGCAAGTCGACACGAATCTGGGAGGGAGCATGGCCAGGAGAGCTGACTCAAACTAGCCAAAGGACTATTCCATACCATAGAACATCATGCTCAGTATATAAGCTTGGGGGATTTGGCCATGAGGGGCGGATTGCTTCTCGGGCATTGGTAAGCGGGCAATGAGCAATTGCATTGTGAATCTCTTGTCTTTTCTTGGGTTTTCTTTATATTTTTTATTACATTTATTTTCATAACAGTTGTTTATTATTATTATTATTATTATTATTATTATTATTATTATTATTATTATTATTATTATTATTACATTTTATTGCTGTTGCTATATTTTAGTGTAGTTTAGTTATTAAACTGTTCGTATCTCAACCCATGAGTTTTAGGGGTTTTTTTCCTCATCTCCTCCTCATCCCACTGGGAGTGGGGAGGAGTGAACAAGCAGCTGCATGGTGCTCAATTACTGGTTTGGGTTAAACCACAACAGTGCATTCCCTCTGTAGCTGTCACCCATATAATTTCCCTCACTGATAGCCTGAACTTACCAAGTGCTTAGAGTCTCCCTGCAAAGTGCTGAAAGCCACACACAGCTTTGTTGTGATTGCCTTCTAGCCACATAGAATCTCCAAGGTGCCCAGAAGAATGATAAACTCTAAAGAGTAGATCAAGACCTGGACATTGTCCAGTGGAAATTGTGTCAGTGTCATTCAAATATCTACCTCCTGGCAATGAAGAAATCCGTAGACATCACTTCCATTTGTTTTCCAATTGGCCTCTTTCATTTGCTCATCGAGCAGCTTTTCCTAAGCCTTCTTAACAGTGGAGGCTGCACTGTAAAACTCAACAAGTTTCTTTAATGACTATGAATTCATAAATAAAATCTCTTGTGGCTGGGATCCCTCCAGCTCCTGGGAACATCAAGTCCCACAAATGGAAAAAGTCTGTAGGACTCAACTATACTCAAGCATGAGCGTCTCCAAGCCCTATTGTGTTTATCTCATTGTCAATCTACAGTCACATTTCTGCTTCCAACAGGCAGGGGAGCAATAAAGTTTGTGAAGAATGTGGTTGCACATGGTCTGTTGTTTTATATCAAGAATCTGATTTTTCAAATCATGTGGAATACTCAACTGCTGACAGTTTTTGTGGAGAAGATAATGAAGGACAGTGACTTAATCCACCAATATCTATGGGGCACAATGTGGGGGTATAAGGTGGTGTTTGGAACCAAGTTTGAGGCACTTGGTCAAAGTTCAAGATGTCTCTTTTTTTAAGAAGTATTTTGCTTCTGTGAGGCAGGGAGTATTTTGTAAAGCTCATCTGGTTACATTTGAGATAACCTTGGTGTAGGGAAAAGAGTAGGTGAGATCCCTGGGAACAATTTTTGTTGCTATTTTTATTATTACTGTTTTATAATGTTAGATTAATTTCTGGAATGGTGATAACTGTGTTGAGTGTCTGGTTTGGCTTGTTAGGGTTCTGCAGTAGCTCTTGGTGAATCATCACCTTCCAGTGTTGGGCCATCTGTTTAAGCCATCCCTAGACAGCTCGCTTGTTGCTCAATTCCCTTTGTTCCCTTCTCAGAGTAATACTAAGAAGCTATAACTCAGACCAAATGAGTTATGTCTCAATGGACAGGACAGACAATACTTCCCTGCTCATACCCCTCTGTGGGCTACCAAAACTTTAGATGCAGGGGCCCAGAGCTTCATAGGCACACTGAGCCACTCTACAGCCAGGTGGCTGGTAGGAATTGGTGGGGGGAGAACATGAAAAAGGCAGTGCCAGTGTTTTGGCCACACATTAGGAGATGGGCCAAGCGAAGTCTGTTTATAGCACAGAGAAAGAAAAAGTTAGCAATGGGCCCTGGGACCAGAGTACAGCTGGTGTGAACTGGTATAGCCTGCCCCAAATGCTTGCTTTTGGTTTGGGTCATGAAACCAGTCAGTGGAGCCTGGTTTCACCAGGAGACTTTATGGGCCTCCATGCTTTCTTAATTTTTTTTTTTTTTTTTTTTTTTTTTTTTTTTTTTTTTTTTATGTTGGGAGAGGGCATTTTTGTTCCCTTTGTCTCAGCATTTAAAGTGTGTTATAAACATCTAGGAACACAATAGTCACACTTTAAGCAAACATGCAGGAGATGTACCAGGATTTTGCTTCTGTTTCTTTCTTTACATTATTTATAATCAACTAGTACATTTGAAAAATACGTAAGATAGGTGCTATCCTGCTGTCCTGGGGAATGACAAGACAGAATTGATGCAGAAAGCAGTTGTTCTGCCTCTTGCTGGGTAATGTCACTGATGTTACCATACAGGCATCAGGGAGATACCTTTTTCCTTAAATATTTGGACTGCAGATACTGGGGAGGATGGGGAGGAAAAGGAAGGTTTTTAAAATGGATAGCTTCACTCCCTTGCCCGAGTCATCTGTTATGTATGTCACTGGGCTCCCAAGCAGGGAAGTCAATTGGTGAGATTGGGTCCATCTAGTTTATTTTTTATGAATCAGGTAAAAGGAATTTATCCTTGAGACTGCAGAGGAAGATACAAAACATTTTGTTTCTTGACATGGGGTATCTGAGGCTGCCTGTGTTAGCAGAGTCTGTGCCACTGAAGCTACATACTCTCCAGTGTTGTCTTGCTGCTGTACCAATGTCTTTAGTCCTGCTGCAGGTTCTCATTTAAAACCTCATTTTGAAAAGATATAAAGTCAGAGATGTTAGTGATGTGCCCTTGGTGCTGTAAAGAGTTTGTAAATTAATTCTGGTTTATTTTGCTTTTGCTTTTCCTATGTGCAGGGCAGAGGAGTCATTACAGCCTGAATTACGATACCCTGACAGCAGACTATTACCCTGCATTTTCAACATGACATAATTATACTAAGTTTAGTGGTGCTATTATGGTTAAATTATTTAGTTCAATGCCTAAAGTCAACAGCGTCTACTCATTGCCATTAAAAATGGAGAATAACTCAAGAACAGCTTCATGGCGCCATGAGTATATAAAGCCATTTACTCTAAGTTATTTTTCATCTCAGCAGAGACAGTAGTCTGAAAGCAGAAGATTTTTAGGGGCAGAGGGCAGTTGAGAAGTATGAAGATGAAAAATATTTCATCAGACTTATAGAATTATTTGCTGAAAATAATATGCAAATTTTTATTATTTTTTTTTTCTGATACATTCAACATATCTCACTTCAGCTCACTAGGTTCAAAATAATTGTGTTCAAATGCAAGAAGTGTTACTTTAGATGGCATAAACCAGGGTGTCAGCCATTTGTTTCTCCTTTTTATCACCATTTTTGGAGGTATGGAAATGGCTGTGCCAAGGCTAAACCTGAAGAAGCATGCAGTTCTGTGATTTGTATCAACTGGTGTAAAGCTGCATGCATCAGTTAAGTGACCATCAACAGCATTTTAAAAGCACCAGAGTACCTCAGAAATTAACTTCGTGGATAGGATGCGAGTTCCTAAGTCATGCTGGCACTTTAAAACATTTTATCCATTGGTGAATGGTTAGTTGTAGCAGCCTTTCAAGCTGACCCAGTGGTCTGACTGATGGATGAAATTCATGTAATCTATATTCATTAATTCCAACAATTTGGAATCAAAGCCATCCTCTACGTCTTTTTTTAATGGACATCCAGCAGATCTGGAGATGATAAGGTATAGTCTCCGAGTGGTGGCATTGAAGACAGGCTGTTAGATAGTGAAAATCGGGCAAAGGAAAGAGAAATGAAGGCAATCTTCAAAAATTATGCAAACAAACCCCAACTGGTGCATTATTCATATATTGCCTTGGAATCTACAACTATAATTTGACCTTTAAACTGAAATTTCCAGAGAGCTTGATGTCCTCTTAATGCTGTCCCTTATGAATCTTAATATGGTTGAGAAAATAACCCATGAACATATTTAGATACAGATAGTCGTACCTTGTGTCCCTTCTGTGATCCCATCCAGGCCTAATAGCCTAGGATCTTATGTGTGTGAAGTTGGTCTGGTATCTTGATTTTTCAGAATAACTGGAAAGAAAATTGTCTAAGAAATTAGATGTGCTAAATAAATGTATTTGTTTTTTATTTTAGTAGTATGAAGAGTGTTATCACTTTTCATGTAAAATTATCTGAGGACAACATTAATGTTTCCTAAAAGCATATAAGCATAAATTGCATGATTAAAGGTTTCTGTGCATCCTATATGCAACTTTGTACCCTTAACTGTATACATTTTAGGAAAAAAATACTTTCAATTATATTTTGATGGTCAATAAAAGAGGTTTTCAGATATCGAATTGTCCTTTATGAGAAATTCCTCTGAATTCGGCTGGTTCTTTATCACTGACAGAAATATGTAAATATTCTTCACTGTTTCTCGTTTAAGTTGAAAGAAGAAAGACCTGGTTTAACTCCAGTCAGCAATTAAGCCCCACATAACTGCTTGTTCACTCCTCCCCACTCCCAGTGGGATGAGGAGGACATGTGGAAAAAAAAAAAAAAAAGTAAAGCTCATGTGTTGAGATACAAACTGTTCAATAAATAAACTAAACTAAAATATGTTATCAATAACAATAATAAAATATAATATTAATAATGGTCATGAAAATAAATATTTTTTTAAAAAAAAGAATAAGAAAATCCAAGAAAAGACAAGTGATTCACAATGCAATTGCTCATCTCCCACTGACCAATGTCTGAGAAGCAATCTGCCCCTCCTGGCTAACTCCCCCCAGTTTATATACTGAGCATGACATTCTATGGTATGGAATATCCCTTTGGCTAGTTTGGGTCAGTTCTCCTGGCCATGTTCCCTCCCAGCTTCTTGTGTAACTGCTCGCTGGCAGAGCATGGGAAACCAAAAACTCCTTAACTTAAGCACTATTTAGCAACAACTAAAACATCAGTGTTTTATCAAAATTATTCTCACACTAAATCCAAAACACAGCACTGTACCAGCTACTAGGAAGAAAACTCTGTGCCAGACAAAACCAGGGCAAACAACCAAGCCAAATTGCCAAAACTTACTGTCTGAAAAGGCTTGAGTACCTTTAACCTTCAACACAGAGAGTCTTTGTCCAAAATATTAACTAGACAATGCAGTGAAAATGTTGACAGTCAAAACAAAAATTAAATCTGACTGAAAAAGCCTCTTTGTCCTCAGTGATGCTTTCCCTTACACAGTTGTTCAGAAATTGTTATTTCACGCACACCCTAGTCAGCATACATTACTGTGTGTACATGTAGTCCAAATTTCTGGAAAAAGCTACAAAAAGGAAAAGGAAAACAGCTTTCAATACTTCTTTATATATCAAAAAAAAAAAAAAAAAAGCAGCAGAAAGGCACAATCCCAGGGTTTTTTTCACCTTTTGCAAGTCACCTTGAAGAGATCAAAATTGCAAACAGCAGCAAACGTATCATTTTCACAGAGATACAAAGGTGTTGTGCTGTTCCATAACAGTAACCAAAACTAGCTTTGCAATGGCACATAAATCACTCTCCATAAAGACAAGACAGCCCTAATTCCCAGTTGTACATTAGTAAAATTGGAGCAGAGAGAATCTCTAATGGACATACACGATCCAGAGAGACAGCTGCCACTATATGGCTGTGTATTAAAAGGATAAAATAAAATCAAATCTAAACTTTTATATACAAGTAAATATGAAAGAAAAGAGTGTGTTCCTCAGCACAGCACAGTTCTAGGCTCTAATCAGAGAATATTAATAGAAGTTATGATAGTTGAGTCAACCTCATTCAGTGCTCAAATCTAGGTCTTTGGTTTCTGAAGCAGTCAATGTAGTTTGTGTGAGGGATATTAAAAAAAAAAAAAAAAAAAAAAAAAAAAAAATCACTCCTTGCTGTCAGATGGATAAACTTAAGTTAGAAACACAGGTTTTTCTTCTTGCTTCGGAAGTCATAAAAATTCAAAGGCCTAATCATATCCAGACTCCTGCCCAGCAGAGTATCTTCCTAGTTGAAGCCCTTTGGAATAGAATAGGCCTGGTTTTTTCTCCTTATGCTTTCAGACAGATGGTGAATTACACATACATTTGCAAAAGAGACTAGACTAAATGTGTCCTCTTCCTCTTCCCTAATTATTCTCTCCTTAACGTTTATTTTCGTGGGTTGTACTTACCCACACATGAGCTCAAACATAAGATCAGTTTTGTATTAAAATCTTGGAGTTTATTGTGCATTAAATAGATCAATATTTTGCAATATCTAAGCATTAACCACCCACTTCAGCTGGAATTTATGCACGTTAGTCTTACAGGACCTGTACTGAAATACTGAACTAGTTCTGGGAGACTTCAAAACTTTGATTTATTCTCTCCTAAGTCAGCATTATAATTTTGAACTATGCATTGTTTAAAATGAACTGGTATTTCCAAACAATCTTTTTTGTCATTTAAAAAAAGAAGCCAACAAATGTTGCAATTTGAAAATGCCAGAATTCTGTATTTCTCAGGACTTAGACTTTGAGCTTTTTTTAAATCAAAATTGAAATTATACAAACTAACCTTTTCTTGGGGAGAAAAAGAGTGCTTTCATGTGCCTATGTTTTCCAACGGAAAATCACGTTTTTGAGAGATACTCTTCCAGCTGGTTCATCTGACTAAAATGCAAGTATTTCCACAAACTTCAGATGAACACAGTTGCTTTTCTGGGAGCATACCATGATAAATGGCTGCAGGGAGAGCATCCAATATAGGTGGGTTTCAATAAAGTCATGAAATGCATTTCTACATAATTCAAATCTCAAAATAAATTCCTGTAGTAATACTCCCAAGTGGACTGAAAAATAGCTGATTGATTGTAACACTGAGGTAGGGTGAAGAAATTGCAATATATCCTCTGGTCAGGCACTTTCAGCTGAGAGATTTAGAGGTGTCCAGTGAGAGGTCCAGTCTTGTTTAAATTGTTATCTATTCACGGTTTTTTCTTATAATAAATGTAGAATTCATGGAACTGACCATGTTTGATAGAGAGTTCTTGCAAAAAAAAAAAAAAAAAAAAAAAATAACAGTGAAAAGGTAATTAAGCAACTAAAGCAAGTGTCAACAAAACTGAAGGGAAGTTAGAGAAGGTGTATGTTTGTATTTGTGAAAATAAGCTGTGGAATCTACATTCTGGCTGGCACAACTTCTGGATGAAATGGCCAATTTCTGAAAGGAAATAAGACTGTGGAATATTCTTAATATCATGCACGACCCCTTCAGAACTTACAGAGCTGAGATTTGGCCTCAGCCTACCAAATGAAAAGGTAAGTTAAAAATTTTGTCATAAATATGTAACATATTCCTCTCGGTGACAGTTCAGCTCTTAAATGGACTAAATTGCCCTCAAGAGATAGCTGCCGCTTTCCAGCACTTTATATATAAAGACCTTAGCGTGACTGAGCTGCCATCCAAGAGCCTTTGGGATGTGTCTAAAATTCACTGGGCCAAGTTTAGGCCTTCAGTTTTCATACTGTTATGACTGATTTAATATATTACAGGTGCAGAGATGGTTGTAGAGTCCACACTACAGGTCTTTGCTAAATAAATAAATATATATTACAAAGATACAGTAAACACAGGAAGATTTTAGTAGTGTGATACCTTACATTGATTACACATTCACACACTAAATCAACTCACTGGTCAGCAGCTGCTTTCTGCATAGATATGTAGTGTCTTGATGATCAAGACCCTTTTCTGTCAGAGATTTTTATAGTCCAGAGATCATGGCATGCCTGAATTGTTTCCTTCAATGGTCCTGAGTACTTCAGGGTCCATACCAATTAGGCATGATTGCTCTTTTTATGGAGAGATGACCATTAATCTCTGGTATAGGCATTATTTTGAATGTACACATCAAGGACCTGTAATATTTACAGTAATGTTGTTATTGACCATATTGGCCAACATGGCAGTGTTCTAAAATTAATCACATTCAGAGCAATTCAGCTCCAAACCTGCCTCCTCCCAGGCACCTTGACTCCCAGCATTATACAAAATCTCAGTTTCTGTTCTTTTCTGCACAATTCAGGCACAATCATGGGCCCTGTAGCTACTGGTTGTGCTTATATCAGGAGTCACAAGCTGTGGAATCACACAGATAGCATCCAGTCCAGAGGATAATGAATTGCAGACAACCAAAGTACATGGGTTGAAAATATACAGATAAAGCTGCAGTCTTGCCCCAAAATGCTTGCAGTTGAAAAGGCAACACACAACAGCAGGGTGGAGAATAACCAGCAGTTTGGAGCGGTTCAATAGGTAAGTGGTAAAACATATATAGGATTTAAGGAATCCAACCTCAAGAAGAAAAAGTCATGCCTTTCCTCTCACATAGCCATTGTCACTAACAGTATACGGTAACTAGCAGGGGAAGAAGTGACTGCTTTGTAATTTACCATTGGTTTGGACAAGTTTCTGAAATGCTTGTAGCCTGACATATGAGTCTGTTCTCAACTGGAAACTACAAGATCATCAGATGTGCATCTGGCAACTTGCACAGTGGGTTCACTTTTCGAACCCAGCTCTCTTACCTGCAGGTAGTGTGCAGATAGCTTGTATGAAAGGCATAGTTATGGTGTAACATACTCGAAAAAGGTGGCTGAGAACCCAGACCTTGAAATTATAAAACAACCAACCAACCAACCAAAAAGCCATTGAATTCCAGATCATCCTAGATGTAAGGTATACTTCATAGACCCTGTTATCAATAATGGAACACACAGCACAGCTCTCACATAAAGCAAAAGAAAACATTGCTCATATCATTTTGCCCCCAGGGAAAAGAGAGAAAGAGAACAAACAACATAAATATGTATGGTAGAAGAAACCTCTGAAGGCTTAATACCTCCCTGCTCTGTGTCTGGGTCAACACACCCCACTCCTTTTCTGTTGTGGGTCTGATCCAATATCCTGTTTCTTGTTCATAGCCCAAGGCACTGCAAAGGTGAGCAATATGTTTAATTTACTTGTAGGTTTGCATTTATTGCTGCTACTGTCCCACAGTGCCTTGAATCTGTCTATTCTGACCAAATTTTTGCTTTGGTGGAAAACCCTCATCAAGAGCCAGCCCTGCTGAAATCCAATCTGCAAATGGACCGAAGTTGGTCATCTGCATGGTTTAGACCTTCATGAGCTGAACATCACCCTCACGTGCTTAAGTATTTGATCAGAATTTGCTGTTTGCTTGAAAAGGACTTCACCTTCTCTATGCCTGCACCATTGACTCTATCACACCATCAAGAAACAGGTCTCTGCCTTCTAGGCATGATAGTTGCATTCACACAACCAAATTCCTGATGCTTTTTATGCTCAGTGATACTGGGAACTGGGAACACATTTTGCATGGTGCCAGTTTAATCCTTGCATTTGTTGCAATACCCATCCTCAGATGTGTACTGTCTCTGCTTTCTGTATGCTGCTTCTCTGATTGTCAAGTCACTGAAGATTTCCATTGCTGATGTAATGTTTATTAACATTTCCCTCTTTCTTATGTGTTGAGGAACTTGCCTTTGTGTCTTTTACAACAGTAGTACTCTCACCTATGCTGTTTTTTTCTGAGACACCTTAGTTATCAATTCCTTCTGTATGAAATCTGCTTTTTTGCCAAGTCTGGTGTCTTATCCTTCTCTGCTCAGATTTCTGAATTTCATCACTTTGTAATCACTGTTGTTCAAACTGCCTCTTCCTTTCAGGTTCTCATCTGTCCCTCAAGTCACCCCACAAAAGAAACCATATTAGCAACCCATCAATTGAAAAACACAGCTCTGTAACCTGCTGTATTGTTTTCCTAGCAACTGTATCTGGATTTGGTGATACATGTAGTCTTAATGCACTTATAAAAACCTTCTGTATACCAGGGTGAAGAGGACTGCATATGAACTTGCACAGAAAAAAAACACAGCAGATACTCAGTGCCCAGCAGTTCTCTTACCACTGGGAAGCTACCTTCATCTGTGCTTGTGAAGATACCACTTTCAGACTCCAGTGCCATGTATAGGAGTCCTGCGCCTCAGGACTAATGGCTGAAGGTGTAACAGCTATAAATGAGAAATAGGAATTGGTTCTTAAATAGCCTGTTAAACCAGAAATCAGGACATGGGCTACCAGTTTATTTCACCTGGACATTTTGTATTATAAATTAATTATAAGTTACGGCTAGTTTGACAGGTGCACAAACAGAGAAGGCAAGTTGCCAGAAGGAAAAACAAACCAGATGGAGGAATTTATGGTCTTTTTTGAGAGATTAGTTGGAATTTTCTAGCTTATCAAGTGGAATTCTCTCCTACTTCTTCCATGTATTGGGAAAAACACCTCAAAGTCAGCTAAGGATTACCTAATGTGACCTGAGAAACATGACAAAATGACAAAATTCTGTGAAAGGAGATGCAAACAAGGGCAGGAAATGACTATAAAAAAAGAGATAGAAAAAGAAAAAGGAACTTGAATGACATTGGCAGCTAATTTAAAAGAAAGGTCTTAAAAAGCAAATCTGACAGTTTAAGCTGACACTCTTCCACCATGAAGAAGCCTTTTTAAAAAGTCACTTTAGGAAGTTCTTTTCTTCCCTTCCCCTGCCACCTCCACAATAGCTCAGTATTTTCCCTTAAGGAGTTTGCCACCCTCCAGCTGCTGTAACATGGCTCCATGCGGGACTGTTGTGGATACAGGGTTCCTGAGGTGCTCAGGGTTTTTTTTCTTTTTTAGAACTTTTTGAGGACATGGAAAGAATCATAATTTATGTAAAACATATATTTTAAAATACAGCTTCTGAAAAAAAAACACAGTTTGGTCTATAAAGCTGTTGGATGATTGATCATTAAAAAATAAATAGTTATAATTACTTTGAAAAATCGAAGTTCCAATTATGCACTTGCTGGCAGCACCCCTATAGCTAACAAACAAATCCCCAGTATTGCCAGCCATGCAGTCTGGGTGACAATGCGAATGGAAAAAGCACATCCCTTCACAAGTGTGCTGCAAATATGGATTAATGAATATTCATTGTGTGCACATGTCGAATTAGGTAGTGATACGTTTCAGAATTAATAATTCTGTCCCAAGGGTAATATTTGGAAGCATTGCAGAAAATAAGAACAGGCACGTGTTAAATCAGGCCACACCAGGAATGAAAAGAAACAGAAAGAAATAATGAAGAACTAGCTGTTCAGTGAGTGAAACAGAGATCTAGGGGGAGTCAAGTATTATAGCACCGTATTAGGTAGTATCATAAAACTTGATGGGATTGCAATGGGACGGCAAACAGATAACCATTAATTCTGGATTTTCCAAACATTCAAGTGGTGAACCATATAATAGAACATCCTTCTAATGGAAAATTAAGTCTACAATACAATATTGCAAGATATTCAATACCCCTTTGTATTAGAATGAAGCAGGTTCAGACTTGGAGTGAACATCTGTTTGGGGAAATTTATGGGATTGCAAAAGGAAAGTGCTCTAGTTGCTAATCAGAAAGTCAGGAATTAACCTCTCCCCAGGAAACATGCTGAAGTATATGATTGCTGAGACCTGGAGCTAAAAACATGGTGACAATTTTTGACACTTGCAAGACCTGTCAGGAGACTGAAGCCACTAAAAGGCTCAGCCGAAGGATATGCCATACAGCTATAAGGGGCTTTTGTGCTAGAAGACTTGTTACCTGGAAGCCACTTTCAGAGACTTTTTCATCTCATTCCTGGTATAAAGCAAGAGAACAGAGAGAGCTCCTTTTCTCATCCCTACCTCAGACATCTGCAGAGCAAGGCCTTGAGTGTTTTACTAAGGATGGAGATGTGCAAGGGCTTAAGGGACCAATTTTTGTAGCCTGGAGTTTTGTGCAGTGCTCTACCCCCAGGCAGGCTGCATGCCAAACGCCTGCCTGCAAAACATTGCCAGTCTATGCCCTCCTTGCAGACAAATACACCAGTATAGCAGCAGGATAACTGCTATTCTGAAGTTTTGGGAGGGGCACTGTTAGTCTTCAGGCTTGTTTCCTTACATTTGGCACATGAAGCACAAGAGTTTTCCAAAATTAAGGGGTTTTTTAACAGAAAAAAAAGGCTTTAGTCAAACAGTTTTCTTTGGTGTTGTGGGGATTTTACCTTGTTCTGTTTCTCAGTAGCTTTATGTTTGAATAAAAATATTTGAGATGGCAAGCATTTTAAATGTGAGGATTTGAGGTTCAAGCGATGCTCTGCTTTAAAACTGCAACAGCTTCTTCCCCATCTTAGCAGTTCATGACACTTGCCAACTGAAACACTATGACCACGTGCTAGTCACTTGGCTTTCTGAGAGAAAGTCACTTTGTCTTTGAAAAATCATCCTTTGAGCACTTGTCTGTTTCTTTTCAAAGTGAAAATAACAGTGTTAGTACTTGAAAAGCAACAGACAACTTCCGTATTTTTCCCACTGGCAGAAGTGAAAGGGGACATTTCTTTGCACCCTAAATGCTAGAGCATCTTTCCTCCTGTGAAGCATGAAGTTGTTGCTACTGCTATTTGCAGTGAGAAACTCTGAAGAGAAAAAAGAAGAATGGTACAGCGTGACTGAAAATTTTAAAAAACATTGTATACATAAGATTCAAAATAGCATTGTGGATGAAACTTATTTCATCAAAAACTTTGGCTGCTAGTGAGAGGATTTTTGCTTTGTCTTAGCCCCTCACTTTTGTTAAAACATCCTGTTAAGGCTAGGGAGACATCTTATGTTTATAAGTTTGCTGAACAGGCATATTTATTTAGGGTCAGTAGGAACAGCCCTCTTCCTTAGCCACCTCAGATATCCCAAGGAAAGCTCCATCTGTGGACTAATGCCACATTTGCTTCTATGGAGCTTGACCTGATTTGATGTTTTGGAAGTAAGTATTTGTTTCCCCTTCATCCCACCTTATAATCAGCCAATTCTCTTGAAACATGGGAATTTCAAAGGAAGAGCTACATTGCTAACTGTTAGGGGTAAGGATATAGATCAAAACTTTTCTTAGCCACTTATGTATTCTCCAGTTTTCTTTTCCAGCATGTCTGAATAATTGAGAAACTTCAATAAGAAACTGGAAAATGGCAGTATATATATATGTATATATATATATATATATATATATATAT
>NW_020799099.1:11267348-11281969 GCF_003259725.1 Athene cunicularia | reverse complement strand
GGGGGGGGGGGGGAACAACGGAACAACACACGACAGCTGAGAAGAAGCTTTGTGCAGGAAAAGCAGAAAGAGGAAGAGAGAAGTAGGGAGAGTCACAATTAGAAAGTTCAGAAGCAAAACAAAAATTTGTTTTGGAAATCTTCTGCCTCTTCTTGACTTGGTGCTGTTTGAAATTGCACAAAATGTTCAAATGTTTGATTTTATCCCATTTAGAACAGGGCAGAGGAAAAGGAAATTGGATTTGGATGCACCTTTGCAAGTGCAAAGCTATGAATTCTGGCCTCAAAACTGGTGAGCAAGTCCTTTCAAGTTTGCTTGCACAACCATTTGATTTGACAGCAGACACACTGATCTCTTCTGTAGTTTATTTTAAACTCTGAATTCTTTCAGTGGCAATTTAAATTATTTTGTCCCCATTTTACTTCAAAATTACTTGTACAGAATCAGCATAAAAGTTTGTGTTAGTTATAAAAAAAAACAGGCCAAAGACATGTCATCACAAGTCAGGGAGATCTACCACCAACTATTTCTTGCTGATAGCCAGAGAACTTGGGGAGCCTCTGTTCACAGCTGCCTTTTGCATGCTCTTGAATAAGTGAAGATGAAGAAATATTTTGCAGTTCACAGGAGGGATGCTGAAAAGCAGAAGGTGGTATGTGGGAAGAGTTCTTCATTGTCGGAACTGTTTAATTGTTTTATCTTTGCAAAACTGGCCTCCCCGTCCATTCTATAGGAGACCAAGTAACTTCAGCAGCTGACAGAGCAGCCACAATAGACAATAAAGATTTAAAACCCAACAAGGAATTTTCTTCAGGAAACTGTGGAGTCATAAAACCTTGTCTCTTCTTCCTGGGGTGGGAGTAACAGACAGTGGTTCTCACTCATTAAAAAAAAAAAAAAAAAAAGCTGTAAAGTAGACAATTATTTCAGTTATATTCTCCTGGCAGAGATTAGCTAAAATATTCAGATTAAGTGCATCTACCAAGAAGGAATAATGGTTAAATATAGTCTCAGTTTGCTAGAGTTTATAAGCAAGGATGGAGACCTGAAGCACTCAGGGTAAAGCTGATGATGTTTAATGTTTTCCCAGTCCTTTCTGAATTGATCAAGGGCTGTGTGCTGATTTTGGCTGGGATAGAGTTAATTTTTTTCGTAGCAACCAGTATGGGGCTGTGTTTTGGATTTGTGCTGGAAACAATGTTGTTAATTGAGGGATGTTTTAGTTACTGCGCTTACACAGAGGCAAGGCCTTTTCTACTTCTCACACCACACACTAGCAAGTAGACTGGGGGTATACAAGAAGTTGGAAGGAGACACAGCTGGAACAACTGACCCCAGCTGACCAAAGGGATATTCTATAACATATGACATCATGCTCAGTAATATAAGACTCAGGGAAGAAGAAGGAAGGCGAGTAAGTTTGGAATGATGGTGTTTGTCTTCCTAAGTAGCCTTTACACGTGATGGAGCCCTGCTTTCCTGGAGATAGTTGAGCAGCTGCCTGACAATGGGAAGTAGTGAATTAATTCCTTGTTTTGCTTTGCTTGTGTGCGCGGCTTTTGCTTTACTTATGAAACTGTCTTTATCTCCACCCACAAGTTTTCTCATTTTTATTCTTCTGATTCTCTTCCCCATCCCATGCAGGCAGAGTAAGCAAGCAGCTGTGTGGGGCTTAGTTGCCAGCAGGGATTAAACCATGACAGGCTGCTGTGGAGATCTAACAGAGAAAATTTTTGCCTCGACATCCTCTTTTCCCAGAATGATGACTTTCACCTCTAATGGTCAAATATTACACACAACCGAAAAGAACTATGGGGGAGTGCGTGAATGGTGCATGGAAAGGAAAAACTAGGGAGCATGCACTCCCAAAATGAGTATACAGTTTGGGTGATAACCAACAGACATGCAGTACCCCATAGCAATGGACTGTGATGAAAACCTATGACAACATACTTTGGTAAAGCAGCATAAAAGGCAAAGGCCAACAACAGGAGGCAGCTGTCTCCAGAGCACCCCCACCACAAATGAAGAAGACAGACACGGTGAGACATCACTGGAACTCCGTGGTGGTGACTATCCTCTGCTTGAAACAAACTCTTGCATTTGTCTTACTTTCCTATTTGTCTCTTTCTCTTTAAGGGTTACTCTGACCTTTTATACAACAAAATACAGATAGTGTCCTAACCAATATCTGACCTCACTTGTGTCATAATTCTGTCTTTAGTGATCCACAAAAGAACCTTGAAACTCTGGCAGAACCAGATGCCGACAGCTGCTATGGAACTTTAGTTTTATGTGCAGTGTAGTGAGGAGAGAAACAGGGAAGGCATTGGCAGAGTAAAACCAAAATCAGCCAACAGGGAAGGCATTAGCAGAGTAAAAACAAAATCAGCCTCTTAATTTAGGCTAGTATCCTTTTATGGGACAGTGGAGTAGTGTATTAGTAGACGCTGGAATTTTAGAGATACTCAGGTACCTAAAAATTCAGATATGTTGTGAGATTTTTGAGAAATGTCTCTTTGAACTGGCAATTTGGTTTACAGCATCATCTGAAATACCCATTAGGAGACAATCTGTATGCTTAAGCACCCGGCCAGCTTAAATATCTAGCTCTTGGTGCATAAATACAGTATAGGTATTTTTTCCTTCAAGGAACTTGCTAAAGAATGCATCCAGAAGTCATGTGTAATCTACATGGCCTCCTCAACCCAGCAAGTTTTCTAGAGCTCTGATAAATACTGGGGGAGTGAGAGGGGATTTAAAAATGCTGGGGAAATGATGTAAATACCTCATCTCTTGAGCTCATGATTGTGCACTTTACTTTGGCATTAGGATAATACTGGTTTCAGGAATATGGTCTGCTGTCACCTTCAAGTGGCAAGAAGACATTGATATGCACCTGCGTGCCAGGTATGACCTTCTGGGTGAAAACCTGAATTCTTATGAAGTAACAGGGGATGCCCACCTTTAAGATCAGAAAGAGCTTTTGCCCCAGAAGAAAGAGACTAAGATGCATCCTCAAGTCTGAAAACTCCAAATTTCCATGCAAGCATATATACATATGCAAAAAATGAAAATGCTTAAAAATAGCTGAACATTTTAGTTAAGATACAGACTAATTTTGTGTAAGTAGGTCTTCTTAATTTTGTATAAGTAGGCCTACCTAACCAGAGGTCGGCCATAGGTACTGCTAGTGTCTGGGGATGGCACCTAATCCATTGCTTTCATATAATTCTGGTATGTTCAAATATTTATGTATTCATATGTACCTTCTCAGATTTCACAGAATCACAGAATTGTCCAGGTTGGAAAAGACCTTGAAGATCATCCAGTCCAACCATTAACCTAGCACTGACAGTTCCCAAATACACCAGATCCCTCAGCACTATGTCAACCCGACTCTTAAACACCTCCAGGGATGGGGACTCCACCACCTCCCTGGGCAGCCCATTCCAACGCCCAACAACCCCTTCTGGAAAGAAATGCTTCCTAATATCCAGTCTAAACTTTCCCTGGCACAACTTGAGTCCATTCCCTCTTGTCCTATCACTTATTACTTGGTTAAAGAGGCTCATCCCCAGCTCTCTGCAACCTCCTTTCAGGTAGCTGTAGAGGGCGATGAGGTCTCCCCTGTCTCTTCTTCAGACTAAACACCCCCAGTTTGTGTGTGACAGGTACATTATCACAGAAAATTAATTCAGTGTGGTTACAACATTGATGATAACAGCTGTCAGGAAATTAAAGTCTTTGGGAAAATCAAGCAGCTCTTAATTTCCTGTGTTTTTCATGTTATAACAATAGTTAAAAGAAAAAAAAAAATAACCAGCTCTGAAATAGAAATGCAGCCTAGTAAAAAGGGTTATACCTAATTTAATCCAGGATTAGTGAAATTATAGGCCCATGTTAGGTAAAAACCACTAATGAAGGATCAATATTCGCTGGAAATAAGATACAAGTAAACAGAACAAAGGAATACCTGTGTATAGATTTTATGTCCTCACCTTAAAGACATAAGGATTTCATTTTTGTATTTGATGGGTCATAGTCTGGTTCTGATTGATTGCAGCCACTCTAGAAGCACTTGCATGACCATTAATGTATTATGCTTCTCTAAAGCAAGATCTCTTCATGTTTTTGCAGAAAACTCTCTCCCTTTCTTCAAGTTATTACTTTTCAAGGGGTTTGGGTGCCTAGAGGTCCCATTGCCTTAACCCAGTATGTAACTAAGCACTTCTGAAAGCCAGCTATAAAATGCAGCGCTTGAGTTTGGATATACTGGTTTTATAATAATGTTTCTCTGTTGAAGTCAATGAAGTTACTAATTTTCATCAGCATGTTACTAGAATGTGCTCAGTGGAGGCATCAGCTGAGGATTTCAGTATATAACTGATGCAGGCAGAACATATCCAAAATCCCAGTACTTCAGACTATATCATAAAAGCAAAACATAAGTATGACTCTTTAGAAAAGGCAATACATTTTAATTTTGCACACTGCACAAATTTAGCCAGGATGTGTATAAACACATATCATTAAGGGAATTATTTCATTCAATTAGTGGTGCCACTTTGAATTTTATGACATACATAGCACACTGCCTACATATCTACTTGCAGGAAATGGTGAGACACCTTTGTGGAGTGTATCACTGGTTACCTGAAAATGTCAGCGAGTCAGGCTGACATTCCAGACATGGTGATCCTGTCCATGAATGGATAAAAAGGCAGTGTAACATTTCTCATCTGGAGACCATGAACATCTTTCTGAGATCCATCATTGAGCAAGAAGGCAGAATGGAGTGTAAAGAGGATGAGAAGGTGGTTCTTATGCACTCTGCCAAAGCCTGGCTTTACCTTTGAGTAGTACTGTAAGTCAGTGCCTCTGGAAGCCTCCTGTAAGAGTCCATAGCATCCTGTAGATGTGCAGGGACAAGTGGTGGGAACAGAAGCAATATGGAGAGTGAAATTCCAGCCAGAAATGCAGCTTTGTGATGATTCTCTTGCTGAACTGTTTTTTTAAAGTTGAGGGTTTTTCATCAATTCTTACTTTCTTACTGTGTGTCTTCAACTCCGGACATAGGTGTCTGCTAAGAAGTCCACTTTTCAGAGAGGATTGCTTTTTCAATTGTTTCTGAGATTTTTTTTTTAAAGGGTTTTTATTTTTTTCATTTCTTCTTGCTCCTCTGGCTTAAAAAACAATACCTTCTGAATCCCATCCACATTCAAGTAATTTTACAATGGTTTTATTTACCAAAGCAAAAATCTAAAATAACTTAATCTCCTGCTGCTTTGGAGAAAGTGCAGTGACAAAGTCCGTCAGCTGTTATCTCCAGGTATAAGTGGGTCTTACCTCTTTAATAGCATTTTTGCTTCAGTTTAGATCTGATATTGTAAACTCTCACTAATGTCCCTGATAATATTTCTTGCTTTAATAAAACTGAAGACATATCCCAGTCCAAAACCTAAAATACACTGTACAGATCCTTAACGGGATCTGTTCTACTGCCCTTCTCTAGAAGTGATCTGAACCCAAAGCACTTGTTTTATTCCCGTTGTTTTCTTTCCCACCTCCCTTTGTCATTCCTGTATGTCTGAAGCTGTCCTTCAGCTGCTTACATTTTTTCCAGCTGTATTTTAAGACCAGACAAGGAGATTATATGAGTCTCTACTGACAATCTTCTGCATATCTGTTTAAAGCTGTTCTTGCTCCTCTCAGCCTTGGTATCAGGAGGCTGGAATCTGAGGTGAAGACAGTCTGTTGAGAAAAGCAGATGCAATATGATCTCTATATGTAGAACAAAGGAATATTGTTATATGCTAGTCCTTCTCATTAGCTTGCGAGATGTAGGAGAAAGCTGGTCAAAAAGTTCTTTCCTACATATCCACATGTTCCATGAATGTCCACAAGTAAAATATTCAGGTGGAAGCATTTTGCTGTATATTAGGAATACAATTATGCTTCAATATCTTTTTATTGCATTAGTACTCATAGGCCATTTGGGAATCTAGACCCCCACAGTGTAAGGTGGGAAGATGGTTCATCCTTTGGAGAAGTTATATTCTGTCAAAGATGTCATCCAGAATGACAATCATCTTTGTAAAAAATCCAAATTTAAGTGTAAGTAAGAAGTGCAAAGGCTGCCTAGTATCGTGGCACTCAGCATTGTCACTGCACTGCCAGTTCGTGTCATAACAGCACATGCACAAAGCAAGGCAAAGCAAGGATCCCATCTCTGCTGAAGCTGCCCTGCCTGTCAAGATCAGCAGCTGAAATTTCCACCTAAGCTGCATGAACCCAGCAGAATCCATCTGCTGAACCATCTGTGGGACGACTCACTAAAATTATAGCCCATCTGTTGTTTCACTGCTACAAAGTTTGCCAGCTTCACCCTCGCTCCATTATTTGAATATTTTTCTTTCCCTGTGGGCCTCCTCTGTGCTCTCCTCTCTCTCCTGCTCTGTATCTTCTGTTTTGTTTTGTTAACACATTGCCTTTCCAGTCTCTGAAATGTAAAAAAGAAGGAAGTTATATTCCTA
The DNA here is from genome assembly GCF_003259725.1 of Athene cunicularia. Classification (NCBI taxonomy): domain Eukaryota; kingdom Metazoa; phylum Chordata; class Aves; order Strigiformes; family Strigidae; genus Athene; species Athene cunicularia. The sequence goes on along the minus strand of NW_020799099.1, from coordinate 11,275,433 downwards.
CTGCCCTCCAGTTAGCCATGAACAGCTTTGCCCATGGCAGAATACAGGTCTCTTATGTGTATATCATCATTGCCCATTTTCAGCTGCTCTTTACCAACACAGCTCATTGCAGTCAAGAGACCTAGGCTGTTTTACACCAGCTAAGTCCCTCACCCACATCTAGACTGTCACATGGAACTACTAGAAGTTTAGATTGTGGTTTAACTTTTCCTCAATCTTGAGGAAAGTATTTTCCACGTATTATTTACCTCTCAGATTGAAAATTCAACCAGTAGCAACAAATTGAAGGCTTCAGCAGTGTCAGCATTGACAGCCTGGGTTAGGAAGGCAGCACTGGACACCCTGGATACCACTCATGGAAAACATGGTTTGTGGTAGGCCCACATTTGCCCCCTCTTTCTGCAGTACCTACTCCAGCTGTTCCCTGCAGCCTAGACTATGGCAGCACCGTGCTTCTCTGTACAGGAACCTTACAGAGCCATTCACATCAGTGTGGGGACATGTATGCATAACCCGACCTATTCTACCGTGCTTGTGGGATGACTGAGGAGTGGGGAAGCACATTTTTAAGAAAGCATGATATGGTTTAACCCCAGTCAGCAATTAAACACCACACAGCTGCTCACTCACTCCTCCCCACCCCCCTAGTGGGACGGAAAGAGGAATCAATAACAAGTTAAACCTGTGGGTTGAAATAATAACAGTTTAATAATTGAAATAAAAATAAAATATTATTATTATAATAATGAAAAGTAAGATAAGAAGAAGAGAGTGAAATAAAACCCAAGAAAGTCCATCCTCTCCTAAACAAAGTACAACAGTATTCAGAGCTCCTTATTTTCTGATTTTAATCTCTGATATTCCCAAGTGCAGGAACATAAATTCCCATAGAAGAGGATATCTGACAGGAGAAAGCCCTTTAATCTAGCAGATGAAAGTCTAAAAAGATCCAGTGGATGGAAGTTGAAGTTAAATAGTAGCCAATCTGAAATTAAAGGCACAGGTTGTTGCCTTTTTCTTTATTTTAAGAGGATAGTTAATCATTTGATCATCTCCTGGTGGTAGGGAATCGTGAATTTGCCATCACTTCAAACTCAGACCAAAGTAAAGCAAGGGTGTGCATGAGGGAAGTGAATCAGACAGCTTTTTTGAGACATATATAATTCAATGCCTTAATTAAGAGATTAGTCTCTCTGAATCACTTTAAAGACACTGGAGTGAAAGAGAAGGTGGAGACAAGGGAGATCGAAAGCAGAAACCTAATAACTGATATAAACACTTCAGTGAATGCAGGCTATGAAAAGTAGGATAGGATAGGATAGGATAGGATAGGATAGGATAGGATAGGATAGGATAGGATAGAATAGAATAGAATAGAATAGAATAGAATAGAATAGAATAGAATAGAATAGAATAGAATAGAATAGAATAGAATAGAGAATAGAATAGAATAGAATAGAATAGAATAGAATAGAATATTTCAGTTGAAAGCCACCTACAGTAACCATCTAGTCCAACTGCCTGACAAGTTCAGGGCTGACCAAATGTTTAAGCATGTTATTAAGGGCTTTGTCCAAATGTCCCTTGAACACTGACAGGCTTCAAGCATCAACCACTTCTCTAGGAAGCCTGTTCCAGTGTTCTCTGTAAAGAAATGATTCCTAACGTCCAGTCTAAACCTCCTCTTGTGAAGCTTTTAAACATTCCCATGTATCCTATCACTGGATAGGAGGGAGAAGAGATCAGCCCCTCTCTCTTCACTTCATCTCCTCAGGAAGCTGAAAGGAATGAGTTCACCCCTCAGACTCCTTTTCTCCAAACTAGACAAACCCCAGGATGCGGTTTGCCCTCTTGGCTGCCAGGGCACACTGCTCACTCATACTGAGCCTGCCATCAAGCAGCACCCCCAGATCTCTCTCTGCAGGGCTGCTCTCCAGCCACCCCTCTCCCAATTTATACCTGTGCCCGGCATTACTGCATCCTAGGTGCAGAATCCAGCATTTGGACTTCCTAAATTTCATCCCATTAATCATTGCCCAGTGCTCCAATCGATCTAGACCCCTCTGCAAGGCATCTTGTCCCTTAAGAGAGTCAAGCACCTCCCAGTTTGGTTTTGTCAGCAAACTTGCTAATGCTGCATTTAAGTGCTGCTTCCAGATCACTGATAAAAATACTGAACAGAACTGGCCCTAGAATCGAACCCCGTGGAGCAGCACTGGTGACCGGTCATCAGCCAGATGTAGCCCCATTCATGACAACCCCTTGAGCCCTGCCGCTCAGCCAGTTCTTCACCCAACACACTGTGTACCTGCTCATCTCACAGTTGGACAACTTGTCCAGGAAGATGTTGTGAGGGACAGTGACAAAAGCCTTACTAAAATCCAGAAAAACTACATCCACTGCCTTCCCTTCATCCACTAGGCAGGTGACAATCCTGTTGTTATCCCGTTCCCCCATCGATCCTAGTTTAAAGTTCTCTCAATCAGCCCTACCAGCTTATGCCCAAAAGCAACTTCTCCCATCAGGACAGGTGGATCCCATCGGGCTGCAGTATACCTTGTGCCTTGAAGGCTCTTCCATGGCTTGAAACCCCAAAGTTTTGGCAGTCCTGCAGCCAGGTGTTGATATCCTGGGCTCACCTGTTTCTTCGAGAGTCTGCCCCCATTACTGGGCAGATTGAGGAAAACACTATCTGTGATCCTGAATTTTTTGGCATTCCTCCCAGGGCTCTGAAATCTCTTTTGAATGACCTCAGACTTTTTGTTGCAACATCATTGGTACCCATGTGAAAGAGCAGGAATGGATAGTAGTCTAAAGGTTGTGCCAGGCTCTTCAGTCCTGTGGTGACATCCTTAATTTTGGCCCCAGGGAGGCGGCAAACTTCTCTGAAAAGACTGTCCGGTCTGCAAATGGGGGCTTCTGTTCTGCACAGGAGGGAATCACCAATGACCATAACTCTCTGTTGTTCTTGGTGCTGATCTTGAGGCAGGTTTTTGTGTGAGGATTGGTCTCTCTGACCTTGGCAAGACTACCCGCATAGCTTCTTCCTCTATCTCATTATGAGCTTTGCCTACTGTACCCAGGGCCTCATATATCTATTCTGTAAGTGTATCAGAGAGTAAGGAGGGGTTTCTCTTACCACTCCACATTGTAACCTTCTGCCATCCCTCCTTATCCCTTGTAAAGCTGCCTTCATTCTGGCACAAACCCAACACTAGACCTACCTCCATAGTGACCACCTGAGTTGGCTTCCATGCATCGTCAGTGGCAGAGGACATCTCCATCCATCAGTCTCCCCCTCAGACTCTCAAATACTCAGTCTGCTCACCTTCCACCTGCAGTTCAGCCACCAAGCACAGCAGTTCATCAACCCAGACACACCTCCCACAGGCTTGCTTTCAATCACTTTCCACTTCTAGGAATAACCCTTCACACATCCCACAGACAGAAACTTGGGTGGTCACATGACTGAACAGGAGCTCTCTCTCTGTGGCTGCATTGGTTCTACCAGGTGCTTAGAAGCTCAGGAGAAGCAGAGGATACAGCCTTTTGCTGGGTGGTCATCATGTCACTGGCAGCGTCTGCCCACTGCCAGGCACGTGCCCGCTGGGAAATACATATGCTCCTCTGTTGCAGTCAGCTGAGCTGATTGTTTTAGCCTGCTTAAATCTCCCGCACTGCAGGGTGCAGTCTCTGTCCCTTTCTGCCTCTTCCATTCGGTGGGTCTGGGATCAGTTGCTTGGAGAACACCCCCGTTCAGTCACATCCATGTGTATCCCTCGTGTGTCCCCTGCTGCTTCTTGCTGCTCGCACTGCTTCAGTGTCTGTTGCAATCCTACTACTCTGGGAACTAGAACTACTCTGGAAACTCAGGATTGAAATATGGAAGGCCATGTGCTGGACAGAAGTAGATGACATGTCTTCATGGTCAGGGACACAAAATCATTGCTTAACAGCCCATACTCTGAGCCTGCACCAATCCAGAAATCATTAGTGCAAACAACATTTCCTCAGAGGCATGGATAATTATGATAGCCAAGTTTTACCTGCTTCCTTAGGTTAGAACAGGTGATTTGTACCAGAGGGTTTGTAGATTAGCATCTGGATGGGGTAGGATACAGTTTACACGAGAATATGTCTGCTCCTGCCCCAAGGAGTTGGTCTCCTTGCCACAGGATGGAAGAGAAAGCCTGGTTGGTTGAAAAAGGGGTAGTGTCTTCTTGTCCTTGGCCCATGTGCTATCCAGGAATCCCTCACCATTGCCCACTAACTCCTGTGGCATCTCCTCTCCTTGACAGGTTGAGGCATTTATGTTCTACTGAAGCAGAGAGGAACTAACTTTAAACTACTGGCAAGGAAACTACAAATTTGTAATACTTAAAAAAGGTTCACTAAGTGCTTTTTTATAGGTAGAATATTAAAAATTCATTTGGTCTCTCAAGTGAAATAAAGATGGTCAGGTGAGTCCCTTGACATGTCAGCTAACTCACAAAGCTCTCAGAGTGTTTACCTCACCTCAGAAAGGAGGAGCAGTATTGTGTCTCTATATGATACAAGGATGTGACATTCCTCAGCAAAAATAGGACAGCAAGACAGGGAGGAAATATGTGATGAATTTACTGGCTGAAAAAAAGGGGATGTAAATATAGCCAGAGGCTTCCAGATACAAAATGTCCCGTTGCCCCTTTTTGCACATGCTGAATGCAGAGAGCTTCCAGAAGGCATGTGGAAGATGAGTGTACAGGACAGAAAGACATAAACTCCCAAGAGGAAGTGTGGTTTTTCTAGTCCTTCTATATACATTTTAGTGCCAGAAAAGACTGTTGTCATTACCCATTCTGAGGTGTCTCTAATCTCTGTCTAGCAAAGTGGAAGTAAATAAAAGGTTATGTGAATGGAGCCAGCACTCCAGGGGGTGTGTTGATTCAAACTGCACTCTGAGGACAGGGAAAAGCACTTCTCTGTGTTCTGTAAAATATAAATATAAATATATATATATATATATATATATTTTTAAAGTAAATAAAATAGCTATTTGGGTCAATTTAATTGGGGGTGCTGCAAGAAACATGGGGGATGGAAAGTTTCCTTAGCTGGAGGACTGTTTCCTCGATGGGTAGAGGAGCACTGCTGTCTGATGTGGAGGAGCAAGAAGTGGGAGACAGTTGCTCCTGTAACAAAAATAATTCAGAGAGTGGATGGAGCAGCAAGCACTGTCCAATTGAAAGAAGGGACACCAATCAAGAAGTGTTAGAAAAGGCAGCTGTGGCCCTTACTCTCTCACACACAAAGAGGGATGGTAAGTCAACAAATGATGTAATGAAAAATGGTATGGTGTTGAAGCCACCAGCTCTGTAAGTAGGAGCAGCCTCAGTGGTGACAGACATTGCTGAGTTCTGACTTGGTGGCCACACATGCCTTTTATGCTACCTCCTCGGACTGGAGCTAGCACTTCTGCATGTCACTGCACTGTATAGAAAAGTGACTGTGCTCAGAGCTAGCTCAGGTATCTCTAACACACCTCTGTGTAGAGAAGCTGTATATTCAACACCCATTTGGTTTTTGGTTGGGTAATTTATAGGTCAGGATGCAGAACTGTCTTAGAGAATGAATCCATGTGCTAACTGCTACAGCCCAGGAAGACCATCTGGTAGCTGTTTGTTCTTGGCTACTTGGCTTGCTCTAGGCCATTCCTTTGACACATGTCTGCAATGTGTCAGACCTGTCTGCACCTGTGTGATTTTTGGTATTTCTGATTTGGGAAACATAGGTTGGAGGGCCAGGGGAGCCTATACTGAAATAAAACAAAACAAACATTAATTTATTATATGTTTTATTAATCTCTTTTATCTTGTTAAGGGCCCAAATGTTAGAATTTTCTTTACAAAGTGGTACTGCACCCAGCACAGAACTGTGCATCTGGACTTTTTTCTGATTGATGAAGATGAATGTATCCCATATGAGAAGACTAGAGTTGCTTAGGAACAGCTGAGTGTATTCACTAGGGCAAGCAAAGCGTTTTTCAAACCCACCACATATGCTTAGTGCTCTAAGAAAATCTAATTTGTCAAAGGTGAGGAAAATTAGAGTCAAAACTGACTGGAAGAATAAAAAGGAATGAAATTTGGGAAATTGCTTAGGGAAAAGAATTTTGAACACTCAAAATGACCCATAGCTATGACAAAGAGTGCTGGCTCAAAGGGCATCTATGTTTGAAGGTAGTGAATAGAAATCTGAAAACAGTATATAAGAGAAGAAAGAAGGTACACAGATAAAGCAAAATGCCTTACAGAGTAAGATTTAAAATGCTAAATCTCTTTGGCATGCTAAAGAAGACAGGAGGTAGCTTGACTACAATGCATAAGAACCTTTACATGGAGGAAACACCACAACTAATGGACTTTTTAATCCAATAATCAAAGTCATAATAAGAACCAATGGCTGGGAGCTGTAATCAAATGAATTCAAATTAGTATTAAGGCTTGTTTTTTACAAAGGAAAGTGATTAACCTCTAGAAAATGTTGCTAAGATGGAAGGAGGTGCTTAAGAATTGAAGGTTTCAAAACAAGACTAGAAGCTCTTAAGAGAATGTTTTTCAGGTGCTGTGTAATTCAATGCAAGTTCTTGGGCTCACAGACGAAGCTCAAGAGGAGAAGGGAGAAGTGACGGTGTTCAGAATACCTGGAGTTTGAACTACATATTCCAACTACATATGATCCTTATGAACCTGTGGTACCTAGGTGAACTGGCAGTAGCTTCCATATTCCATCTTTCTAGAAGGCACAAACTGAATAATATCAAAGTGAAGTGTTCCCACATAAAATGTTACTTGGCATAAAATACACAATCTCTTTATTACATGCCCTGTAACCGTAGCACAGCATCCATGTGTTACTGTGGACCTGGAAAATCTGGAAAATTAGAGATTACATCCCTTACCACATAGGCAGTGGTAACACTGTGAAGGGCTTTTCTGAGCTGGTATCTCAGAGCCTGGGTCATTTTATTTATGTAAGCTAATAGGAAAGGAGAGGTGGATATGAGATAATTAATGTGAGGTTTTTAAAACTTAGATGACTAGAACATTGTCACAGTTCTTACTTTCTTTTCCTTTTTGTATGACAGAAGAAATTTATTTTCTCCTGGAGTATGTCCCAATATTAGATTTTGTTGATGCCATGAAAGTCTTTGACTATAAGGAGAAAGGCTGGCACAGGTCCTTGAAAGGCCAAAATCTTGAAGACCTGCTCTGTTCATGGACCACCACAGGCTTTAGACATTTTTATGTTAACATCAGGATTACAGAGACTTTAATTAAGTCTTCTTTAAAATAGGTGTGTAGTTTTAGTGAGTTGTCCCAGACACTTTCTTTCAGGCCAATAGAGAAAAACAACTGAGGCTAATTCCCTTTGCTTTGACATTCACATAGGTATGGATTGAATCATCCTCTGAAGGTGTCAGTACAAAGGAAACCCACATGACTGGTCTAGCATAAATAATTAACTAGTAAACGTCTGGCATTAGTGGAGGTGGAAGCCATCCCGAGTGCCCAGCACCTATCTCCACCATGCATGTGTCTTACTTCCCAGCCTAACACACCTTCCATTAAAAATGTATACGATCTGTGCTACAGACAGGCAGGAAAGTTTACTCAAATTGCAGAAGTTTTCCAGGATTTTAGACATTTTTGGTGTGTTTAGCACCCTCCTGTCTATTCTGGGCACATGAGCATGTTCAGACTCATGCACACACACAAAAAAAACCAGACCCTCCACTTCCACCCAAGTAAAACCTATTACATTATAGACCAGAGACTCATCTGGGATGCCCAAGCACGAGGGTGGTTTTTTCAGTTTTTGCTTGTGATGAGGATCAGGTGATAGTTTCACCAAGACAACTGCATTCCTGAGGGAATATAATTGATTTGGAAAGCAAATACATTTCAGGGAAATTCTGAGCATCTCTGATTTGAACTGATGATTTTCTGAACGTTGCTTAAACAACAGAAGTAAATAGCTTCATACAATATGCCAACTAATTTGTCTGACAACTGATGAAGGAGGGATGGGGAGGGGGGGGGGGGG
>NW_020799099.1:11207590-11267298 GCF_003259725.1 Athene cunicularia | reverse complement strand
GGGGGGGGGGGGGGGGGGGGAATGTGGAAAAAAAATGATTCACCAGAGAATATTTGCCTTCTGTAGAAGCAGTAAAATAATGATAGATCCTAGTCAGAAATAATGTAGTCATAAAAAAAAAAAAAAAACCCTCATTGGATAATTTACTTGAAGCAAATAACGTGACCAACTCTACTCCACAGCTACAGAAAACAAATTTGCCTAATAGCATATGACAAGGCTTTCTCAGGAAAATGTATTGCTATACAGTCAGCATGTACATTCAAAGGAACTGGCATTGGGAAAAAACACCCTTCAAGCACTTAATAAAAGAGATTTTTCTTTATGACTTTCATTTAAAATACATTACAAAAATCACTTGATTCTACTTAGCTGCTGCCAGATTTTGAATAACTGACTTTCAAAGCCACCACAGTGCTGGAACTAATTTAATATATTAAGAGGAAACATTGTCAGAGCAGCATGTGGCATCAGTCACACTGCTTTGGGAGTTTACCACCATGTAAAAACTACGTCATCAGATTGTAGTGTGAGACATGGAGCTGCCCGGCACAGGGTCATTGCCACAGAAGGGGAAATCTTTGTCATTCTTACCAAATCTGCAGCAAACAGGCTGAGAGAAAGATACTCACTTTATGACTGCCAGCTGTGAGCAACACTTACCACAGAAATCCCCAAAAACTTAGTTCACCATCTGGATACATCTGAGTTCTGAGCTGAAGCTGACTTGCAGAAAACAGACTCTACAACTCGAATAGAGTTATAAAGCAGGTATGTTTACTCTGGTGCCAGGGTACAAGGGGATTTCTCCACAAAGCTTGCACACCCACCGCACATTTTACCAAAAACTTACAGAGTGTGGATATCCATATTCATTGGGTTACATAACACAAACATACATCTGCATGAGTAAGGCTGGGTTAGTTGGAAAGACTGATGTTAACAGTTTATGTTCTCTTTGCACCTGCCCATTGCCTCCTGGTGGGTGTCTTCGGGGGTGTTTGGGGGGAAGGCTCGTAGTCTTTCTCACTTTATTTTTTCCATGGAGGATGCGCAGATTCTCTTGGCCAATTTCTTGAATAACAAGAGTGTTTTTCAGATGGTTTACTTTCTATCTTATCTAAGAGGATCAACAGAACTTCTACCATTCGTATATGGCTATCTTTACTCATTAGCGAAATTCCAACTAGTTAGAGCCACCAGTTACTCAAGGACAAAAGTATAATATTTTGCTGAACACTGCAGTTCTTGGTGGATTTTCACAGTGAACTGCTTTGTTTTGATGAACACAGTAGTCCTTGGTAAAATTCCACAAAACAGCATGGGCAAGCAGGATTCTTAGCAATATTTAAAAAAATATTATAACTTGCTATAAGTAAGTAAATAAGTAGATAAGCAGTTTTCTATAACTAAATAAGTAAATAAATCTCAAGACAAGTAATCATTTCTCTGTATCAAAGCAGAGATAGTGCTTCCAAATGGTCCATGAAGTTTGCCAATGGAAATCTGCTCTTCTCTTTACTCGAGAAAGTTGAATCAGTTTCATTTTCTTATAAGTGCTGGTTGGTGGGCTGGAGGCTGTCTGGAGGGAATCCTGCCAGCAAAATACTCATTTTGTCATGAGTCTTGTCTGAAGCTTCCCCAATAGAGAAAAAAGTACTGCCCGTGAATTGTGTCCGAGGCTTCTCTAATACTGAGACACTATGCGCTACCGTCCAAATGTTCCTGGTGGCAACTGGAGCTGGACAAAAGAAAAAAGTGCAAATTCTTATTAACAAGTCCAGAGTAAATATGTCTTAACTTTCCATCTAAACATTTCAAGACATGAAATTCCTTCATTATTTCCATTAAGAGAGTAAACAAACTGCCAGCAGAAATGTTTACAGGGAGACATCTCCTCTTACACTTTGGAAATAAACTAGAAGAGGAATTTTCTAAATTCTTAGGGCAAATGTTTTGCAAATGGTAAAGAAAACTGAGCTGGATGATCTGCTGCCCTCCTTCCTGATATCTTTGTGTACAGTCTCAGGAGAACAGTCAAAGGTGGCAGCTTGTACAAGTTACTACCCGAGAGTGTGAGTAAGCATGGGAGGACTGTAGCCTTTAAGGGGCATTTTGACTTGCGGAAAACAGACTCTACAACTCAAATAGAGTTATAAAGCAGGTTTACTCCTGTTCTGGTGCAAGAGGATTTCCCACAAAGTTTGCACACCCACTTCACATTTTACTAAAAACTTAGAGTGTGGATATCCATATTCATTGGGTTACATAACACAAACATACATCTGCATGAGTAAGGCCGGGTTAGTTCTAGAGGCTGATGTCAGCAGTTTATGTTCTCTTTGCACCTGCCCATTGCCTCCTGGTGGGTGTCTTCAGGGGTCTTTGAGAGGAAGGGTCATAATCTTTCTCACCTTGTACTTTTCCCTGGAGCATGTGCAGATTGTCTTGGCCAATTTCTTGAATAACAAGAATGTTTTTCAGCTCGTTTATTCATTGTATCTTATCTAAGAGAATCAATGGAACTTCTACCATGTGTATATGGCTATCTTTACTTATGACCAAGACCCAACTAATTAGAGCACATTTTTTTCCCAAGGACAAAAACATTATATTTTGCTGAACGCTGCAGTTCTTGGTAGATTTTTCACAGTAAACTGCTTTGTTTTGGTGAATGCAGTAGTCCTTGGTAAAATTCCACAGAACAGCCTAGGCAAGCAGGATTCTTAGCAATATTCAAAAATACTATAAATAATACTATAAGTTGCTATAAGTAAGTAAATAAGTTGCTACACAATTGGCTATAAATAAATAAGTAAATAAGTCTCAAACCAAGTAATCATTTATTTATCAATTTCCATTATTTATTTATTAATGGGTGCAGATGTTGATTTTCAGGTCTACATAAAGGACACTGGAAAATGTTGTCAATTCCAAGGGACTGTTTGTCATCTATCGATTTGCTGTAAATCATTCTGATTTGCATTAAGACAATTCCTAGACAAAATTTTGCTCTCCTAGCTGCTTCTCCAGATTCACGTTAAGCAAAGCTTATGCAAAAAACCCGCAGATTTGTTTATTTATGAAAGTATTCAATTCCTGAACTCCTTGGGCTTTTTTACAGAATGTTTGTGTAGGTTTCAAATAGGTTTTATTGCTATCATCCTAGAGTTGAAACCCTCATCAACTAGTCCAAACAGGCTGTGAATTCTGTGGTGAGCAGCTTCAGCTCAGTGAACACGAGGCACTGTTATTTTACCGTTAAAAGCCTGAGATGCTTTTGTCTTAGGAAAATACAAATATCCTCTAGGTTTCATGACTTCAAGGCTGTTTTTGAAGCCAAAGTCTTTTGCCTATCGGAGAGTTGCACCACTTCAGTAGCAAACTAGGACATAATGTGAAGGCCTTTTAAAAAACCGAAGTGATTTATGCAGAAGATTTTTCACTAATCCCTCCTCAAATACTATATTTTTGAGAGACTTGTGGTGAAAGTAAGCTCTTATTACCCGCAAATATTTGTACAGTGTGAATACAGCTATAAAGGCAGAAGTGTCAAGTCAATGATTAAATGGAAAGGTTTCTAGGCAAGAGTATTTACTCACTGGAAAATGAATCCTGAGGCTTTGTAAAAATAAATGACATGATAGAAACACAAATGGCACAGAAACTCTGTTAAGTATCAGAATTTGCTCCCAATGCACAAATCTCTTTGCCCACTGAGAGTGCTGTTCTGTTTGTTGACCTTTCCTGCAGCTCTTAATGTCAAAGTGAGTGCAGGGCTGATGACAAAATTAGCCAGTGATTAGGTGCTGGCCATTCTGGTGAGGGCAAATATCTGGTCGGTAAGTTTTAGTGCAGGAAATCTGAAGCCAGAATTTTCAAAGACGAGACTTTAAAGTGAAGTTTCACAGTGTCTATTTAACTTTAAGTGTAAGGGTTGTTTTGTGCTCAGCCCTTCACAATTAGGTCACATATTTATTATATTTATTTATGAAACTGTGTGGGAGTTCTTCAGTAACAGTTACTATAAGCCCTTCAATTTTATCCTTGGGAGCATGAAGGTAGCTTTTCTCTTCAAAAATCTTACTGTGGTACAAATCTACATGGAACAGAGAACATGATCATGCTGCCCAGTATTCTTTCTAATTTGGAACATTTGCACTCAGGAGCAAAACAATCCATTTGGATCCAGAAGCAATATTTCTCAGATTCCTATGGAAAGTTATTCTCAAATTTAACAGCCAAATGGAGTTGTAGGATGCTAATAGAGATCCATCACTGTTATTGCTGAAACAGAGTAAGAGCCTCAAACACTGCAAGAGACTGAAATATTTTCAATGAAGCTGTTGGATATTTTTTTTTTTTCCCCAATGCTGCTGTATAATTCCTCTACAGGCATAGAATTAAGGATAAAATCCTGCAGGATAGTGGGAAGCAAAAACCCCACCCTGTGATAGTTATTTGTACCAGATCTAAGTGGGGTTTTTTCTCTCATTACATAGAAATGTTTACCTCAGAGCTCATTGCTGTTAACGTAAGCTAACATATCAGTTCTCTGAACCCCTTTAATAGCTAATGACTGGACACAGACTGCTTCAACTTCAGCTGAAACATCCAGACTAGCTTCTTTTGTCTCTGTGTCAGCAGCAGGTTTGTGAAGTAGTACTGGTGACTAGTTAGTTGTAAACTAGGAGTAAGTCTTACATTATCAACTCTTCTCATTTCTACCATGACTGCAGCCCTTACCTGCTGCATGAGTGTATTTTAAAAACTTGGCAGAAAAACAAAGTAATGAACAGACTGAAAAATTTTCTATATTTCTGTGATTTCCTGAAATTGTGAGCCATTTTATCATTCAGAAGGGGAGCCTCTGTACCTTAGTAAGTCTGTTTCTATGACAAATGTCAACTTTATAGCTTAATCTGTCTTCTCTACAAGGTTGTTAGGGAGGAAAAAAAAAGGCAAAAGCAAGTAAGAAGGGACAAAAAAGCATTTCTAAATGTGGAGGGAAATGCAGTTCTCCTTCCTTTCGGAATCAAAATGTTCATTCTTACTCTATTCCCTGAGTCACTTTATAAAAGGTAAGGTACCTATAAAGCTTTACCTTTTTACTGAGAACAGTAGGTATGTATGCAAGTTATGTAATGCAAGAAATATTTTATATCAAAAGGAAGCCAAAGTGTTGTTTAATAGGAAATAGGCAAGATTGTTTAAAAAAAAAAAAAAAAAAAAAAAAAAAAAAAAAAGGGATTAGCCAGAATGGTTTCTGAGGAGAGGTTTGTTCTTTGGTTATTAGCGAAAGTAGGATAGCAGAGTAAACAAGTGTGGATCAGGGCACTTAAGATCCTGCTTTTACCACTAGTCTTGAATTACTGTGTGACATATCCAATCACTTTGCCTGCCCATGTGTTATTTTTCCTCCCAACTATTTGTCCCTCTATCCTATTTAAACTGTAAACTCTTTAGTCTGAGAATTATATATTGCTGTAGATGTTGTGTCAACAGATTCCACCTTTTTATTAGTCCCTTTGTAAAGCACTGGTGTATGAATCTCCTCTTCTTTTTGGATTTGGTTTGGTTTGGGTTTTTTTCAATATGGGAGAATTAAAAATAATTGCAGTAATTTTATTGGCACTTTTCAAAATAGTCAGCTCGTGATACCAAGCTAAAATAGTAGGGAAAGTCTGTACAGAAAGGTATAAGGAAGACTGAAGTAACTGTAGGAAAAATATAATGAAGAATGATAGGTTTTGACTCTAAATACACTGTTTTAGCTATTCAAGCTGTTAGTATTTGTATGGTCTGTAATTACTTGGCACTGTTGCAGGAATAGGTCAAATTCTTCCTACAGTAATAATTTTGACTGAATTTCACTCACATTTAGGTGGTTAAAATTACATCTAACTCTTCTTATTGAGATTCTTTTGAGTAAATGGTAGGTATCGAATAGCATTCCTTTTTTCTCATGCTAAAAATGGTAATCTTTTTTCTCGTGGTTAAAAAAAAAAAAAAAAAAAGTCACAAAAGAAAAACTTGAGTTTGGTTTTGCCTTCCGTAACAAACAACAAAACTACAAGGAAATGTTAAAGTCCAGAGTAGCTCAAAAAAAATTCTTCCACTTTAAGAGTTTTCCAAATGTCATGCTGATCTTGTTCTTACAAGAGATACCTTTTATTCTCTTCTTTCTTATGATCTGCATTATTCGCAAAAACTCTTCACTGATGCCTCTTGCAGATCAATAGTAGAAAACCAAACACTTTGTCTTCCTTGATAATCCTATCAGATACTCATTTATCTCTTTTTTTAACTTGTATCTGTGGAGAAGCCCTTGCCTCTGACATCTCTATAAAAGGACGCTTCAGTCCTGAAAACATTTTTTTGTTTTAATCTGATCTTTTTTTTCTGTTAATTTCCTTCACAAGTCTTAAGGGTGAATATCCTTTTCCCATGATCTCCTATAATGTTAGATTTCCATCATTACACGTGATTTCCCACAGTTAGGAGATAACATGAGAATGAATGATAGTAATATTGTTACTCTTGAGAAACTATTTTTAAAATTCTTACTGAACTGCATGAAATTGTAAATGTTATAGGAAAAAATATCCAATGAGCAAGGCTCAGAGACCTTGTACTCTAAATCAGTACATAGTTTCTCACAGTTTAATCCATGAGCCATTCCTAGGATAATTCAGCAAATGAATCATCCTAGGAAAACTGCCTCTGCAGTCTCACCTGGGCAGTGCTGAACAACAGCATAGTTTGAACCTATGCCAAGATCTGCTCAGCTACTTTTGACCCTCACAGCACAGCCTTAGATTGTGAATAAATTACTTACAGCAAGGGCTTCTTACATTCCTCTGCATTGGAGTTACAGGAAAATTTCTAAACCACCAAAAGATCAACATTTCACTGTGCATATGGAGATTTGTAGCTTTGTCAATAGGAAGAGGGAAGTAGCTTGTCTTAGCAGCATATTGTTCCCTCATAGTACTTCAGAGCAAATAGCTGAACAGCGTGACAGACACCAGTGTTGGAATTCAGACTCGTCCTTAAAAACTCAGTGGCAGTACTGCTGTTGGTTGCAGCAGACCTGAGACTGTTGGGAGAGCCCTTGCTTCCACCAGTAGCATCCCTCCCATGGCCACACCATGCCGAAGGAAGGAGCAAAGATCAGGGGAACAGAGAATGGTTTTCTCTCTCTCAGGGCCACAGCCATTTAAATTGGGCACATTGTTTCACCACACTGGGGAAAGACAAATTTAAAGCCAAGACTGCCAGAAGTGAAGAAGTTTATCCGGTACTGATCAGCAGAGGTTTGTAAGAGCAGCTCCAGGCCGTTGTTGATTTAGCTGGGTATTGAATTCTGTTTCTGTTTAGCAGAGGGGGCTGGGGTTATAATCTTAGCCTGCTGAAGGATGCATGTTTTATTCAAAACCTTTCATGAAAATCTGTCAAATAATTTGCTCAAATCTGTGACTTGTTAAGTTACTTCTATTAGCTGGGGTTTTAATAAGAAGAGCACCTTTTATTCCAAAAATAACACTCAATAAATTATTCAGTAAATAACATTTGGCTAGCTCTTGCAGCACTTGAAAGGAACCTGTAGCAAAGCAAGTGAAATTAAACTAACCTTCAAATGAGCCTGAATATTGCAGACTATTCCAGCAACAAAAGTGCTTTCTGTTATTCTCCTTTTCTAGTTTACACATAAATTGAGAGAGGCATTTGGAGATAAGACTGAAATCAGCAAGCAGCCAACGCTCAATATCATTTCCTCCAGACGTTGCTAACTTAAGAGTAATAATTTCCGCCTTTTCCCTTTCTGTTATAATTACTGCTTTATAGGAAAAGTCATCCAATTGTAGCAATAAAAATGAAATCTGTGGCCATCTCAGAGCACTATATGACTGCCTTTCTGACTGTCTTGGCCTTGGACTCTGTAGGACTCTTCAAAATGACTTCAAATATTCTTGCTTATTACCTTCCTCTGAAGCTTCTGTGGAATCACAGTAGAACAGTGTAACCCTTCACAATGAAAGGAAGGAAATTCTGCTGAAGGTAAAACATATGGAGCATGGTTTGTAATCGGATCTATCCAACCCTTTTGGTTTGTTTTCAGTTCAGAGCAAAAAAATCCACAGATCATAAAAACCTGAACGTGTTGAATTCTATTTCCCCAAACAACATTACATTCTCCCAGACTGTTCTTGCTTCAGCTCATGCAGAAAACCCACTTGAGATTTTTAACACTGGAAGCCATCCATGGAGGTCATCTATAGCTCACACTTGGGAGCAGACTGTTGTTGCCTCCAGCAAATTTAGGGGGAATGGTGTGGGCTTACAGACAAGCTTCTTCACTGAGCCTTCTCTACGTTGCTTTCTGTAGACCCCACAGCCAGGTAAGCATGACATCATCTGCACTTTATTTCCCTGGTCTCCTGACACGCCTTCATTCTTTGAGCTAGCTCCTGTTGAAGGAACTAATGAGGGCAGCTAACCCTCACCCTTTTCTCCTGGCATCTAGCAAGTAGATGGCACTCCAGCCAAGTTTTCTGCATCCAGATACAGGTAAGCACCTGCACATGCAACTTGCTCCCTTCCACATCTGCAGAAGAGTAGATGTTGAGGTCTGCAGCTCAGTACAAAAGTAATTTTGGTGTAGTTCCCAATTAGCAGGGGTAAAGGCTTGGTTCACACCCCTCCCTATAAAGAGATATCTCCGCTAGACCCACACAAATTTCTGTCTAACCTTTTGGAATTGCCCCCACAAGTACAGAAGAATAAGCAGTCATCTAAATATGGTTCTACGAAACAGTATTCCCATCTGCAGTGACTAGCTGGTAAAAGCACTGGGCTTGTTCACCCATGAGTTATAGGGACTTAAACCATGCCTTGCACTTAAATTGGCTTATGGACTTTATAGCCCATTTCCCACTCCTATAAGAATGCAGAAATATGTTGAGGCCTGTGCTGTGGAAATTGCATAGTGAATACCTTTTCTACATAATAAACAAAGACAACTTGATTTTCAGGCTGGTTACTGAAGTATGTTTCAGATTTATAAGCTGATCTGTGACATTTACTTCAGTCTTAAATTGGCAGTCACCAACGAGTGAGGTGAAGCAAGTTTACTCCTACAATAGATGCATATCTTTTGTTAGGTAGTTTTTCTTCTGAACAAGAAATTGTTTGGCAGTATTTCTCAGGAGGGAGACAAAATATCCTCCTCACATGCAAAGATTAAAAAAACAGGGAAAAAAAGAAGAAAAACAGTCTCTTCTATCAGAGATTTTTACTATTTGGAAACTGGGAGGTGAGGAGGGGCATAATTTATTACATCCATTAACAATGTCATAGAAACAAATAAAATAATGGTCTGTATTCCTCAAGGAAAAATATCACTGATTTTTAGCCCAGATAATTGTTATGCTATATGTGTGAAAACAGCACAATTCACATTCATGTACCGGAAAAAATAATTAGGAATTGGAATGGTTTATTGTGTCTGTGATGCATGAATTTGCTAGAGCTGTTGACTTTGTCATTATTTCCATTTCTTTCAGAGCAACAATCAATTTCCAGAATCAGAAAATAGTGTAAATATTTCTTCTGTGAGTGAAGGGGTTTTTAAGTGCTTGAGAAATTGTTACTGAGATTTAGAAATAAATAAAAAAAAAAAAAAACCAGCACCCAGCTCTTTATTTGGTTGGCATTTTTCCAGATTACTTTAGAATCCCAGTTATGCAACTTCACAATTGGAATTAACCCATCATTCAACATCTGAATTTATTTGTAAAAACAGGCAGAAATCCTCCTTGAAAATGTTTGGGGGAGGTGTTCCCCTGTTCTTACTGGCTACAGAACTACTTGGCTAACTGTTTAAATTTAAAATTGCTATTAAAATATCATAAAACAGAATTGGGGGGAAGGGTGTTACAGCTAAAAAATTTTAAGATACTTAGTTGCAAGTATCATAGCATTGCAGCAAGGATCACTGCTCTACAGCAGTAAAGTAAGAATGTCTTTTAATCTGGGATTGGAAAAAATGTTTAATTATCCCTTCTTCTAGTCAAATGACAGGGTATCCTTGGAGAATTTCACTACATTTTCTTGCTTCACTGACTGGTGCACATGATGAGATCATGTTCTGCTGCTTCTACATTCCTGATAGGCATTATCCTTCTGGAAATGTCTTTTACCGTGAATTTGAAGAGCTAGAAGCATCAGCCATTCAGGAGGCTGAATGGTGTGTAAACTGGAGGCTGTTTGGTGGCAGATTTTAGTGCAGAAAGCACATTTTAGGGGCACATATGTGACTGGGTGGGGTCATTCTGAACAGTGTCACAGACTGTGTACCAGAATGTAATTTTTGTACGGGAGGAGCAGTGGAAAAGAGGAATATTTCCCTCCTGACAGAGAAATATTTCAATGTTGAAGAGGTGAAAAATAGTGAAAAGTGAAGGGAAAGTGAAATAGTGAAATAGTGAAATAGTGAAAAGTGAAGTGAAATAGTGAAAAGTGAAGGGAAAGTGAAAAATACTCTTGGGATTTATCAGACATGGTGTTTCCTTTCTCCCAGTCCTCATTCCTTCTCTTTCCTCACTGCCATTCATATCTAGCTATGGTCCATAAATGGTGACCTTTCTCGCAGTTGTGGCCAGAGCTCCCATGGCAATGATTGGGCTTCTACCTCCCATTTTTCCCAGAGGAAGCCTTCTATAAATTACATGTATGCCAGACTAGCCAAAGCTTTGCCAGAGGCAAAACGAGAAAGGTCTTGTGCATTGGACAAGTAGTTCTACAGTGGGTGGAAGTGCTGGGAGAAGTCACTTCTTCATGGCAAGGTATGGAGACAACTGGTAGTTAAAATGTGCAGCTGAAATTTTAAAGCTTTGCCCAGGAAAAAAAAAAACAATCTGAGTGTTTTGTGGAAAAGGAATTAATAATTTGAAGAGCCTTCATGTATTAATTAAAAGGAGAATACAGGGTGGCACAATGGACAGAGACAATTTATAAAAAGATTTCTGTATCTCAGTCAGGCAAGTCCCTAGCAAACCCATATGTTAGCAAAATACACATATTTCAAATGCAAACACTCAAGATGTATTTTATCTTCAAATACTTCATACATTTTCACAGCTAAGGAAATGTCCTATCCAAAAATGCTAATAAAATCTTTGTGCCATTGCCATAAAAGTTTAAGTTAGGTAACAATGTGGCAAAACAATTCCCAGGGGAATATGAGAAACCATCTGTTCGGGCACTCAGCAGGAACATGAAGGGGAGGGGGGCTGGGGGAGGGAGGGATCTCCAATGAAGTCTTTAAAAGCCTGAAGCAATGGATGCATATAAAGTGGTGTTACTGTTAAATTCTGGCAAAAGTCTACTTCAGAGTTCTTCGATAAGATAATATGCTGCTCTCCACATAATCTTGTAGATTTTTCTATGGCAGAAAATTATCAGAAAATATATGCTCCTCAGTATCTTTTTCTTGCCTGCAATTCATCCTCACTTTGGCAATCAACTGGATCACTGATTCCACATTCTTCATGTGGAAAAATGTATTTAATGCACAGCAGAGCTCACTTGTTGCCTGTCTTGAAGAGCATGTGGCAGAGAATATTGATACACCTTGGCCTTTTTTTTTTTTTTTTTCTTTTTCAGGGTCATTTAAGGACTTCTTCGCATGACCAACTGTGGTGCAAGCTAAAGCAGAAGTCTTCATCATATTTAGCTAATGTTTATTATGTAAGAAGCTAAGAGGGACAAATAAATGTTTAACACTGAGAAGTGGAAAAATATGTCAAAGAGCTGTTAAATTTAATGATTTTCTGGGGTTATTTGGAAATACAGATCCAATATCAATAAGTACAAATTAAGTTCAGGTACAAAGTGGGAGATAAAACTTCTGCTTCTTCAGAAGAAACAACAGCCTTGCAAGGAGACAAAACATCAACCAGCAGCAGGAGCACTGATCCAAGGAAGAGACTTGGGTTTGATCATTTGGGTTGAGAATTTGTGTGGCAAATATGAAATTCTAAGTATGATGTATTAAAAAGAAGCTTCAGTTATTATTGTGCAGTCCCTTTGATTTAAGCTTGAAGTAGCTGGCAATACATAGGATCTGACATAGTGTTTGCTGGAGCCTTTAGAAAGTTCATATAGAAAGATAATACTTCTGCCCTGCAGTTCGTGCTGAAAGTAAACATTCTTTCTGTGCTGCGCTTGGCCATATCCTGCAAGGTTGTGCATCCCCTTCCCAACCCTCTCTGATTTTTTTCAGAAAGCCTCATCTTAATGTGGATGGTGACAATCATGATTATCCCACCTCTGCTAAGCACAACGTTAGACAACACCTTCACAGGCCTGTGCAAAAAAAGAATTGTACCATATTAAGCTTGCAGTATCTCTCTACAAGTTATACATGAAGAAACTAGTCTTTGTTTCTTCTGCCCAGGCATTGATGTACATCATAAATATATTCATTAATTATATATATAGCCCCTGATTCAGCAGAGAACTTACATAAATCTTTTAACTCTAAGATTGTGCTTAAATTTAAGCACAGGGTTAAGTGTTGTCCTGTATCATAGATTTTGCAGGAAGCATTTCTCTACTTGTCAACAGGATAGTTTATTCTTGGGTTTGATAGGTCACTAAATTATGCACCTTCGTTTTCAACTAAAGCAGTTTTGTCTGGTCACCACTTAAATACTGCTATAAGTGCAAATGTATTTTCTTTTGAAGCTTAAATATTAAAATATTGTTCTTTCCTCTCTCATACACATCTTTATTGTCAGGAAAATACTAATCAAACTTTCCTACTGATCTGCTCTTTGATGGCTATCACCTGGAAACACACTTAAATTAAGAATTTTTTGATTTCTAACAAATGAATAGTCTCAGTGAAGTTTATAGGAAAATATTCTGGTTTAAACCTAGACAGATGTTAAAGTACTTTACTGAAAGTGGATCTGCTTATGTGAATTGTGAATTTTTTTGCGGTCCAGATTTTCAAAATCATTCATGCTCTATCAGCTTCTGTTTAGAAAGATAAGTGAAATGTCCAGAAAGCAACAGTTGTTTTTTGGAGACTCTCTAAGGTTTTTAAAGTCTCACAGAAATTGTTCTGCCAAATATGTTCAAAAACCTGATCTTAATATTAAGTCCATTGTGTGAGCACTGAAGAATGCTTTGAGTCCTAACCAGCGAAATGGTCCCATATCGCCGCTCTCCCAAACTCGGGGTGTTGTTTCCTCCTCTTAACACTTCTGTAATTCATAAGATACTCTCCTAAAAAGAAGGGTAGTAACTTGACGGTTAGTAAACAGAGTTAAAATCCTTTCCATGCAGTGTCTATGTAGAGATCTGGTGCTCTTGTTTGGAAGCCTGGCATGGATTAATTTCTGTTTGTGTACAACAGCGGTGAAACTAAAAGAAAACCCACAGCTCCATCACATTGTGAAAATAGGAGGCAAGCTCACTCTTGAGACTACTCAAGGTGAATAAACAGAAACATCTTGCGTATGAGGAAGGGATGCAGAGATCCTGATGTCAGAGTTGTCCGTCTCTACTTTTCATCTTATCCCAAGATAGTATTTGCTAGAACTATGATATTTAGTGAGAAGTAATTGTGATAGTCTTACTGCAGGGGCTGCATTCCTTTGCCACTATGACTAGTTTGAAGTGGGGTTGTACACAGCATACACCATGCTGACATATGCAGCGAACCATACACCTAGAAGCTTCACAGTTTGAACTTTCATAACTTCCAGATTGACCCTTTCTGTCTAGGTTAAAGCACATTGACTTACAGAAGGGAAAAGATTGGTTCAGTGTTTTTTTTTTACACATGCCTATCCCATAACACTACCCACATCAACAATGTAACGGAGACTTTGTTGTGAGCATCAAATGAATTTGTTCTGAGAGGTACCTGTGGGTTTGTTGGTAGGATATACATTTATACTTATAGTCATAGGCCCTGTAATAGAAGAAAATTACTTTAATTAATTATGTTTGCTCACATAGCCTGGCCAGGGGATTTTGTTTAAATTTTTAGCATTCTCCCAGACATTGTGGAGGTGAAGCATTTTGTGAAAGAAATTTGAGAGTCCCTGAGATTCAGTTTACTAAGCAAATAAATGAAGGTTAAAATTTTTCTTCCCACTATCTTGGATCTGTAGGTTGGATGATGAGAGATGAAACCTTCTTGCATTTTGCAGCAGCTGGTAGTGCTAAACAAAATCAAGACTGCAAAAACAGTGCCTTACTGTATTCTCCAGAAGAGAGGCAAAGTTTGGTTTCTTTTAGCACCTCTTCTATTCTCAGATGTCTCTCTGTAATATTTGGGTGATAAAATGGTTGAATGATCACTCTGTAGAAGAATACAGTGATGAGTTTTATTAACTGTCAACAAGCATACTGCAAATTAGTCAGTTATTAATTGATTAATCACCATGGAAGGGGCACTTACAACACAAGGAATTTATAGCTCAAGAGGCATAAACAGGAAAAATCAGTCATGGAGAGAAGTTGAGAGGAAAGGGGCTATTTGGTTATTATTGCTAGATGAGTTCTGTTCAATGTATTTTTGGTTAAATTTTACTCTCCATATACTACTGCTACATACTCACTGATTTTACTGTTACAGAGGGCAGAATCCAGTCTTCAGTTTCCTGGCTGGGCAAGCTGCTTTCTATCTTTCATGACCTCTTTTTTTTCTTTTTTCTTTCTTTGTGTACTGGCTGGTGAGTTACCTGTTGTTAATAGCACAAATGATCAAAAACATGTCCTTGCTAAAGTCAGCCAACAAGCTGTTTATGACTCAGAAAAGAAACCTTCTGGTTATTTGGCTCAATTGGAGCCATATGGACTATCTACCTCCCAAGAGCAAATGGCAATGAGTCAGACAAAGAGACTCCCTCCCCCAACACTAAGCTGGAAAATGTTGACCTAATTGACAGATAAAGGATCTGGCAGGTTAAATGGAACAGAAACTGATAGAGCCACTGCTTAAAATGCCTTTTACATCTAGGTTTAAGCAAACAATAGGAAGTCCCAATAAGAAATGAAATTATATTAATCTATTTTATGAAAATGACAGAGATGCTACAATTACTTACATTGTGCCAGCCTTTGTACATAGGTGTATGCCAGTGTAGTTTCTTGTTGAATAATAGAAATCATTACATGAAAAAGAAAAAAAAAATAAACAAAACACTTTTGTATGAACACAAGCAAGCCTCAAGGGTTACAATAGATAAAGCTGGTATAATCCACATACCTACAGCAGCTGCAGAAGAACCTTGCTGATGTACACAAGATGAAGCCATTTGCATAGCAACTTGTACTCTAGGTACCACATACACTACCACCACTTTCAAGGTCAGCGATGTATGAATTGCACAAGAACCTATCCATGATAGATATAGTTTCTTAGGAACTTCCCTTAATAGTAATCCAACTGTCCAGCTAAGGGTTGAATTAGAACTCCTTTCCTAGCACTAGCTTGCAGATTTGAGGCATTTGGAGGCCCTTCTTCATGCTTCAGATACTTGGATTGATTTTTAATTCTCAGGCCAAAAAGCTTTTCCTTTCCACCTCTGAGCCTTTTTGAGAGCCTTATAGACAGTATACTATTCATGCCTTAGCTCCTGCAGGTGCTGCTGAAACAAAGTGATTTTTACAACTCCATCTTCTTTCCTTGATGTTTGCCTACACTCTGTATTTGACTCCAATAAGATTGTTGTGGCAGATGCCTTGATAAGTTCCTATTGCAGCCTGTTTCTTTTCTGATCCAGCATTAAAGTAGCTTCTTTCTTTTTTACAGCACTTTGGAAAACTCCTCTCACAAATTATGACATGCATATTTTATAAAGCAACTTGGTATGCTAAAATATGCACAAATTAGCCTGATTTTGCCTGAAGGCATCTGTCCAAGTGGAAATGAACCTTCAGAAGTTCATTACTTGCAGTCTTACAAGTGCTGTTCTGTACACAGATATGGATGCAGAAATCATGGCACAAAGAGGCAGAAGAAGGCCTTTTCGGTTTGGTTGGGCTTTTTTTAATCAAAAATCACATTGGGAAGGTATAAAACCCACACTTGTTTTGGTGCAAAGATAACATCATGCCCAGAACTTGGACTCTGAGTTGATTTAGGTGGGGGCTGACCTTGAAAGAATTACAGTGTTCAAATTCTGCTGTACCCAGAAAAAAGATTGAGATCCTGTTAGGTGCAGAGCCCATATTTGAATGTGAAACTGTCATTTATACATTTTGGAGTTCAGCTGGGTGTTCTGCTCTTGATAAAACAACCACAGAGAAAAGTGCAGAGCTGCAGTGAACATGTGAACTATGAAGGTTGAACATAAATATGTAAATTGGTGATCAGTGAAGCGGAAAAGCCATCCTTATGGACTGCTTTCCCTTCTATTGTACTGAGCACCATGAAGGGCCCCTTCTGTTTAGTCCATGCTTCCTGACTCCCAAAGGGGCTGGAGTCCACTGGGAGAACATTGTCACATGGATAATTCCCTCACAGCATCACTCATTATAATCGAGTCCTACAGTATAAGGTACAAGAAAAATGTTCTTTCTACTTGATTTGTTCTTCAGTCAGTGAAGAAACAGCCCTGGATCCATAAGCTGCACAAGTCAGTGAGTATCTTGCTGTTAACCAGGCTTTGATTTCTCCTCACTGCCATCTAGACTTTCTGAAAAACGCCCAGAGGTGATGCACAAAATAAGGAGACACAGGCCTGATTCAGCTGTGTAAGGATAGCGAAGCACAGGCAGTGAAATAATAGCCATCACATTCAGAGAAGACAACACAGTGCTTAAGGCCACTGAAATGAATTTTCCTGAATTGTTCTGTGAAGAGTTTTGGGTGCAGTATTCTAATATGCAAACCTACTTGCCCTTTTATTTTATTTTTCTTCTCCTTTGAAAAGGGAGTGAAACAGTGCAGAAAAAGCAGAGACATGATAACTATAAATCAAAACAGGAAATTATCAAAAGATATAAACTTGTGTTTCTGTAGACAGGGGACAGTGGTAGGATTACACTTGAAAAATACTAACATGATGTTCCACATCATTGTTTAAAAATGAACAATAACTTCTTGTATCCTATGGTCTATTTGCTTAATTCCCCAAAAGGGTTATTTCCCAGAATATTTTCAATGGTACTTGCACTGATGATTTCTTGTCAAAATAAGTTGGAGAGAAATTTGTACAGGGGAAGGGAAGAATATTAGAGGATGGGATCAAAACCACTGTGATGGGTTGCTACCCCCATAAACTTGCCATGGTTGAGGAGGCAGCAATTTGGAAAAGGTAGAGTGGTCAGAGTCTGTAATACTCAGAGACAAGCACCTGAGTGTCTCCCAGTACTTACTCAGGGAACCATATTGTCCCATCTCTAACAGCAGACAACTTTCCTGTTCAAGTTGTGAAATATTCCTGTTGATTTCCATGTTCTGCCACAGGCCCATTCTGGAACTGTAACTATGGCACTTAGTCTTTCTGAGCTATTATCTGCATACTGCAAGGGAGGTTAATAAAAACATACTTTGCACAACACAAAGTTATACAGTTTCATTTTGTTGGAGATCTCCCTGCTCATTGCAGGGTGGGGTTGGACTAGATGACCTTTAAAAGTCCTTTCCAACCCAAACTATTCTACAATTCTATGATTATGGCAGGGCACAGATACTAGTCAATGGGGGCTGTATGTGGATCTGGAAAAGACAGTGTAGGATGACTGTAATGTTGCTGGATTTCTGCTGTATATCACAATCTGTGAATAAGAGCAGATGCAGAATTGCCACATCAGCCCACTGAATGCTGTCAGCGCTAATGGCATTGTGGATGCCTTTAGCTAAAGTAAATGAGATTCATGGTTAAACACTCACTTGGCATTCTTCTATGGTTCATGCCATAGGCCAAGCCATTGAAGCTCCCAGTCCAGGGTTGTACTGCTGGCTAAAGTTGTAGGATGATATTACTGGGTGGCATGATGTCAGCTTAACTCTGTGCAGAGTATTAAGTGAAATGAGTGTGTGAAAATAAGCCACATGACACCCATTCATTTATTCTTCAGCAGGTTACTTCTGTGGAGAGCAGTGAGTCAGTCCCAGCAACTAATCACCTGTACAGTTTGGGCTGAGTCCATATTTAATTCCTGAACTACAAATTCTGCCTCTATTTTGGCAGATGAACATTACAGCAGATGTCAAATCAGATGTGTATCATTTCTGAGTTCTGAATCCAGGAGTAGTGGCACGTTATCACTACATGAAGACTGGCTGTTGCGGAGAGCTGGAATCACTGGATGGTAGCACTCGAATTAGTCTCTTTGGTCCACATTTTAATCCAATGAGAGCAGTCTGACAAAAGTCAGTTGGCTGTTTTCTCGTTGCCTGTCAAATGACCAAGAAATCAGCTGAAATGTCCCAGAGACATGGCAGACTCTGTATGGGCCTGCAGTGCCATGTGTAATAAATTGTCATAGCAAATCGTTGAACAACAACAAAAAATCTTGAGGCACTTTCCTCTCAAGGATTTTTTTTTTCCCTAGCTCTTTTGCAATTATGGCCCTTCCACATCTATACTTTTAGCAGGTGCATTCAAGATCTTCCTACATCATCTAAGTAATGGCAAAGACAAAAATTAAAAGTAAAGCACACCCCAAGCTTCCTTGTCCTCTATTTAAGCATTTATTCTTTCTTTAAGTAAAAGCATGATGAAGAATTTATAAAACAAGGCACAAAGTTCCTAATCTGAGAAAGTACGTCCTCAAGTCTTTTCCTAGGTAGCACAGCACCCAAGAACATTTTATCAGCATGATTTAAGCACATATTTAATGGATTTTTTTACTTAAATGATGAATATATAGTTTAATCTACTTAAATATGAATATATAGTTTAATCTTTTCCTCAAAAACCACCGTGATCCAGAAGGGTAAATGTGTTTATATACTATGGAATGAAAATAATATTTACATTTACATGTGCAAGGTGATTTATAAATATTCTCTGACTGCATTCAGTAGCTAAACATTATTCTCCATTTTGTTCAAGCTAGTTTATAAACATAGAGCGTCTTGTTAACTAAAGCGCCTTAGTTGGCATCTCTATAGCTAATCAGCTATGAGGAAGGAGGTTGGCAATGTAGTTGTACATGATAGGCATGTTTGCAGTAAGAATGTATGTCGGTACAGATAGAACAGGATACCTGTTCTACATGTATTTTCTACGTAGTACTTGTATGAAGATATTTGTGCGACTGCTATATCAGTGAAACTGTTTTGGTGCATATTAAACCTGTGACTAAGTGACTAACTGTACACGAAAGATACAAAATCTTCATCACATCAGCTACAGTGTACAGTCCGTACAGGTATGTTAAAAAGGATAAATGGGAGTTTTGATTTGAGTTAAATTGACTCAGCTTTTCACAGTTTACCAAGATGTGCAGTATAGTTTGTCCTTTTGACCCTAGTGGAAGCCTGGCCGTCAGGTTGTTGAGATGGAAGATGAAAATACTGGGTTTTGTGTCCCTGCGTGCAGCGTGCAGCTGTGCAAGACAATGTTTGTAGTCAAACTCACAGCATGTGTGTACAAGGGAGAATTTGCAACCTTGATATGAAAGTCTTCAAAAGTAAACGGAAAGGTCCATCTGAGGGCTGGTTCTCTGCTGCTGGTTCAGAGAAGGACAGAGAAAGATGCAAGGTATTTGTCAAGATTTCCCTCTTTCTGGTGGGGTTGAGGCTAGTCAAAATAGGGCTGTACAAAACCACAGTGAAATGCCTGCAGGATAGTGAGGAAAAGGGAAGTTACCAAGGACATGCAGAGGATGCTGGGTTTTGAGATTCCAGTCTTCATGCTGTCCCCTGTGCCTGTTTCCATTTTACCTGAGTATGTACCAACTTCCAGTGGTTGCACACCAGAAACAGTCATGTGCCTTCTTCTTCAGCCTTTCAAAAGTGACACTGAAATGCAACTCAATGTCTGTAGAATGACAAGCATTTGTCATTTCAGTTTTCTAGCATGCACCTGCTAGAAATCTATAACACAGAAAGACTGGGCTTTTTTTTAGCATGCTGCTGAGTTCCAGTTCAGGCTTTATAAAATTTTTATTTCTCAAACACCAAGAACATCACCTTCAGCCCAGAGTTCAGGTGTCTGAATCAAGGCCTGTTTTGGTGCAGAGCAGCTGTGTGAACTTAGTTCAAATTTACAGAGGAAACTGTTATTAAGGTTGTGCAAAAGACCATGAACTGAAGCCATACAAGGTAAGGCAAACAAAAATGCTGCATGACTGCTAAGATGGGTCTAGGCAGTAGCTATTTATTCACCTTGAAGATGAAAAATACTACCTTGAAAAGGCATAAACCCCAAGGAATAACAGAGAATTGGAAGATAGCAACTGAGCAACATCAAGAATCAGACCATTCAATGAAGCACCAAAGGTTGCTCCTTCTCCACCTGCCTGGCAGCATGTCAGTACATTGGCAAGTGTGTTAATGTTCAGCTAGTAGCTCATTAGTCCCAGCTAGTTACTGTGTATAAGCCAATAAATACGTTTTGTGCATTTTTCACTTATATTTATCCTATTAGTAGAGTCTTTCTGCGTGTGGTAATAGCTTTCCTGGTTAAGTGACCAGGAGGTTGTTGCAGATGGAGTCACACACTTCACTTGTAAGAGAGAAGTAGCAATATTTTATTTGTATAAAACAATAATTTAACAAAGTTTGATAGTAAATGCAATAGTGGTTTAACAAGATTTGGTAGCAAGGTTCACTTGGTATTTACTGCATTGAGGACAGGATCAGACAAAACTATCAGGGAGAACCTCCTGTTGAATCATGAGGTTCAGAAAGGAGCCCCTTGTTTTCTAAACTCCTCAGAGAGGAGTCTAGGTGTGGCTGGATCCACCGCTAGTCCCAGACTTGGTCAGTGGTTTATATCTAAAGGATTATATATCAATCAATCAATCATTTATATCACTTAGCTAAGATTTCAAAGTTTTATCATACTATTAATATCACTTACTGAGAATCTGTTGTGTTAAGAACCCTCTCAGTCTTGGGGAGTAACTCTGAAAGGCATCCCTACACAAGGGGAGATTCTAGCATGCAGCCACTATGGCTCAAGAAATCTCAATGGGCCCTCAGCTGCCCACAATTTATGGTGTAAGATAATTCACATATTTGCATAATGACTACAGAAGTTTGTTTCTTCCAAATTTGTCTTAAGTCAGGTGTTAATCAGCACTGCGCTTAGGTGGGCTCATTGTTCAAATTAGCCCTCGGTTGTTGTATTGTTACCTGTCTCCCCCCAGTCCACTTTGAGTCAGATGCAACCATCACAACCAGATGCACCCATTAATATGGCCACAGGTGGTTATCATTTGAACAGGGCTATGGGAAATACAGGTCAGGTTGTGGGGACAAGGTGGGAGGAAAGGAGCACACTGCCACAGAGGTGGGAGGTTGCAGGCCCTTGGTTGTTCATACATTGCCCACCATTAGTAAGGCAAATACAGTCAGGAATTATTGCTTGCTATTCACATCAGATACACCCAGCACACCTGCAGTCCTTTATGTAATTAAAAATAAGGAAGAGAGAATTAAAATCATTGAACACATAATACTTGATAAAAGTACCTAAAGTGTCTTTCATTATAGACTTATCGTTAGAAGCCTTTAGAGTGCTTCAGGGACCACTTCGTCCTCACTTGCTGTTACTGGTTAGAGACACTTGTCTTGTTTGGTTTTAATTTCTGATACACGTCCCAGTCCAGAACTGTAATGATTGTGTGGGCACTTACCACTTTGAGTTTGTACATCTCTTAGTATACCACATGCTTAGATTCCTATGCACAACCACTTCGTTTCTGCTGCACCTTTCCCTTGACCATAAGCAAGTATGTTGGCGATATTTATGATGCTGTCAGGTTTTAGTGCAATCCTCTCAAAGTTCTAAGAGGATTCCAATTACCAGCATCATGATGTCACTACTGGCACACAATATTGAATGCAAATTGCTGTAGACTGAATTGACTCACCAATACCAAAACCCTTTTTTTAACTGCTGAACTAGACAGCAGCGGGCCTGAAGAAAAGAACCAGGCAAAAGCACTGTGAGAGGCCTTCCAGTTTTATTTTATACAGGAATCTCCAGAATACTTCTCAGTCCGGGTTATGTAATGAAGCAAAAGTTAGCTGCATTCACACAACAGCTACATCTACCATTTAAAGGGTTTTTAGGCCATCTGGGACTTCTTTAAAGATTTAAAGGACAGGTGGTTAATCAAAACTCAAGTGAGTCAACTATTCTGTCGTACAACTTAGAGATTTCCCAGATGTAACAAATTTAACAGTAGGCCTTTAATACAGGGATAGAGAAGGAGAAATGTAGCGTGTTGGGATAAAAAGTTTCCAACATACATATTCATCAGTCACAGCATTCTCATTACAGCAGTTCTAAGGAAGTCACTGTTGGCCCTAAATCAAATACAAAACAAAGTAGGAGCCTAATGTATCTGGGTCTGACAGCATACTATTCTCAAAGCATATATGCAGTCTAATAAAGATACATTGCTCTCATTACATACACAATATAGAGATGATCTGTGCATGTATAATGGCTATCTATTATGTAGGGATCTCTACCAGCCCCATGCTCACTAGTCTAATGGTCTGGCTGCCAAGTCTCCAGAAAACCCAGACAATGAGACACTAGATGAGAAGGGAGATGACATAATAAATAGCGGTCTACTGCCAAAAACTGTAGACTCAACAGGTGTTACGTGAGAGAGGGCTTACTTGAAAAGAGAGGTATTGTTGCCCTCTCTCTTCCACAGAGACATGAGAGAGGATCAAGGGTGCCTACATCAGAGGAGACTGTGTCTTATTGTTCTTGTATTTTACAGAACTGCTTTAAAAGCAGCAGCAGGTGCCAGTAACAGTGACAAGCATATGCAGTTTTCATTGAGTGGTTGAGGAAAATAATAAAAAATATTAGAGCAAATAGCTGTCTACTCATATATTGTCCACATCTGAGTTATTAAGGTCCATCAAAATTGACTAGTGGGCAAAAATACTAACGTATGAAACTTGCACTTGCCCTTCATTTAATTTGTTATTTCTCCAGCTCCTCTACTGGGGACTATAGAAAATGTTGAGTGACACCTTGTCATCTTTTCCTCCATTATCAAGTAGAGCTACTCCTGTTTCTTGACAGAAATTGAAAATTTGGGCATAGTTAATTTTTCGGTACTGACACCTGCATCTATGGTGAGGCCTCTCTTTGGATTGCTCCTGGCTTGGCTCACTCTGCTGCTGAATGAGTGACTGGCACTCTTTTTCTCTCTGCATTTTAATATTGTTCCCAGGGTGGCTGGACTGTTGGGGTTAGATGTCAGGACTTCCAGATTCTCATCTGGTTTAGGAAGGCAGGATGGTCTGGTGCTTATACAGCTCATATAGATATGGAAGAGCTGTGCTTGATCCTCCTCTCCATCACAGCATTCCTAGGTGATCTGAAGGGAATTTACTGGGTAAGGAATTCTTCTTTGCTTTAATAGAGAAAGGTTGTCTCATTTTACATTAGGTGAAAAAAGTTAAATAAATTGCTTAGTTACCCAGGGAAAGCTAGAAGTCTAAGAATGGTTCACCTGAACTTTATTAATCTCTGGAATTCACAGATCACAGAATTGTCCAGGTTGGAAAAGACCTGGAAGATCATCCGGTTCAACCATTGACATAACACTGACAGTTCCCAACTACACCAGATCCCTAAGCACTATGTTGACCCGACTCTTAAACATCTCCAGGGATGGAGACTCCACCACCTCCCTGGGCAGCCCATTCCAACACCCAACAACCTGTTTTGGAAAGAAATGCATCCTAATATCCAGTATAAACCTTCCCTCGTGCAACCTGAGGCCATTACCTTTTGTCCTATTGCTTATTACTTGGTTACAGAGGCTCATCCCCAGCTCTCTGCACCCTCCTTTCGGAGAGCTGTAGAGGGTGATGAGGTCTCCCCTCAGCCTCCTCTTCTCCAGACTAAACACCCCCAGTTCCCTCAGCCGCTCCCTGTACGACCTGTGCTCCAGACCCTGCACCAGCTTCGTTGCCCTTCTCTGGACACGCTCGAGTCATTCAATGTCCTTTTTGGAGTGAGGGGCCCAAAACTGAACACAGGAATCGAGGGGCGGCCTCACCAGTGCTGAGTACAGGGGTCAGATCCCTTCCCTGTCCCTGCTGGCCACGCTATTGCTGACACAAGCCAGGATGCCATTGGCCTTCTTGGCCCTCTGGGCACACTGCTGGCTCCTGTTCAGCTGGCTGTCAATCAACCCCCCCCCCAGGTCCCTCTCTGACTGGCAGCTCTCCAGCCACTCCTCCCCAAGCCTGTAGCGCTGCTGGGGGTTGTTGTGGCCCAAGGGCAGCCCCCGACATTTGACCTGATTGAAACTCCTCCAGTTGGGCTCAGCCCATGGCTCCAGCCTGTCCAGGTCTCTCTGCAGAGCCTCCCTGCCCTCGAGCACATCAACACTCCCACCCAACTGGTGCCATCTGCAAACTGACTGAGGGTGCACTCGATCCCCTCATCTAGATCATCAGTAAAGTAGTTAAACGGGAGTGGGCCCAAAACCGAGCCCTGGGGGACACCACTCGTGACCGGCCACCAACTGGATTTAACTCCGTTTCCCACAACTCTTTGGGCCCGGACATCCAGACAGTTTTTTACCCAGCAAAGCGTGTGCCCATCCAAGCCATGAGCAGCCAGTTTCACCAGGAGAATGCTGTGGGAAATGGTGTCAAAGGCCTTGTTAAAGTCAAGGTAAGCAACAACCACAGTGTTTCCCTCATCCAATAAGCAGTCATAGAAGGAGATCAGGTTTGTCAGACAGGACCTGCCTTTCATAAACCCATGCTGACTGGGCCTGAGCATCTGGTTGTCAATTATATGACTTTAAATGACACTTGAGATGACATGCTCTGTGACCTTCCCTGGCACTGAGGTCAGACTGACAGCTCTATAGTTTCCTGAATCCTCCTTTCTGCCTTTCTTGTATATGGGTGTCACATTTGCCACCCCTCAGTCCAAGGACCTCCCCAGTTAGCCATGTTTTCATGTAAATCATGGACAGTGGCTTGGTGAACACATCTGCCAACTCCCTCAGCACCCTTGGGTGCAACCCATCTGGTCCCACAGACTTGTATGCATCCAAGTGGTGCAGCAGCTCTCTGACCACCTCCTCTTCAACTGTGCTGACCTCAGTCTGCTTCCCTTCCCCATCTCCCAGCTCATGAGACTGGGTGTCCAGGGAACAGCCAGTTCCACTGCTAAAGACTGAGGCAAAGTAGATATTGAGCACCTCAGCCTCTTCCTCATCCTTTGTTACCATGGGAGGGAGGGAGGGAGAGAGATTTTTCCCATTCCTCGTTTTGCTGTTAATGAATTTATTGAAACATTTTTTGTTATCCTTTACAGCTGTAGCCAAGTTGAGCTCTAGCTGTGCTTTGGCTCTCCTAATGTTCTCCCTGCATAACTTCACTACATCTTTATAGTCTTCATGAGAGACCTGGCCCCTCTTCCAAAGGCAATAGATTCTCCTTTTGTTGTTGAGATCCAGCCTAAGGTCCCTGTTTAGCCAGGCCAGTCTCCTTCCCCGCCTGCTTGTTTTTCAGCACACGGGAACAGCCTGCTGCCGTGCCTTTAAGACTTCTCTCTTGAATTATGTCCAGCCTTCCTGGACTCCTGTATCCTTCAGGGCAGCCTCCCAAGGGATTTTGTTCATCAGTCTTTTGAACAGGTCAACGTTTGCCCTCCAGAAGTCTAAGGTGGCAGTTTTACTAACCCCTCTCTTTATTTCTCCAAGGATCAAAAATCCAATCATCTCATGGTCACTGCACCCTAGATGGCCTCCAGCCTTTACTTCCCCCACAAGCTCTTCCCTGTTCACAAGCAGCAGGTCCAGGAGGCACCTTCCCTGGTCGGCTCACTCACCAGCTGTGTGAGGAAGTTATCCTCCACACATTCCAGGAACCTCCTGGATTGTTCCTTCTCTGCTGTGCTGTGTTCCCAGCAGATATCTGGGAGGTTAACGTCCCCCACAAGAACAATAGCAAGTGACCACAAGGTTTCTCCCAACTGTTTTTAGAAAGCTTCATCCACCTCACTGCTTTGGTTGGGGGGTCTATAGCAGACTCCAAAAGCAAGATTTGCTCTATTGGCCCTTAACCTAATCCACACACTCTCAACCTCATTATCACTATACTTGATTTCTGAGCTGTCATAGCATTCTCTGACATACAGGGCCACTCCACCACGTCTCCTTCCCTGTCTATCCCTCCTGAAGAGCTTGTAGCCATCGACTGGAGCACTTCAGTCATGTGAGGCATCCCATCACATTTCTGTGATAGCCACTATGTCATAGTTCTCGTGCTGCATCATGGCCTCAACCTCCCCATTTGTTGCTCATTCTGCGTGCATTGGTATAGATGCATTTGAGATGACCTAACAAATCCAACACCTTTTTGTGAATGTAAGCCCCGTTTCCTTCCAGACCCTTCTCAGGTGCTTCCATGGTTCCTAAACATCTTTCCCTTCTCTCAAATGAAGTGGCAGAAGGAGAGCCCTCACCAGTCCACAATCCTTCAAGCTTTGGCACGCTTCCCTTAAGCTTGTTCCTAACATTCCCAGTTATCTCCCGGTCCCCCCTCCTATCTAGTTTAACGCCCTGTCAATAACAATTAACATAGGATGAATCACCTTATTGAATTGCCTCTCTCTCCTTTAATCTGGATGAGGTGGATCTTTCCCTTAGTCTTTCTAACAGTTTTCTATCAGTAGTGCTTGTGAGCTACTCATATGCTTTACTAGTGTTGTAGACCTTAGCTAACTGTGTAACTGTATCAGATCGCTCTATCCTTATTATTTGTCAGCCACATTCAGTTTTTCTATATTAAAGTAAGGTACATTAATTTCACACACATCGTGTATCTGAATCCCAGCAAAACTAGCCATGGAAGACTGCATAAATTCTTGTCTGCTGTAAAAGAACAGCAAACACAGCAACCAGACTGAAGAATTGATGGAGATTGTAAAGTCCTGGACACACTTGCCCATAAAAGCAGTGGATTCAAGATTTTTATGAACAAGAGAAATGAATAGCTGTTAGATTTAAATTTCATCAGGCTGTTCTTGTCTTTGGGCGGTGGGGTGGATCAAAGACCTTTTGTGGTCCCTTCCACCCTCATTTTTTAAAGGCAGAATTATTTCTTTTATTTCAAAAATAATGAAGATCATTTGGTGCTCTGTACTCTGACTTCTTCCCTCTCTTAAAAAGTGGTATAAATGTAGCACCACTGAATGTACTTCAGGATTAATTCTGAGAATAAAAATGATCCCCATATGTTAGGTAACCACATCTGCAGTGCTCTCCCAATAGAGAATAGGTCAGATGTTGGATATCTACTTAGAAACATAAGATTTATTTCACCAGGCTTTAGATATCTCACAGTTGTCTCACCATAAGGTAATTTTACAGGCTCCCTACAGAAGCATCTCCAGATTCATCCCATTGTAAAACAAGTAACTATTAAAATGGGTGAGATGCATGACCCTGGACATGCCTGTCTCTCTCAATTGAATATAAAGGGAGGCTAGTCAGCTATCTTAGACCTAGACAACTAATTTTTAAAATTCTGAAGTCAGATTGTGTGAAATGACCCCTTTAGTAAAGACTGCCTTTCAGCAGTAAAGACATACAACCGATACTTAGTTGGCTTCATAATGCTTTTTTTTTTAATGGATCAGGAATTTAAGTTAGTGTTCAGATCATACTTCTGCTGTTTACTTTACAGATAATCTCCCTGCAAACTGTCCTTCCTGCTCCATTAACATTTTTTGACAGCAGATAAACTTCATAAATCTTGCCATGTCTTACTGCCCAGGGATATTATTCAGAACTACAGCAGTACTGGCTGCTTGGCAATTCCCAATATTACTCCAATAGCCTTTACTTTGGCTTGTTATAGAGGAACAAGACTCAGTGTGGCAGTGTTTAATCAGTAGGAAGTGGTTTCTTATAGTTGCAGCAAACCTTTGGCACTGATGACAGAAATATATCACAGCTCAGTACCCAATGGACAAAAGCTGTGTTTTACCGTCAGAAGCTGTAATTGTAAAACTGGGTATGGAGTACACAGAATAGGAGTGGTTTGCTACCACTCCTAGCAAACCTAGCCATTCTGCCATGACTACTAGTACCAACATTAATGTTATCACATCAAGGGTAATCCTGACAGGGAAATTTGGGAAAATATCATAGAATTATGGAATGATAGAATGGTTTGGGTTGGAATGAACCTTAAATATTGTCTACTTCCAACCTCCCTGCCATGTCCATGGACATCTTACACTAGACCAGGTTGCTCAAAGCCCCATCCAACCTGGCCTTGAACACTGCCAGGGAGGGGGCAGACACAGCTGCTCTGGGCAACCTGTGCCAGTGTCTCACCACCCTCACAGTAAAGAATTTATTCTTTACATCCAATCTAAATTTACCCTCTTTCACCTCTCATCCTATCCCTACATTCCCTGATAAAGAGTCTCTCTACATCTTTCCTTTAGGCCCCTTTAAGTACTGGATGTCTGCTATCAGGTCTCCCTGGACCCTTCTTTTCTCTAGGCTGAACAACCCCAACTCTCAGCTTGTCCTCATAAGGGAGGTGCTCCAGCCCCCTGATCATCTTTGTGGTTCTCCTCTGGACCCACTTGAGAAGGTGTATGACCTTTTTATACTAGGGACCCCAGAGCTCGACATAGGATTCTAAGTGGTGTCTCACCAGAGTAGAGCAGCAGAATCCCATCCCTTGACCTGCTGGCCACTCTTCTCTTGATGCAGCCCAGGATACATCTAGCTTTCTGGGCATGAGTGCACATTGCTGGCTCATAGTCTGTTTTCCATCCAACAATACCCCCAAGTTGTTTGCAGGGCTGCTCTCAATTCATTCATGGCCCAGCCTGTATTGGTGCATGGGATTGCCTCGACCCACATGCCAGAACCTTGCACTTGGCCTTGTTGAACTTCATGAGATTTGCACAGGCCCACCTCTCAAGTCTGTCAGTGTCCATCTGAATGTCATCCCTCCCCTCCAGTGTGTCAACCACAGCACACAGCTTGGTGTCACTGGCAAACTTGCTAAGGATGCACTCAATCCCACTGTCTGTGTTGCCAACAAAGCTGTTAAACAGTGACAGTTCCAACACTAACACATGAGGAACACCACTTGTCACTGATCTCTACTTGGATATTGAGCCATTGACCAAAACTCTTTGAGTGTGACCATCCAGCCAATTCCTTATCCACCAAGTGGTCCAACCGTCAAATCCATATGTCTCTAATTTAGAGACAAGGATGTCATGTGAGAGTGTCAAAAGCTTTGCACAAGTCCAGATAGATGACATCTGTTGCTCTTCCCTTATCCACCAATGCTGTAACCCCATTGTAGAAGGGCACCAAATTTATCAGGCATGATTTGCCCTTAGTGAAGCCATGTTGGCTGGCACCAATGACGTCCTTATATTCTATGTGCTGATAAGAACTGATAAGAGGTGATCATTTCTGGGATGACTGATAAGATCTCTGGGAACAGAGGAAAAAACAAAGCTGGGCAATGACCACCAACTCAACTGGAACCCATGCTCCACATTTTTCCTCGTCTCTCATAGAAATTAATTTGTGGAATACCTGCCCCTCCTCGTCTACTATGTTACTCAGCTAATAAGATGAATTTAAAAGGCAACAGAAACTTTGTTGTGTATGCACCCACCACCCAGGATTACTGGACCCGAGACAACACTGGATCCAGGAGTGGTGATTCGGATTTCTTTGACTCTTTGTCTCATCTTTCTTTTCTTTAGATTTTTAAAAGACCACATTGCTTATTATCATTTT
Source organism: Athene cunicularia (assembly GCF_003259725.1). Taxonomy (NCBI): domain Eukaryota; kingdom Metazoa; phylum Chordata; class Aves; order Strigiformes; family Strigidae; genus Athene; species Athene cunicularia. The sequence goes on along the minus strand of NW_020799099.1, from coordinate 11,237,310 downwards.
CCAAGTTTAAATTGTTCTCTACTACAAGTAAAACATCTTAACTGTTTGTTTGGTGTCGTTTCACCTTAATTTAACCTGAGGGGATCACAGAACTATTGTGATTCTCTGGGCTTCCAGTCCGGGTCGTGACAGATGTAGTTTTAGAATACCCCAAACTTCATCATGCGTTACATTCAGGGACCAGGGCTGATCTGTTTTCAAGATAATAATTTTTTTTCATAGAGAGGTTTTTGGAGCTAAAGCCAGCATATTTCTTTGTAATAGTACTATTAAGAATTCAAATTTGCTTCCAGTTGTCTACAAAAGATCCAGATACAACTGGCAATAATTGTTGTAGACAAGACTGTACCTGCTTTGTAAATACACTTCCACATAATAGCCATGGAAACATTTTGTGGCAATCAGCCACTTCATCTTCCCATAAAAGTGAAATGAATTTACAATCCTTCATGCATGAAAATATCTTTATCTAGGGCCTCCTCTTAAAGTGATTTTATAAGAGAATAATCTGTACTGTCAACAGGTCTGTTCATAACTAACAAGGTGTCAGTAAAAGACTGGATGGTTGGTTGTAAGAGGTACCCACAAGAATTCTTCCCAGTCTTACTAAATATTAGAGAAACAGCTCCTCAAGTACATGGAAAACCAGATAAAACTGTGAATGCAGACAGAAAATCAAACAGATCCCAGGCAGCTACTTCCATTGAAAAAGTTCATCTTGCTTCTTTATGAAAAAAGTTAAAAGCAAAGGTCCTGATTCTTACCTACAGTGACTCAGCAGAGTGCTGATGTAAAAGCTACAGCAAGGAGTGGGACAGGAAGACATTTCCCCTCTCTGCAGGATCTGTGCTGTACGCTGGCAGAGTAGGGTGAGGAAATATCTCCAGTTCAAGTGTGGGCCTAGGAGAAGATGTAACCAGAGTTGTTATATCTGAGCATTGCTACCCTGGGTTTAAAGGGTCCACAGCAAACGTGTAAATGCTAAGCCATTAGAGTGGAGGGATCAGTGTGCCTGTGCCTGCTGTATCCAAGACACTACTGTGGGAATGAGCTCTCTTACATTTTCAAGTTCCATGCTAGCACTTGCACATAATCAGCATGGCCACAGTGGAACATGGGTTCAGGCCCTTGCTTGGCCAGTGTTGGCACCTGCTGTGATAGGAACAACCCATGCCCTTCTCAAACAGGGAAGCAGTAGCTACTGGTCATCTACAATTCCTTGCTTATGTCCTTCAGCATCTCTGTGACCAAAGAGTCAAGGATTTGGGGATTTTATCCAGTTTCAGACTAGAGGCACACAACAGTCTATCAGTATGTTCCCCAGAAATCTCTTGCCTCTAGACATGTCAGATTTATGTATGTGAGACAGTAATAAAACACCAGCTGCAGACCCCCTTATTAAAGATCCACGACTGTCAGAGTTTACTATTTTGACTTGCGAGTAAGTGTTTACTGGAAATGTAGGCTATAACCCAATGGAGAAAATGAAAACAAACCCTCTTCTCTCCCTGTCCCCTTTCCCAGAAAAAGTCTTTTGAAATATTGCCATGGTACTGCTTCAAAGGTCTCCATGGTGCTGTGAATTTGAATATCAGCAGATAATTGGTAGATTTAATTACATGCAGAGAGCAAATATATCCAAGTGGCACATAAGCAGAGTGAGATTCTCTGTGTCCCTGGTCTGCAGAACTGCCTGCGGATGTTATATTAGGAGATGGATACTGAGTCAGGAATTGGAGAAAGCAGGGTGTGGTAAAGCTACCCAAAGAGGAAGGGGAAAGCAGTTCAGCTTTCACTGATGAAAAAACAAAATGCTAGAAAAGTCAGGTTGTTAATGGAGCAGGAGGAAGCTATGGCCCTTGAAGAGCACTAAAAGGTTGAAGTTTTTAGCAGTGTAAGGAACAATGAGATATTTCAGGGCAGACAACAGAAGGGGTTCAGGGAGGAACCCCCAGAACTCTCACACGTGCTCGGTCTTTAAAAGCAGTGAAGGTCTGCTTGTTGCTCTGGTTCTCCCTTTTTTTCTGCCTGACCCACAGCTACAGATTCCCTGGTGAGAAGGGTACACGGTGAGCATCTCTGCCTTTGTAAGTGGGCCACAGGCCTGGAGAACTTTTCTGCTGAAAGCAGTGCATGTCCTGGCAATTAGCAGGGTTAGCCTGATCCAAAAGGTTTTGTCTGTATAGAAAGACCTGTGCATCATGTAGCACAATGATGCACATTGCATCAGACTGCAAAAGAACTGCAAGCAGATACCTTATTTGCCATCAGATCTAGCAGCCGGAATATAGATTTCTCCTGTCTTCTGCCTATTCCTACTGCCAAAATTTCTCAGTGTCCCTAACATATACAAAGCCTGGGTTTAGGCGAGCAAAGCAGATGACTGCCTGTGGCAATAAACCAATGAGATCTGGCAGAAGCACTGACTCTACTTCCTTCTTTGGCTGTTTCAGAGCCCAATGGAGCCAGCCCAAAACATATGTGGGGTTTGGGGTACTGCTGGTCTTCTTTGTCCCATGCCTCCTTCACTGGCAAAATGTGCTTCTGCCACGGGGCAGGAAGACTTGGTAAGTAGGAATTAGAGTGATCTGGAGGGTGGCCCAAGGTCACATTAATGAAGTGTGCTGAAGAGGTAAATGAGTCACTGTATAGACCTACTATTCAGGAAAGATCAAAACACACAGTTGTGAGAAGTTTGGCTCAGTGTGTTATATCATCTTGTCAGATCTAACTGGGCACAGGATAACAGAAAGCATAAAGCTGTTTATTTCCTTAACTGTAGTAGCAGAAGTCCTTTGGTAGCATACAGAGCACGTTCAGATGAAATAATATATCCCATAGTTATTAAACTAGCTTAAGGATAAAGAATGTGAATAACATGTATGTTGTAATTATCATTATGGGCATCTAAAATGATGCAAGAAAATAATACATCAAATTACAGAAGCTGCAGGGAGAAGAGAGAAGTACAGGTTGCTGAACATTTTCCTGTTTCATTATTGACAGTATTTGAATAAGAAATTAAAAACACTTTTTTCCTTAAGATTAAAAATTGGTTCTACCCTAGACTTTAATTTTAATTTTACGGAAAATTACTTATGCAGAGAAGAGAAATAAGCAACATCTACAGTCTACAGTAAATAAACATTTGCCAGTGATGTAACAGCACATTAGATTTACTTTTTTTCAAAGTAAATCTGAGGAAGACAAGTTAGGTGTTAAGCCAGAGGATCAAAAAGTTAAGCAGTTTAAAGTCCTGAGAATACAGCTGTTAAACTTCTTAGAGCAAAATTTGTCGATTAGATATAATTAAATGTACTTTTTTCTGTGGGTGGGGGAAATACCTTAGACAAGCACACTGCTATAATCAATGGATATTTATACCTCAAATCAATCAATGCAATGACCATTTCTTTTCAATTTGGCTTTTGGTATGGTGTCTTGACAGAATGGGTGGCTATTTTCTACCTGGGAAACTGTGTGTGAATTGTCCAGCCATTGAGCCTTTTTAAAGACAAACAGTTATCATTCCCAAACACCTGTATGACTTCCGTCATAAATCTTTAAGTCGCTGACATTTCAGCACTCAGACATCATTATACATTATCAAAATCCATTTTGTCCATTTGTTTTTCAGGTTTTGCTGATGTCTTTGTTTGTTAGTTTTTTCTCTCTGTTATAAATTATTCGTCCTTCAGTTTTCAGTTTGGAAGCACACACATGTTGTTACCTTAGAAACTTATAAAAGATGTTTGCATACCTGTGGTTATTCCTCGACAAACATCTAAAAAATCTCAAGGCTGACTTAATTTTTATATATATGTATGTGTGTGCATATATATATAGATGTATGTATATATATATTTACATATCTATATTCTACAACAGGGTGACCTGCTTATTGGATGAGGAAAAGGCTGTGGATGTTGTTTACCTTGACTTTAGCAAGGCCTTTGACACCATTTCCCACAGCATTCTCCTGGCAAAACTGGCTGCTCGTGGCTTGGATGTGCACACGCTGTGATGGGTAAAAAACCGTTTGGATGTCCGGGCCCAAAGAGTTGTGGTGAACGGAGTTAAACCCAGTTGGCGGCCGGTCACGAGTGGTGTCCCCCAGGGCTCGGTGTTGGGGCCACTCCTGTTTAACATCTTTACTGATGATCTAGACAAGGGGATCGAGTGCACCCTCAGTCAGTTTGCAGATGACCCCAAGTTGGGTGGGAGTGTTGATGTGCTCGAGGGCAGGGAGGCTCTGCAGAGAGACCTGGACAGGCTGGAGCCATGGGCTGAGCCCAACTGGAGGAGTTTCCATAAGGCCAAATGCCGGGGGCTGCCCTTGGGCCACAACAACCCCCAGCAGCGCTACAGGCTTGGGGAGGAGTGGCTGGAGAGCTGCCAGTCAGAGAGTGACCTGGGGGGATTGATTGACAGCTGGCTGAACAGGAGCCAGCAGTGTGCCCAGGAGGCCAAGAAGGCCAATGGCATCCTGGCTTGTGTCAGCAATAGCGTGGCCAGCAGGGACAGGGAAGGGATCTGACCCCTGTCCTGGGCACTGGTGAGGCCGCCCCTCGATTCCTGTGTTCAGTTTTGGGCCCCTCACTCCAAAAAGGACATTGAATGACTCGAGCGTGTCCAGAGAAGGGCAACGAAGCTGGTGCAGGGTCTGGAGCACAGGTCATACGCGGAACGGCCGTCTAGTCTAGTCTTTTTCTTTTTCTAGTCTTTTAGAAAACATCAGATTTTCTGATAAATTCTGATAAAAGGCATGAGTTGACAGAATTCAGGTGGGTCAAATGTAAAATAATATGTAAAAGGAAAACTAGGAATAATAGATCAAAACCAAACTCAACAGGAAGAGAGGTATTTAATAATTTTCCTCCTCTTTTGTCATGGATTCAATGTAAAGAACATATCAACCTGTCAAAGTATTTTTTTGCAAGAAAGTTAAATTCCCAATTATTACTTTAATGGTGAGAATTCTAAGTAGAGGATGAGATTTTCTAGCTCCAGAAGTTACATGTGTGTTCACTACCTATCACAGTGAATATAGTGCAAGAAAGGAACACAAGGCCAGGAGGGATTAATTTTCCTTGTACACACAATAGTTTAGTATTTAATTTCACAAATAATGTAGTATTTCCTGTAAGGAGAAATTACCCCCTCTACACATGTAAAAAATGAGTGTACAGATGCACTTAGCACATCCTAAATCATCACACATGGTTTGAACTGCAATGAAGGAAATGAAACCTGTCCAGAAAAAAAAACAAACAAACACCAAAACAAAGCCAAACTAATTTTAAGCAACTGTATTCTGGTTATTTTGAATAAAATAAACACTCAAGCTAAGATACCAAGAATCATGGATTAAAACCAGTCGAAGGAAACCATTTTTAAGGCACTTTGAGAATCTGATAGAATTTGATAATTCTGTATATGTTTATATATCAGTGGAATTAGGTGCTTAAGTGTTTCTCAGCTGTTCTACATGCTCCCTCGAAGTATATAGTTTAGCTACCACTAAATTGAGCTATTTACTTTTTTTAACTGATACTGACTGGCAAATCCCAGCAGAAACAAAAGTCACCACTAACACAGGCAAACTACAAGCTCCCATCACTAACTGACTATAATTAAAGCTATTGAACACTGATAATCTTGAGTGAATACTGAGATTGGGTCAAGGAGTTTTCACAGCCCTGGCTGGTGCTTTCTTTTACCATCTAACTCCAATCTCCTGGGATTTGGATGACAGCCGGCTCTTTTTTTTTTTTTTTTTTTTTTTTTTTTTTTGTCTGGGAAGAGTACTGAAACCTCCTATGCATTAATACAGTTATCTACTATGCTGAACACACTGTGTGTTCATTTCTATTATCACTGGTCCTCCTAATTAGAGAAGCAGATGTTGCAAAGGAAGGTTTTGGAACAGTAGCAAATGGCACCTATTTTGGTGGCATTAAGCAGTAATGCCCCCCAAAGCAGTAAAATTCCATTGAAGAAGATACAATATACAACAGCTCACAGAGTGTGTGCTGTAGGCACAAATCTCCCTGAATTTTAGGAGAAGAGATAATTTTGGTTTTCCCAATCAAACTATGAAGCAGTGGTACTGTGTTTTACCTGGACCAACAGTGATGTGTTGTGGTAGGATACAGCACTTCAGAGAGGGAGATTTCACTAGAAGTCTGTGGAAATTTGGGTGAGGCATAGAGAGTGCTTGATTTAACAGGGACTGTGAACACTAATGTGTGTTTCTGAACCATGACACTGTCAGGCGGGAATTTGTATTTTGCCTAGGGGCTTTGTGCAAACCCTGTCATTTGACCTGACGAAGCCATTTGGTTTCCTCAGCTGCTTGAGATCCTGGTCTGTGGTAGACATCTGTTGCTTCATTCTTCCTTTTTATGCTGATGTTATTTCAGTGACAAATATGTTCTTGCCAGCTCTAGTGGCAATAAGTCAGTTTTAGAACAGGTGTAGCTGGAGATGCAGGTTCACCAAAGAGCAGCAGAGCAACAGGGCACTATTTCTATCTGCCTTTATATCAAATGTCCTATTTGGTAAAAGAAAAGCAACAAGCTTAACTCAGTTATGTGGGTTGATTGAGACTGTGGGAGTCCACTCAAAGGTTGAGGTTGTAAGATCAGAGTCTGTTAAATCACGCTGCACATAACTCGGCTTTATTATGGAAAACACAGCCTAAAAATAACTGATTTTGTTCTTTCATACAATACAAGCAGTTTTTGTCAGTTGGCTGCACTGAACTAGAAAGGATTTTGACTTTTCCATAAGTTTGATTTCCAGATGTTTCTTCTGATCTCTACACATATTCCTAGGGAAAGGCTATGCCCCGTCTCTCACTAGTAATGCTCCACTATGTGCAATGATAGGCATACTCATAAGGTGCAGAGTGTTCAGGTCACAATTCAAAGGGAAGAAAGCAGATCTGCTATTCCCCCTCCTCCCTCTCAGCTCCCTACCAATGTTTAATTTAAGAAGCTCAGCAAAGAATGCAACATCAATGACTTCAAGGGTGTTATAGATCTCTGGTGCAAATCTCATATCTCAACTTGAGCAGTTTCATAATCATACGTCTAGATTTATCCTGAAACTAAAGTTTCAGAGATTGATGGTATTAGTAAAAAAAATTTCAGTAAAATTTAATAAAATCCTATTCTTTAATGATTTTTATGTAATAATTTAACACAGGTTTTCATTGAAAATAACAGGAGAGATTCTCTTTTTAAAAACAGCTATTGGCCACAATCACTGTGCTTGAAAACAAATTATCAAGTAAACTATTGACTGTAATCTAGCAAAGACTTAGAAAAGTATTCAATCAGAGAATGTAATTTATTTGAAAAACAAACAAGACACAGACATTTAAAATTTTCACTAGTAATTTTGACAGGGAAAACAAAGCACATCATTTCAGCTTTCTTTATTCCTAAAAATGCTAAAATATTTTCTTTGAATTGTTACATGCAGATGATTATATGAAAGGATAATTAGACAAATGGTTTGATGTTCTTGAAAACATTTTGGTCATCCTAATCCAAGATTAGACATCTTAACTTTGAGGAAAAAGAGGATAATTTGACTTCCTGATCTAGTTTGGAATAACAACAGAATTTGGAGGTTAGAATTCCTTGCAGAGTGAAAATGTGACATCCTAATCAGTTCTGCTTCATCAAATGCAAGTAGTAATTAGCTTAATTTACAGCACAGAAAATGAGGTTAGATATTAGGTATAGAAGTGGCTGATATGCAGAGAAGTGGTGGAGTATCTGGTGATAGAAATTGCTAAAATGGGTTTTAAGAAACATGTTCGTGAATCCAGATACAGTTAATTCTGTCTTAGATTTAAGGGGACAGACTGTGTAGCCTCCTGAAGTTCTTGCTTTTCTCCATTTCTATGACTAAACATTGTCATTGCCACAAGCATTGCATGACAAAATCAGGTTAGAAGGGAAGGAGTATTTGTATGTGAAGTCAGAAACAATTTCAAAGATTCAGGGAAACTTTCTCTAATGACTTATTTGGGCAGATTTGTCCACTATATAATCAAATCCATTGGTTTATGGTTTGGGGTTTTTTGTTTTTGGTGGGTTTTTTTGTTTGTTTGTTTTTTGGTTTTTTTTTTTCTTTTTCCTGCCATCAGTTAAAGTGCAAGAAAAACAATTAGATTTACAGAGCTGCTTTTCTGATTAGACATCTGTTTTCCAAGCTCTTTTACATTCAGGACATTGATATTTGTAAAATTGATAATGAATTATGCTCCTTGAGGCTGTGGTTAATTAAATTGGCTACCCTTCTGTTTTTAGCATGGGCAGCTGGGGAGTTCAACTGCGTAAATTGATGAGTCCTACTTTGAGCAAATTCCTAGTGGACAGGCAGTCCTGCTGTCAGACAGTCATCAACTTAGATCACAAATGTCCTGCACTTTTTCCAAATGTTCACCATCCTTCAGGAGAAGGAGTTCTGGGAGGAGACCTTGTTAAAAGCATGTGTTATAGTGCAATCAGTCTGTGGGATAAGGAAAGTCACAAAAGTGAACCAGGAATTCTTTTCCAACCTGTGTTTCTGGTGAGATAGCATTAAAAATGACACACTGTCTTCTTTTATCTGGCAGTTGGGAAAAGCCTGGTCTTTAGCAGTAGGTGTTACTGCAAAGCAGTCAGGAAAGCATTATGTGTATTCATTTTCTCACTTTTCATTGGGATTAGTATGCTGGAAATTCTGCAGGAACATGGGGAAAGGCTGCCATGACTGGAACACATTCAGGACCAAGGTTGTCCAAAGACCATTCCTGTTGAAAGATTTTCCTTCCCCTGTCTCGTGAGAGTCACAGCAACCACCTGAAAGAAAAAGTGCTCCTAAATACCTAGGAGAATGGATAGTAATGGTGCACCTCTATGCCAGCTGCCCCTCCAAAAAGCAGCTGAGTAACAACTACCTAAAACTAAGGCTTAAAAGTTGTAGTAAAACTTGTGGGTGTTATACTGTCTGGAGCTCATTGTATTAATTCTATCAAGAGTTACCTAGTCAGCAGTGTCCTGACATAACAACCCTGCATAGGACTGCAGCCAGATAAAAATCTTACCAATAATGTGGATTTATTTTCAGAGGGTTGATGAACACTACTGACAGTGGACAGCCAGAGTAATTTACAAAATTATATTCCTAGGAACAAAGCTATCCCCGATTCAATTGTGTTGACTGTAATTTTAAAAGTTTTCATTTGGCATGCCCTCACATGAACTCCCAGTCAGTGTGTTTCTGGTTTCAGAGACCGGTGTTTGGATGGCACCAAACAGATTTGAAGGTGTCTTGGGATGCGGAATGCAGATAATGGCCATAACCCCTAGGTGTCAGTCTCACATCTGCTTACCCTGAGAAACTCTGATGTCAAAGCCTAGCAGTGACTTCACAGTCGGACCACTACCTGTCACCTCTCTGCACTGGCCGAGCAGCATGATGGGCAGATCCCCAGATTCAGACCGAGGAGGCATCAGAGTCCAAACATACAGGATCACAGCATCCTGTTGTCCAAGAGGGACTTTGTCACAGGAATGGTCCCACACCAAACGCTTTGCCGAAAACAAGGTGGCTGCTCATTGCCCAGAGGCACAATGCTGACCTTGGCAATTCCATGCCCATCTACATGGAAAAAGCTGCCACTCAGCTGTCTCAGGGAAAGGCCTTTTGTCTGCCTTTTGATGTCAGCTGCTATGATCCCTGTGTTCTCTTTGCTGTATACAAGGTAGACAGAGCATTTGGACAGCAAAAAGCACCAGCAAATGCCCTAACATTCATTTCATGTCCTCAGTCTCTTCCTTCTAAGCACTTTGTAACTTCTCCCCTCAAAGATGTTATCCAGATTCCCTATACCTCTCCCCTGTTTTCCTACCTAAGGCATACAGTTGGACATGCCCCCAGCTGAGGAGCACACACCTCCTTGTCTAACACTTTTAATTTTTTTTCACCTTATTCAAATCATATTCATAATAGTACATCAAATACTGTGCTACACCTTGCTATGGAGCAGCACAAAATCTGACAGCCTCTGATTTCTCAATCAATACCTTATTCTCCATCTGGCAACTGATGGGAAGCCTTTGTCACTGATGAAGAACTAGTCCTATATTTTCTCACAGCTCAACGTTGGGTCCTCCATTTGTCACTACAATTTAAGGGTCCTGGTTGAACTAGTTTCCAGGAGGCTGTGTGTCACAACAGAGAAGTGTACAGTGAGGTTAATTGCATCAGGATTTAGTCATCTGATGTACAGAAGTAACATTTGTTTGGCTTGAATTGACATGAAATGAAATTTTTTTCCCATTTGCTTTTCCTGAAGAAAAACTGAGGTTTGTTGAAATATTGATCACCTTCGTAGAGAATTTGGATTTGTTACAAACACTTTTCTACACTTAAATTTTCTTCCTTGTGTACTATACATCTAGCCAGCTCTGAAAAAAGTGTAGGGGCAACATCATTGCCACTGTCTGGATTCCCTGTAATCTCCAGGAGGAGAGCTGTTGTGCTGAAAATGAAGAATCTACATATGTGAGCTTTTAGAGTTCAGCCTTACTTTCTTTAAAGGTAATTGAAAAGCATTCCTCCTATTTTCAGAAAACTTACTGCTGGTTTGGGCATTGTGTCTGACAAAGTTCACTGTTTATCACTTCGGCCAGTCACAAGTGTAGAATGGCAAGGAACAAATCGCCAAAAGTATCTCTTGTTTCATTTGCTGATGTGAATTTGACCTGAGGAGGCACTTACTCAGGGGAATGGACAACAGGTGAAGAACTGGAACGATTGTACTGCTTCTACTGCAACACGGCCAACTGTACTACAGTGCCTGCTTTGGGTTCGGATGGCTTCACCTGTACTCATCACCTGTGGCTTAAAGGTTGCTTTGGATCTTGTTTTGCAGAGTGAAGTACATTCAGAATTATTTTAATATGCAACAAATGACTCAGGTATTAGAGTTCTGGCAGCAAGGCCACAGGGATTTCCATGCACATGTGAGAATATTTTCTGGCTTTTATTTTACCCATGATTATCCAAAGTCTTTCCCAAAATACAGGATTAAAAAAAAAAAAAAAGAGAACAAGTTTGAAGAAATTTAAGTATAGGCCTTCTTTCCCTTTATCTCTTAGTAAAACAGATCTATTAAGTGAAAAGAGAAGTCACTTTCACAGATCATCCTAATCTTCATCAATTGCAGTATTATCAAGCAACGTTTAGGGACTCTTCTCAAGAAGTAAAATTAAACTAAACAGGAAGAAAAAACTGAAAGGTGAGCCCTCCCTCTGGAGTTCACAGTCAAGGTAATAAAATTTAGAAATATAGGAAATCACAGGAAAGTGGTGAGACAGCATTGCTGGCTGTAATCACACCATACCATTAAAATGACACTTATTTTTTTTAAAAGTGGTTACACAGCATCAGGGCCTTCACTGCTCCTCTTACTGTCCCACCAGCAAGCAAGCTGGTGGCAAACAAGAGGTTGGGAGGGGACACAGATGGGACAGCTAATCCTAAATGACCAAAGGGATACCCCATACTAATGACATTATGCTCAGCAATAAAATTTGAGAAGACTCTTTGCAGTGATGTCATTCATCTTCCCAAGTAACCGTTGTTCATGATGGAGCCCTACTTTCCTGGTTATGGCCCTAAACACCTGCCTGATGATGGAGTAGTGAATGAATCCCTAATCTTGTTTTGTCTGTGTGCACAGCTTTTGCTTTACTTTTTAAACTATCTCAACACAAGAGTTTTTGCACTTCTGATTCTGATTATTCATTTCCCCATCCCACTGGAGGGAGTGAGTGAGCAGCTGTGTGGGGTTTAGCTTTTGGCTGGGGTTAAACTAGCAGCTCTTTGGTTGGGATTAAACCAGCAGCATCCTAAATGTCCTTGGGATGATAAGAAAGAGGGAGAACATTGTGATACTGATAGTGTTGAAAAAGTAGAGGAAGTCTCTGTTACATCTTGCTACTTCCCTTTTGAAAGAAAATTGGGTATATCTACTACTCTTCCAGAAAGTACAGAAAAGTACTGCTCCACAGATCTGATAGTCACAACGCTGAGGTAGCAAAAGGATTATTCTGTGACCTGATTCACTATCAGAGACCTTAACTCTGGCCCATCAGTTACCTTTAGGATCCCTCTGTGAATTTTTGGACATGGTTGGTTGTCCTCTTTGGGAAATGGAGAATTCCAACCTAGTGGATGTGGAAAAGAGCTAGGGGTCATAAGACTAATTTTATCCTTGCTGTAATACCAGCAACCCGTAACAGCTCACAGAAGCCACTTGAGCCCTTCACCTGCTGAAATGAGAAATTGGTATCCTCGGCCAATCAGTTTCAGAACTACGGATAAAAAATGCACTGTTAATGCTTCAGAATTATCTTCCATTGAAAGACACTAATATGTTTGGGGTTTTTTTGAACATTAACTCATTTCCCTCACAAATACATGCTGTTATTATTCTGAGGGATAGACTTGGGAACAAATGTACTTTATCACAAAAGTTCTTTTTTTTTTAAGCGTTTATTCCACTTAGGAGATACCTTCTTACCCTTTCAAGAAAACCACTTTCTAGTTCCCATAGTGATTTATTCTGCATATCCATCAAATTCCATCAAATTTAGCTCTTACCTAGTTCTTAATAAGCAACTTATTGCTCTACATTTAAGGAACCACTACCTTTCAAGATAGCTAGTTTTGGTAAAGTCTTCAATCCAGTAAAATCTAAGCAGTGTGGGAGTTATTTTTAGATCTTAGTAGTTTACATGTCAGATTTTTTAAACTTTGCTCTTAAATGCTTGTCACCTTTCAGTTCAATTCCTGACATTTAAGTGTGTTAACATCCCTCCAACTGTTATTTCCTTGGTATTTTCCTCCTTTGTCTCTTTATACTGCATTGCATAAGTGTCTGTGTGTTGTCAAGATCATTTCACGTATCTGCTCTGTTCTGTTACAGTTTGTGTGTGTGTGTAAAGGCGAGAGGATATTCAAAACATCCAATTCATTTCTTACCCTACCTAAGAGAACACAATTTTTCATGAGATACTCTTCTTTCATTTTTCTGATTCCTGCCCCTGAATGACCTTGCAAATACCTTGCTGTCTTCCTAGTGATGGACAAATAACTCAAAAAATCTGACCTTTTTTCTAAAAAAAAAAAAAAAAAAAAAAAAAAAAAAAAAAAAAAAAAAAGTGTACACTTTTTAGTCCTTTTCTAGAAAAAGACTGACAATTACCAAGAAATGCAGGTTTGGGAATTTGAATTTTTTTAAAGAAAAGGCAGTTAAGGTCTTCAAAACTCATTAAATAATTAACGCCTTTCAATGACATTCAAGTCAGAACTAATTACTATACATCTAGAAAGCAATCCTTACAAAGTGCAATAAAGTATGAAGGCCAATGTTTATGCTGGTTTATTTTAGAGTTGCTGCTTACTCCACCATAGGAACTTCCTTTTTGTCCCTGCTTTGGGCATCGGTCAGACAAGCAATAGGAAAGTTGTCTTTCATCAGTTCAGTAAGATTCAATTAAAATAACATTTTTGGAACCAAGTCTTATTTTATAGTAAGCAAAGCTATCTCTGCCCAAAATTAATTTACTACAAAACAAATTAGTGCATTCTTCCACCAGAACATAATTACTACTCTACTCAACATTGTTGACTTTTAAAGTAGGCTTATATAACAATTAGGGATGCAACATTCTGTGATGGCATTTCAGTTCTCATAGGGATTTTTATTTGACTAGGAAATATCTAGCTATATCTGCTTTACTGTTGCTGCTTATTCTCTCCTGACATAATTAAATTGTTTATATGCTTTACAAAATTGGAAATGTATACAGATCCACTTTTCTTGGGTAAAGTACATAGCTTTTTCAGAAGTGTTGTCCCCACCCCATTTGCCCCATTGACAATGTTTCTAGGGCAGGTGTCTAGGAGTGACAATGGTGGGGGGGTTTGCCATGCCTGGGGTCAGGACCTGTGGGAGTAAACTGCAGCCCAAGTGACTGGTTTGTTTTCTCCCCATGGCGAGAATTCATGTTCTGTTTCTGAACTGTGAGTTTAGATTAGATGAAGACAGCATTACAAATGTGAGATTTACATCTCCTGTGGAAACAAATGACACATGGAGTACCATTTGTACTGCACCTGTATACTACATCTTCCTGGTTAAATCTAAAATAGTAGTTTAGGAGCACAGAGGAAGAAGGTGTAAACTATTATGTACTCCCTTTTCTGTACTTTGTGCATTCACACTGATGAAGACAAGATGCCTCTGTCTTCATTCAGCTCATTCACATGGCAACATGTGAATCCTTTTTCTCCTTGCCATATGTGATGCTGGAACCCTATCTGTTATGTTTAGCACTGATTTTTTAAAAAATTGGAAACCTTTCAAAAAGGATCTTAAAATAACTTGACTGGTTAGCCAAGGCAGCTGTGTTATCTACATACCAAAGAATGCATATAAAAAATTCCAGGATAAACAATTTTAGCTTTAAGCAAATGAACCATCTACTTGTATTTTCATTTTTGCTATACAGGTTTTTCTGGTATTAGTTCTATGTTAGTAAAACTCAGTTAAAAAATAAACTGAGAACAGATTCACTGTTTCCAGTATGGGTGGGAAGTTGAACTGGAAGTTCTGTATTGGATCAGGACTACTTAACAAAAACTCAGTGTGTGTACATGTCAATATTAGACTTAAAATGTATGTTCACTATGTTGTCTGTAGAGACAGGGACTATAAAAATGTGTATCATTTTTGAGGCAAAACTTTAGATTACTTGCTAAACTTGAGTTTGGTTTAATGTCAGTTTAGGATTCTAACCTAACGCTTCATTGCATGAAGTCTTTAGCATTTTTGTAACCTGAATGTGTTTTTGTGGCAGTACCTTGGTTTGAATTTTCTTTTGATTGATTTTGAATTTAAAAATCTGTCACATAAACTACTAAATCTGAATTTGCTTTTGAATGAGAGGCTTCTTTCCAGTAACACATGGTAATGGCCATACTGCATCATCTCTATCTCCCTCAGCATGATATCTCCAACTGCTGTTAAAGCAGATACCTGAGGAAGTATAAGAACAAAATGATCGTATAGTAGTACTTCCTGTGCAAACTCTCCTTGCCAAGAGACTTCTGAGCCAGGTGCAGTGTTTCTGCTTTTTATAGTCTGATGGGTTCCCCTATTATGTGTTTGTCCATTTACCCTTCAACGAGCATAGACATCCAGCCCAACCACACTCTACTGTGGCAAGGACATGAAATACCTGACTCAGCACAGGCTGCCTACACATCCCATCCATCCTTGCAGAAGAAGGTGTTAGGGACTTTCTGGGAAGGATACCAAGTGGCTTGCCTACCTTCCTCTGGGTGTATCAGTTGCCCTAAGCCTGCATTGGAGTATTCTCCTGAGTGTAAAGAATAACAATAGTTAATGACCTCTCAAAACGTTACAGCCGGAGCATAAAAGTCTGCACAGAACCTGATGGTCAAATAAGGATCTTAAGCTTCCTGCTGCCAAAAAAACCCCCACGTTTGGGTGCATAGATTGTTTGAATTATGTTAAGGAGAAGTAAGTGCAGAGACATTTTATTTTTGAGTGACAGAAAACCTCCCTTTATTTGTTAATTGCAGAGCCACACTGAATTATTTCTTTATCACTGTTGGCTTCTAGCACCTTTATGCTTATTTCTGTATGGCTCTACATATGCAATAGATCTAAAGACAACATGGAAATCTTTTAAAAACTATCTCTCAAAATCTGCTCCAAGATGCTTAGCACATTCCTTGAATCTCATAGCTAGCTTCTTCATTTCAGCAGTTTTCAAGTACATTTTTGCAAATTTCAAACAAGAGAAAATGAGAGACCCGCCCTCATGTACACTACTAATCCTCAGTGCTCTCCCATGGATTAACAATATTTTCATATGTCTAAAACCCGTCTTATTGACTAGACAGAGAAAAAATGTTCATTGCCCATTAAATAATAAACTCATTAAATAATAAACTTATTAAATAACATGTTTCATCTGTAGCAAAAATCAGAACTAATTACCAATATCTGACTAGTGAACTTTGTACAGCTGGGCCTATTCTACAAGTACTAATGACTGCTTTACACAAATCTAACACTCACCTTGAAATAGGAAGCTAAGATGCAGTTGTGAATAGTTTGAAATCTTAACCCTGTGTTCAGCCAGTGACAGCTCCTACAATTTCAGGACTCTGAGGCATGGTTTTGTGGTTTTATGGTAGCCTTGTACTGTTAACAGCCGTTTTGTTTTTTCGTCTCTGGAAAATGAAAGTCAGATCCAATATCTGCTGAAGTCCCCAAAACAGCTTAATTGAGTTCATCCTGACACAATAAAAAAGTGTCCACGGCAACCTGGCATATATCCACCTGTGCAGAACAAGAGCTTTTGCAAGTAAAGTCTAGGAGGAACTAGAGAGTGTGGAGAAAAATCTGAAGGAATGGCAAAGAGATCCTCTCAGGTGATTATAAACAGAAAATGTTTCTTAATGTTAGTACTGAGCAGGGATGTATTGAGGCTTTGCTACTAGTCTCATATTTCTTGCCGATTTCAGAATTTTTATCCATAAGGTCCAGGGAAAAATCATCAGGGAATTCTCATTGCAAAAAGCCGCAGAACGGTTTTAAATCTGGAAGCATATGTGGAGGTGCATACAATAGATGATGTCTTATAGCTGTGCCTATAAATAAATCCTGCATCATGGCAGGTGCTTCAGGCACCTGATGTAACTTCCCCATTTTTTGTTTGCTTGTTTGTTTGTCTGCTGACCTTGTTGTCTGCAGAAAAGTATGGGAAAATTAAAGAGGTAGCTTATTTCATGTGTATAAAGGGACTGGTTCAGAGATGGTGCTTAATGCAGCGCAGATAGAAAACCTGTTAGTCGTGAAACCAGGACAGGGCTTCAGTACAGACAGCCTGGACCTGCCTGGGTGAGCCATACATCTGCAGCTGCATCCCAAGACATGGGGTGGCGTATTTCATCAGCTGATGCTAACAGGCTTAATGCTTCCTCTTTTCCACTAGCATGAAAGGAAGGGTCAGTAGAAGGAGAGGAAAGACCCTTGATTCCAGGTATCAGTGGAAAAAAGCAGGGCATAACAGAAGTTTTTCAGGCAGACACAACATCAAAGCAGGTGTGCTCGTAGCTCACTGGTCCGTCAGATTTTTCCCTTCCAACAGAGAAGACATGCAGACATGGCTGTGGCAGAACTGTAGGCTATGGTGCTTTCTGTGTGGGAACATTATCGTTGCATGCCTGAGGAAATATGATAGAGCATTCTCTGACACAGTAAACCACATTGTCCTGACAGTACATTACAACCCCAAATAACACGCTTTTTTTCTTCCAATCTATCCACACTAGCTTAATCTCTGCTGGAAAGATGTCAACCAAATCATCCTGATTCAAGCCCCAGTTTAATTAAGATACCACGACTAATCTAGGAGTGTTCTAATGGGCTGCAAGTGTTAAAGTGGGAACAATAGGTTACCAGGTAAAGAAAAACACAAATAACTTTTGTTTGTGCTAGGGTCTAGGTGCCTTGGGATAGCAGAATGGGAAATGCATATATCCAACTAAAGACCACTTTGATTATGGAAACATTTTTGTCCTGTTGGGAGAAATAAAAACTCTGGTTATAGACAGGGTTTCTGTTCTGCTCGTTAGTGTAAAGTTGTAGAGTAAAAAGACAATACTTTTGGAACAGGCTGATCACAGGGTGCCCAACTGCCTTTATGGAAGACATTAAAACAAGTCACAGTTTTGCTGTAGTGGTGGTGGTAACCGTTTATTGTCACTCTGGCCTACACTGGGACAGCTAAATTTGCCTAATTTGCAAAGCAAACAACTAGAGAAATATTTATAGTTGTGTGAGAAAAGGAACTTCTGCATGAGTCAACCTTGCCACAATCAATAAAAGCCAGGTCTCCTATGCCTCAACGTCATAACTAACCTGCTGCACCAGACCTCCTTTGGCTTTGGATTTCCTGTTTGTGATGGGGACGCTTACCTAGGGATTTATAAGAATGTGAATACTTGAAATCATGGGGACCTGACTTTCCACTGTCTCTTTATCCTGTATAGTCATTTACATTAGCATAATGTCCATGTAGAATAACATTTCAGAGATCATTTCCAGTGGGGTGTTTAGTATGACCTAACTGATGGTCCAATCCTTTATGTAAATAAAAAATCAGTTATGAGACAGGGCAGTGTCTGGAGAGAACGCTACAGACATGTTGACCATCTCAAAGCAATTGACAGTCAAGGAACAAAAAGCTAAAATAACATCAGGAAAAAAATGTCGTGTTTCTGTTTCTTTCCCAGAGTAAGTTTCCTTTTCCTTTTACTGGTCCAGATAAATGAGAGCTGCAGTGACAAGAGCTCACTAGAATCATGACACAAGGCTGTAAACTCCTCCAGAGTCTCTGCACACCACCACAGATGGGATAAATTGCCTTGGTCTGGCTCTCGAAAGAACAAGGAGGAGACAGAAGTGACTTTTCTCAGGAACTGTAGCCATCATCACAGTTTCTTTTCAAATAAAGCTGGACTGCAGCAGCATTGATAGTGTCTCTGAGAGCTCAGAGAATCAATAAAGACAACAGGAAAAGGAAAAGTCAAACCGCTGTATCTTCTTAAATGAGAATTGATTTTTATCCATTGTCCAGTCCCATGGCAAAGGAACAAGCTTATCACTTCAAACCAAGAATAGAAGGGAGACTAATTCTCCGTTGGGAAAGGACAGGAGCTCAGTAAAAGGTCACTGACAAGATCAACGCTGTCATAAAGAGATCCTTTTTCACTTGGCTTCCTGACAAAGAACGTGGACCTGGGTTACTCATCTGTATGGCTTTCCTCCGTTACTGTCTGGAGCTGCAAAGAAACCCAGGTACCTACCCTACCAATAAAAAAAAAAATAAAATAAAATATGTACATGCATTGCTCAGAGATTCACTGGAATAAGGAGAGTTGGCAACATTTGCAGGCAAAGACCTCTGCCTTTCCTGGGAGAAGCCCTGGAAGCACCAGCAGCTCTGTGTTTGGCAACAGGCATCACCATAGACGACAGAGTTCTATGAGGCTCCCAAATACTCCACCATGATACTTCTTCAACAGCACCTCTGGAAGACGCTGTTTCACCAGCCAGATTCTTGTGCCTTGCTGGTTCTCGCATAGCCTAGATGGGGAAAAAAAATATTTTGCTTTTTCATAGCAGACAAATGAAGTGCAAGCACCCTTTGTTCCTTTGAGTAAGCTTCGTACAGCCCTAAAAGTCATTGCATTTTTCCATAACTGCACAGTAACCATCATGATTAAAACAAATACCATCAGTCCAGCTTTGCTTGCCTACATCTAACATGCTGTTTCCCTAATGCCTTTTGCCCTAAGAAAAATAAATTCTATAAATACATATATATATATATATATGAGGATGCTTCACAAGCATGGAGGGGAGGTGATTTTTACTACAGCAGAAGGTCAAAGAACTAAAATTGTTTGTTTAGCTTCACTGCACTGGATCTGTGATGTAGCGTGATGTGTGCAGAGAGGGAGGTGCTCCAAGCAGTGCTCGTGTGGAACTGAGGCTAGTCAGAATCGTAAGGACATTCATGAGCTTGCTGTGTTTGTGTCAGTTCAAAATCCATCAAATTTCTCTTAAGATCAGAAATCAAATGATGCTTGTTTGCAGTCCATGTTTTGGTGTACTTTCCTCCTACTACAGTGGCATCAGTCTTTATGTGTGATAAAGCTAGTGGTCTCATTCCTCAAGAGACCATGAAATAGAAAAGCACATTGTCCATCCAGGAACATTCTGGAAACTTGTAGGGCTGTATGTGTTATATATGGCTTTCAGACTGGCTGCAAAAAATCCCTTGATGAGGAGAAAAGTCATTGTTCTACTGAAGGGTATTTCTAAAGTTTTATAGTGATGGTGGTGTGTTATTTAACCAGATCTGAACACACCCTCAGCTCCACTTTCTTTTCCAAATCCCTGATCTCTCAGCTGGGACCAACCAGCATGTTCAGTTCAACTCCGAATACTTTGAAGTGTTCCTTTGGAGTTCCCAAATCCCTTTTGTTTAGCCTTCTGAGTTTGTTAAATTTTAAAGAAAAGAAAAAATGCCAGTGTAAACTGTTCCTTCAGCAAACATCATAAGAAGAACATTTTGGCATTTCCAAAGTGCATTTTTCCTTAGCTAAGGTGTTCAAATAACATGTTTTGATGTTTATTTGTTTTGATTTGTGTCTCTTTCCCTGATGATTTTATGTGTTAGAGTTGCTCAGTGAATTTTGCCTTGAATTCATGACTAGTCTTCCTCATTTTGCCCTCATTTTGGGCAAAAAAATGTGAAAGGTCCAATGCAACTAATGTTTCACAGGTGAGAGCCGTGAGTTCCATGACTGTTCTGGGAATGCTTTGTTGTGAGAAAAATTTCTGGGGAGAGACATGGTTTATAATAGGCTTGCTGAGTTTCTGTCCGTTGAAAACCTATCAGAGAAGATACCTGAAACTCAGAAATCAGGCTGTGTTCATCTGCAGTCTATGCATTGATATGCTTTCCTCCTACCATAGTGGCATCAATCTTCATTTCTTCTCAAAATTATTAATGGATGTGCAAGAGTTTGGGGACCCTTGAAATCAGTCTGCTCAGCAACAAGTCTTGCTACAGGTTGTAGTCAGTTTGTTGCTACAGGTTTAGGTGTGGGGAAAGAAATGCAAGGTGTGCAGTCAGAGAACTGGATCCAAGTACCTGAGTACAGCTCTTGCTTTTTTGCTGAAGATTGGTTATTTTGTTTTGTAACTTGTTCTATGCTGTTGGGTTTTGTTTTATCAAAAGATAATAAAATACATCTAGTACCATGTTAAAACAAAGAGTTTAAAAAAATTGCCAGAAGATACTGAAGGTGCACAGGAAGATGAAGGGAGATGCTTTTCCACTCGTGAGATGCACTGCAATATACACTACAGGAATTGTTTCCAATGTATTTATTGCAGGAAACAGTCATCTTTTGTTTTCTGGTTATGATATCACATTTTACTCTGTGGCAGACAGTACAGTAAGCATAGTTTCTGCTCTCAAAGGTGAGTTTGGTCTTGTTACACTTATAAAAAACCCTAATGACGTCAGTGGCCACTCAGGACTGCTTGAATATAAGATTTTGTTTTGCCAGACCCGCTTTCTTCATTATTCTTGTTGTTTAGAAAGTGTAAAGACCACTGATTTCACACCTGTGATTTAGAACATTTCATGAACCTGCAAATTCATGTGTTTGGTAAAATATCTAAATACATGTTTATACAATGATTTCTATTGGCTTCAGTTTAGTATTTTCTGGGTTAACTTGATAAATAGTGCTACAAATGAAGATGACATCCTACAGAGACCTCTATGCGTGTGTAGTTTAAACTGTAATGAATAGTCCCACAGAAACAGGCGGGACAAGGCACAGTTTATAGAGTTTATTTCATCAGGGCTAAACATGAGAGAGTGAGGATACTATTGACAGGGTCATAGAAGATTATGTGAACGTAAGGCTGGCATTTGCTCTTAACATGGGTTTTCTGCATTATTTGCCTCTCACAAGACTCCAAAATAAGTAGGCACCAATGTTAGACCAAGCTGTCAAGTTGGCACCAATGTTGTCGAGTTTTGTGCCTTATTTTGGCCTTTTAATTTTATGTATATATATTTGATATTTCAAACTCACAAAGGACTGATTTTTTCTTTTTTTGCAAGGTGCACAGGCAGAGCACAGAGTCTTTTGTTGATATAACATCAAATATTTTTCAAAAGACATCTGATCCTAGCAATGTCCCAAAGAGCTTATGCTCTTTGTAGGTGCTCCTTGAAGATGCCCTTTGCAATTCTACCTGTAGATTTTTTAGGAAAAAAAAAAAAAAAAAAGTTAATTTTTGAGAAGCATAACATTTCATAACATGTTCACTCTTTGTTCAGTCACCTCTCATCCATGCAGAATTCTAACATTAGTGTGACTAAGTAGGAGCCATGAGGTATATTGCTTGATGACATAAAAGACTACCCATGAAAGCAATTTCCCTCTGGCACAAACTACCAACCAGAGCATTTAAGTTCAGAGGCAGAGCACTGGTTTTATTCTTTCCTTGTTCAAAAAGACTTCGGAAAGAGAAAGGGAACACCCTTAGAAGTTTTAAGACTGTCCATGTGAAAGAGACAAAACATCCTATGTGATGATCACTGTGGCATCATTTTTCTCTATACATTTGACAAATTGCTGACACAGATCCTATGAAACACATATGAAACACAGATCTGTTGAAATCCTGGCAAATCTGGCAGTCCTGATGGATTCTGTCTTCAAGGGGATGAGGACACACAGGTGAAATAAAGATCAACTTCAGGGAAGTTTCCTCTTACCTGTAGCTACTCTGACCAGCAACTATTCTGTCTTCAACAGTGCTAGCTACAATCTTTGCTATAATGATGATCAAATCAATTCAAGGTCTCTGAAATAATAATCTAGAAATACGGATTCACTAATGAGTGGACAAACTGTATATTCAGGGAGGGGCTGCAGGGCATTTTATGCCTAAACCATTGATCAGAAATGTCAGTTTCACTACAAGTACCTGGAGGACTGGGGTCATGTTTTAACCTGTCCTAGGCAAATCTTAGAGCCTACTTGCCACCAAATGTGATGGACCATGGGTTAAAATAGTTGAGAAGTTTATTTGTCTTGGGATAAGTCTGTCTTGCTCTCCGGATTACTGATAATTGATTAAATGCTGCCTTTTCAAAGTGGAATGGAAGAAAGGTCCTAGTAACCCCTAGTAGGCTACTGTAATTTACTTTTTGTATCTGAACCTGAACTTTCTCCCTTTTAACATATAATGTCAGCAGTTCTGTCATCACTACCTCTACCAAAGTACAGAGATTCACTGGCATGCTTCTGTAACAAGTAACAAGTTTTTAGAAATTAGCGAGCTCCTCTTTTATAACTCTCCTTATTAAAAGTGATGGCTAGGCTTGTATTAAAAATTCTAGGTCTTCTATGATTGGCTCCCTATGGCAACAGAACGTGTAGAGACTACTGTGGATTTTCGGGAGGGGAGTGGGTTTTTTTTGGGGAATCTTCCCAGAAAATATGTTCCATCATTATCAGTGACTGAGAGAAAAATATTTTATGTGGGAGATAAATCTGTCACAAAGCTGTCACAGCTGATAGACATTTTTGCTGATATTATTCTGTCTAGTTTGGTATCATCTTGTGACAGGAGTATGTCTCTCATAGTTGTTTGCAAAAAGCTTTTCTGTCCTATAAAATTATTAGAGGCAATCACAGTCTAACTCTGTGAGTGGAGGTATGCCAGCCAAGGCACAGCTTTCATGGCAGAACAAGAAGAGGATAGTTAAAAGGAATTATAGACCTTGCAAATTAGCTCTACAAAGAAATTTTTCTTCCCTTATCATGGGAAATACTATGGACCTGGCAGTTTTGGTCACAACCTTTTATTTGCACTTGTTCAATGAACCAACCCAATGTCACATGATTGGCAGATTTGATTACACAGTGATGATAATTGATATATTCAGCAAAACCAGCCCATAAACTGCCAGATAATCAACAAATTCATTAAAAATCGGCATGTTTGCCACCAGAGATAAAGAAGCTGGATTATGTTGACTAAATTAAACTCAACGAATAATTTGATTAGACAACCAATTATATAGAATTAAAAACAAACAAACAAAAAGAAGCTGCTGCAAATGATGTCTATATTTTTAAAGCCAGAAGGAAGAATTTTTATCAGTTAAACATAACTGAAAACAAACTATACTGCTTTGAAGTGTATGACCACAGTAAGCCATTGCAACTTAGGGAAAAGATTTAAAGGCCTGATGGGCATGACTTAAGATTTCTTTGTTAACAACAAAAAGTAGGTCAATTAATTACAAACATTTTTAGTGGACTATGAAATGCCACCGTATTGTTTTGTAACCATCATGGAAAACAAGTGCTCAGGTACCACCTCTAGTAAATAGAGCTGGGGCTGGGGGATTAACCAAAGACAAGGTTAAACGGCCCAATGCTGATGCTCACAGGACTGGTGCTGGTGCTAGTGTCTGTAAGTAATCAGCTCATGACACATCTTTGCAGACTCTCTGTGGAACTGCTTATGGTAGTGGGACCTTGCCCATTGTATTGCTCATTAAATCTCTATGTTTAAGCACAAACATGTGTTTAATACCCTCAAAAGCCACAATAAGAATTCACTAACACGTAACATAGAAAACTGAAATTTTGGAATCAATTAAAATCTCTTTGTCGGTGCCCTTAGGACATACAGGGACTTGCAAAGTAATCATCTGCATCACTTAACACACATCTCATCAGTGAAAACTACTGCATGAAAGACACACTACAGGCATGGATGGATGCCATGCTTTCTTTTTGTACCTTAGACAAATTGTTGACCCAACCCTATGACAGGACTCTGAACAGCATCTTTTTCTTCTGGAATTGTTCCAGCCTACTACATAAATAGGAAAACGCATCCATTACTCAGAGGTAGGGGAAGAGATTGTGCACAGTACCAAAGGGTGCCAGGGCTGAATGGTTTTAATTTGTTCACCTGAAAACTCCTTAGAATTTAAAATGTGTTTTGAACATGCTTTTGATTTGAGATATATATCTAGTTAATGGGGTTAAAGCTTTGACACCTGATTGTATGGCAGTTTGACCTCTTCCTCCTTTTGCAATTGGTATGTTCTTAATTAAAGCATTGTATAATTTTTTTTTTAATTCACAAGCTGAGAAATTTTATCTAATATTCACTGAAAACCTTTGAATGTCCTATCAAGTTAATAACTCTTGAAATACTGATGGCAGAGGAAGTACTCCCTGAGACTGCAAGGGTAATGGTCTGTACCTTGAAAAGCTAAAGGTGCCGGGAGCAGTGTTTGAGTGGGAATTGCTCATTCATTAGGTAAATTCTGTATTTCATCTACTCAGAACCAGGTATTTGGACCATCAGGAGTGGATCAAGCAGCTGTGCTCTACCAGTTCTATTTTACAACATGCAGAAGACTATTAACAGTGTTATCAAGTGACTGACCTGCCATTCCTGAAAGTACTTCTAGTGTGCTAGTCCCACATTTACAGTCATCTAGTTTTATCTTTCTCAGCCATCAGATATGCCTTACCCTAGCAGCACAACTCTGAGCTGCAAGAGCAGAATTATGTTCCTCACCAGACATTGTGGTGGCAGGTTTTGTTTTGAGTTGGTACTGCTAAGCTGTTTGACAAAGGAAAACAAAATATTTTTGTCATATTTGTTCTTAATTTTCATGTTACTGTGTTGGCTGTGAGAATGCAAAGAAACACTGGTTTGTTGAGAAAACACTTGTAGGTGTAGTAAGCATTTGGAGGATGTAACCAGGAGTATAGTCAAAGCTTTCCTGCAAAAGGTTTAATTTGGAGGTGAGAATTAAGGGTGTATCATTGCCAGTCAGCATGCTGGGAAGGTTCAGCCAGGCCATTAAAGATATGGGACCTCAGGACACTGGTGGGAGATTTCATGGGTCTTGTATCTGATCTGGCAGGTGACCCTGAAGGAGAGCTGGGCCAGGATCCCAGCTGCAAGGAGATGCATTTCTGTCTGAAATCCTAGGTTCAGCTTCTTCACTCTCTGCCTCACTACTAGAACAGGGGAGGAGTATTGGGAACATATCCAGGAAACCTGCTCGGGGCCCAGGTGGTGAAGCTCTATTGTCTGACATCCTTGGTGCCAGGCAGGCAGTAAGCCAGACCCACAGTGTGGATGAGATCTGCAGGTCTTTTGCAAGTCAGAGTTGGAGTGACAGGATCACGTAAGTAAAGCCTGCTGTGGATTCAGGAGCCCTGTACTGATATCCCAGGAGCTGCTCTGCCTCTCTGACCAACATGTATGGCTTTATCAGTAAGTGATAGGCACTGGGAGTCTGCAAAGGGCTCCTGTTTGCAAGTTTGCATACACAAGTGGTCAATTTATGTTGTAAATTTTGATTGTATACTTTTATGTGAACCAAAAAGAGCCATGAGGCGTTTGCATGGATATAATTTACATATAGATTATATTAATCTGCATGTTAAAATGTATTGCTACACAATCCAAAATTAATGGATTGTTGAAAAGTATTAACAATTAAAGAATGTCAATATCAAATGTTTCAAGGTCTTGATTGCTGCTAGAATTCACTAGCACTAAGCCTTTAAACAGCCAGTACAAACAACAAGGCAAAATGGAATTACATAAAAGAGATCAAACAACATTTCTTCAGAAATTAAGAAGAATGTACATGAAGGTAAATTAATGTACACTGCACCTGAGAGAAATGAAAACTTGGGTAGAGCTATGAAAGGATGATGGGAGGGATATAGAAGCATCAGAATCATATGTAAAAAGATTATAACTTTTTTTTTCCGAAAACACAGAATTTCTTCCTTCAAAACATCTTTACTCATTTCTGACTTAGTTATTTTTACATGAAAAGGCTTTTCACAAAGCTGAATGTGTAAAGACAAGAAATCTCTTTTCTGACAATTGTTGGAAATCACAAACTGAGACATAGTATATAAGTTTTCCAAATTAAAACTGTACATGCTCTTGGCTTCCTTTATCCAGCTATTTATTGTATTCACAAATCAAGTATATGTATGTGGCTTATACATGGCTGGTCACTTCATGACAGCTAAAAGCTGCTTAGAAAAGATAGATGTATACTCTTCTACCCTCCCAGACTTCCCAACAATATTTTCTTTTTTTCCCTATTATGAGGATTCAGAAATCACTAAGTGGACAGGTTATCATAGGGTTCAGGCCCCCTGTAGAAACTGAACTTTCTTCTTATGTTCAGTTCTTTTTAAAATATATAGTCTAAGTGAAAGGGCTAAGCAATTGAAGAGGGGATGTTTGTATGCAAAGAAAGCAGGAAAAGTTAAAATTACAAATACAATTCCACAGCTAACTTATTTTACTTTCTAAAAGTAACTATCTTAAACAAGGGCCTGATTCTGGTAGTATTTATGCATGTTGGGGAGTATGTTCTCCAGGAATGTGCTTAATGACCTTTTGGTTCAAGTCTGCATGACTTTCAGGGAACTGCTTGGGCATACCTGGAAAAAATATCAGTCACCAATTTCCCACTGACCCTAAATACAAATATGCAACAGCTATTAATTAAAGGATACCAAAACATGAATCACCACTATCATGTGTTGTATATGTAATATTTTTGTTACTATCAGCAACTGCAAAGATTCCTGCAGCCCAGAAGAAAGAGTGATAGCTAACTTCCCCCCAGGAGCTCCGACCTTCACCAGTTTGGCTTCTGTGGAGTGAAGAGGAAACAATGGTATTGATTTCCTAATCTCTACCCTCCCTCTAGATGTATTTATGGTTTACTTTCTGGTCAGCCTCTTGACATCTTTGTTCTGGATTTGCACCTTTAAAAACAGTAGAATGCTCAAAATTAAGGACAACTCTGCAGAGTACATCTCTTACACCTGACAAGGGACTGCCACAAATGATACACCCTGATGCTGAGGGTCCCCAGTTTTTCTTGACTGGTGAGAGTTGGGTTCTGTAGGCCAGACTTTGCGGCAGTTTTAAGCTACTTGATTTCTTTCAGTTCAGAATGGTGTTGGGTCCTTTGCTTTCTGTCTGGAGGATTCTGCGGGTAATTGAAACAAACCCTTTGCCAGAGCAGGTACTGTCAGTAATGACACTGAAGAATAAATGTGAGCTTCAACTTGGCACTGTTTGTCCTGATGCATCTTGGCTGTCCTTATCCTGCCTGGTAGCTGTGGTGAGGTTTGCAGAGGAAGGCCACTGGAGACACAATGCTAGAGTTAAGGCTTTTTAATTGCAGAAGCATCCAACCTGGTTGTATGTGGGGATACAAGAGAAACCACTACAGTCTATGGTCTGACCTAATCAAATTGAGGATTAATTGAACTTAGCACTGGCTTATTCAATCAGCATTATTGTAAAAAGAATTTATAAAAGATCAAGGTAATTACAGCCTTGTCCTTGAAACTAACTAGCACAAATAAACCCACACATAATATAATTACAATTAATTTTTTTTTTTCCCCCCCGGTCAAAGGGGATTAGCATTGCTTTCATGTATACAAGCAAGTTTTGTTACTGTCTTCAAATCTGGAAACCTACAGTTAATGTTAAATAACTAGCAATTCGATAACATTATTATCATTGTTCCTATTGTTTAATACTTGCATTATCACATAAGCAAGGGCCATAGTGTTCAGGATTGTACAGAGGTGCTTCAGAAAGATGGTATTTACTTCAAAACACAATTGTATGAGGATGGAAGAGGGGAAAAAAAAAGGGGGGGGGGAACACAATCGAACTTATTAAAATAGAAATTATAGGAGAACTCTCACACTGTGATACAGAAAGGATTAGAGGTCAGATTTTTATCACCCTAATTCAGAAAGAATAACAACCTTGCAGACCAGGGGCTTTAACAGAAGTTGAAGTAAGCTTTTATGGCATATAATCTTGCTCAGTGTGGAGGAGGGCAACTGATTATGTTTAGCAGCCTAATGACTGTTTTAGTCATCAGCCGGTGAGATTTGGTCTCCCACCCAGTTGCATATTGGTGGGAATGAAGCACAGCTTGTATCTCAACAACTCCTTCAAGACGGTTGAGAGTTCTGGTGGGAAAATGCTCCCATTTCAAACACCATCACTTCCGATCAACTGATGAGTAGTCATTCCCCCTTCCTATCCCTGTTTAGTAAGCTGCTGGATTCTTAGTGCTCTGTCATCTCTTTGTGGAGCATGGATGCTGTGCCTGTGCTGATGGCACTTTCATAAATGGATGGATCCTTATCTACCTCCACAAAAGCAGTAGATGTTGAAATTGTGGTCAGAAGTGCAGTGAACAAGTGATGCCTCTCTTCATCAAGCTCTGAGTGAAGAAAAATGTTGGATGTGTTTTTGTAAAATGAGCAGAAGTGTATTTTGATCCTAAATATAGTAAATATGGCATCTTATAAGCAAGACATTAAAATATATCTATATGGATATGCTCCTTGGGTGTGTTTATACCTTTCCAAGAGCAACATTTTATTTGCACTTTCTGGTGTATTTTGACACGAGTGGCATAAAACTAGGAAAACACAAGTGTGAATGAAACTCATAAAGCCCTACAAATTTAGTATCCTTGAAGTTTCCTAATTCATGTTTAATGTGGAAAGATCTTATTTTTAAGTATACCTTGTACCTAGATTCATACATACATCCCTTAGCAGTACTTAACCTTCCAGCAAACAAAGAGTTTTAACAATTCCCATTCAGTATGTGTTGTTATAATAAATAATAACAAACTGAAGACTCAGCAACTTATAGTACAGGAAATGCAGGGGAACTTACTCTGTACGTGCAGGGTCATTCCTTGTAACTACAAGCAGAGATAACCTTGGATTCTGGATTCAACTCCTTTTCTCCTGCTTCAGTACTTCAATGGAGCAGGGGCCCGATCTGTAAAGAGAACATTGACAACATGATTTGAATCATAATAGAGATATTAATAAATACCTAAAAGATCCTGGTACCACCAAGCATAGTAGTGCTAAGGGAAGTTGGGG
This sequence comes from Athene cunicularia, assembly GCF_003259725.1. Taxonomy (NCBI): domain Eukaryota; kingdom Metazoa; phylum Chordata; class Aves; order Strigiformes; family Strigidae; genus Athene; species Athene cunicularia. The sequence goes on along the minus strand of NW_020799099.1, from coordinate 11,207,595 downwards.
GGGGG
>NW_020799099.1:11160980-11207540 GCF_003259725.1 Athene cunicularia | reverse complement strand
GCCAGAGCAGGTACTGAGAGAGAAGGATGCTACTGAGACTTCGTGATCTCTGTGGACATACACACCCGCTTTGTCCTCCATGTAGCCATTACGCACCTACTTGTTAGGAAAAAGGAAAAAAACACTGACCTGGAGGAGAATAAAGAAGGTTCATTCCACATTCACCTCCAGTGCTGGAGCAGAAAAACTGTGCAGCTGACATTCATCCTGCTCTTGGGATGGTGACAGAGGGGAAGGGAATGGGAGAGAAAGAGGGAGCTAGGCAGACTTTGACGGAGCATGAGACAAGCAATGTAAGCATTCAGGACTGTTGCTGCTTAGCAATTTTCTTACTGCCCACAGTTAAAATCAAAACACAGCTGTCATATCTGTGTACTGACCATCACTGTTGTAAAGGTTTTTAAATGCCTTTTTTTCCTACTGACTTTTTATTTGTAGGGGAGAGCCAGAAAGAAGACTCAGCCTCGTGTCTGTGAAATGCAAACTTCTTTCCTTCCCCGTGCAGCTCAGCAATGCCAATTGTAAGCCTCATTATCTTCGTACTCTGCTTGAGATAATGTTTCAAATGGGTCCTCAAGTGCCGCAGTCACGCAGATTGTGGCTCAGTCTCAACAGGGAAGTCACTAAGAACCATATAAAGACATAAACATGAAATCAAATGGCTTCTGTGCATGTGCCAGGGACATTTGAGAAGTGATGCCCCAGACGTATGACCAACGTTGATCAACCAGTTTTATGGCTCAGAAAGCACAGTTACTATATATTTGTGCACATACAAATGTCTCAACTCAAAACACTATAAAAAGCACAGCAAACACTGTGTATCATGCACCAAATCAGAGCCAGGGTTGCTTCTGGACAAAAAGCTTATGGACTTCTCCTGCCATTATCTATCAGGAGCCCACGGCTGATTCAGAGTTTTTAGCATTCTTTATAGATACTGCAACATTCTCATACAAGAAGTTCCACAGCACTCTGCTCCTGTTATTTTATACTTATATGTGTATGGGGTTTTTTTCCTATCTCTTTCTTTTTTACTTTCATGAATACTTCCTACCATGATGCACAATCTTGTCCTCTAAATTTAAAGGTAAGTTCTGCAGGTACTGCTGCCTGTAAACAAATGACAGAGCCCCATATAATAATAACAGTCCAAATGACGTTGCAAGAAATACCACTAGCTGAAAATTTTTGAAGGTGACCTGTTTGAATTGTAAAATTTTGGTATTGCAAAATGAAAATATCTTGCAGATAAATATTATTTGAGTCCAAATTCTCAGTGGATAATTATTATTAAGTCTTAATATCAGAAAGTTGAAACATTTCATTTAAAAATGATCCAAGCATTTTTTTTTCCTATGCTGTATTTTGACTATATAACAGAATAACTCTATCAGATTAGCAGCTCTAACCTTACTGAAATGAGATGCTGTGTATGGTAGGAAGAGAACATTTCTGCATATTTTGTTTGCAAGACATTCAGAGATTTTCACCCCAACTTAAGACAATGTAGAAATTTGAAATCTCAGTATCTCAAATGGCAATTCCTTTTTCTAGCCTGTAGCCATTGGAGAATATGAACAAAGCAGCAGGGATGTCAAAGGAAAAAATGAATAAAATACAGTGGCTGGTAACTAGAAACACAACTGACTGAGAGAAAACTAGTAGCTTTCTTGAAGCAACGTGACCTTAATCAAATGAGAAACTTTGTGACAGTGATTGTATTACCTGGGTTAGAAGGCATCACTGTGAGATTCTCAATGCGAGTTAATGAATTTCAGTGTTACTTAGTTTTTTATCCTCTTAATGCATTGAATATTTCTATTTTAAACCCCACACTTTTCTGTCAAGGAAAAATTTTCACCTGCCACAGACTTTGCTTTCACTGATTTGTCTTTCTAAAGTGCAAGCATGGTCTCACCGCTGCATCGAGTAGTTACACGAGTCTGCCCACAGCACAGGAGTCCAGCATTCGTGCACTGATTTCCACGCACTGGAATAATAGTTCAGTGTGTCTGTGGTGGGTCTCAGTGTGGAGTCTACATGGATGGGAAGGCCTCAGAGTGGCAACTTGTGTCTTCAGAGCAGCCCTCGGTTATGTGTAATACACCATATGAAGTTGGGCTGCTCTCCTTCCTTCCTCTCTGAGATCCCAGAGGTAGGGTTGCAGAAGAACAGGAGAGGATTTGTTCTTCCTGATCCAAATAATCTGACAAAGGCATCGACTGGCAATGGACAAAGAATCTAAGTGTCTCAGACTCTCAGCACATCCGGGTGCTGTCTTGTTTGCTTGGTATGCTTTGCATTATGTTAAATATAGAATTATAGAGCTGGTACCATCAGAGACTGTTGCAGATGCATATCAGAAATCTCACTAACATCTGGTCACAAAGTTTTCCAAACAAGTCAGCTAGGAGCAGCTTACTCCCATATCTAAAAGCACAGGATCTGATGAAGACTTTTACTCTATATACTCTTGGCAGGGTACAAGAGGCAAAACATCTCATTCTGGATTTGAGTCTGTAGTTGTCTATTCATGTAGCCATTCAGTGAACCATAGAGGTCTGATAATCACTCATTCAGTGCAGAATTCCCTGCTGAACAGAGGATTATTCTATACTCTGAAATTCCCTATTTTATACTCCCATTTCTGACACAAGTCCTCCGTCTCTGGACTAAGTACAAGGTACCAGAGCAATTCCTGGGAATGAAGGGCCTGAAGCTGTCAAAAAACGCAGTGATATAAGATACAGGCTGAGGGCAGAAACTCTTCCAACTCACTTCTCTTCATTGCCTACAAAATTGCAAATAGAATTCTAAGAATATATTCCAATTTGACTCCAAACTGGAATATTTAGTGATTAAACACTAGAGCTAATTGGATTATTTAATCATCAGTGTAGAACATCTAATTCCAGTTTCAATTCACAGGGTTGAGTAACTATTTTTAGAGAAAATAAATGAAAGGGAAGAAACATCAGTTGTCTTGCTAGAGTTGTGTAAAATTATGTTACTGAAAGAAGAGCACATTTGGGATTTACTGCTGTATCATTTCTTGTTTCATTACAGAAGGGGAAAAAATGTCTGCACAGCACATAGTGCTTTCAGGAAAAACATACCTAATTCCTTGCTTTTTTTCCTCTGAATAAAATTTGTTGTTATTTCCATTACAGACATGCCTAAAGGCCCCAGCAAAAATCGTGTTGGCATTGTAAAAAGTTCTGGCTCAAGCACAGAATGATTCTCTGCCCTGGAAGGCTGAACATAAGTGGATAAAGCAAGTGGAGACAGGGGAAAAAAAACAACAAAATGTTAAGATCCCATTTTACAGATTGATTAACTGTAGCACTGAGTTTCATGTGTCAGATAATACAAATCAAGATGGAATTTGAACCCCGGTTTCTTGAATCCAAACCTGGTAATTTTGGGAAACTACTCCCTCACCCAGCCCCTTGAACTTCAGATGATTTCAGATGACCATTGGTTTTCTGTGAATTAATTTAAAACTCTAGACATGTCATAGTAATCTAGAATTAAGAAGTGAATTTTAGACCCTAATAGTGACCACTCAGTCTCCTCCACATTGCAGGGCTGTTCAGCCATACCCAAATTACCTCTGGATCCAGGACAATATGATCATAGTAGCATAAGACTCTTCCAGGGCACTGAGTCACACAGATACATCTATACTGCCAGGACCCAGGGACACACTGAAAGGGACAAAATTGTTTGGCATGAAAAATGCATTTGGTGGCAGCTGTGATCAGCTTGGTCTCACCTCTGCTGTAATCAGGAGGGTCACTGAACACCAGGCTTTACACACCTATTGGTGTCTCTTGTCACCTTATACATCATAAAAATAATGTGTCTGACTGTACATTGTTTCTCTTTCATTTCCTTGCAGAGAAAAGGTCTGGGAAGTTAATGAGGCCACTAACATGAAGACACTATCATCATGATAATGGCATTAGGCTCATGCCTATCGGAAGCTCTAGGCATGAGGCTGTGTGATGCAGCTGAGGTCAGTGAATAGCGTCTTTTTAGGAGCTTGTGACCTGCGCTCAAACACCCTTGTACAGAACTAGAACAAAATTATGTCCCCTGCCTTTAAGTGCTCAGCAGTCTAAATACTACAGATTAGTAGCAAAGGCATAAAGAGGGAGGGGAGCCCAGAGACTCTGCTGAGGAGCAATAATCGCAAGCATCTCCTCATGCAAGCTACCTGGCTTAACCCACCCTTCTCTCCCCAGTCCCTGCCAATATAGACCAAGTTGTACCTGTGCTGAATGGGAAGCGTGCTGCCACAGCTCCCTCTTTTAATGAACAAACACATATATGCAATGTCACAACAGATTAAGAGCTACTTATTTCTGTTCATTGAGCCAGATGGAATCAATAATCAGAGAGGAGTTGGCACTGGATTGATTAAAGCAGCTCTCAAGGCCTCAGTAATAGGAGTGAGAAGTGACCCACTAGCTAAGTTTCCCTGCAGACAGGAAACTGGGCTAAAATAATTCTCAGTTCAAGTGAAAATAATGGTTAATACTCACTTTACATTGCACCTTTTTACCATCTAAAACAGCTGAGCTTTTTCCTAAATAATACATGAAAGGTTGTTCAGTGCCCAATACCAGATAATTGTACTGTGCAGTCTTGTGAAAAGGAACTGAAATAAAAACAGGAAAACCATCCCTAGTCTTTCATCTTATTTTTGCCTGTCAATCCATGTAAATAGATTTGCTTTTGATTGAAATGTGTGTGTCCTTTTGGTCAGCTGCATGTTAGAAATTCAGACCTCTGCAAAGCAGGTGTATTTTCCTTTCTTTAAATTTGCAAGTGTATAAAACTAGAGTTTAATATTTATTAGGAATAGCCAATCAATCTTCTGAGTCTGCAGTCCTATGGATATATCATATATTAGCAGGGTTGATAATTAAAGTCAAACACAGTACCAGATGTGAAATATGACAGTGCTGTGAAATGATAAAGGATAGAACTTCTCACTTTATTACTATTATTACAAATTTTTTACTGAGGAAGCCACAAACAAGTTGAAGAATCTGTTGTGCTCGGCACTGTTCAGGTCCTTAACTGGGGAATAAATCTCATCCCAAATATTTTTCAATCCATGGCCTTGTAAGCATCTGACCTTATTCCTAGAGCGGCTCCAGTGACAGCAGCGCTGTCACAGTGATAAAGTTGTGCTTGTATGCACTGCAGAATTGAAGCTTTAAAAGATGAAACAATATAAGGGCTCACAGCCTACAGGGATCTGTGTTCCCAATCATATTTTATAGCTGGGAAAGCAAGGCAGAGATCATTTGGGGGCCTCATGGTCAGAGGTCATCATTAGCCCTGGCAGTAATTGGTAGGCATTTTTTGGCATTTTTAGCAGAGACACCAAAGATCCAAATGGGCTCTGTAGCTGGAATCCCCCTTTGGTTATCACATAAATTTTAAAATTATTATAAAATTAATTATGTTTTATATTACTATCTCATTAAGTTTTAGTAATAAAAGGAGATGAAGAAGGTTGCTCAGCAGAAATGTGAGTACTTTTCTGGAAAGGTAATAATCCATCTGTCCTTGAAATGTTGTTCGCAATAACTAAGCATCACTTGATATTGTTATTCACACACACACACAGACTTTGGGATAATAAAAAAAGAATCTAAATATATTAATTGTTGCTATGAAGTGTCACCCACTCTCCAAATTGTCCAAAGCATTTTTCTGCAGTTTAATCATAAAAGTGCAATTTAAAGTACATTAAAAGAACCCAGAAAATTACAAGTTTTGGTTTAAGTGTGTAAATTACAGATTTGCAGATGTTGAAAATTAACTGAGGAAGACAAAGCAAACAAATGGATGGAGCATTTGAAGGGATTAAGAAACATGAACTCTGGTCCCAGCTCTTTGCCACTGACTCGTTTAATCTTCCTGTAGCACCCGAGTGAACAGCTCTTGACTTCAGGAGCTATTTTCTGAAGCTTCCACATCACTGTGGTTTGAACCATGCAGAAACAAACATCAGTGTCTAGGAAAACCCAGAACCATGCTCAAATGCCTGTACCATATTTTTTTCTTCCATACAGACATCTGATAACTAACTACCTGACTACCAGGTCCAGCAGATCTGGTCCCAGAAGTGAGAAGACTTCAGTAGGAAAGGCACCAGGGTGCCACTGAAAGGTCACAGTGAGGATTGTGCCCATGGAAGGGGCAGGAAGAATTATTTGGCTCAGGTAACACCAAAAACATTATTTAGACATACATCTAGTGATTCATGTTGCTAGAAACCATCCACCAGACTCAGTAGAAAAGGTTCATGAAGAGGAACATACTGAAAGGAAAGTTGAGACACTTGACACATCAAATGTCATGTGTAAGTATGCAGGTCAGAGGAAGATATCTCTCCCCTGTTAGCTGGCTCTTTTTAGGGATTCTCATGTCTGCCAGTGGCCACTTTGCCCTTTGCCCATTAATTGTAGGTATAGTGTTAAAGAGAAAAATTTTTGGAAAGGATGAATACTGTTCCTTTGTAACAACTTTCACAGCCACACCCCCTGAGTAAACTATACTCAGTAAACCAGAATACCAAGCCAGGGTCAGCTATAACTCTTCTTCACAACCCAGTCACATTTGTTGGTAACAAAAGAAGCGTTAACACGCCTTAGACTCTTGTCCAGCATCTCTCTTTAAAGCAGGATCACATGAACAGCTGAATTCAATTCTAAACACTGAATGATACCAACTGATAAACAGTTCCACAATCTCTCCCATGACACAATCACCTGAGCTGAGCTGCAGAGGAGAGTCAAGTGAGACTATTAATTTACTGATTCATATCATCTGTTCAAAGTCAGTTCTGCAGGGGTGAGCACATCTTCTGAGCTGTTGAGTTGGGTGCTTGTTATGGGGTCAGCAGCATATGTTCTATTAGAGAGGAGGGCAAATGGATGGCTCTGTTTTTGGTTTTTTTTCCTCTGTGGGAAAAATTTACTTGAACCAAGTGATGTTATATGTATATATAATAAAAATCTGCAATTTTTTTTTCTCTCTTTTGGCAAATTCTTCCAGTCTCTCACTAGCTAATCCACAGAGGCCAACAGGTTTGAATTTTGCAATACTTATTAAATCACTGCTGTCTTCAAAATGAACTTACAACTGTGCTGACATCACAGCAACAAAGCACTGTCACTCCCTGGTAAGATAAATGAAGTCATTCCTTTGTCAACTTGTGTTTGTATCTTCTGATTAGATTGCCTGAAATGATCTCCATTAAAAAACATGCAGGAGGGATGAAAATGGAACCAGGCATATAGATAGGATGGCAGCAGAGGATTATTCACTCCAGCTGAAGATGAGTTTGTATTTGGCTAAAAGATTCATGGTTCCTGCAGCATTATGGTGCACCCAACTGGAAACTCCGTGGCAGCCACAGATAACTCCAAAGTAGGAGGTTTAGAATTAGATGAAGAGTGAAAATGAATAAACCAGTCAGAGCAGTGTCTGTAGTGTTATTTAATTTCATATGCAAATTTGGTTTATCCTATACTGCCTGTTGTTTGCATGGACCCACTTAAACTAAATCTAAAGGTCTATCCCTGTACTGTGGAATTACTGGGGACACAAAGAGTTATTAGCAGATGCAGAGCAAACAAGCTAAGCTTCTAAGTGGTGGAGAGGGTATGTTAGCTGTGAGCAGCTTTAATGTGCCTTCTGTGATGAGCTGCTGGGAAAGCAAAACCTCTGTGCTGGGGTACCGACCACCAGAATCCTTCGTGTTTCTGCCTTAGCAAGAGAGGGCTGGTGGAGAGAGACAGTGATGTGACTCACCCTGATGGTCCTGTTCTCCTGGGTACTTTAGGCAGGATACATATACTGGGAAGCTCCTTAGTCCTGCTTGGTCCTTTTACACCTAGAGTCGATCCCAAGAAGAGTCCTTCACACCAACTGCCTCATTTTCCAGGGATTTTGAAGCCACCATTTCTCAGTGAAAGCAGGAGGAACAGAGCTGCAGTTTTTCTTTCACTTCCAAGAACTTTCTCTGTTGCTCCCACTTTTCAATGCTGTCTGCACGACACAATGTCTTACATGCAGAAATACACAAGCTAGCAAGAATTATGTATTAAGTATCAATAAACGGGATAAAAATGGTTTTGAATTGAACCTTTCTTTTATAAATGTTATTTTAGATGAAGGTATATTGCAAACTGCCATGCAGCACATTCAGCAAGTGCTACCTTGATATCATAAGACATTATTCTGCACCAATATTTGATTTGTGTAAGGAGGGAACCAGAAGAGAGTCCCTCATAAATAACATTGTTGACTCATTTTGCTATTGAATTCTGGCATACCAAGGCTGCATCCCTAAACAATGTTTAGTTGCATAACCTTTTAAAGGTTATACAACCACTGAGTCTCACTGCACAGTCTTCAGAAAATAGAGAGTTTATTTCTTCCATCAATTTATTTAATATTAGTATTTTGGTTTTTAAGAACAATGTTAACAGTGCAATCTGTCTCCCTTCACATTTCAAATTAAATTATGCCATTTTAAGAACAGTTATGGTTAGCATTTCCATTTCTATGACTTCCTATCCTTCATTCCAGCCTCCTATTGTAAACTAACCAAAACTGCTTGCCTTCTTAAATTGATTTACTGTACTTAGACCCTTTATACTTTGCACTGCACAATACTGGTGTCAAAAAAGTTAAAAACAGAAAAGAGGGATGCTGCACTCACCTTTAGTAAGGTGTAATAAATAGTGCATGGTACAGAAACACAGAATGATGTCTTTGTATATCTTCTTGTTCAGTAGTTCTGAAACTTTTTTCTCTAAATAGGTTTGTGATAAGATATATATATATATATACAATAATTCTCTTTCACAGAAAACTTAGAAATATTTGGTATTTCATTCCCAGAGTGAAGGGGATGAAGATACTTTCAAAGTTTTAAAGATCTCTGGGATTTCCATTGTCTAATCAGTTTCTCACTCTCCTTTTCTATTCTTTTTAATGTGTGTATATTGCAAATTTCCAATATAGGACTCAGGTAAGGTCTTTTCTCAAGCAAAAGGCAAATACAGACTTGGCCCTGTCCTTAGCTGTCAGAGCACAATGGGACATACTAAGTCAGAGAAGACTCTAGAGCACCTCACTGTATCAGTTGAAGAGATTTTTACTCCAAGCTTTCTCTGCAACTCTCTTCTACAAGTTGCGTCCTCCTAACAGAGGCAGCAGAATGGGTGGTATTGCCATTTCAGTCTTGGGACCCATTATGCACCTGCTGCTGTGTCTGAGAGCACATACTCAGGGCAATGTCTTTGGTTTGCTGCACAACATATTTGGAGAAGGGGTGAGGGGATCCTGGATACATGTACAGAAAGAAAAGTTACAACTTGTTTTCCTCAGAGCAGTTTTTGTTCTTACAATGAAAAGCAGCCAACACAATAGAGTATCTTTGAATTTTACGTAAAACAGCTTACAACAACATCCCAACATGATAATCTGGGTGATTATGAGGAATATGTGTCTGTCATAGAATGATCTAAGTGAGGAGGGACCTCTGGACACCTTTTGTCCAGCCCTCCTGCTTCAAAAATAAATCACTTCAACATGAGATTAGGTTGCTCAGGGCCTGGTCCAGCCAAGTGCTGAAGATCCCCAAGGATGGAGATCCCAGTGCCTCTCTGGGCCATTTCCCAGGGCTGCATCACTCTCAAGGTGATTTTTTTTTTTCACCTGTATAGCATAATCATACTGAGGTATGAATGAGCTCGTGCCTGTAGCTGTCTGCACTGTGTCATTCCCACCACCTTTATTTTAAATGAATGCCAGACAGTTAGCCACCTTGAAAGTTTTGTCCTGGCTGCATAAACTGTGAAACAGAAAAAAACTACAAACATGGTGCCCTAGACTGCACTCTGAGCAATACTGTTGATCTTTCACTGTCCTGGCAAATCATTTGTCTGGACAGTCTCTTTATAAAATCCTCTATTACAGACAAATCCCATGCAGTATATTTTTTTTATATCGACACTATGCTATTGTCCTACCAACACTTTTCAGATGCTTAGGTACACTGTTATAAAGCAATAAACATGCTTTAGCACATTCGTATACCTTGATTGTTCTCCCTCTATGCAAAGTCTTTGTTATCAAAGGATGGGAAATGAGAATAGCTCGTAAGACTTCTGTTGAAGTGGGAAGAGGTCTACTAAGTTTGGTACTTATCAGCCCAAATTGCTCTACATTTCTCAGACTCTGCTGGTCACAGACATTTGTATTTCTTCAGGTTTACTATGTATGAAGAGGTTTCTCTAAGAAAATCCACCCAACAGTTTTTGTTAATAGCTCTGCAAGAATTTCATCTGAAGCTGGGAAAAGTCAATGGAAAAAAAATCCAGCTTGTCATGAGAGTGATTGGTATGGGTAGATGGGAATCAAAATATTTTAGGTGACAGATTTTAGCCATTTAATGAACAGAGAGGTTGCAGATTTTGGTAATGACTTCTACCCATTTCTTGCATGGGAACCTACTTCCAGAAATGCATTAGAAATAAAGGTTTGCTAGAATTCATACCTCAATGAGCCAGATGCCTAAACGTCTAGATGAGATCCAGAACCAGTGGCAGACTGAGTAAAGTTCCCCTTTCAATCCAGGAGGTCCAGGGCATCCATGCTGTGCCACCAGTCTAGTTGATTGACATAGTGAGGGGTTTTTTAGTAGCAGAGGTACCCATTCCGGTTAAGATGTATTTGAGTAGTTAGGCAGCATGCTTCTATATGCATACAAAATTTTGCTTTTTATACTTCATGTTTGGAACTGGTGAATATCTATACTTCTTACCTATTCTGTGATCATTTTTTCCTGTGAATTTTCATTTAAAGTAATTGATGCACTGACCACTGGGGTGTATCTGTAGTTATTTAAATGAAGCAATTTTTTTCCCAGTCACTGTGGCCTTTAAGACCAAGTAGCTAATAGATCTCATCCTCTCGAATACCATGTTTATTCTAAAATGAGAGAGGAAAACAAGCTGCCCTACACTTATAAAATCCCAGCCATTTCTTTATCACAGAATGAACTAATCATCAGTCCAGCCTACTTGAATAAACTTCTCTGTGAAACTACCATACAAAGCTGGTGTGGCACTTCAGCAAATTTTGGTTCCTGTGCTTTACAAGAAGCCTTTAATGGTTTGGCATTTTGACCTTAAAACTTTTGTCAGCACATATATGTATTATTACTTTTAAAAAATATTTCAGTGAAATACAAATTTCTAGATTGTTCTTGGGTTTTCACAAAATTATTGCTCCTGTTCTACTTGGAGATTATTAGAGAAATAATTAATTTCAAATAAAAATATACTTAGGTAAAAGATCTCTTTTAAATAAAAATGCAGTTTCTCTGTGCACTTTAATCTTCTATGTTCATTCCATTTTTCCATTAAGTTCCTCTATCCACACTAGATCCTTTGTTCTTAAATAATCCTACTGGATTCAGTGAGACAAATCAAGTACTAAAGAACTACCTAAAAGATGTACATGTAACCAGGATATGTTTTTATTGGCTTTTTGTTGCAAGGTTTTGGTAGCGGGGGGGCTACAGGGATGGCTTTTATGACAAGTTGCTAGAAGCTTCCCCTATGTCTGACAGCCAACGCCAGATGGATCCAAGAGGGACCTGCTGCAGCCAAGACCAGGGCTGTCAGCAGTGGTGGTAGCACCTCTATGATAACACTTTTAAGAAGGAAAAAAAACTGTGCAAGAGAAACTGCAGCCAGAGAGGAATGAGAATATGTGAGAGAAACAACTCTGCAGACACCAAGGTCAGTGAAGAAGGAGGGAAAAGAGGTACTCCTGGCACCGGAGCAGATTCTCCTGCAGCCTGTGGTCTGCACCATGGTGAAACAAGTTGTCCTTCTCAGCCCGTGGAAGTTAACAGTGGAGCAGATCTCCACCTGCAGCCCATGGAGGACCCCACACTAGAGCAGTTTGATGCCCAGAGGAGGCTGTGATCCCATGGGAAGCCCATGCTGGAGCAGGCTTCTGGCAGGACCTGTGAACCCATGGAGAGAGGATCCCACGCTGGAGCAGGTTTGCTCGCAGAACTTGTGACACCATGGGAGACCCATGCTGGAGCAGCCCGTTTCTGAAGTACTGCACCGTGTGGAAGAAACTCATGCTGGAGCAGTTCGTGAAGAACCATAGCCCATGGGAAGGACCCATGATGGAGAAGTTCATGAAGGACTGTCTCCTGTGGGAGGGACCCCACGCTGGAGCAGAGGAAGAGTGTGAGGAGTGCTTTCCCTGAGAAGGAAGGACTGGCAGAGACATGTGATGAACTGACCACAACCCCAATTGCCCACCCCTCTGCACCACTCAATGGGGAGGAGTCAGAGAAAATGAGGAGTAAAGTTTAGTCCAGGAAGATGGAAGGGTTGGGGGAAAGGTGCTTTAAGATTTAGTTTGTTTCTCACTATCTTACTCTGATTTGATTAGTAATAGATTAAATTAATTTTCCCCAAGTCAGGTTTGTTACCCCATGATAGTAATTGCTGAATGATCTCTCCCTGACCTTATCTTGACCCACAAGCTTGTTGTTATATTTTCTGTCCCCCATCCAGCTGAGGAGGGGGAGTGATAGAGCAGCTTTGATGGGCACCTGGCATCCAGCCAGGGTTAACCCACCACAGTGTTCTTCAAAATAAGACCAATAATTTTGAATGAGAAGATGAAATTAAGCAAATGGGACTAATGCTAGAATGAGTATCTTGACGTAAAGGGTCTACTTCTGAAATGAATAGTCCCTTTAAGTGATGTTTATACTTGTAAATTCAGATTTCTCATGGCACCATGGGGTTCATTGAGGCTGCTCAGCGACAAGAGCACTGAACAGAGGAAGCAGCAATGAAATGAAATTAAAAGAGAGGTAGTTAATATAGCAGAGAATTGAGAGTCTTGGGAAGGGAGGGAAGATAAAATGAAAGTCAGGGAAAGTGGATACTTATCATCTCATTTTCTTCAGAAAAATTAAGGCTGTATTTGTAAATGGTGCCAGAAAAAGCTATAACAATCCTGAAACCATTCATGTGTTATATGAAGAACATGTATTACAGGAAGAAAAACAATGCAGCTTGCCCTTTTCACCTCCCGTCCCACTTTACCACCCTGCAGAGCTTCTCCATGGAGCTTTCCATGATCCTTGGGCTGCCTTTGATTTTCCTCAAAGCTGCTCTCCCTCTTACAGCTTCCTCCACACAAAGCCACTGCAAATGCACATGTAGTGGGGAGTAACCCCGCAATATGCAGCTGACTTTCTCTATATGTAATAAAAGAAGCTTCAAGTAATAAAACACATCAGCTATACTTCTCATTCTGCCTGAAGTGTTTATGTAGTGAAGAGCTGGCAGGTGTCACATTATTCAGTTTACAAGACTGATATAAATTATGGTCACTTTTATCCAGGTATCAATTATGGTCATTCTTTTCTCTGTGCTACAGGAGGAGAGTCAGTGTTCATTTCCCAATGCCCAAGTTCCTCTCTTATTGCTCCACTGCTTGACTCCTGGAGAAAGTTGTCTGATAAGTCATATTAGGGCTGTAGGACCTCATGAAACAGAAGTCCCCTCCTGAAACTGTTATGGAAAAAAAATGAATTCTTTCCTCCTAGTCTGAATGCAACACTGAGGCAGCACAGCATCACTTTCTAGGAGAATAAGGACATAATGTGTGTAAACCCCAGAGGTCTGCAAAAGACACAAGAAGAGAGGGGTAACAAGAAGAATTAAGAGCAGTAGCAAAATATCTCACCCAGCATAACAAACAATTATATTTTAATTTCAAGGATGGTACCCTGGCCTGCACAAGACAGGTTTACCTGCCCTCTCCAATACTGTGAAAATTTGTATTAGAGTCACCATTCCTGGCCATATCAGTATAGCTGTGGTGAATGGCATGAGGCAGGAGAGGTAGTGACAACCTATTCCATTGAAATTTTGCTGTGACAGCCTGCAGGAATTGCAGCTCAGAGGCAGTCTGTCCATTAATGTCGCTAGTTACTAATTCCTTCTTTCAAGGGTGAGTCATATAGAAAGAAAAACACGTTCTCTAGGCAACACAAGTTTTTCTGTGTGCAGAAGTCTATAATGGTGAGCTCAAAAGTAATGAGGTGAAAGGTCCATCGTCAACTCTCTGGCTTCCATTCAGATTTCTTATTTCTTGTTCCACTTGCTTATGAACATGTTATGGATGCATTTTAACTGTTTATTGAATGACTTTGAAAACATAAACAGATAATGTCACCTCTATAGCTAAGCGAGGAGTTCTGCACACAAAGTAAAACTTAAAATTTGCCTTGTCACTTATTTTACAGTGTTTATCCCAGCTCTACTCCCTTGTTCTTCCCAGCAGAGATTTCCTTGGTTTTGCTTTAAGCAGAAAAGCATTCAAAAGCTCATGAAGAGGAAATGCTCTGTGCTTGATGACTGATTGTAAAGAATTTACAGTACCCTCCACAAGCTTTTGCATTCAACCTGTGTCAGGGCTGTGGGCAGGGTTCAATAGAATAAATAAATAAATAAATAAATAAATAAATAAATATAAAATCTCAAGCCTATTTCAGCTTAAGCACTTATCCTGTAGACTACTTAATGGCCAATGTTTGCAAGTTATTCATTTCAGAATTTGGGTTTTAGAGCTTTATGAAGATAATTGTATTCACTATGTTCTAATCCAGAAAATCAAGAGATTATTCATGTTTTTAAAATACTTGTTCATCTCTCTGTGAATCGGACTGCTTGATTTTGCAGTTCTTATCCTTGCCTAGTCAGAGAATCAACATATTATAAAATCTAGAAGGTGGATTGAATTAAGTTAAATTGATTCTCCTCTGAAAATGGTTGTTTAAAGAAATTTTTTGGTCTGTCTCTCAGCTCCAGACAAACAGGAATTCTTGGCTGTGCATGGCAATCTTACTCTAGGAAGAAGACATTCAAAACACCAAAGAACTGATTTTTTGGTAACTTTGGCAACAGTGAAAATATTTAGTGTGGTGTTTGCTGCGTAAGATTATTAAGGGTTAGTGACTGACTTGAGAATCAGAAACAAATATTCATTTGTTGCTGGGGGAAATAAACCCTTTAAAATAGCTGTACTGTACTCACAAATCTTAGGAAGCAAGAGAGTATTCCCTGTCTAGAGACTGTTCTTCTGATTATATTTTGCTAGACCAGGAGATACCAAAAATTTAAAGGTGAGAGTTTTAAGGGTTCTTGAGCAGCCAGTAGACTAGTATGGAAAAAGCTTGTACTCCCTGGCTCCTCACCTAAAGAAAAAGTAATGTCATCTTATAAATCATGGCATATATAGGTGGAGTCCCATGGCTGAAGTTGAAATGGACAAAATGAGCTGTATAACTTGTCATTTTGTTTTGTGTTTCTTGATATTTTTAGAATCTGAGACCGTTTGTAAATATTTCCTTTTCTTCTACATCAGATCTATGAGGAGGAATTATCATTCTTTCATGTACTTGTTATGGTGTGTACTTTCCAGAGACAGGATGTGTGGTAAATTGGACTTGAAGCTAGTTCATATCCTACAGCTGAAAAACAGGGAATCTGAGATTTCTTTAGTCAAAAAAAAAGGTGCAGCAATGCCTGCAACCTTGTAAAGCTTTTTAAACAATTCAACCAATTCCTTTGATAACTTTTCAATTCCTTTGTTACTTTGTCCCATTGTGATTCCTTAATACTTGGGAGACCTTTACTGTAGATATTATTACAATGTCATCTTCATTGCCTTCCTAAAGCTTTCCCTTATTGTGATGTCCATAAGAAAATCTGAAATCACCTGAAACAATCTGAACAAAACCAAGATCTGAACAAAACCAAAATCTGAAACAATCAAATAGGTGGTGTGCTGAGCTCCCCTCTTACACCAATGTTGTCTCACTTTGCTTGTACTCACTGATCAACCTGTGTTTGCCTTTTACATGCCTTCTACTGTAAAGCAATTGGAAGACATAATTTTTTTTGATGTGTTGTCCAGTTGGTGTCCACTAGGCACCCTATCCATGACCAGGGATCCAAAATGTTTCATCACTATGAATAAGCATAATTTAAATTTTTTAGGTCTCTCACAGAATATACAAGATTGTAAGGGACAGTCAAGGAATGATGAGGAATGGAGAAATAATGTGTAAACACCATCATTTTCCTTTTGCTTTTCATTTTGATGTTAAAATTGGAAATTGCTGGGCTACACAGAACTTTTTTCAGCTTTGTAGCTAGATGCCCAAGTAGCTTGTGATACTGTCTCATGATGGAGAGGACTTTCACCTATGCATTCTCTCATCTCTTCACTTCATGCATTTCTCCTTTCTGTCCAAAATGTTTCTGATACTTTAGTTCAGTAGGTAAAGACAGCCCTGATCTGGCAGGGATTAAGGGATGGCTATGTACTTCACAGGAAAAGTAACTGCTTAGGACTTCCATCCCTCCATTGATGAAACCTCGATCATGCACCATGAATACATTTAACAGATCTTTCTAGACCCAGTCCTAGAGAGCATGATTGTACTCCCCCACTCCTGCAGGTTTTCCTGTGGAAGTCATCTTGTTTTCTCCTGCAAGATGGTCAATGTAATCTGTCCAGACCGAACACAACCTAGACACTGTTCTTGAAATCTGGATTGTCAAAACATAGATTTGATGTTTCAAGGATGCTCAGGTCTTGTTGCATATGATTGCTGAGATGGGTAGTACAGAAATAATTCAACATATTCCAGATGTGTTGAATTTCACCACATACCCCATGCAGTTAAACGGCACATTCCTATTTGTCCTAGATTTCTACCATTCCTATGCCGTCTGGGTTGCCAGATGCCTGTAAAGTCCAGACCAGTGCAGTGCACTGATCATAAGAAGATTAATATTAAAGACCTGTAGTCCTCCTTAGTAAAGTGTCACTGTACAATATGCTTTGGTAATGTCTGGAGGTGGCAAAATTCATGCTTTGCAAGCTTTTCTGTTACACAAATAAATCCATCAGGCACCTAAGGGAGTCTGACACTTTATTTGTTTATTCTCTCAGGGGAAAATTGACAAGCAGATCAAACAAGAGGCTATATGAACTTGTTCTGTTAATGCAGAAACAAGGTATTCAGCTAACATTTGCATTACGCTTTACTTACTGTTTAAAAGTATTTGGGAAAGAAGACAAAACCAAGTTTGCTTAGTCCGCAGAAAATCAGAATTGAAGTTAGATACAAGGTCAAACAAAATTCCAAAGGTAAAATTTATGTTGACAAAAATAGAAAAGCTAGTCCAAGGAAAGAAATAGTGGTTTTTTCCTCTCTATAAGATACAGGTTTGTTGAAACTAAAAATTCTTGTGAACTTGTAAAAAAAGTAATGAACTAAAATCACAGTGGGTTTTTTTAAATATTTTCTTAAATATTCTCACTTCATTCTAAATTCTACAGTTCATTTACCTTCTCATTTCAGTTTTTATGTGTTATGAAATACATATTATCAAATATTACACATTATCACACATTATCAATTGGGTATTTGGTCTGGCTGAGATGGGGTTAACTTTCCTCATAGTGACTTCATAGTGCTGGGCTTTGTATTTTCAGCTAAAATGGCCTTGATAACACAGCAATGTATTTGGTTACTGCTGAGCAATGCTCACAGCATCAAGGCTGTTTCTCCAACACTTCACCCCCCCTTGCCTCCAATGCTCAGTAGGCTGGGGGTAGGCAAGAGGTTGGGAGGGGGCATAGCCAGGACAGCTGACCTAAACAGACCAAAGGGATATTCCACACCATCTGACCATATGACTCAACAATGAAAGCTAAGAAAAAGGAGGAAGGGGGCACTATTTGTTATTAAGGTATTTGTCTTCCGGAGCAACCACTACTGATGTCCTAGTTCCCAGGCAGTGGTGAGAGGGATGGGAAGTAGAGAATAAAAGCTTTTAGTTTTCCTTTGCTTCTGTGTGCAGCATCAGCCTTTCTTTATTAAACTGATTTTATCTCAACCCACAAGATTTTAATTTTCTCCCCCCCAGTCCTGCTAAGGAGGAGAGTGATGGGTATCTGGCAGCCTTCTGATGGACTGCAGTTCTTCAAGAACTGATACAACATGGATCCTTTCCATGGGGTGCAGCCCTTCAGGAATGGACTGCTCCAGTATGAGTCCCCCACAGGGTCACAGGTCCTGCCAGAAAACCTGCTCCAGCTTGGGCTCCTCTCCACAGCACCACGGGGCCTGCCAGGAGCCTGCTCCCGTGTGGGTTCTCCACAGGCTGCAGCTTTCCTCAGGGCACGTCCACCTGCTGCTGCGTGGGGTCCTACATAGGTTGCAGGGTGGATATCTGCTCCACTGTAGACCTCCATGGGCTTCAGGGGGACAAGCTTCATCACCATGGTCTTCATCACAGGCTGCAGGGTAAATAATCTCTGTTCTGGGGCCTGGATCACCTCCTCCTCTCCTTCACTGACCTTGTTGTCTGCAGAGTTGTTCTTTCACACAGAATTCTAACTCTTCTCTCCCGGCTGCTGTTGTGCAACAATTTTTACCCCTTCTTCAATGTGTTCTCACAGAGGCTCTACCAACATTGTTGATGGGCTCGGCTTTGGCCAGTGACAGGTTTGTCTTGGAGCTAGATGGAACTGGCGCTGTCAGACATAAGGGCAGCTTCTGGTGTCTTGTCGTACCTGCAGCACCCCCCACTACCAAAGCCTTGCCATGTAATCCCAATACACATGCATTTTACTCTGCAGGTGAGAGCACATTTTAAAAAACTTTATGAACAAATCTTTTTATCTGGTTTGATATAAGCACAAATTGATACCTACAGAACAAAAAGGACACTTTTAAAATCCAATCATTCCTTCAGGTTTTCTACTCTGCCAAAAAATTTGTAATCCATTTCAATAATATATTTTGAGAACTGCTACACATATTTTGAGAACTGCCTTTATTACAGCCAGCTGTAATAAGGGCAGTTAATAGTTTAGTGGATCAAATTCCAATTTTTCCAGCTTTGCTAGAGGTGTCATGGTTGCTGACTCATAGATTCAGATTATTTTTCAAATACTATTAACCAAACTGAAGTATTGCAGTTATATTACCTGAAAGTTTACGTAAAACACATTAAAAATATCAAAAGAAAATATATGAAAGTTGTCTTTATTTTAAGAATCTTTCTTTGACTTTCAGGCTCAGAGAAACAATAACTGCAAATTCTCTGAAAAATTAATGTGCTACTGGTAAGCCACCTTCTGCATGAATTAAGAAACATTTCACCTTCAAGCCTCTTAGACTGTCCTCATTTTGGGAATATAGTATGTTAACTGTGTCTTCTGGGTGCAGAGAGGACACTGGTTTTGTTGCTTCTCTCCCCAAACTGTGAGAATGAAATTAAATCCAGATAACACTATTTGTGTCATTTAATTAACATTCCCTTCTTATTTTTTGCCATTTTTCTCTGCAGCTATGAGGAATCAAAATGGAATATTTCTTCCAAGACAAAGGTTGAGGTCCTCACACACTCATGTGGCACCTCAGTATAAAATTATATTTGTAGGGATGTCTAAATAATGGACAACATTGACATTGGCAGAAAGAATTCACAGGACAAATACTTCAAAAGTTGGGTGTTTAAGGTTAGGATCTGAGCTCCCATCAGCTTCACTGGGGCCCAAACAACTTCTGA
This sequence comes from Athene cunicularia, assembly GCF_003259725.1. Lineage (NCBI taxonomy): Eukaryota > Metazoa > Chordata > Aves > Strigiformes > Strigidae > Athene > Athene cunicularia. Next base: position 11,187,804 of record NW_020799099.1, on the reverse strand, counting down.
CAATCGGGTCACTTTTATAGTCACCTCTGGCTACTGCATGTTGGGTACACATTGAAATCTATGAAAAGACAGACAGAGGCATATGGGCATAAGTCTCGGGAAAAGAAAAAAAAAAAAAAAAAAAGCCTGAATTTTAAAAGGGAATGTTGAGAAAGGGGATATCAAGAATGTCACACAAGAAAGGCAACAGAAGCATTTTTAAAGGAGCAGAGAAAAAGAAGAGGAAAGCCACTGAGGCCAGCAGAGGAAAAGGTCATTTGCAAAGAGTCACAGGCTAAGGTGCTGGGCATGAGTTGAATACAGCTGTTGCTTGTGTGTTTGTGTATGTGCTCCTCTGTATACTTCTTCCCTCACAATGCTGCCAGATTTACCTAAATTTTTTTTCAGCTGCTGCTGTTTGAGCATGTTGAGCCCTGCATTTGCTTACCCAAAATAATCCAAATCTCCAGGACAAAACCAGTGAAAAGGGAGTCTATTAATTGTCAAAAAAAAAAAAAAGTTTTCTAGTTTCTTAGGGACTTTTGAAACTGTGACTTGAGTCATCTACACTAAACAAGCTTTTTTTTTGTCATCTCAGAAGGTTTACAACAGAACTTTTCATGCAATTCCTCTACTCTACACACAGTATTCACCTCTGGCTTGGAGATGGTTTTTTAGATTTTTTCCATATTGTCTGAAAACCTATTATGTTCTGTGAGAGCAGAAGCCTTTAAAGCTGCAGAAGTTCTTTATCAAAAAGGACCTTTTCTGCAGAAGCTCTGTATTAGTCGCTATTTTATTTTGCCTGGAATTGTATTAATGCTCTGCCCTGTTTCATCCCAGCTGTATAGGAGAGAAATACTTATTACTAGCTCTATTTTAATAAAACACAAGGAGGAACTAAGCATGCCAGGCCATTTTTATGCCAGGATTTAGTGTTTTAAAAAGCTCATTTATTGTGGTTAATCCTGCCAGATGGAAAGCAGTGCTTGTGCTCAGTAAGTCTTGCCATAGTGTATGGCTGGTATCGTCCAGGGGCTCAAGGTGTCCAGAATGACTATGTATTTTTTCTGTTGGACATGCTGGAGTGAAGAGCAGTGTGAAAGTGCCAGCTTCCATCAGTCCTGGGCCATCATTTCTATGGGTTTTGGTACACAGCTGGCTTGAAAGTGAGCTTGAATTATGGTGCTAGGCAGGTAAGCAAGCAGTCTTTGAAAGGTACCATTTTCAGTAGATGTGGATGAATAAACCATGGTCTTGCTGGACCAGGTGGATGTTGGGAAAACAGTACTTCTACAAAACACTTCTATCAATGCATACTGCAATAGCATTCTCAGTTCTTTCTTTATAGCATGTTTCTTTTTCTCCCTTGCTTCATTTCAGAGCTATTTGATCCTGACAGTTGGGCTTTTTGTGGGGTTTTTTGCACTTTTTTGCCCCCCTGTGAAATTCCAACAGACTGGTTTCAAAGAAAGGCATCTACTACCTTCAGCGCAGAGCTGTTGAGAAGCAAAGTAACTGCTATTCTGTGCCTTCGGAATAGTTTTTCTTTGGTTTATCTGTGACTTTTACGAGTCAGGATAAGGGACTTGCCACATGCCAGCTGTTCATGAGTTTTCTATTTCTTCTGTTGTGAGATTAGTTGAAATAAAATAAACCTGAAACAAACTCAGGCTGACTGCAGAGGAATATACATAACAGAATTGGGATCTGCAATGTCATGCGATGCCTGATGGTTTGCAATATCATTTCTTGTGGAAGTAATTAACTGGGAAGGTGCTAAAATTTTGGCAGGACTGGACAAAGTGAGGTCATTAAAACTTTTCTATTTTACCAAAGGAAGTTAACATACCAGCATTAGAACAGATATACGATATTTTTGACTCAGATTGAAGTTAAAGTACCAATTTGCTTTGCGGTTTTTAATGCAGAAACTGAAATGTAATTTTAATTTGAAATTTTTTTACTGAGATACAGAAAATTGCTTGCTGTGCTCCATGCTTCACCTGGCCAGTATGTGAAAAGTGTCTGGTTCATCTGTTGGAGCTTCTGTTTCTAAGTGTAAATTTTTTTGTGGCAGAAAATATCATTTGCATAGAACCTTACACAATAGAGACTGTTCTCTCTGCAAGGAGCTGTTGAATGTGACAGCAAAATAAAAATATAAATGTTCACGTGGTTCACAGGAGATGCATGCAGTGCATATAAGAATCGCAGAAATACAGAATCGTCCAGGTTGGAAAAGAACTCGAAGATCATCCAGTCCAACCGTTAACCTAGCACTGACAGTTCCCAACTACACCATATCCCTCAGCGCTATGTCAGCCCAACTCTTAAACAACCCCAGGGATGGGGACTCCACCACCTCCCTGGGCAGCCCATTCCAACACCCAAAAACCCGTTCTGGAAAGAAATGCTTCCTAATATCCAGTCTAAACCTTCCCTGGTGCAACTTGAGTCCATTACCTCTTGTTCTATCGCTTGTTACTTGGTTAAAGAGACTCATCCCCAGCTCTCTGCAACCTCCCTTCAGGTAGCTGTAGAGGGCGATGAGGTCTCCCCTCAGCCTCCTCTTCTCCAGACTAAACACCCCCAGTTCCCTCAGCCGCTCCCCATACGACCTGTGCTCCAGACCCTGCACCAGCTTCGTGCTCTTGTTCATCGGGCTGTCAATCACCCCCCCCAGGTCCCTCTCTGACTGGCAGCTCTCCAGCCACTCCTCCCCAAGCCTGTAGCGCTGCTGGGGGTTGTTGTGGCTCAAGGGCAGCCCCCAGCATTTGGCCTTATTGAAACTCCCCCAGTTGGGCTCAGCCCATGGCTCCAGCCTGTCCAGGTCTCTCTGCAGAGCCTCCCTGCCCTTGAGCACATCAACACTCCCACCCAACTTGGGGTCATCTGCAAACTGACTGAGGGTGCACTCGATCCCCTCATCCAGATCATCAATAAAGATGTTAAACAGGAGTGGCCCGAAAACCCAGCCCTGGGGGACACCACTCGTGACCGGCCGCCAACTGGATTTAACTCCGTTTCCCACAACTCTTTGGGCCCGGACATCCAAACAGTTTTTTACCCAGCAAAGCGTGTGCCCATCCAAGCCATGAGCAGCCAGTTTCACCATGAGAATGCTGTGGGAAATGGTGTCAAAGGCCTTGCTAAAGTCAAGGTAAACAACATCCACAGCCTTTCCCTCATCCAGTAAGCAGGTCACCCTGTCATAGAAGGATATCAGGTTTGTCAGGCAGGACCTGCCTTTCATAAACCCATGCTGACTGGGCCTGATCCCCCGGTTGTCCATTATATGGCTTTTAGCAGCACCCAGGATGACCTGCTCCGTGACCTTCCCTGGCACCGAGGTCAGACTGACAGGTCTATAGTTTCCTGGATCCTCCTTTCTGCCTTTCTTGTACATGAGTGTCACATTTGCTACCCTCCATTCCAATAGGACCTCCCCAGTTAGCCATGATTTCAGGTAAATCATGGACAGCAGCTTGGTGAGCACATCTGCCACCTCCCTCAGCACCCTTGGGTGTAACCCATCTGGTCCCACTGACTTGTGTGCATCCAAGTGGTGTATCATGTCTCTGACCACCTCCTCTTCAACTGTGCTGAGCTCAGTCTGCTTCCCCTTCCCATCTCCCAGCTCATGAGGCCGAGCATCTAGGGAACAGCCAGTTCCACTGCTAAAGACTGAGGCAAAGTAGATATTGAGCACCTCAGCCTTTTCCTTATCCTTAGTTACCCTGTTTCCCTCTGCATCCAGTAAAGGAGGGAGAGGTTCCCTAATCCTCCTTTTGATGTTAACGAATTTATAGAAACATTTTTTGTTATCCTTAACAGCTGTAGCCAAGTTGAGCTCTAGCTGTGCTTTGGCTCTCCTAATGTTCTCCCTGCATAACTTCACCTAATATAGTCTTTGTGAGAGACCTGCATCCTCTTCCAAAGGCAATAGATTCTCCTTTTGTTCTTGGGATCCAGCCAAAGGTCCCTGTTTAGTCAGGCCAGTCTCCTTCCCTGCCTGCTTGTTTTTCAGCATGTAGGAACAACCTGCTCCTGTGCCTTTAAGACTTCGCCCCTGAAGTATGTCCAGCCTTCCTGGACTCCCGTATCCTAATAGCATGCAATAGCTGTTGTTCATATGCTTATGGTGAAATGACTAGGTTAGTTTCAGTGTTCAAGAATATTCTACTCTGACTCTCCTGTGTTCAGCGTTTCTCCCACCTCTGCAGGGTTTAATACTTCCCTTCAGCCTTCTCCATCTGCCTTCTCCATTATTCCAGGCACTGAATAAACTCCTGTATCCTCCTCTGTCACTCAGGGAAAGCCTGCAAAAGAAGTCAGCACTTTAATGGGACAGCTGAGGAGTAGTTTCTTCTTGAAATTACCTTTGTCATTTCTCTGTTAATGACCTGCTGGAGTACATGTAGCTCTGCATGGGGATGGATGAGGAGCCGACTGAGAGTTTATGAGTCAGGATTAAAGGGAGAGCGGGGCAGGAGATGTTGTAGTGGGGGTCTGCTACGAGTCACCCAACCAGGAGGACCAAGGTAATGAGCCCCTCTATAGAGGGATAAGAGAAGCCCCAACTTCACAAGCCATGGTCATCGTGGGAGGCTTCAGCCATGCTGATCCCTGTTGGAGGACAACACTTAAGCTATCTTGGAGGTTCCTGGAATGTATTGATGATAACTTCCTCCTCCAAGCGATAGAGAAGACAATGAGGACAGGTGCTATTCTGGACCTTGTTCTCACCAACAAGGAGGGGCTGGTGGGTAATGTGAAGATCAAGGGCAACCTTGGCTGCAGTGACCATGAAATGGTAGAGTTCAGGATCTTTAGAGCAGCGAGGAGGGTGCACAGCAATCTCGCTACCCTGGACTTCAGGAGATCAGGCTTTGGCCTCTTGAAGGATCTGCTTGGCAGAGTAGTGTGAGATAAAGCCCTGAAGCGAAGAGGGACCCAAGAAAGCTGGTTAATATTCAAGGATTGCCTCCTCTAAGCTCAGGAGCGATGCATCCCAACAAAGAGAAAGTCAGGTAAGAATTCCAGGATTCCTGCATGGATGAACAGGGAGTTTCTGGACATGCCTAGACATGCAAAATAAACCTACAGGGGGTGGAAGCAGGGACAGATAGCCTGGGAGGAACACTGAGAAATTGTCTGAGTAGCCAGGGATCAGGTTAGGAAGCCCAAAGCCCTGATAAAATTAAATCTGGTGAGGGATGTCAAGGACAGTAAGAAAAGCTTCAGTGATAAAATGAAGATTAGGAACATGTGAGCCCTCTCCAGAAGAAAATGGGAGATCTGGTTAGTCAGGATATGGAGAAGGCTGAGATATTCACTGAGTTTTTTGCCTCAGTCGTCATCAGCAAGTGGTCCAGCCACACTGCACAAGGTGCAGAAGGCAAAAGTGGGGACTGGGAAAATGAAAAACAGCCCACTGTAGAAGATCAGGTTTGAGACCATCTAAGGAACCCGAAGGTGCACAAGTCCATGAAACTTGATGAGATGCATCTGCATATCATTATCATTGTCCATCATATCTGAGAAACTGTGGCAGTCCGGTGAAGTTCCTATTGACTAGGAGAGGGGTAATATAACCCCCATTTTTAAAAAGGGAAAAAAAGGAAGACCAAGGGAACTACAGGCTAGTCAGTCTCACCTCTGTGCCTGGAAAATATGATAAGGCACATGGTAAATAAGGATGTCATTGGTGCCAGCCAGCATGGCTTCACTAAGGGAAAATCATGCCTGACAAATTTGGTGCCCTTCTACAATGGGGTTACAGCATTGGTGGATAAGGGAAGAACAACAGATGTCATCTATCTGGACTTGTGCAAAGCTTTTGACACTCTCACATGACATCCTTGTCTCTAAATTAGAGACATATGGATTTGACGGTTGGACCACTTGGTGGATAAGGAATTGGCTGGATGGTCACACTCAAAGAGTTTTGGTCAATGGCTTGATATCCAAGTGGAGATCAGTGACAAGTGGTGTTCCTCATGTGTTGGTGTTGGGACTGGCACTGTTTTACAGCTTTGTTGGTGACATGGATAGTGGAACTGAGTGAACACTCAGCAGTTTTGCTAGTGACATCAAGTTGTGTGGTATGGACAACACACTGGAGGGAAGGGATTCTTCCCCTCTGCTCTGCTCTTGTGAGACCACATCTGGAGAACTGTGTTCAGTTCTAGGGCCCCCAACAAAAGGAGGACATGGACCTGCTGCACCGAGTCCAGAGGAGGCCCATGAAGATATCAGGGGACAGGTGCACCTCTCCTATGAAAACAAGCTAGGAGAGTTAGGGTTGGTCAGATTGGAGAAGTCTTCATGAAGACCTTATAGTGGCTTTCCAGTACCTAAAGGGGACCTCCAAGAAAGCTGGAGAGAGATTTTTTTACAAGGCCATATAGTGTTCGGACAAGGGGCAATGGCTTTAAACTGAAGGAGGGTAGATTTAGATTAAATATAAGGGAAGAAATTATTTAATGTCAGTGTGGTGAGGCACTGGAACAGGTTGCCCTGTTTCTCCTGTGACTTTCTTATGCATAAGGTTCCTGGACAACTAGTGGAAGATTTTGTCTTTGATTTTAATCTCCAAAATATCAGTCTGTATAAAGTAGAATGAGGTATCTTTGTCTGTTAAACCACCCTCAAACAGTTCACAGCTGTGTGATCAAGGCAGTGTCTCAATATGGTTTAGCAATGTTGTGAGCCAACACCCAAACAGAGAGGAGCAATCTATATTTTTGAACTCTGTCTTTTGTAGTAAATGGAGGAGGAAGGGCATCCCACTAGCACCACCCTATCCCAATATGACTGTCTTCCTCTGTGCCTACATACTCTCCAGTCTTCAGTTCACAGCCAGGAAAACATTTTGGTCTCTAACTGTTTCTCAGTCATATTAACTCTACTAATTCTGCCCTCCAGCAAAGAATACCAAGAAAAATTTACTTACTGTGTTTCATTTTATCTTTTCATAGCTCAGTTCCTTCTCATGGGAAGATCCTAGTGTCTGAGGTTAGAGGGAACTCAGAAACAGTATGAAATCTCATCTGGGTTGGTGGACAAAAATCTAAATAGATGGACAGAGCAAGGTTATTAAATTTTAGATAGAACAACAGTTCCTTTCTGCTGTGAAATTAAAAGTAGTTCTAGATTTTCAGATATTAAAACAGTTTGGGGTTTTTTGTTTTTTTAACTGCATCTGTTAGAAAGATGAAAGAAGAAGTCTAACCTTGCTGTAATTAATTTTTTTCCCAGTGATTAATTTTCCCTCATACTGAAGTGACCTACAACAAGCTTTTGTTATTTTCAGGTGAAATGTTTGGATCTAAGGTTCTGGACTATTTAACAGTGAATAATTTCCAGCTCAAGTTCTACTCTGTTTTTGCTAGTACAGGCAGTCTTAAACTTACCATCAAGGAATAAATGAGCAAACATTTCATTAAAAATGAAGAGGCTTATGACAATACCTATTCTCCCAAAATGGAGCCACCTGAGCTTTTCTAATAGCTGGTGACATCCATTAGCAGTTCTCTCAGAAATTGAAAACATTTTCCATCTGTTCATACACACTCATTACAAAGTAGTTAAGAGCCTGTGGGATCACACAGGCGCATTTTTGCAAATTACAAAATATCAAAATGAGTTATTGAAGAAGCAGGGATGACTTTGTAATAAGCACCTAAACCTTCAACTTTCTTTTTTCTCAGCCACTGAAGATACCCCATTAGTTGAAAAATGTTTAGCCCGTAACCTTCCAGATCATGAATTTTGAAACTCTACGCTATACATACTCTAGGAAGGCAAGCCAGCTCTGCCAGGTTACATATACTCTAATAAAAATAAGAAATCAGCCTTATTCTTTGGCAGACAACATCACTGAGGCCAAGTGATTAAGAGAACTCAAATAAAAATTGAATATTTATATAGATAATGAGATCAGCCAGTATTATATAAATAAGAAATAAACTTCATGAATTATGTGTTTGCACATTTTTCCTGTAGGAAAACATATTGGCTATGGACACTTCTAATCACTTCCTCTGGTCACCTGCTGTGAGTTGATGGAAGCTTAGTGAAAGCCTGCTGCAGGGGGCCTGCTAGAATGACAAAGAAGGCTTGGTTGGAAACAGATAAACATGTCAAAGTAAGTAAACACAGTGTCTTGTTGCAACTTAAATCAGTTTATAGATGTTCCTCAAAAATCAGGTTTGGGGGATTGGGTCCAGTACCATCTTATTCTATGCATGTTTCTCCACTTAACTAACCTCTTGGTTAGGTCTCCAACTTGTAGATCTTTCTAATTGAGAGTTACCATATTTTACATTGTTACATTTTAAAGCTGTTTCAGAGCTCCAAAACTCTCCATCTTTGCTTTTCAGTTCAGTGTCTTGGTCCTGTGTCGCTGATACAGGAAGGTTACTTGGTTTGTCTGTCTGTGATTTCTCACAGCTTGAAAGATCTGCATATCAAGTACTTTTATGCTGAAATCAGATTACCTTGCAAGTAGTCTTTAACAGGGAATTTTTCTCTGTTTCCTCTAATTAATAATTTAGTCCAGTATTTTTTATAAATGCAGTTCTTTCAATTTCAAAGATTCTCATAACATTCAACAAACCACAGTGCAATGTTACGTCTTGCTACTTGACAGAAACACAGGATGGTTGAGGTTCGAAGGGAACTCTAGATCATGTGGACCAACGCCATCCTGCTCACGCAGGGCCACCTAGAGCCAGTTGCTGAGGACCATGTCTAGACGAGTTTTTAATATCTCTAAGGAGCAACACTCCACAACCTCTCTGGGCAACCTGTGTCAGTGCTTAGTCACACTCACAGTGAAAAAGTGTTTCCTGAGGTTCAGGTGGAACATGTTATAATTTTCATCCATTGCTTGTGGTTCTGCCACTGGACACCACTGAAAAGAGCCTGGTTCCATCCTCTTTGCACCATCCCTCCAGAGAGAGAGAGAGAGAGAGAGAGAGAGAGAGAGAGATGAGAGAGAGAGAGAGAGAGAGAGAGAGAGAGAGAGATTACATTAATAAGACCACTCTGAGCTTTCTCATCTCTGGGCTGAACAGTACCCACTCCCTCAGACTTTCCTCATAGGAGAGATCATAGAATATCTCAAGTTGGAAAGTATTCATAAGAATCATCAAGTCTAACTCCCTGCTTCTTTCAGGACTATCTGAAACTAAACCATATGACTAAGAGCATCATCCAGACATTCCTTGAAATCTGAAATCATTCCCATCCCTGGAGGTGTTTAAGAGTAGGTCAACTTAGCGCTGAGGGATATGGTGTAGTTGGGAACTGTTAATGTTGTGTTGATGGTTGGACTGGATGATCTTCTTTTCCAACCTAGACAATCCTGTGATTCTGTGACAGGGTTGGTGCTGTGACCTCTTCCCTGGGGACCCTGTTCCAGTGACCAACCACCCTCTCAGTGAAGGTGAGATGTCTTTCCTAATGTCCAATCTGAACTTTCCCTGATGAAGCTTCATTCCATTCCCTCCATTCTATCACTGATTACCAGAGAGCAGAGATCAGCACCTCCGCTTCTGCTGCCCACCTTGAGAAAGTTGTAGACTTCAATAAGGTCACCCCTCAGACTTCTCCAAGCTGAAGACTCCAAGTGATCTCAGTTGCTCCTCATAAGTCTTGCCCTTGAGGCCTTACACAATAATGGTTGCCTTCCTCTGAACATACTAATATGATGTTTTTCTTAAACTGAGGCACCCAAAACTGTATACAGTACTCAAGGTGAAGCTACATGAGTGCAGTGTAGAGTGGGACAATCACCTCCCTTGACTGGCTAGCCATGCTGTGCTTTGTGCAACACACAACACAGTTGGCCCTTTTGGCTGCCAGGGCACATTGTTGACTTATATTCAACTCACCAGCAACCCAAACCACCAGATCTCTTTCTGTAGGGCTGCTCTCCAGCCTCTTAGCTCCCAATTTGTACACATATCTAGAGTTACTCTGTCCCAGGTGCAGAATCGAGCACCTGCTTTTGTTCAATTTCATGTGGTTGGTGATTGACCAGCTCTCCAGTCTATCCAGATGTAAGGCCTCTCTACCCTCGAGGGAGTCCACAGCTCCTCCTAGTTTAGTATCCTCAGCAAACTTATTTAATGTACATTTAACTCCTGCATCCAGATCATTTATAAAAACATTAAAGATAACTAGCCCTAAAATTGAGCCCTGGGGAAACCCACTGGTGACTGGTCACCAGCATGATGTAACCCCATTTACTATAACCCTTTGATCCTGACCCATCAGCCAACTGTTTACTGTACTGGGTCTGGCGGTCAAACAACCACATTTACCCAACATATTATGGACTTGTCTAGCTTTGTGCTGGACAGTTTATCTAGAAGGATTCTGTGAGAGACAGTATCAAAAGCTTTGCTAAAATCCAAAAATGCCACATCTAATGACTTCCCTTGGTCAGCTATGTGGGTGACCTTGTAATAAAAGGAAATTAGGTTAAGCAGGACTTTCCCCTTGTGAAACCATGCTGCTGACTGTGACCAATGACTGCATCGTCTCTCAGGTGTTTTTCAATAACTCTTAGAATAGCTTTCTTCATAGTTTTACCAGGCACAGAAGTGAGACTGACAGGCCTCTCATTATCACAGTCTTGCTTCTTATCCTTTTTGAAAATTAGGACAACATTGGCTCCAGTCCCTTAATCATTGTTATGACCTTTCACTGAACTCTATCCACTATGTCCATTTTTTTCTTGTACTGGGGAGCCCAGAACTGAACAGAGTTTTCCAGGCCTCACCAGAGCTGTCTAATGCAGACGAGGATACCATTTGCCTTCTTTGCTGTCCCATGTTCAACCCAGTGTCCACCAGGACACCCAGGTCGTTTTCTGCCAAGCTGCTTTCCAGCTTACTTGAGTAAGCATTTCCATAAAGTCTTGTATCCTTTATATACTGTGCACTCACTGGTCTGTTCACCCATCGTCTGAAACTTGGTGATCTCTGAGATGAAGAATGGCAGATACACAGCAATGCTCAGGAACAGTTCTAACAGTGGGCCCCTAAATTCAAGGGGTAATTAATCATATTAGCATGTAGCTGGATTCACAGGGGCCCAGGTTTGCATTTGTTACTTGCTCCATTTATCACTGAGGTCTTCTCTGCTACAAGTGTTTATGTTTATGCCATGTCTGTTAATGTCGGAAAAAGCAATGGCATCTACACTTTATTCACTTCAGTTTTCCACCTGTATTTCCCCCTTTTCTACTGGGAAAGAGAAAGAAAAAATGGAGGAAGGTAAGCTCAGCCTTCAGCTGCTTCTTCCCATCTGAAACAGAAAACACTGCCTCTTTCACACAGTTATTAGGAGCCACATGACCTTGGTCTGAGGAGATTCATTTGCAAGCCTCTTATTCTTCCTGATGTAGGGTTTCTCTGAAGGCTTTGTCTGAAGTTTTCATGGAGGTTTCCATTGCACAGCTGTGTTCTTGTACAAAGTACCAATTGAGAGAATAGCAGTGACAGCGTGGATGGCAGCACAGTACAGGTGCCATTGTTGCTGTGCTGACTGATCAGATATTCAATGCAGCTTTCATTCTCCTGCTTTTCAGCATCCTATTTTATCCATTCTTTGAAATATTTTCCCTTGTTCTATTACAATGATACTAAATAAAAAGAAGTGAAACTAAGAGAGGTGTGGTACTATGCTGTACTCTAGCTAAAAGCAAAAGGAATGCAGCTCAGTTCTTGTTCCTTTTGGGCACTAATGCATCTGTATATGAAGGAAGATAGTGTGACATTAGCAGTCATGTCCATGAGAGGGTTTGAATATGAGTGTGCTCGAAGAACATGATAAACTAGGCTCATTACTGGTTGCAGTGCATGTAAAAGAGGAAGGTCCCACAACTGTCTGTCCCACAGAGCAGTGACTTACACTAATGCTGTGGTGATCTAGGTGTATATTTATAAATATGAGCACACAAAAGAAGAAAAAACAAAATTAAGGTTCTTCCAGTAACTTAGCCATTTGTACACTGCTAACATTGTAGGGAACAGAAACCAGTACCTCTGGGTGCTGTATCTCAGCCAAAGACCTTGACACAAAGCAAAGAAAAGAAGTAATTGCCATTTGGTATCATGTCCCTGCTACAAACAAAGCTGGACTACTGTGGATCTATCACTAGTCACAAACAGCAGGTAGAAATGAGACTGAATAGAATCTGAACTTTTGTATCTTTTGGGTATTTTTACTTTTTTACTTTTTTTTTAAAGATTTACCTCTTTAAAATGGCTGCATTAGCATGAGCTTGTCAAAGAAAGAAAGAAAGGGGGAAAAGAAACCGGTTATATGAACTTCTACGCAGATTTCAGTTTTAAATTGCTATTAGGACTAAATTCAATCACTAGCAACATAGCTCACATAAAATTCTCAAACTGGAAAAAAAAAATCTCCATTTGCAATCAGTCATTATAATTCACTAACTTGGGCCAAGTACAGAACTACACATCATGTAATTTATGAAAGCCACAAGCCTCCTATTAATCATGAAAACACATGAAGTTACAACCAACACACAGAGCTAGAAGAAAAGCTGCATCTTGACTATTCTGGAGATATATGAGGGAGAAAACTTTAAGTAAAAGAGGATATAAATTAATAGAATGTGGATGAGGGTTGTGAATGACTTAACTGTTTAGTTGCTTGGTTCTGGTGGTTTGCAGTGTAAATGTTTTTCTATATAAAAATGACAGACAAGTATTTGCACTCTTCTCAATTGGATTGATTTAGTTCATCATAACTGATGGTTTTCAGTTTTGATTCCGGTTATCTCTGTTACAAATAGGTCCCCAGCATGGGGTCCTTTCCCTCAAAACTACTGGCAGTGGTACCCTTGGGAATGAAATCAAAGCAAGGAAGAGAGGATTCGATTCTTTGAGATCACAAGCTCTATAGACATTGGCCCTGCATTTCTTTAACATATCCACCAATCTTCCCACTGTGAGGTTAACATTCTAGTGCTGTTCCCTTTTCCTCTGACAAATTTTTTACTTTCCTATCCTTTATAATGGAGTGCAGAAGGAGTTTTGTTTCAAAAGGAGACGAGTTCAAAGGTGCTTTGAGTCAGGAAGCTCTGCCAGAGGTAAACTGAATGCATTATTATTGCATAAATAAGGTTATTATTACATAAAGGTTATTATCGCATAAATAGGACTTAATTTTCATTGTCACACCTCTTTTTGTACTTTCTTAGCTAAGTGGAAAATATTTCAGTCTATCAAGGTATGGAATAAAGATGGTTTTCATGAGTCAAAGGATGTCCCTATGACAGCAGAACCAAAGAGGTAAAGTGGGGGTTTGGCACTGATCATGGAGGAGGACTAAGAATAAAGCTTCTCTATGGCCCTGATGTAATGATATATATATGCACTGTGGGCAGCACTAAATTTTTAAAAACTTCTTTAGGATCCTGAAAATATAGTTCTGCATGAATATTTAACCGTTCAAATATATGCATACACACACACATGCACATGAATGTACTTGCACGCTCACATGTATATATGTCTTTGGCCTTCGGACATGAGGGTACAAATAATAATGAGAAGCAATTCTCACTAATTTATAATTGGCTGAATAATTTATTATATAGTGTTTTCCTTCATAGGAACTTGTGTAGTAATGACAGCTGGAATTTTTTTTCCTTTGGAGATTCTGTACCTTCATATTTTGATTGATAGAAGCAACCTAAAGTATGAATACCTTATTGAGAAAAATTGTGCTTGCGCTTCTAGTCTTTTTTTTTTTTATTTTCCAAATTATTTTTTAGCTTTAACTGTAACTTGTAGGTGGATTTGGCAAAACTTGTCTATGTTGAGTAAATGCAGCAGAAAAAAGGGCCAGAATAACATCGAGCTATGCTCAAAATGATAGTGCAAGTACTATGACAGTGGATCCACTGTGTAATTAGAATTTATAGCAATAAATTAAGAGTTTGCCCTCTCTAGAGCCTCATTTTGCAGAAAACACAGAGGAGAGATATCAGAAGGGTCAGATGGTCAGTAAATGTGACCTATAAGGAAAAACTGACTGTTTAACCAGAGAATGCCAAGGGTGTTCTTTAAACCCAGAATGGGAAAGGTTCCTTTGTTTTGTTCAATGTAGCAGATGGTTTGGAAGGCCTTTCTGATAGAACAGGGAGTGCAGCCCTGCGAGGGTTTGCCTCAGGTGGCTGTTGAATTTCCACCACTGGAAATCTTCAAGAACAGCAAAGATAAACATCTATCAGAAATGGTTTATGTATATTTGATCATGCTTAAGACAGTTGCCACATTGGATGACCTCTAGCAGTCTCTTACAGACCTGTTTTCCATTATATAACATTTAAGACACCTGTGGCATTGTTAAAGGAAAGGACAGGATGGCAAGTGATAAACCTTGTAGAAAAATTGGATAGCCTAAATTTGGATTTGCATCTACTGGATGATGTCATGCATAAAGAAATGAGGTAGCAGAAGTGGAGCAGCTGTATATCAGATACACACCCAGCTATTTGTGCACATCCAAATGCTGTCCTGTAACATTTTTATAGTTCTTCCCCATTACGCAGTCAGTACTGAAGGCAGTATAGTACTATGTTTGTTACTTTACCCTCTAGGAAGATATAAAAGTAACTAGGAAGGAAATATAGCAAGGAAGAAGAAACATCCTAGACGAAACAGTGCACATGCTGTGCCTGTCCAACATTGGTGTGTGACAAACTCCAGGCTGTAGACAAAAGACCTGTGTGAGCTCACCCAATGAGACAAATGTTTTGAGGTGTCATACAAATACACATAAGCATGGACAAAGAAAGCAACACAGAACAGAGTGTTGGGTCATCTCAAACTGAGTTGAAATAGGGTTCAGAAGTTCTTAGGATTCATGAAGCAACAGGCCAATTAGCATACGTTGCACTCTGCATACTACTGCCCAGTAGCATGTGCCCTAAGCTATGTGATGAAGACATACCTTCCAGCTCCAGGATTTTCTGTATTACCACACCATGTGCTGTTTGGTAAGTGATTGGCTTGTTGTATTACATGAGCACTGAGAACCAAATGTTAACTGGAGCCAAAATCAGAACAGTAAATTGCCTACCTCCCATTTTAAGTGTCAGATTTTCTCAGTCTCTGTTACAAATGAGGAGTTGGTATTGCCAGGTCGCTCCTTTTTTTTTTTTAACATCATTTACAACATTTCTTCTCAGTGGCCCACAGAGAATGTAATTCATGTTTTATATAAAAAGTCATAGAAGGCAGCTGTGCCAAAAGACTAAATCCTTATCAAATATTGATACGTTGCCAGTTAGCATATGGTAACAATGGAGACAGCTGGAATTAAGGGCACATGACATTGTGTGGAGAGTAACAGCAATTTGAGCTGTTGGAGGATACCATCTTTTGATGGATTTGCTCCATGTGGAGAGAATAAAAAGACTGAATGTTGGGGGGAAATTACTCCCTCCTGTCAGGTTTGATGTATGAGAGAACCTTCTATAGCTTAACAAAGAAATCTTACTCAAGCATTACAGCTACATCAAGTAAAATGAGTCAAAGAGAGGTGATGTCATTCATTATAGACATGATAATGTAACAGATTGCTTTATGGGATTATGTCCAACATTTTCCAAAAACTATTCCCTCTGCTTTGCATTTAGTCATCTGAGTGATCTTAGCCAAGATTTTTGAACACAAGAACCTAAACTGAATGTTTAGTGGTGAAGTTCTCAAAAGTGCACAAGTCACCTGAATGTCTCTGTTTCATTATCAAAAAAGAATTGTACTTCCATGGCCTGTTGAAGAAAGTCTTGGGTACATAATGGGGTGGACACATTTGAAAATTTCTCTCCTAAATTTGTGATTAAGCTTCAAAATACATTTGCTATCACTGTCAAAATTGCTGAATATCCTCATGACCATATTACATGTTTGGCAACAGAAAGTTCCTTCAAGCACTCTGGATGCAGAGTGCTTTTGAAAACCAAACCATTCATTTCTGTATCTTCTCATGGCCATTAGGAGTCAAGTTTTTTAAAATTAGGGTTCAAGTTTCAAAATCTTATACCAATCAGCCATAACACTGTGACCCTTTTGTGGGCAATCTTTGTAAGAAGGAAGTTCTCCAACATCTGGGCCAGACTACACTGAGGAAGATCTACCTTTTTTTTTTTTTTCGTTTAGAAAGAACAAAATTATCTTTACCCTCCAGGTACTGTATTTGGTGGAGATTGTTTAAGAGGAGAAAAACAAACTTTGAAATGATAAAATGACAGGTTCACTAATTAGGGGCTAATCATGCCAAACTCAGAGTTCTAACACAAAGGAAGAGATAAAGTAATGATCATTTGAATTTGAAAGAAAGAGCGCCAGTGAGGGACAGGAAAAGAAGGTATAATCCTTCTGGTTTACCTTATGGTCCTTGTTTCAGGCTGTTACCCTCAGGCTTCTTTCCTTTAAAAGAGGCATTGGCAAAATGCAGACTGGACTGATTACTTTTATCCAGCTGCTAGAAACTGTGTTTGAAAAGCCTTCTTGTTCCTGCTAACGATTTCAGAGACTGATGGGGAGGGGGAAGGGGGGTATTGTCACACCACACGGGAAGGGCTATTTAAATTCTGTTATAAAAAAAATATGGTGATATCTGGGTGTTGATTAGCTATCAGGCATCTTAAAATCAGAAATATTACTGTTAAGTTTTTTGTTTTAAGTTGTTTGGTGTAACTGTTTATCACCTTTTAAATGGTCACCTTGCTGCACAGTTTGTGAGGGGGAACAGATAACTGTTCTGTGAAGTCTGAGGCAGCCCAGTTGTGCACTGTGCTGACTTTGCGAGGCCTTGCATTAAGGTGATGCCAACAAACAAGTGGCTCAGTGTTGAAGTGTTTACTCAAGCAGATTTCCTGTTGTTTCCATCAGGGGCATAGCATCAGGGAACAAAAGTAAAAGGCACCTCACCTTTCACATCCCACACACAGTCAGTGCTCCTGAGCAGAGCACCTGCATATACCAAACACTCCTGGGAGGGAATGGCAGCCCCTGTCTCGACCTGTGGGTGTGCTGAGTGTACATGTTCCCTTGACTGTACATGTTCCCTATAACATCCACTCACAGATCTTTGGTCTCATTCCATCTAGAGATTTAACCTAAAAAATCATAGCAGTCAGACACCTTTACTGAGAACAGGGGACAGTGCAGTTGCACCTGTACTGGCGGTGTGAAATGTGTGATTACTCCTGTCTCTAGTCCCTTGCTTGTTCCTCCCATCCTGATTCCCTCCTTGTCTCTCATGGTGGCCCAGCTGAACTTAGAACTGCTTGACAAAGAGAAAGGAAATAATAGTACTTTGCCTGGCACTGCTACCTGCAGGCAGGCACACCCAATCTCAGTACCAGCAGTGACAGATGAATGAGGGCAAAGTTCCCTTCAATGCTTCATGTAGCACGTCTCAGGAGAATAAAAGCCCAGGCTTTATCCCATGTGAACCTTCCCAGTCAGTCAGTCAGCCAGAGAAGACTCAGCAGGCAGAATATGACCATGTCTCTCCTCACTGAAGCAGAGATCAAAGCTGTCAGAGGTGTGACATTCAGAAAAGGGCTCATGTGGACTTGCGGAAACACGACTCCACAACCTCTAAGGTTATAAAGTAGGTATGTTTATTCAGTGCTGAGGCGCACGGGGGATCACTCCACCACAAACGTGCGCAGCTTTTATGGCACCTTGTCTTGGCTCTATGTTACGAAGCATAACATATTCATAACATGACCATACATATGCATGACCTATCCCCGCTTCGTATTATAATGAGCTTGAAAGTCCTTTTCATATGTTCCGCCCTGGCCTCCTAGTTGCATCTGTGCAGCGTGTCCCGGTCGTCGTGGTCTGGGGTCGCAGAGATGAAGTAGCTCATATTGCTCATTGTTGAACTTTTTACCTCAGTTTCTTGCGCAGTCTCTGTAGCCTCCAGGACTCAGGCCGGACCATAGGGTTGGTTTTGACTGGTTTTTTAGGGCTGTCTTCCTATTCCATCAGGAAGCGTTCCCTCACAGCTTCTATTAATCAAGGTTTCTATATTGTTCTGCTCTCTGGCCCATCAACTATGATCTATTATCCTATTTAATCTTAGTTATCTTTTATCTAATGGGCCTCTAGTCCCTAACCTGATCTCTAAGTCTTCCATCTTTATCTCTGAACTAAGTTATACCTTCATTTCTTGAGCACCTAATTTCTATACCCTATTTTAATTTCCTAGCTCCTTATCTCAGTGTAGCTTTCCTTCATGGGAAAATGGCTGAGAAGGAAGAAACAAGGAGACACTTCAGAGTGTTTTCTCACTGAAAGCCTTCAGGCCTTTTTTTTTCCCTCTAGCGTGTTTCCCAGAGGGTAGGATCTTCCCTCCTGAATGGAAATCCCAAATTCAATTGACATTCAGCTCAATTGTTTTTGGGGTTTTTTTTCCTGAATCACTTCCTCTATCTCAAATAGTGTATCTCAATCCTTTTCAAAAGTGATATGTTACATCAACATCAGAGAAAGATAGACACAAAGGGAGCTTTGAGAGATCCCAGTCAGTTTTCCTACATTCCCAAGTCACACATGCTTTGCTAGGGACCTGAAACAGTGTGAGGGATAAGGAACAGCAAAGCACATTATGGAGCTCACACTGGTGGGGAGCTGTGCCAGTGTCCTTTTCTTGAGCTTTACTGCTGGATCTGGAGTCAGTGGGACAAGGGGAGATGTGACATGAAGGTCATGGTTGAGTCAGTAAGGAAGACAGTGACCAGGTTTGCTGAGGAGATAACAGTCCAAGAAGGCACTGGAAAGGAGGAGAACATGGCAAGTGTGGTTTGATACAGGTGTTGGTATGCCTGTTCTAGTAGGTCGCCTATATTTAAAGCATGAGACTAAAGATCTTGTCACAAAATCTTCCTGATCTTAAGCAGTGGTGGGAAGAAGCAATGCTTATAACTTTTACTTCTCTCAGCAAACCACTGCTGGCAGTCCACACCACATGCATAAAGAGCTATGAAATGAACAACCATTTACTCATGTCTCTTGCATGCAACTGTTAATGAAGCTGAGCCACCAAGTAAAGAACAATCAGGCATACAGCTCTGCCACAGAAGTCAGAAGGCCAGCTGTTGGCCAGCATCACAGATGAGGTATAAAACTGATACTGAGAAAGAAAAAAGATCAAATTACCTGACAGATATGCCAGATAATCACTGCCTTCAACAATAATTCATTTCATAGTGGGACAAACCTTTTCATAGAATCGTTGCTCAGTTCAATGAGGAAATCTCCTATGTCAGGCCATCAGTGCTGAAAGCTTTTGTATCTCACAGAGCTTTCATGTCAAGAGCTTTATTAGAACATGGATAATATCACAGAATCATAGAATACTTGAAGTCAGAAGGAACCTGCAGGAGTAATATCAGCTGTACGTCTGTCTTCCAGGTCATCATGAGCTGCCAGTAGATAAAAGTCTGGACTAAATATCCTGGTAGTACTTTGTCTGAAGATACAGGTAAATTAACATAGGTATTGGTGAAAAGATTTAGGTTTTGTTGTACTTCCTTTCACTTTCCTATCCAGTCATGTATAGTCCACACCATCTGCTTTCTGAGCTACTTGCTGGGAAATGACTCACACAACTGTGACCTGAGATTCCTCCTGAAGCCTTTAAGATAACCTGGTGAGTTACCAAGGTGCCAGAAGGGAAATTCTGCCCCCAATAGCAATCCTAAACAAGGCAGACTGACGAGTGCAAGCAAATTCCCCTGGTTTAAAGTTCCCTTAGAAAACAAGATGAGCAAGGCAAGATCTGACTCTGACACTAGATGGCTGATATGTAGTAAAGGAAGGTAATTACATCTCCCATGGAAAGAAAGAAAAGTACACCCCAAGAAGAAAAGTGAGGTGCCCTGTTTTGTACAACAAGACAGAATGCATGATGGGACAGGGAAGAAAGGAAAACAGAGTATGAAGTGTGAAACGTATGTGGGATCAAGGCATGATCTTTTTAAAAGGCCTGTCAGGTCCCAGAGTTGTTGACAAGATTGCTATTTGTAGTCATGTCAGCAGAATGAAGAGGCCGCATGTTGTGGGTCCTGGGAACAGGCAGTGTGAGGATACAGTTTGGGAATATCCTGCATAGGTATTTCTACCAGAACGTGTCTGTGCTAGGGCCAAAGCCTCAGCTTTCACAGCTGTTTTCCACTGTTGACATTTCTTCTTTAAAAGCTTCCATGTTTCTTAACCAATAACTGAGCAGCCCTATTTTTCAGTGACAACTAATTCTTAGTTTCCTGGATTGATAACTGGGAGTAGCCTAAGAAACCTGCATGTCCAATCTTCATTTTTTAATAGTTAATTGATGTATTTACACTGACTTTAATTGATCTGTATTAATTTCTATCAGCTGATGGTAGATCTTCCTGTTTAGGCAGGACCTCATTTCTACCCTGTCTGTGAAATCCAGAGCCTGTAATATCTTCAGTTTATGCATTGACATGGGACCTTCAGGGAAACTGTGTTTATTTTACATGATTTTGTATTTAACGTGAAAAAGAAAGAGTAGGTCAGCTACTTTGGGGCAAATAGTGCTGTGAACTTAGTGTTACTACTTTGCCAAATTTATTTCAGGATTATACATTTACTCATTAATTATCACATTTTATGTAAATGTCATACTTTTCTTTATCTTCATGCTTAACAGGGCTTCAACCTTTTCAACAGTTTTTCCACTGAATTGTTTCCTTCACTTTTCCCTAGAAATATCTCTGCAGTTTTCCTGACCCTACTGCCAGCTGGAAGAATGGATTAAATCTCCTGAGCTGTGAGTTACATTAGGAAAACCATGCTTATCTGCGATAAAGCAAAGCATTGGCAAGCCACACTAGGGACAGACCTCTTTCTGCCTTAAATAACATTTTCTTATAAGTGATGGAAAAAGTCCTGACAGAATCATAGCAAGATTTGGGTGGGAAGGGACCTATGGAGGCCCGTAGTTCCCATGGCTAGATCAAGATTCTGAGGGTCTTGTCCAGGGAAGTGCTGAAGATATCAAGGGCCCTGGATTTCATTACAAAATCATATCCATTGTAGGATTGTCATCCTACAGCTGAATCACATAACAAGCAAATGCACAGCAGGGCTACCATTAATTGAAAGTGAAAGCAGGGTCCAAATGAACTCTATTTCACTCCTAATGAAGTCAAAGCTTTGAAATCCTACTCACAGTGCACCAAAGCTTTCATCAACTTCTTTGTGGCCAGTAATCAAGACATCCCTTCACTGGCTTGAAAGTAAAAGCACGGGAATAACAGGCAGGTGAAGAGTGAGCACTCTCACTCTGTAACCCAAGTAAGAACCTCACAGCACTTAATGAGCTAATCCTGCTGGATCATGGAAGAAGCCTTCATTTGATAGTCATGAGACTGATTTCAGATCTGAAAAAACTGCTTTACAGTGAAGGATGTAAGGAGTCAACCTTAATTAATGTACAACAAAGCCAGTTGTATATTAATTTGTTGCCAAAATCATTTAGAGTGGTTATGTAGGAGTTAGTAGGTATTATGTAACATTAGAGTCACATAACATTATGTAACATTAGGAGTTAGTAGGTATTATGTAACATTAGGGTCCTAATCAGGAGCTACAGTCAAGATTGCATGGTGCTAGGAGCTGTATACATAAAACACGCAAGAAGACATTTACAGGCCTGTAGAAAACTCCTAAGTATTCAGTTTTCCTAGATTTTAAACCTTTGTTTTCTGTCCTGCCTTTTCAAGCCACAGTCTTCCAAAACCTTAGCACCCAGCAACACCCAGTGCAGAGAAGGAATCAGCAGTCATAAATCACATCTGCATAAAACAGAGACCTTTGACACAAGTGTGGGGACAAAACACTCTGTCTGAGCAAAATAATTCATTTTTATTATTGTGGTTTTGAAATCCTGAAAATAACGGATTACTTTTGCTTACATGTATATTTTTGGAAAAAAAGCCAAGCAGAAGGTTGGCTGAGCTTGTGTAGATATGTATTTATGCCTTTGCTAGGAACACACTGTTGAAGATCTGTTCTCTTTCTTTCTAAATGTCAGCTTTTATAGAGCAATCCATTCTGTTATGGTAATGACTTATTAAAAAGAGAGATACAGTGAAATGCTAAGCAAGCCCAAGAATCCAGAAATCTGCTTTTATCTATTTATTTATCTAGCATTTGTCTTTGCCAAGCCAGCTTAACTCCTGCCTAAGAGACCAAATGAACTGCAGATACATAGCTGATGACATTGTGCCTAACAGAGCCTAAAGATAAAGACATGAACTGTTTCTTTTAATTGTCAAGGAAATAGGACTTTCCAAGTCTGAGTTTGGGATAGATCCTAAAATTACTCTTAGTCCAGTGTGTACTGAAGCTATAAGGCTTCAACGCTTTCTGACTAGTGGTGAACTTAATGCATATGCCTGAAATTCCCTTCATTAGGTTGGTTTTGGTGAATTAATTTTGTATCATTTTACTTCTTTTGTTATCCGGTGAGTAAAGTTTTCCTATTCAAGACACCTGAATTAATTTCCCATCTACTGCTTTTTCCGTCAATAAAAAGGAAGGTATTGCTAGAACTGATGCTGCCATCTCATCTATTTTTCATACCATGCTACTTATGTGAAAGACCACAACTGATATTATAAAATAAAAGCAAGAAGAAAAGTCCTCATGTTATTTTGTAAATTTTGGGCCCATTTCTGAACTGCCCTTCCTATTACACAATCAGAGAACTACAAATCCATTTTATCCTCTAACAGTGCCTTCCAAATCCTTTTTTCCATAATACCACTAATAACATAATTTCTTTTATCTGTTTGAGTTTCAGCTCTGTTATATTGATTTATACATGAAGTTATTACTGATGCCCAGCTGTTACTTGCACTGTACAATGAAACGTGTTGCCAAGAGTAGTGTTTAATCTATAGAGGTACTAATGACAGTTCACTTTTTGATTTATGGATTAGGAGCACTGGAATGAAAGCTGTCTTCCCTAGTAGTCTTTAATTCAGTTGTTGAATTAACAAGGAAAGTGAAAAGAAATATTCGTTTGTCTTTTCAACTGGGATCAGTTAGCCAATGGCAGAAGGAAACTTACTCATAATACGCTACATGCAGAAAGTCATCACATAAGGCCTTTTTACACATAAATCTATTTTTAGTGGGTCTGGTTTAGGTGTAGATGCTTAAATCCATGGGAGTGGTTAGTGATGAAGGGAGAAGGAACCAGACTACAGAGGTTCAATTTGGATTTCCTTCTGCGTCCCAACCTTCTTCTTCTCAGGCAGCACTCAGTCTCTGGCTTTTCTTCCCTTCTTGCACCAGTCCATGTGCCTAGCCATTCCCAATATGACTTATCCTTCCTCCGTCCCCACCCCTGAGCACTGGTGTGACCAGATTCTTGTCCCAGAATCATTCCGAGCACAGGAGAGCTGAACTTCCAGCTCAAACACCAGGATACCATGCCACGCTCAATAAGACCTGATGCCACACGTGGTTGGAGCCTCAGAAAGTACTGTGGGAATTTACCTCTGTGCTTTTACTGCTCTTAACTTTCCTCCTTGGACCTGCCTTTGGCCTCTGGTAGAAAGAAGGATAGCAGAGAAGAAAGATTTATGTCTGTGCTTCTAAAAGTCTTGTGCCAGCCCCACTCTTGCACAGTTCAGTAAGGAACAGAAGGAAAGGAAAGGGAACCAGTGTTCCCCCGTGAGCATATTCTTTCATGTAAACCTCTCTGGGCGAGAAAGCCTTGATACAGTTTCACTCCCTTTGCTTTTCATAGTGGTGCCATCAGGACTAGAGTGGTTTACACCGGCTTTGCAGAGACGCTAATAACTGACAGGGCAGGAGTCAAAAGAGCTTAAAAGAAAGATTAAATGGACAGAGGCATTTTATTTTTTTGTCTCTGCTGGTCTTCAGGAGATGTCTGCTGCCTGACAGGTCACTCCTGCCATACTGACATACCTGTCAGCCACCCGTTACGGGTGTATTCACTAGATCTGCAGCCACCTGCAGTCACCAACTTCGCGGTGCCCTGCAGCAATCAAGGAACCACAAGTGAAAGGAAAGTTAAACTGTTTCCACCTCTTTATAAACAATGTTAAACTGATACAGGCAAATGTTTTCTAATTACTTTTTAAAGTCAATTGTAATTAAAAATATAAATAGTAAAATTATGTTACATTCAGGTAAAATAATAGACTGTATTCAGCACAGTACATTAGGCAGTAGTATTGAAGAGGAGAAAAAAACAAAACAAGCTATTTATACTTCTAGTACATTTTTGTCCCTTTACTATTTAAGATTTTTCTTGACTTAATACCAATTATGAAAATTCAACTATTTGTATAATGCTTTCATTCTTCTCTGGGTATCTATGGCAAATAGCTCTTTTTAAACAGCATTACAGACTTCCTGAATGTCAGTTTACAAACAAGCCAGTAAGTGTAAACTAGACTTATGAGAATGCAGCCTGAATAAGCGTGGTTCAAAACAAGGAAGCTAAAAGAGTCAGACATGGACATACTGGCTTCAGATGTGAGTCCATGTCAGGTGTGAACCAGTGTTCATATCTGAAACACTGTTTTGCTGTTGAAAAATATTAATTGCAATGTTTCAGATTACATCATGCCAGATACATGCCAAGACAAGCTTTCAGTGGTAGTATGTCCTCCCTATTCTCATGTACAAGTGAAGCATGTTTTTTCAATCAAACTAATAATCTCTTTTCATCACATGGAGAACCATTTGAATGATGGCATCTTTGATTTAGGCTAACCTGTAGTGGGAAGTAACTGGGCTGGGAATTCTTAGATGAGGTGTGTTTCAAGGCAGTATCTTGATGAAACCAGTAAAAGATGTGCAATGAGCAGAGGAAGGGTAAACTTGCAGATAGTGGAAATAAATGTTCATCCCTCTTTTACAGAGGGGGAACTATGAATTAAATATGACATTTGGATGTTGAGACAAAGGTTTGATTTCTGAAAAAAGCACTGATTTCAGTAGTGAGTTTCTACCTATGGTTTCTCTCTTACCTTCCTGTCTAAAACCTGCCAATTTTCCAGTCCTGTCTAACAGATTAAATAAAATTATGTCATAGTTTTTCTTGCATTCAAATCAGTGTTGATTTTCCAGAAAAACTGCAAAGCAAATTCCTATGATGAGAGTCTCTTTCTTCAGCATACAGGAAAACTTCAGGAATTTGGCATTATGGTGAATTTAACTGCTTCTTCATGTGGCCATGAATCCTTTAGGACTGGAAATGCTAACAGAAGCATGCTGAACAAAAGAGCTTAGTGCTTTGATATGTTGTGGATGCTGAATTTGCAAATAATTTAAGAAAACAGATGAACAAATTCATGGAAGAAAATCCATCAGGATTATTTAAGATATTGCTACTTGCTCATCTGCCTGTTGCTTGTAACTGGAAAGGTGTAACTAAGGAAGTACTACTACATAGCTTGCCATAATATTTTTTCACCCAGGCATACACTACAGTACATTATTGGATGCTAATGAAGATTTAGATGATTCAGTGTGAATGCATTAATGTAATGCATTCAACTATGGTCACGACACACATATTATGAGAACAAAAAATGTGTACATGGGTTATTTATTTTATTCTATTGCTCACATGCCAAAGTTAGGTAGACTTTCTTTCAAGGAAATGGAATAGAAATTCACTCGGGATAGACCCCAAAATCAACAAGTCTGAAGAAGGTGGGATTAAAGTCAACGCAGCAGTTCAACCTTGACTGTATATTTTTCTCTATCTGCCACTGTAGTCATTCACTTGCAAGTCTTGGACATTGGCCCTAGACTGACCAGAGTGTAAGAACTTCCACTGGCCCCAGGAGGGTGACTAGGATAAACAGTGATAAATTAACATCTTTTGCTTCCACCAGTTGTGATGGAATTAAGAAGCAAAGTTGTGCACTGAAGATTGTAGTTATTAAAACCACATTTGTCATGGGGAAAAAAAAAAATTAAAAAGAGATTGAGGACTGAAAGAGTATCAGGAAACCAAGACACCTATATGTAAGTCATCTTCATCTATAACGTAGCTTTTTTTCTTTTTTAAAAAAGATATCTCCATTACACTGGACTGAGAGAGGATGAAAAAAGACAGGCGGAAGAACCAAAACCAGTTTCACTTTGTGGTGTTACTTGCTCTCTTCTAGTCCCATTAGCTAATTGTCATACTTATACTGGGGCATGCTGCAAGGACAGTGGAAAATAGCTCACAGCAGATAATGTCTATTGTGTTGTTTAGATATGCAGACTCCCTGCGCCCTGCATGGCTGGTTTATCTGTTTAAAAATAGTTTCCTTGTGGATCAGGTTATGGGAGTGTTGAATCAGTTTTTTTGTGAGGTGTTAAATTCTTTGACAGGCTACTTGTGGCATAGAAATGAGGAAGAAAAGGGAAAACAATGCTTTTAAAAATCTTCAACCCAGGTGGCTTGCTTATGAGCGAAGGCCAAGCTGAGTCCACAGGGTATCTTCTAATTATCCCTGATGAGGAGGAAACCTAAACTGAATAAAGTGTGCATACTCAACCATAGCCTGGTTTGCACATGCCTGTGTCATTAATACTCTCAAGTAGGACTAAGGGGCAGGAAAGGCTGGAGATATTGCCTGTAACATAAAGCAGCCTTCAGAGTGCTCTGAATTAAGCCAAGGATTGAAGAGGATGGAGAGGCAAAATCATCTTAGAACATCCCAGCTCTTTTAAGCCCTGCCATGTCACCCCTATATCTGTCTCTT
>NW_020799099.1:11007527-11160930 GCF_003259725.1 Athene cunicularia | reverse complement strand
CCAGTTTCTTTCCCCCCCCCCCCCGGAAATCTGTTTCATAGAGCTCCAAATTGAGGCAATGATGCAATAGTGGACTGGAAGCAGAGACCTTCTCCTTTTCTCCAGTGTGGGTAGGATTTACTGAGTGCTTTTCCAAGTCAGGTTATTTTGTTACATACTTTAACATAGATTTACAATCCTTGTTTTGAGTTTAAAATGTAACAGTACTAATTTTCTTGCAAATTAAATGTAGACATGCTGATGATGCTTTTTCAAGAATAATTGCATTTTTAGAAGGTACATATTAAAGAATGTCACAAGCACCGTATACTAAGGGCAGATTCTTTTGACTGTGCATGACTGTGTAGGAATTCTGTGTCTATGGTTAGCCATACATGCCTCTAAGTAAAAAAAAAATAAAAAAATAAAAAAGTTGTGTCTGTATGCACATATATGTTTTAATCCTTTTTCTCTTGCAGTTTTTCACTGAGTTATTCTCTTTTCTACTTCTTTTCTGCCTCTTTTCCTCTCTCCCCTTTATTTTTCTGGTGAATTTTTCTCCTTTAAGAGACAAAGCCTGCCCCCTGCAATTGTACTGAAGTCAGTAGACAGCTTTTTCTATTTGTAGGTTGCATAGATATTTCAACATTTATGATTTTATGTCTTTTCAGAAGGTCCAGGGAAAACAGAATGGCCTTTACTGGAAAGCCAGTGGAGTGGCTTTCACCAACAGCTGAACTGGAGCTACCTGAAAGAGGTCTGAAAGCTTTCAGAGTTGTTTTATGAAAATAGTATTTAGCAGGAAATGTTCATTATCTTTATAGTGAGGCCTTTGAAAAAACACTCATTTCAATCATGGAAATTACTTGAGCTCCTTTCAACCTCAGTTGTTTTGTTTATTAAAGCACAGAGAGACTTAAGAAGCAAAAAGGAAGAACAACACCAGGTCTGAGCAGTATGAACAGTATAAATGTAAGGACCCTTCTGAACTTAAAGGAGAAGGCACTAAGTCTTGCTGCCTAGCATCTCCAGTGTGGTAATTCTCTCCATCTCCGGATGGCAATGATAGTTGTGTTTTAATGGCCCTCATGGTATGGGCCTGGTTGCTGTCTGGAACAAGTAGCAGGATTTATGTTAGCATGGGTCTTTTCCAGGTCAAGTGACCCCTTGTGAATTCTTGTGGATGATCTGGGCTTGTTCAGGGGACACAAAGCTTCATCTTTTTCAAAGGTTTTAAAGCTGGAAAGACCTTCAGAAAGCTTTAAAGAAGCTCAGCATGGAAGATCTGTCTGTTTTGTATTTCCAGCCAAGGACTAGCTATCTTTGCTAATGAGCCCTTTCTGAATCAGAGACTAGGTAACCGTGTTACTGGAGTGCTGAGCACAAATAAAAGATCTGTAGAAGTCTAGCTCAATGCCTTGCTAAAGGATTGAACAAAGACCTACTTCATGAGAGGACAGTAATTTGGTAGGTAAGGTAAAGATCTGCAGCAAAAACCTGCAGCTGTATTGCCATTGCTTTTTGTCATCTGGACTGCCACAGCCATTACATCTGTTTCAGAGAAAGTAAACAGTATATCAATAGTGCATTTTGTGAGTGTGTTTGATCTCCTCCCTTAGCTTAAGAACAGGAGTCCCTCTACTGACTGCTACAAATCAGCCAACTGGACTCATTCATCTCTACAATATTAGTGGCTTGACCTTGATACATCTCCTAATATATTTCCATCTACTCCTTACTTCCTATCACTTAGATGCCTCTATTTAGCCTCTGGTGTATCTCTTCTCATTTTAGTCATAAATCCTTTCCTTTGAGCTAGAAGTCAAAGGTATCTTGGCGTCCCATCTTATAAAACATAGCTATGACACAGCTACTAAAGGATGCACTGTAGTAAATTTTCTGCCTGCGATTTTTTTCAGGTAAAATATATCTATTTTTCCTATATCCATCCAGATATTCATTGTTAAAAAGGGATGGCATGTAAATATTTGATTTATGACCAATCTATCCACAGCACCTAAGTTGAAGTTATGTGCCTAAAGTACTATATGTTATTGAGAATAGTAAGGTTTTATCTAGCCCGCTTGAATTCTGTACTGCAGTGTACAGAAGCATGGTGAAGTGAAAAAAAGGTAAGTAAAACTTTAGGCACAATGTGTATTTGACTACCTTCTTCCTATTAATGCTAATAGTATTGAATGCATACATCAGGTAGTAAGGTCATGTCTTTACAGCTTTGGATCTGGAACTACCCTTGGCTTGAAGAAAGCCCCTAAGGTACAAGAAAAGGCTGAAAATATTTTAAAAGGGATGTGAGGCTGTTGGTATATTCAGCCTATCCACTAGTTCACTATTCTAGTTCTGTCTTATCTTCTACCCCATTATCACCTTTTTGCTTATCTCATTTTTCTTAAGAGCATATGGAACATTGACATGAAAACTATTTTATTCCTACCTTAAGAACACATTGAAGTGAAATATTCACTCTTCTTTATAACGTTTTAAATGTACTAACCTGGGCAGCATATCCCTCAGTATAAACTAAATGAAGTGTTATCAAGAGATCTACAATTTGCATGATATGTACTTAATATTGTCAAAGTACTTCGCAGTGTTCCTGCCAGATTTTATCATTTCTGTGTGGTAATTTTGGTCATTTGTTATTTTGTAGTAACTCCTTTCAATTCATTGTGTTTGTGGTTGTGGGTTTTTTTATAACATAATTGAGGTGTAGCTGTGCACTGGGAGTAAGAAAGGTCCTTTTTCCCATAATGTCTATGATGAATACGTTAATGGAAATAACAATACAAATATCTGAATGTCAGTGTTATTACAGAAAAATAAATAGGTGTCCTGGGAAAAAGTTAAAATTGCTGAGTTATCTTACTGTTACATCTGCCTTAAGGACTTATCCGAAGCAGAATGAAGACAAGGAATAAACTCACTTAGACATAAAGGGTTTTCAAACCAAGCTGCTAATGCCTCTGTCTGATAATATCATGGATTAGAGCTGATTACAATAACAAGAAAAAGTCTGCACTTGTGGCTTCTATAATATCCTTCCTCTGTGGATTAGTATAGTGTGTGTTACAATATTATTTCTCACTGTCCTGCTGGGAAAGTTATTGTTGTGCCCACCTCAACAGTGAGGAATATGCTGAAGCATGTTGAGAGCTAACTCAGGATATTCAAGGTCACACCATGGAATGGGAAAAATTAAGCATGGAAAGAGAAGGGCTGGTTGAATAGTTTATTCTGATGAAACTTCTTGTAGTTTTTCAATTGAAAGGCTTTTTTAATTCCCTTTAGCTCAAGTTTGCCCCTGCCTTGAAGGCACTTTTCATTGGAATTAAAATTATTATTAGCCAATACCTTCCCCTCTCCCTTCTCATAGTTGTCAGCTACTTGTCAGCACTTATATGGGTATGAATAATTGTTGATTTCATCAACTGTTGAGCTTTGATCCCTCAGTGAAGTTGACATTCCTAGGAAAATGGTGAGGTCAGGTTCAGGTTCATTACTGGTGGGTTCAGGAACTTTTGGGCAGCTTTTTTTCTGGTAGGTTTTTGTTGTAGGGTATGTCTGGGGGATACAGAAGACACAGTGCAAGCCCAAATATTTTCTCTGGATGGTTTGCATTGATAGTACCTGTATTTAAGAGTTAGATTCTTCATATTACCATTAGCTGATTTTGCCCGGAGCGAATTACACAAAATGCCAGCATGATTACTTTTCAACAACCACAATAAACTGAAAGAGAATATAAACTCTTTCTCCCCAGTGAGTGTCACATCATATGTCCTGCACTTCCATAATATTAAATTCCTCTTCTAGGATAATAGTTACTCAGCTGTGTGTGATTCCTGGTTTCCCATGAGGTTTGAAAGTTGATGTTCCTTAGGAACCATGAAGGAAGAAAGAACAGAAATGGTTATATAAGCAGGAATATTTTTAGTTGATTTTTTTTTTTTCCCTATGGAGCTAGAAATATTATCAAGGGCAGCTGACCAATCCCATAATCAATCTTGAAAAAAAAAAAAAAAAAAAAAAAAAGTAAATTAAAATCTTATTTACAGAACTCTTAACAGTCATTTTTAAAAGAATGACTCTTCCATTATGCTAAATTAAAGTATGAAATTTGAAGCTGTTGAAAAATGCAATAATTTTAAGATTACTTTCCTGCATTTTCAATGTAGGGTTGATATCAAATAAAGATCAATAGGAAATGAGATTCTTCTCTGCACCATTGTTATAAAAAGTAAAAGAGCAGTTACATATGCAGTGAATTCCTCCAAATCATCCTAACACTTTCTGTATAGAAAGTGTTTCTGTATAGAAAGGAGAAAGACTAGTAGCTATACAAACTCTATACAGCCAGAATGCATCAATCTTTTATTCCTAAAGGATGGTAGAATGGGAATACTCCATTTTTCTAAAACCCCAACATCTACTTCAAATTAA
Source organism: Athene cunicularia (assembly GCF_003259725.1). Taxonomy (NCBI): domain Eukaryota; kingdom Metazoa; phylum Chordata; class Aves; order Strigiformes; family Strigidae; genus Athene; species Athene cunicularia. The sequence continues at coordinate 11,156,490 of NW_020799099.1, read as the reverse complement.
ATTTAGTGGGAAAAGGTAATTGAGGTGCTTCTTAATAGAGAAAAATATTAGAAACTGAAGAACTCTTTATCTTCATGGGAAAAGCATAGCAAGAACTTCAGGAACCAAAGACAGACAAAGTTCATTTCATAAATAAAAATGTATGTTTATGACAGCATGGAGGATTGAGGAGGTTCAGGAATACACAACTTGAAGGCAGTTTTGTCTTGACCATTTTCAGAGATGCCTCTCTGGAAGACAGGATTGACACCAGTACAAATTATATTGCTTGATGCAAGAGTGATGTACATGAGACTCTCTGCCTTGAAGTAAGATTGGATAATCATAAGGAGCCTTTTTGTCTTTAAATGGTATGACTGATATCCCAGGCATGCACAGCTCTTCAATGGAGTCTCTTTGGGTCAGGTCGACCCAAACTTTCAGGCTGGAGTTGTGCAAGATGAGTAAAGCAGAGATATTTAACCCGCCCTGTACAACCAGCTGTGGAAGAGAGGTTGGAAATTATCATACAACCCTAGATAAGTCACTCTTCTGTGGTGTCCCGATCCGATATCGGGGAGGGTTCTTAAACAATCCCGAGAGCGAGATTAAGACACAAACGATGTCAGATGCTGCATAACCTTATAAACTTTATTTTCTATAACAACTAATCAGAGCGATAGGACAGAGAGGAAAAGAAAGGAAAAGGTCGGAATCCCTAAGCAAGAACACGGTTAATTACCACCACCACGACCAGGGATCCGGCCATGTTCTGTCAGTCCGATGATGCTCCACATTCCTGGCTCGGAGTTGGTTCCCCTCTCCAAGTTGGTTTCCCTCTTCTAGTTGGTTTCCCTCTTCAAAGGAGTTCGCAGTCTGTCTTTTTTATAGTCCCCATCCCCACAGTTTGTCCACCCATTTCCACGGGGCTCGTTGTTGTAGGTACCACCCCGTGGTCCTCCGTGCACGCATGCCTGGGTGTCCATGGTGGTCGTGCTGGTGAGGGGCCAATCTGTCTCACGCGTAGGCGCAGCTTGATGGGGGACTGCTGATGTCCTCGTCTAGGGCGGATGTGGTTTTCGTTGTGGACTGTGTGTTTCCTTCAAGATGTGCTCCTTTATGCTGAGTCAGAAAGTGGTCGTCGTGGAGACAGCGATGTTGAGACATACTAAAAGTCCAAAAAGTTCCTTACATGTGGTACCAGTCATCCAAGTCTCACCCTTCATATCGTGACTTGGGAAGAGTCAGTACACAGGAAGATGTAGTACTGTCTGTTTTCCTTCAGAGATGTAACATGAACATGTTAGTGATTACCTGACATCCCCATATAATGCTCCACTGAAAAAATTGCCTTTAGTGTCAACAGAAAAGGGAATAAACGTGACTGCAAGATACAGAAGGACACTGAGAAAAAGATAAAAGAAAAATTAGTTCAGGAAGGGACTGTTGTTAAGGACCTTGTGCCTTGGCACCTTCAAAGGCATGCAGCCAGCCCTCAGAAATATTTGCAAGGAGGGAAATCTGTGTGTGCACAGAAGCAGCAGGGCAGCTTATGCATTGCAGCTGCAGAAAGACAGACACTGCACATCATCTGCTGTTCACACAGAAGAGAAGATGTGCTATTATGGGGTCTTCCACTACACTTCAGGAAGAAATTGTGTGCAAGTTCACAGTGATAATTTAAGAGTTTTCAGCATTCAGAGGACAGTGGTGATTGCTCAAAGGAACAGTATGAGGATCTAAGAAAATATCCTTCCCCATCCGTTCTTAGTGATAATGGATGGAAACATAAAGAGGGAATTGCACAGTGGGAGGAACAGGAGAATTTAGAATTGGTCTGCAGAAAAAGGTGAAGTGTCATGACCAAAATATATGAGTATTTGGTCATTTAAATCTATCTTGGAAGGTAACTCTTCTATTACTCAGTTGTGTCTCAGTAATGGTTCTTGGTAAAACCTACAGTAAAACACTCCTTCCTCCCTTCCCCATACGTCTCATAGAGCATCTAAACCTGCTCTGATCCAAGGCACCTGGTGGCCATTTGAAACTGCATCAGCAATTTGAAAGAAACAGCAGTAGGCAGAAACAAGCCATAAAAATATTCAAGGGAAGCAAATCTGTCAGCATTAGTTTATTATGCATTGAAACTATGTGCCAGAGAGATTAACAATTGCCAAAAATTCATCGTTGTCTTTCATTTTAGCAAACACGAACAACATAGAGGTGTGGCTCAGCTTTAAGAGAATGTGTCCTCAAAAATTTGTATAAGAAACCTTCTTAACTAATTCAGGATTAATTGGAAGAAACAGCTATTAAATGACTGACAGCTTTATATGGCCTTTCTAATCAGTTCTCTCCTATTGTTTGGACAAAGATTTCACAGATGGGTATATATAGTCTTGAAGTAAAGTCCTATTTTATAATGACGAGAAAGTATAATTTGTTAATAATTGAGATAAACATCTTTATTTATATCTACCTGCAGTATTTATAAGGAACAGCCTAGAATCAGGCTCCTAAACCCATACTCAAGCACTTCAGTAAGTGACCTAATTATTGAACTGCTTCATATAATGTTAGAGATTTCCTCTGCTACTCATGAATTACGTTAATGGGAATCCTGGGAAAGTTGATTATATGGAGGGAGAGAGAAGCAGCAGAAGAGGGCAGACCAAACTATTAGAATTCCAAATGACACTTTTTAATGGGTTAGTTTTATCATGGTGATGCAAGAGCCTTTTTTAATTTACAGCTGCATTTTAGTTTCTATTATAAATTCACCATAATATCCTGATTTTATTATATAAAGTGTTGATAACATTGAGAATTAGATTTTAATCAAGAAAAGCTTACTCCTGGGCACTAGATGTCTGACTAATGTACCAATCCAGGAAAGCACTGAAGCATGTACTTTTATCCCTGCTTGGCAGTGTACATGAAGTCATGCTTAATTTTAAGCATGTAAAAATTCCCACTGACTGTTAAATTAAGCATGTTTATAGGTACTGTTGTACAGAGAATCCAGAAGAATCCAGTACCTAAATTCAGTAGTAAATAAAATGAAATCAAGTATAGAAAACAATAAAAGTTGCTAGTTTATTTTCCATTCTTCTCACAAGTTACCCAAGAGGCGGGTATTCTGCAGTCATGACATTAGCATCATTCATAACTTGTCTAGAAGGAACACAGGTTTTACACTAAGACCCCTCTTGTGTACAAGATGCTGTGCAAACACCGAACAAAAATAATCCTGCCCTAGGTAGTTTGAAGTACATTTCTATCTGGTACTGCAATATCTGTTACTGCCCTTATCTAAAAGCAACTGAATATACGAATGAGATACCGCAGTACCGAGAGCCCACTCAGGGTGTCCTACCTCCCCAGTGAAGGTGGGAGGAAGTTCATACATTTCTTTCAAAGCAGTACAAGTTCTTTCTGATGTAGGGAGAGGCCTTTCATACAGATACCACTGAAAACTTCATGCAAGAGCTTCACATGGACTCCAGGCGTCTCCTTGCAGGTAGCTGTTTGCAAAATTGGGATCTGTCCTGTTAATACATTAACAGCTTCTTTTTAATCCTAGTAAAGTCAGTGAGGGTCTTTCTGTTGACTCTTGAAGTTCTTGCTTTAAGGCTTTTGCAGTCCAGAGGTTGCATTGCAGTCAAAATTACAGTCCCTATCCTAGACGTCTTTCAGAGCGCTGCTGCATAAAAAGAAATAGCTTTTATTCCAAGAAATGAAGTATTTTCCAAAAAGCAGAATTAGGAATTAAAAAAAGGTAGTGTGTGGGCTAATTAGCACATGAGAGAGAGTATCTTTGAGGCCTGTCTTTCTTGCACATCTGTATTTTTATTAATGATACCTGGTTTTGCAACAAAAGCTGAATTTATATGCCTGACTTTGTTCTTAGCATTTCTAAAAACCCAAACATGAAGCTGAATACATATAGAGTGTCTTACAAAACTGATTTAAAAAATTGATATGGAATTGCTAAATACTGCAATAATAAATTGACACAAATCAGAGTTCATTACACGGCATTAGGAGACAATTTATTGCAATCATTATGTCTGCTGTTAGGGACAACCATATGCCAAATCCAGAAATAACAAGCATTCTGAATCAGGGTCATTGCTGTCATATTTGCATGTGAAATACATTAATTGATATCTCAAGCATATTAAAATTAAACCCAGGCTTTTCTGCTGCTAAATGTTCTCTAAGGAAGTTTTTCTGTGTAAAGACAGAGTGGGTGGAGAGAGATGTGATGCTTTAGAGGAATACTTATTCCAAATTAGGTATAATCTTAAGTAATAAAAATTCTGCTTAACCAACTGAGGTCTTAACCATATTTTGGTTTCCACAGTAGGAAGATATGTAGTCAGAGATGTGAAATACCATGTTCTTACCCATGTTGTCTTGTTATTGTGGTCTTCCAAGGGATGTCCTAAGGAGGCTACAGTGGTTAGAACTAATGGGTGAACAGCACAGTGTTTAGAAAAGTTGGCCCCTTTAGAATAAGGGCATGGAGCTGATGTTGGAGTGTTAACTTTCTGACTTGGAGCCTGTGAATATATGTGAGTAGATGAAATATTTTGGGAAGAGCAGAGAGGTGATTAAATTAGACAAGCCAGACATTTTAGTTGGAGGGGGAACCCTGACATGTGCATCAGGGGTGAAAAAAACACCTAAGAGAACTGGGAAAGGGATGTGTCAAGAGACAGTTAAGGCAAGATGGATAATTAAGTAGGACATAAAAGGAGTAAAGAGGGCAGCTGTCCCATATTGTTTCTCTTGTAGTTGATGCCAATCAATTGAGCATGAAGAAAATTTTTCCCCCTCCTTCTTTCTTGAAAAGGAAGAGGTATACCTCAATCTGTCTGCTGAGATAGTCCTTAAGGATTTGTGAGCTGGTTAAGGTTCTCCCTGTCAAATCCCATTGGTTGCTCTAATCTGTACATCCCTTGATTCCTACAGGCCAGAAAGAATGGTTCAAAAATACAAAGCAAAAATAGATTGCTTTATTCCACTCTGATTCTGTGAGAGCAGATTTTCTGGAGCACATTCGCCAGGGTTTCTATCACCAGTATAAACCAGTCCTGCCCTGGGAAAACTAGCCATATGCCTTTCTATATATTCTTTACCAAGTGAAAACAGCTTTTCTTCTGTAGTGTATGAAATCTGAGTGGTTGTTACCCTTAACAACAAAACCAAAAGTAAATTAGAAACGAGTAGCTTGAACAAAAATAATTGTTATACTAACATGACCAAAATATTCCAGAAAGCCTTAAAACTTTTCTTAATTAATGTGCAAATTATGGCAGCCCAATGGTAGCATGGCAAACAGCTGTTGTGTTTACCTAGATGCGGCGGGCGGAGGAAGCAAGCAGCCGATTCGATGTGAATGATAGAGCAAGCTTCAATTTTATGGAAAGAAATCACACCTTATATAAGCACTCTACAATACACTACTGGCAAATCTATTGGATACATTTAGAAGGTTACATTATAATATCTCAGCTATTGGGTACATCTAAAAGGTCACATTATAATATCCCAACCCCTTGTGGTATTTCAGATATGCATAAACATCTTTCTTCCTTTGAACCTGTTTTCTTTCTCAGGACTGTTTTTAATCACCCCCAAGGCCATAATGTGCCTCAATTTATCTCTTTGTTTTCATAACAGTCCTTGTCAGCATCACTGAGCCCTGAATCTCCTTCCTTGTTAGCATAACTGTACCCTGGGTTTTTTCCTCTGTTTACCTCAGGTGGCTGTGACCAGCTCCTGCAGGGAGCTATGGCCTTGTTCTACCAGCCATTCTCCAACACCTAGACAGAGGGTAACTTCTCTGTAATGATGTGGGATATTAAAATCTTTGGAGATAACATTATCAGGAGCAGCACACACTACTACATTTATCGTTCACCTACTCTGTTCTTGTCAGTGCAGAGAACATAAACACCTTGCTTTCTATGCAGGAAGTCAGATAGGCTGAAGCAAGAATTTGAGAGCTGGGTGCTATTAAGCTTCAGAAAATGCCAGGATATCAGATACACTTTAGTAATTGCATGAGGAGAGTAAGTCTGTGCTTGCAACCATGCTATTTTGTACTTCTTACCAATAACTTTAGGTACTGATGCAGTCACTGAACTCAGCACTGCACAGACACCTACGATCCCAATCAGTAAGTGATATGTAAGAGATGGCAGAGACTGATGCATTATTATTCCTGTTGGGAAGTGGGGGGTCCAAATCCAAGAGATTAAGGTTTTTATAGCCAGTAAAGCATTTTGATGCCATATGACATTCAAAGTGCTGTGCAAGCATTCAGGCTCCCTGTACAATGCATGGGAGAACTGTGCAGCTCTGACTGGGATACACATCAACTTGCATGCTGAGCAGGAGCCATCCACAGACAGCCTAAAGAAAGAGCTGCAGGGAAGGAAATGGCTGAAGCCCTAGATCTAGGTGCTGAATTAACCAGTACTACCTCCATAAGATCTGCAATGTAAGAGGCTTCTTATGGGGTGTTAGACAAAAAGAAGCATTGCTTTTGGATCTGCTTTGGGTTGCCTTGAGAATTGTTGACCTAGGAAAGTGCAGTGTGGGCAAGAGCTGCTTTATGATCAAGAGAGAGATGCTGAGTACCTTTTGTAACCATCCATGCAAGAGTTCCCAGGGAGTACTGCAGCAAATGGACACCTTGATTCAGCTCCCTTGATTCAGTCTAAATCTATGTCTGAGTTGCTTCTTTCTTTTTCCATCCTTTCCAATATCTTCATGGGTAGGGTTACAGGTAAGGCAGTGATGATGTTCCTTGTAACATCCCAGGATGGTGACACACAGGGTTCCTGTGAGAGGTTTTCTCTTCCAGACAAAGGGAAGCCTAATAACCTAACAGGATGATAAGGGAGCTTACAATTTGTCTTTACTCCTGCTTAGCCCATATTACAATCCATTCTTGATAAACACACTTTGACTGCATAAACACTGAGATGAAATCCAGACACATTTCAGACAAGTCAATGTTCATTTCCATGCTGATAGTCTGAGACTACTGCTGTTAGATTATAAGAAAATTCAAGGAATTATTGGTTCTGGAGGACAAAAAAAAAAGAAAAAGCCAAATAGCCAGGACATGTAGGGCTCTTCAGGGACATGTTTCTATTGTACGAGTGCAGAGGAAAGCATTTAGGAAGGGTTGTTCCAGTGTATCTAAAAAGAGTTGCATTAGCTCTGTTAGTAAAGTTAGCAATTGAAAGTGTAGTAATATTTCTTATCCTGCCTAATTTCAAAAGGCAAGTAACAAATATTATGGATAGAAGCTAATTTTAATATTTATGGGTAAATTGTTTAACCACAACAGGGGCTTTACTTCTTACTTTTATCAGCTAGATGAATATGATATGGCAATCATTTTTTACATCCATTTTTATGTTCTTCTGTCATGGTTTCACAGTTGTTTTCTATCTCTTGCTAGGTGTATGAAATATGAGACTGAGTACTCATCACACTGGTACATGCTCTGTGCTCCTTGTGTTCAGCCATGGATTTATGCCAGGAAAGGGCTTCAAAGCTCAGGTCCCTCTTTTTTGAGGTTGTTTTCTTCAACTCACTTTCAGGCTACAGCAAGTGAAATCTGGATGGAAGAGTTAATAAAAGGATGTATGAATTCTTCACTGTATACAGACAGAAATTTCCCTTTCTTATTTCCTCAACAGCTGTGTATGGCCCTGCCTGATACAGTGCTCAGGGAGCATGAAAACAGAGGGTTGTGCCCAGGGTTTGCACATCTCCTTACATCTGGGAAACAACTTGATGTTCCTTCAGAAGGCCAGGAGACCAGCATAACATAATAATGACTGGGTAGACTCAGAGCAGAAGTCTAACATAGTACCTTGCCTCCAACAGGGTCCATAAGTAGGTGCCTACAGAAGAGCAAGTAATAGGGACAATTTGTCATTTCCTCCCTTAGAAGGCTTGGAAAATATATTGCCATTAATGATCTGTAAAACTGTTAGGGTTATTTTTTCCCTTCAGCCTCTAAAATCCCAGCCACTTCCACCTTTTCTCACAGATCTCATAGTTTAAGCAGTTTCAGAATTCTTGTAGCTCTGCACAGCAGGATGTGGGAAACTGCCCACCCACTTGTTTGAAACAAACCTGCAAGTGCTGGGGATCTTCCCAAGGGACTGATTCTCACCTTACAAAATTCTAGTCAAAAGTGGGGTTCAGGTAAAGCTAGAGGTCCCTGGTCAGAAGTGCTCACAAGTTGTATAATTATTCTGTAAGAGGGGTGCTTTAAATGGAACACCTAGTAGCCCCCCAGCCCTGAGGAAAGCAAAGTTACATTCTTTGTCTTATGAAGACACTTTTACTCTCTCTTGGTATGACTTTTTTTCTGTAAGATCTTCAACATACTTGTTTTGCAGGTAGTTCACATTGGATATTTTTCTGCTGAGCTGTCATCTGGTTTTGTGTACCTGCCTTCTCTATCTGACTAGTTTTACTGAGGTGATTTTGGAAGAATCCCTCACAGTCCTTCAAAACTCTGACCACATCATTCAAATTCTTTACAGATCCTCTCAGTTGTAATGACTTCTCAAAACTTGATTAATGCTCTCTCTGTGCCACTAACAATGAAAATAATTAATATATAAAGCCCAAGGTAAAGCCTTCTGGTGTCTGTCCAGCCTGAGAACTAAAGACTGATACCAAATTTCAAAATTATATTCAACTACTTTTGTATCCGCCTGGCAGTATTTACATGTAGAACATATCTCTTTAGCTTGTTTATGAGAGTGTCATGTGGGACAGTATCAAAAGCCATACAGAAGTTTAAGTAGTTCATCTCTACTACTTTCTTACTTGTTTACAAGGCCTGCTACCTTGACAAAGAATAAATTTACTTATAAAGACAAAGAAGTAGCAACACCCAGTAAAATCTTTCATCATCTTTATAACCTTAGAATACATGTACAGCTAGATGGATGTGTATCCTACCCACCATATCTAGTTGTCTGATGTTATTTGGCATACATAAAGGAATGGGTGTTCTTGATAAAATATTAATTTCTCCCTCAAGTTTTATTGGATATTTTGATTTCTAAATGTATTTGTAGTTATTTCAGCAAGTCCAGTAGACCATTTTCTTTATGATTTCAGATATTTATTCTGCTTATATGGTACTCATCAAATTTTTTCTATGGCAGCAAAAAATATGCCTCATAACATTTCATTCTCTTATAAAATGACAATAACTTAGGGTTGGAACTTACCCTGAGGTAAGGAATAAATTGAGGCTAGCAGTGTTTAACATGGCACACAGTACAAAGCTATAAACAAAATTAATACAAAATCCATCTTTGAGGTATACTTATGCTGTTTGGAGCACTGAGCAGCTATGTTTGCTTTTAATTGAGAAATGGTCCCCATAGCTCAAAATTTAATCTTAACTATGATTCTAGGAAAAAAAAATAAAATTATTCTTTAACCAGAAAAAAAAATCTGGAAATCATTTTGGGGCACAAATAGATTGCATAACAACAAGGGAATGAAAAGCAGTTTCTTGATTTCTATAGCTCCTTAATCTTTGTATTTTAGTATAGTAAAATAAGGTCAGGATCTGATCAATTATTTAGATTCTTTGAAAAATAGCTTACTGACCAAAACAGCTATTATATTTTATAGCTTCTTCCACTGGCAGCCAACCCAGGAGAAGGGGTGAAACATGTCAGAACCAAGTTTACCAGCTCTACATGAGTCCTAGGAAGACAATAAAGTTATGAACTTGGTGCAGTGATGTTCGCTATTAGGTGGTGGTAGGTATTAAGTTCACCAAAGGAAGTGGGAAGGGCATTCTTGCAACTTTCTAAACTGTAATATTGGCTTTCAAAGTAGTTTTGTCTAAGTCTCCTGTGCCAAACCCTCAAGCATGGATGGGGGCTGAAGTTGAGCAAATCAGAGTTCAGAGTGATAAAGATTTCCAGCAGGTGTTTAGACACCCCTTTCCTCTTAAATGGCAAATGTCTTTGTGTTAGATAAATCTTGACTCTTGACACAACATATACAGATTATGAAGACAGTAGGAGAACACTGTAGTAAAGGCAAAAATAAATCAACAGTTTCTTGCTAACTCAGCCCCTTCTAGAAATCCAGGGGAAAGCCATTTTTGACACCTTTATTATGTGCGATAAGGAATTGGACCACTTTTCACTTGCAGATGAGGAAACCTACTCCCTAGGACTGGAATACTCCCAGTAGTGGAAATCTTGGAACCGATTAACAGCTGAAAGGACATTACTTGAAAGAACAGAGATGGTCCCATTCTCCTCAGGCTTCAAAGTGTCTAGCTCACACACTGTGAAAAAAGATAAGAAGGGACTCTGTGTCAGTTAAGCTTTAAAGCTATGGTATAAAGTTTCACCTAACACCTCTACTTTCCTCTTTAAATGTATGTAACAAAAACAAGTAGGGGGTTGTATGAAGAACACCAATAGAAGAACACTTATTCAACAAGTTCTTCTTAAAGTTATTCAAGATATATGATATCATATAGATATAGATATCATATAGATATAAGATATATATACCATGTACAGTATCATCTTTATGTTTCATGTTGGCAGCTCTGTGGTGACTGGAGAAGAGTAATGCCTATTTATCAATATTTAACAGAGATCTGAAAAACCCAACAGATCTGAAAACCCACATGCATTAACAAAAAGTTATACTAAGATGTGTGGAAAGAACAATATGCATGCATAATATTATTCTAAGATTTCTTTGTGCTGTTGCACTTCCATGACAGTCATAAGATGTCCTGCTTATGTATGGGATAAGGGTTAGCCGTGCTTTTTAATACTGCAAATTGCTAGAACAATTACCTTGAATCATCCTATAAAATGGTTTTGATAGATGCAGTCAATGTTCTTCAGCCTGTACACAGCCAACTTTTCATCCCAGAACTGGCATATCATCCACTGTTCGCCCTAATGTTGAGATGTTCACAAAGGTGAACTTTGAACAGTTTATACATTATTCTAGAAATTTTGTTAGCAATAGAAAAACACCAATGGTATATTTACATGGTGCCTATATTTTCAGACTGTTTACAGTAGAAAATTAGCTACTCCTGGGCAGTTTTTCCTCTGCTGTGGAGAGAACAACACACCTGAACAGTCCAGCTTGGGAGACAATAAAAGACAGCTTTCAGCCATGAATGACTCTGTGGTTACTCAAGATACCATTCAGTGCAAAATCAAACTCTTCTGCTAAACCTAGTGCCAAAGCTGTTATTCTTGTTAGTGGATCCTCCGTCTCTGCAAGGAATGACTTAGGGACTGCATTCAGGACAATGAAATCAAACATACGATGATGGTCTAGCTGAGAGCCAGAGGTCATTTTGTCCTGTGGTCATAGAGTAACATACTTCTGCACTGCTACCTGCCCACCTCCCAGAGTGCCTATGTATTCCCAGGATGGTGGAGGAGACTAAATTGCCAACTTCTTGCAGCTTATGTCATACTTTTTTGAGTCAGCCCTGGAATAAATGTTTAATAATGGAAACAGAAGAAGAAAATAACTTTATCTAAGGCTTATATGGTTTGGTATTTTGTAGCTGAGAAGGGAAAAATGAGAGAAAGCTGCAGTGGGCAATGACTGAAATAGAAAGGAATGGATGGAAATTATTGGGAGGCACAAAGTTCAATGTCATATCACCTGATCTTAATGTAGTTACAAATACTTATGTGAACTTCGGTCTTTTACTTTACTTCTCTCCTGCAAGTCTGCAATCTCATGCTGCAGCTCCTGCTCTAAGCTTTACAGGAATTACTGGTGAGATATGGCCTTTTTTAAAACATGGAATAGACTATGAAAAGCATCAAGAGAGACTAATCGCAAGCATCTATGCTTCAGAAGTTAAAACAGTTCTGAGCAAGAAAGTGCTGGGTATCTGTAGTAATCACAATTAACAGTCATTTGCCATCTGTCCAACAGCAGTAAAGCATGGGACTTTGAAGACTAGATCCAGACAGAGCAATGAATGCTGCAGCAGTGCATTGCAGTGGTGGTGCTTTTTTGTTGTCCAGCCCTTGTCCTGAATTTCCAAAGCCTGCAGTCGCCTTGCTGTACTGACCAATGCAGGTGAGGGTTCCAAAACCATGCAGTTTGCTGGGTCTGCAGGGCCTGGACATTCTAACAGTGAGAGGATAGGAGTTAGGGCTGAAGGTGAGAGGTCTGGCACATTTTGCACCAGAATAGCTGTTTCCTGAACTATTCCTTTGCCTGAAGGAATTCAAACATAGGTCATCACCCATGACAACCATCAGGCTGGGTAGGAAACAATGCAGGCTCTCTGGGAGTGAGGTTTAGCCTTTCCTGTTGTAGTTGTAGATCTTCCTTCATATTCACTCACCTTTTGTGCATGAAGGGTTTTCTGAGCTGCAATTTCATGCCTATAGTTAATTCCCCTTGACTATTCCAACCATCTGTATGTAGAAACACCCCAAGAGATCGCCTGTCCATCAAAACCACACTGGAGCCAGCCAGAGGGGGTGTGTGTGTTTCCTGTAGTGGTCTGTTAGAGTGTCACTGCAGTATTTTCTGTTCTTTCATCTGGTCTTCCCACCTAAGAAAAACAGAAATGTAGCCTGAGGGAGAATTTTCTTTGTAAGCAATTAGTCATCTTCCTGGTATCAATCAAGTAGCATTTTCTTGGGCAGTTCTTTGTCATTCCCCCCTTCAATATTTCCTTGAGGTATGCCAGGGGTTGGACTAGATGATCTTTAAATGTCCCTTCCAACCCAAAACATTTTGAAGCCAGAGTCTGGTGACAGGAGACCCATGCTTCAGTTTCCTAGCTAGTCACTAGAAAATATTTTCTATCCCCACTTTGAAAAACCATCTTCTGCTTCTGCGTTTTGAGAGCAACCTGATCTGGTACTGCATACGAAGTTCCGTTCAAGAAAAGAAGGCAGTGTGTTGCCTGGAGTTGATTTCCTGTAGACCTAGCAATGAGCTAAATTCTGAGTGTCAAGATGGGTGCATTCTGTGATAAGCAGGAGCAGAAAATTCAGAAACTTGCGAGACACTGAGGTAAAATATGAGGTACCTGTGGAGTCTGCACGGAGCCAAAGATGTTCAGGCCCTTAACTTAAAACTAAAGTTCTTAGTTGTGACACCAATATCACTGACCTGCTATGAAGTACAATAAATAAAAAAAATCCATTCCTGCTATAATCAATGTGCTACTTAGCACCACTGTCCATTACAAAGTGGGGACTGTTTTTCATTGGAAAATACAGATTTTCATGGGTTGAAACCTCTTTCAGTAGTTTCATTAAAACCTACATAAGGGAGGTTCATTAATCTGGAGATGGTACTTCTATACAAAAACAAATTTAAAAAAACTTGGTCAAAAGGCAACTAAATACTTTATCCATTGGGCTGCTGGCTATTTGGAGTTCATGTTACTTCATGCTCAGAATATATTCAAAGTGTTTTGGGTTTAACCTGAATAACTTCCCTGAGCTTCTTTAGTACAGTCCCACGGGCAGCCACAGTGACAGAGCTGACAGAGGTATGAACAGCAGCAGCAGGAGAGGGGCAAGTTGCTGACAGAGGAAGTGAGACCCCTTTCAGCCCACTTTGCCTTTGGATAAATCTATGGACTTTGCCTCCTGAATGGACTTTTGCTCAGCCGCAAGAAAAGGGGAGTGTAGATGTAAAAGCTCAACATCTTCACACACTCTAGTTTTTCAGCCAGCTATTGATATCCAGAGGAAAACGTTTCGGAGATAAACGGAAGCATTTAAATCCCAATATAACTCTTATTATTTTAATATGTCTTTTGTCTAGGCAGAGGAGCTGGCTCTTCTTTTTCACAGAGTTTCTACAAAGATGTAGAGAAATTAATAGCAGTTTTGTGTAACAGAAATGCAGCAAAGTACTCCAAAGAGAGAATGTATTTTATTTAGACTCTTGCTTATAGGAATGGGAAAAGACAGTCTTTTTAAAACATGGTAAAACCTTTGCATGCTTTCTCTGACTTTGATGCTAGATTGGAGCCTGCAGCATCTTTTCAAAAAGGCTTATAATGGAAACGGTGAGACATCCTTAACGGCAGCAGATCAAGTCATTGCCGTCACAATGCAGCCCAGCATGAGAAAGTAACAGCAGTTTAGGAGACTAAAGGAAAGTGTGAACTGTCCTCAGAAACCATTATACTAGTGAAGTTTATCTCAGCCGGGTAATTCTCCTAAGTCAGGAGCTGAATGGAATTTACTATTGAATCAGCAGCGATATACACAGTGCTATTTTTGTGCTCTGTATCTCAGGTGCTGTATTGTGCTCAGAGATAAATAGTCATCTTTCCTTCCTGTCGGAGCCAAATTAGATATTAGAAATCAGTAGCAATTGTTTCCCACCAAGTAAATAACTTCTTGTCTGTCTCTTGGCATTTATTCTCATGAGCCTCAGCCTCCCAGCTTCCTTGGAAAGGAACCCTGCAAACAGGGTTCTGTTTCTCCAGTTTGGTAGGGCAGAAATGCAGGGGCAATAGCCGTGAAGGCAGTCCCTCATCAGGGATCATGGTCATCTCACTGGAAAGGAAGGTGCTGGCTGAAGAGGGGCGAGAGGCAAAGGCCGAAGATGAAATTCTAGGCAGATGGGTTTTCAAAAATCTATTCCTTTGGGGAAGACAAATTTCTGGAGCAATTGAGTATTCCTCTGCTGTGGACAGCAATGGCCCAGCTTTGTAGTGTGCCAGGAATGACAAGCACTTCTTTAAGAGAACCTAAATGACAAGACTTAACAGTGCAGCACTTCCTAATAAACTCTGTTTAACCATGGCAAGTTGGCAACAAACTTCTTCATGTCACCTCAGTGGTTTCAGTCCTCAAGCCAGACCACCATTTATTGTGTCCTGGATGCTACAGATTTTGGAGTTTACATAAGGACACAGAGGGTCTGTGAGATTACTGGTCCAAAGGCCCATTAAATTGATGAAACATATAGTGCTGAGGTGGGAGTGCTCATGTCTTTTTCTCAGAGGGTTTTCAGATATATCCAGAGCTACTGAAATTCTCTGAGACGCTTTTGAGAAGTAAGAAAGCACACAGGCCAGATACTCGCTTGAATTCTGTGAACAAGCACTCCCTCATATGTCTTCCAAAAACTGAGGAAAGAAAGATGCATCTACAGTCCTCACTCAACGTGAAGATACTGTCAGTGCAGCTCATCAGTGAAATTATTCAGAACAGTGCTGCTAAGAAGGCTGTGGATTTTACTTTAGCAATGTGACTGATCTGGGCTAGGCTTAATTCCATTGTCCACCACAAATGTACATAATCGTGATGAATCTCCTTAAAGCACTAGACCTCTACTCCATGCTGCAAAATATGTCCTGGGGGATTTTCTTCTAGCAAAGTAAGTTGTAAGTATTTCAGGGACAGACTTGCATCATTCAGCAGGTGGCAATCACCACACAGTTTAAGGTTCAACTGCAGTGGGCTGAGGGTCCTTATCTTGCTACTCATATAAGCCTCTGAGTTTTTGTAAGGCTATTGTTTTTAATTGCTAATGGTGATTTGAGCTCCATTAATCAGGATTTGTTTGTTTTTTATCCATGTATCCAAACAATTATCATTCATCTAAATGACTGAGAGAAGAAGAGTAGGGGAGGAAAGATTTGCATGATTAATGGAAAGAATGAATTTGTTCTAGCGGCCCAGCAGTACAGTAATTGGTATCTGGGACACAGCTGCAAGTGCCACATAATAGCTGTCAGTGTCATGTGTAGGCAGATGGTCTCAGTGTTTCGGAGTGGAGATAACACTTTGACAAAAGGATTGGCATGGTGTGAACAGAACACCACAATTCTTGGCTGGCAACCAGAGCAGCATTGTTGTGCAGTCCTACCTACAAGACTTCTATGATGGTTTCCTGCATCTGGAAAGATGCTGATGACTCTAAAAAAGAAAATTGAGAGATGAAAGCAGCAGTAGAGACATCTATGAAATATATGTGTCTTTCTGACATAGCCTTTCATCTGCCTAGAGATGTTTTTTTTTATTATTATTTGACGTTGCGGAGCCAGCTTGGAGAGAAAGATTTTGTTCTGAAGACTGAGGGTGCTTTTTAGTGTTCTCTGAAGGTATTGAAAGGAAGAAATATCTCTTGTGAGTTCATTCATTAGCTCCCATGATGGCCTCAGAAAGTTCTTTCATCTAGAAAAACAGCTAAATAGCCAGGCCAATAGTATGACCGGGATTACTGCATCCACACTGTTTAGATTCTTCAGTCTGTCATCCTGTCTCCAGAACAATCTATGTAATGGGAGCTATAGATTTTCCTTGTTCTTTATCTGTGTTAAAAAGAAAAATGCTGATGATAATATGGCACTAGGCATGCTACTATAGACCTACATAAGACCTTGGGCTTGCATAGTATGATTCCTAGACATTGGGTCATTCAGTTTAGCTCATTCCAGTAGTCATGAATGTCTGTATTGTAAAGCAGAGCAGGGAGCAGGCTGCAAACACTGATTTAGGGACGAGTGGGAAAGGATGGCTGTTCTTTGGTACTTAGTGTGAAAGCAAGTTAGCTACTGACACCTTCCTGGCTAGCCAGAGCTAGATGGGTACATTTCAGGATGCCAAATGTGATGGGTATTTCTTTAGTTTCCTCATACTGCTGAGTCCCCATACTGCTGCTTTATTAGTGCTGTATTGCACTTTACCTACCATTACCACAGCTACTCCATACCACACACCCTGCAATCCCATTTTTATTTAGGGGGAAGAAGATAAGAGGCTTCTAGCCTTCAAGCCCTCATGGTTTTGGAGCTGGGCTGATTCCCACTGGCTTCTGTATAGTATAGTCATTGGACAGACCTGTTTGTCAAGCTTTCAAGCCCATGTGTTACATGGAGGAGTACTCTTCACCAATAACTGAGAAGCTCAGTGTACAGGAGACAAGTTTCCTTACATAGGTTTTTGTACAGAAGCAAATAACACTGGGAAGTGTGTGAATCTTTTATTCTGAATGGGATCCTTTACCTCTAATTCAAAGTCCACTTACATCAGCAGTGAGGCTACTTACATTTTCCAATCAAGAGTTTTTGGCTAGGGAGAATATATTTTCTCCCTCTCACATACAAAGGGGAAGGGGAAGGGGAAGGGGAAGGGGAAGGGGAAGGCAAGGGGAAAGGGAAATTTTGTGAGCAGGCAAGTTTTCCATGCAGAGATATGAAGGCAGTTTCAAAACACACACATGGAGAGAGCTGTCTATAATATCTGGGAATACACATGATCAGAATCAACCAGCTGCTGAATCCACCGGTGTAGGTGTCTGCAAAGAGACTCCAGTCAGCCAATTGGTGGAGCAGGGGAAGGAGAACACCTTCATACCTTCATCTGAGCAAGTGATTCAGATAAAATGTCAGAAATTTTTGAGGGAAAATGGGGGTAAAATGGCAGCAAAGCAACAGGGTTTTTTTTAATACTTTTACACTAGTCTGAATGTGTGGGAACAGAACATCCAGAGCTGGACCTGAGTATTTTAATGGTCCTGCTTTTCCATGGAAAGATCAAAGCTTTGGCTGTGTCTTTAAGTGACTGATTCAGGAAAGGAATCTCATTCAGAATACCAGTAATAAGGCTCTTTAGATGTGCCTCTCTATCACAGATGATTACTCCTTATGCCCATCCTGACCTGGTCCCAAGATTGTTTATTTACATATTTATCTTTTTATCACTATTTGTCTTGTCCAGACTCCAGGTTGTATGTTCTCCAGGTGGAACAGTCTGTCCTTGTTTCTCATACCTATGGATGTAGATCTTAAAGGGTTAGATCCTGGTTTTCCTTTGCTGAGGTTATGAAACCTTACTTGTACTCCTGCACATTTTAGAGATGTATGTTGTTGTAGTTTTTGACAGCATACCAAACATCTTGGTAATTCTTCGTATGGGATGCCACTTCTTGAGTTCGAAGTTGGATTAAAACAGAACTTTACATTAATTCTGGCTTAGTTCCTTCCTGATCTCTAGTTTAAACATTGAGGGGTCACACTAGTTTGATAAGACCTGGCAAAACATCATATACAAAACAAAATGTCATGTCTGTCAGCTCTTGGCTGGTTAGTTTGCTCATAAGACTAAACATTTATTTATTTAACACTTACTTAAGGTTAATGAAAAATCTTTCTAGAGATAATAATTTACAACATAAACCACATACAAGTAAAAAGGCCTTAAATGATTAAGTAGATTTGTGAAATCGATCTGTTAACATTGCTACAGCATGAATAAACAAAACTGGTATTAATATAATAATTTAGAGTCAGGGTGGGTCTGCACAATTAGAATCTTAATTATGAGCTTAACAACAAGATCAATATTTCCTTCCTCTTTTAAAATATATAACTCTTTTAGAAAACAAAATGTTTAAGATGCTTATATGTGTTAGTTGACAAAACAATTTTGCAAAACGTATTCTGATTACCACCTATTTTGCTGGGCCTGAAGTAGGCAGTCATGAAGTTAAAATTATTGCTTGTTCTCATCACACTGTGCTTTCTTTATGAGCTGTGCACATATTTGGACCAACTTATCAAACAGAGCTAGACTTTCTGTTTCACATCCTCCAGCACATAATTCAAAGGTACAATAAGTCTCACTTCAGTCTTGGGCTAAAATTAAGAACATGGCACACACATTTCTACGTGCTTTTCTTCACAGACCTGTAGCTCAGTTTTCATGACTCATTCAGGTCTAACTATATTTCTAGTGTTTGCTTATGACATTAAACATTAAGACAACTACAATGTTTCAAAAAAGCTCTGGATGGTTAGTGTGGTACTGTTGTTGTGGCTATGAAGATCTAAGAATGTAAGCAAGACAAGGTTTGACAGAGAGGCAGCATTCTTCACAGTGCTTATATTAACATAGTTGGAAAAAGCAGACAAGCTTGTAGGCACTCAAGTTTATTTTTAAGACAAGCAAATAGAAGCATCAAACTTATAGGTCAAATAAAAATTGCGAATAGTGGCACTCAGGATATTATCTGAGAGAAAAGGAGCAGATACTTGAAGACCGAAGGAATTGTGGTGGTGATATCACAAAAAAAAAAACAGTTTTCTCCAACATAGACCTTACCACAGGATTCACCCAACATCGATATACCTCCTTAAGGAACTGCTTTGGCTACTGACTCCACTCAGGGGGCATTGCTAGGTCATACCTTTCCAGAACATGGCACTCCAACCCCAGATGAGAGACTTGCCCCAGTATAGAGAAGTTATCTTGGACTGGGGAAACAGATCCTGTACAGCCAATAAAGATAATTCCTCACCTAGTAAAAACTCCCACCATGATGTTGAAATTCACAGAATTAGGATGTTTTGCACAAACTGAAAACTTGGCCCTAATGTTTATCATTTCTGAGAAGAAATGGAAGTCTACAGCTGAATATTACCAAAATAAGTAGAAAATTTGTCTCCTTCAGAATGCCAAAGCACAGGAGAAGCTTTATATTGGATTATGTTTGGGAGGTGAATTGTTCAGAATTTCAAAGATTTCACTAGAGTAGTTGAAAACCTATCTCTCTGAAATAACTGAAAGTTCATGGCATAATGTTTAGCTGGCACAGACAAGAGGCAGAGTCAGAGACAGCGTGACCATTAAGAACTGGCTTAATAACCATTATCACTTTTCAGTCTTGTTCACTGCAGGACACTCCCTGCCTTCCACTGCTATTCCTGAGTAAGTTCAAGTGAGAAATGTGTGCCCAGTTCTAGTAGGTACCGTTCAAAACGCCACACTGAAAACTTCATCCATCATTTTTAAAGTCCTTATCAATCACCTGCTTCCTCCTTGGTGAAACTACCATGGACCCCAGCAGGAGCAGACCGTTGACTAAGGTAGCAATTTACTGAATATGCCAATGATCTAGGCAGGATTGGTCATGCTGATGTTTTTCAATAAAAAAGTTAAAGACAATAGAAAAGCAATCATCATAGGCAGCTATTACAAATTTCTTCTATTACCTTGGCCGTTGCACAATGACTTTGGACTAATGCCAAAGTATTCAGGGATGATATCTGAGTAGCCAGCTTGTGTTGTCACTGCACAAAAGTAGAATTCAGCTAATGATTCCAGATAGCATTGAAAAGGAAGCTAAAAGGTTGGTTTTCAAAGCTCCCACACAAGAAGTCTTCCTTCCAAAGTCTTGGTTAGCTGTCTTTAATCTGAAGTAAATTTTGTTGACAGACAAAAGCTGAGAAAAGTACATTTCAGTAGATAATTTAGCATCTCATTCACACTTTTTTTATATCTCACTCATTAAAGTGGTAGAGACTTGGCACACCTATGATCTCAACCATTCATTGGTTCAAATAGCAGGTGATATTATAGGAATATTGTAAAGCACATCAATTAAACTAAGTCATATTTCACAAAATCTCTTTCAGTACCTCCACTTTGATTCTGAGTTTAAAAAAGAGCTACTCATCCATTAGAAACGTCTGAAAAAAAATGGCATGCAGATAACTCACGAGGTACATTTTGAAGAAAATTTAATTAAAGACCAAATAATAATAGCTGATGATTCAGGATATTAATGAACAAGATCAAGCAATCTGTGTTCTGCTTTTGTTATGTTTGTCTTCTGGAACAAAGTTACTTTTCGTCTCCTCCATGCAAGAATATTGTGGCTGTGAGCCAATAAACCATGCTCTCCCACTTTCTTTCGAAAAAGGCAGAAGGAGCTCACAGCAAGGCAAGAGAGGCCAACGGTTCTGAAACTCATTCTCTTCTCTGCGTCCAGATGTTGGCATACAAAGTTTGAAGGAAAGAAAGAGAATGACTGTACTGAGTCAGAGCCAATACCCTTCTAGCTCAATATCCAGCCTCTGACAGTGGCCAAGATAGACACCCCTGCTTTTCTCCAAGGGAACATACAGGCACTACCAGGCTGAATAGATATTTACGGAAGTGTGTATAAAAAATTATACAAGTATAATCAGAAGATGTCTGTAAAAATGCTGGCTGATGCTGCTGTCCTGCAAGGGAGCAGATTTGTGGGTTGGTCTTTCTAGACCAGCTGATACAAATGTAGGTGAACAAGTTACAAGATTCTGAATTCCTTTAGCAGGGCATGACAAGAAGGAGCATAAGCCAGGCTAAAAAGCAGATCAGATCTTGGTATTATATAACTATATGAATATATTAGACTGCTGGAGACAACAGGATAGTTGCTCCTGCTGAGGTGGAAAAAATCTTAAAAATGCGAGAGGTGGTAGGCATCACATATAAAAGAACAGCAGGAAAAACATAATGAGGCACAAAACCCCATGTCTCTGTTCACTGTTTGATTTTTAACATTAAGTAGTTATGGATTTTAGTTTCCAGCTGGAGAATGAAATAATTCTGTATGTCTCCCCTGAGGCTGAAGACTGGGAGATTCGAGACATAGTTCTTTTATAGATCATTTGGGGGAACTCAATGCTCTGTAGTGGCTGGCTAGCTTTGCTCATATAGTTTCCAGAAGGGCATTTAGTCACTAAAAGAATGCTTTAGGATAAGCATGTCTGGTTCCAGGGATTTTGATGACTCCACTGGGATAGGGGATTGATTTTAGTGTCAGTGGAGCTGCTGTGCTATTGTTTGCTTTTGTTACTTTGATGTGCTCTGGTTTAGCCATTCTTGTTCTGTGACAATATTTCCTCTGGTGATGAATTTGGTGAGGTTAGGGGTATTTGAAAGTCAGCAAGAAGAATTCTGAAGACATTTCTTTCAAGTTATGCTCATCTTTTAACATGTGATTGTTTAATGACTTTGAAGATTCCAATATAGACAAGTTAAGGCCTGTGCCATGCAACGTTAGCTGATTTCTTTTTGCCTTGTAATACCCAGTATTCATGGCAATCCTTCAAAAATTCCGTCTCTTTCTCAGAAGCAGTATTCTTGACAGGTTTGTGGTCAGCTTTAGCTTAGCAAGGTGGATGTCAGGAGGGATTTGCTCAGCACAGTTACAACAATATTGAAGGGTTTGGCTATACATTACAGCTTTTCAGGATGCAAAGTTTTTTTCTGGTGTTGTGAAAGTAATTATGTTTGCAGGTTTTTGGTTTTCAGTAATTTATAGATTTGCTGTTAGATTGTCAGCCATAGAGACTTGAATGTAGATATCAGTTTTCTAGCATTCCAGAGACAGTTTGATGAAGTGTTCAATTTTATTAAATTTGTAGTAGAAATTAGTGAAGTAGAAATGTGTTCCCACTTAAGTATTATTTGGTGGCTCTACACACTGGTGAAGATGCTTTCCACCTTTCTCTGTAGCAATTCTCATTATGCTGTGCTAAGGCTGTGATCCCTTTATATGTGTCTCGTTGGTGTTTTGGCAATTACCACAGATGACAAGATAAATAGAAGTGTCATCATCTTGCTAAAATTATTTGAGGCAGTCAGTGAAATTCTACAGTCATTAGATTTTTATATAGATTTTTCAAAATTTAGGATTCTGGAGAGGACAGACTAGTGCCAAACCAGAGCTCTAACTGTTTACATAAACCTCAGATATTGACAAGTTGAGTAGTATCCTTGTGGAGAGTACTACTATCAAGGCTGTTCATGAGTCTAGTATTTTTGTGTTTGTAGGGAGAATATCTCTGTTAGCCCATTCTTTTTTCCTGAGTGTTTCATATTTGGTTTCAGTAGGATTTATTGCTCAGTGCTTAAATGTATTCCCCTATTATTTTTCTATAGTTGTTGGAATATGAGAACAGTTCTGTGTTGAATTGGTCTCTTTTACAGTACAGTAAGTGAACTAAATAAAGCCACAGGTTTTCTGACATCCTCCTGCATGACATGATTAGATGGATATGATGGCCATAGAACAAGATGAAAGACTACTGACATTTTTCATGCAGAAGCACAGGACACAGATCTCTTGTACCTCTTGCCCCAAATTTAAGTCCATGTGTAAGTTTCTGAAAGGAGATTAAAGAAAATAATTTTGGAATTCCAATTAAAATCCCTCAAATGTCAGTGTGGGAAGGCAGAAATCACCTCTGCACGAAAGAGGATACTGCCAGTGCTCTAGAGCGTAGACTTCAAAGACTTCATGTATGTGAGTGTTACCCTCTGCCCCTTACCCAAGAGAATATGATCATGCTTGCCCCCTTTTTGTCATAAAGTTCTCCAAAAGCAGACAGATATCTGTGTCTCCTCACTCTTTTTTGTACCCAGGCCAGTCCTCCCAGACCTTGAGTTAGATATGCCCTAATTCTGAATATCTCTAGTTTTAACTTTCTGCATGAAATGACTGACTGCCAGATATTACATCACATCCCTGCTGAACTGCCTAAGGAGGACACAGCATGCTGGCATGGGCAGGCATGTAGAGGTTAGATAGGACTGACCTTCTCATTCTTACCTTTCCAGTTTCATGCTGGCTACTTGACACTCAGTGAGCCGGATGGAGGTGTAGAGTTTATTGAGAGATATTTTTCTGAGAAAATCAACATCAGTGGAAGTCTACTTTGGACAGAAGGGAATTATGCTATTTATTCCTCTGGCTTGTCTTGTTGGTCTTAGATATAAAGGGACTATCTAAAATCGGTAGTCTAGCTCAAATGTACAATGACTAAAAGCTGTCCTCTGAGTTTGTTTATTTTAATCGACATGAATAGTAACCCTCTCTTGCTGTCTGCTTAGAAAAGCATCTTGCAGTTATTACTTTCACCTCAGAGACTTGACCCTGAGAATTGCCTAAATGGGACAGATGGAGCTTGTCTAAGGCTATGTTTCATCAGCCCTGTCCTTGGCAGGCCTCCCATAGACATCAGAGCAGACAGTCTGATGCTCTGTGTTTTTGTAAAACATGAAGGAATATCGAATTCCATAAAAATGTTATTGACATGTTTACACATGGAAAATAGACTTTTAGATTTAGTAATAAGGAGGTTGCTCTGACCTCATAAACCTTTTGCCTGACAGGCTGTGAGAGATAGCAGCATCTTACACAATGTAGTACAACTTAAAGTGACAAGGTTTGCATAGAAAGAATGGAAAATGTGAAATAATCACTAATACTGATTGAGAGTCAGTCATGGGTCTTCATTTTTAGACTTCTTACCTGTATGATGTAATCTCCAACATAGCATTAGCATGGGGGTCTAGAAGTTCATGATAGCTCCCCTTTTGTGATTGATCTCTTCTTTCCAGGTGCAAGCAGTTTCCACAACTGTAAAGCTGCTAGATAGACACGTAGTGAGACAATAATACAAGAAACCTGTAAAGGCACAAACAGCAGTGAGAAGAACTTGCTTAATCACTTTAAGTTGGTCAGATGGGCAATATCCTTCACTTACAGCCACACTGCCTTTCTTTCTCAACATAAAGTCCACAAATGCCAATGGAAAACTTCCCATTGGTTTCACAGCTTCAGACTGGGGCCATAGAGACGATTTCTCAGAGCAAGAAAACAGTTCGGCCTCCTTTCTGCTGTCAGACATTTAAGTTCAAAGTGTAAAAAGTGTGCTGGTGCTCTGGGCCAGGTGTTCAACCAGGCAGATGTGGTACCTCTTCTTTGACATGTAGATGAACTTTACAAGTTAAGCACCTAACCCTCAATACTTCTGATTGAGATTGTATCATCTACTGCAGGAAATGATGGAAAGTGATTTTTTTTTTTTACAGTGATTTTTAAAATCTGACGTAGATTTGAAATGTGTGAACTCTCATATTATACTATGTACACATAGATCCATGTTTTAAAACTACTGAGATCTCCTGTCATATGTCTTATTCACATTTTTACAAGGATAATCTGCACATTTTGAGCCTGATTCTTATTTATAATAAAGCTTCTTTCTACTCTGATGACTAATAATTGCCAGGCCTAAGATATATTAAGGATAGGTTATTTCCAGTCATCCTTGAGCAAATTTTTATAGACTTGAGACATGTAGGGTCTTCACTGAGACGGGGAGTCTAAACAATCTTAGATTGATGGTGCAAGACTTGCACAAAAACAAAAGGAGGCGTACGGGGCTCTTCGCAAAGACATGCCAGGTGCAGATAACATTGCTAGGCTACTATCTCCTATCCCAAAGAGAGTTGGGAGTATCAGCAACAGATTACCCCAAACACCGGCACAAACTGGCCTGGCAGTCTGGTCAGAAGCCAAGAACAACTGAGGCTGCGCAGAGCGACAGGGTGAAAAGTTCATCAGCGAGGAAGAAGAGGTACTTCATCTTTATGACCCTTCCCCAGGAATTTGCAACCCCTGCCCGGAACTTGAAGAGCTCATCGCACAGGCACAAGGGGAGGAGACTTGATTACCATGAGATGTGAGGGGAGGCGGGGGTAGACTATGTATATGTATAGGCATTCTATGAATATGCACTATTTTGTAACATATAAGCCGGACGGGAGCTGCAAACAGCGCGCGTGTTTGTGGTGGAGTGATCCCCCATGCGCCCAGCGCTGAATAAAACATACCTACTTTATAACTCCACAGTTATAGAGTGATTTCTCTGCAAGTCATCATCAGAAGTGATGGCAAATAATTATGGGCTTTAACAAAACTATTTCTGCTTTTTTCTATCTTTACTCTACAAATCATCTTACTGATTTCAGAGATTAAACATGAATGATTGAGGTAGAATGTGGTGTGAAGAACTGTTCGTTTTTCAAAATCACTATCATATCCCAAATTGCTTGTGTATCATACTTTTCTGAGACCAGAGACACAGCAGTGGAACATGGTTTAAGTCAGGATCTGGTACTGGAATGCTACTCAGATGGCCTTCCCTTCCCATTTTCCAGCAGGCAAAGAGGAGCTGTAATATAAAACACACAGACCCCTCCGTTATCCAGTCTGTCAACTTGGTCTTACTCTTCAGAAGATCTTTGTGTTGAGAGAAGAAATATCAAGAGCAGATGTTGGGCAAGCTGGATAGCTGTGTATGGCAAAACAGTAAGAGTGTGTGGTAGCCCCTCTGCAAGAAGATGACCTTGTTGTGGTGGGTGCTTGTACCAGCATCTGGTAAACAGTATGTCATCTGCATTCAAGTTCTGGCTGTTCATAGTAAGAAGACGACTGGTGTCACGGATTAGTGTTTTAGATCACTTAAAGAATCACATTCAAAGATATTAACAAAAGTGATTTTAATGTGAATTTGTAAAAACATAACTTACCAAATTTTGATGGCAAGGTTCACTCTATTACTTACTACATGGAAGAAATATACAAAGGGAAATCAAGTCAGAATCAATTTTAAATTATTTATACAAAGACTGAAGATGTAAAAAGGTAAAGGAAACCCTTCCACTGAGTCACAATGTTCAGACTGGACTTCCTTGTTTTCTAAATTAATTCTCAGAGAGGAGTTTAGGTACAGTTAGGTCTAATCTTAGTCCCAGACTTTGTCAACGATTTATGTCTAATTGGAATTAATATAAAGGGTAAGGAAAAAATATCCTGTTGAGTTATTATGCTAATTTGTTGGGGAATGAGTGATTATGGATCCTACACAATTTTGAGGTAGCAGCAATTTAAGATTTATTAACACTGTTGCAGTAAACTGGAAGATTAACAATACTTAATCATCAGCTAATTATAAGGGTGATTTAATGAAATTTGTTATAATCAACACTATAAAGTTTCTTAAATCAAACACATGTACACAAACACACACACACAAGAGCTACACAGGTTAACTTATGACAGTAAATTATTGGTACCTAATGATCTCTGAAAACTCTCAAAATGTAATTGTAGTAAATTACTCACTATTCTCCTTCATCAGCATTTGTGATCAGATGATGTTTGAATGCTTTCTCTTCACTGACGTCTGTCATTTGACAGTCTTGGAAATCTTTGTGAAATCTCTTCTAAATCCTCACAAAATCTACTCTGAGAAGCATCCCAACTCAGAGGGAGATACTGGATCACAGCCTGCTGCAATCATGGAGAGCTCAAAGGGTCTCACTTAGGGTCACTACAGGATGACAAGGTTTTACTTTGGTTAGTATTTTGGCCATAATTCTTGTCAGGTAATTCTGGTACCTCCTAGAGTGGACTACAATCCAGGCTGCAGGAGTTACATATATGGTTCCCAGACAACAGGTGTTCCAGGCACGGTTAGGGAGCACCTAATCATCCTAACTCATTGTCAGGCAGCAAGAATTTTGAGGACAATTAGGGAGTGCCTAATT
The DNA here is from genome assembly GCF_003259725.1 of Athene cunicularia. Lineage (NCBI taxonomy): Eukaryota > Metazoa > Chordata > Aves > Strigiformes > Strigidae > Athene > Athene cunicularia. The sequence continues at coordinate 11,129,284 of NW_020799099.1, read as the reverse complement.
GTTCCAACTCACTGCACTTGTATAAAGGACAAGAAAGTGCCAGATCATTCCAGCTCATTGCACTTGCAACCAAAACAATAGCACAGTAGTGGCTGGCCCTGACATCCCAGTGTGGTTCACAGGGTCTGCACCACCACAGCTGGGAAGAAAAAAATTAAAATTAAAGGATATATAATGTTTTGCCTCATCCCAAGATTATGTACAGATCAGTGCTAGAACTAGATTTCAAACAAAATTCTCACTGAACATGAGGTAAAAAGAAACAGTGGGATGGTTTCAGTATATAGAACTAGTGAAGAAAACAATGACATTAAGTGAGGTTAACTTTCTTGAAACAGTTGTTTAACTTCGATATAGGCAGATTTTCCAAAACACCTATGTAAATCTTTGGAACCTAAAGGTTTTTACAGACTTGATGGCAGATGCCCATGACAATTTGGAAAATGGAACTATGCCCTTAGCCACTTTTTTTCTTTATTTTTATTAATTTGAGGTGATAGTGCGTTTTAAATCAACAGATCAAGATCTTTTATGTTTAGATGTACAAAGCCGGGTTTTGAGTAGAAATGAAAATTAGTGCAGTAATTGATGAAAGGAGGTTGGTTCCTTTCCTCCAAAAAATGGACTGTTACAAATCTGAGAATCTTTATGTATTTACTATAAAACACATGATGTTGCTACTGTGAGGGGAGTGATAAAGGGCAGAATAAAGGTATTAAATGTCATGATATGTCAGGTAATTAGGATTGTAAAGATTGTGGCAAGTCAAGACAATGAGGTGATCAGTTCCAGTCAGCATGGGTTTGTGAAAGGCAGGTGCTGCTTGATTGACCTGATCTTCTATGACAAGGTGACCTACTTAAGGGATGAGGGAAAGGTTGTGGATGTTGTTTACCTGGACTTTAGTAAAGCCTTTGACACTTTCCCACAGCATTCTCCTGGAGAAACTGGCTGCCCATGGCTTGAATGGTTGGATGGCTGAGCCCAAAGAGTTGTGGTGAATGGAGGTAAATTCAGCTGGCAGCCAGTCACAGGTGGTGCTCCCCAAGGCTCGGTACTGGGGCCAGGTTTCTTCAACCTCTTTATCAATGATCGGGACAAGAGGATCAAGTACACCCTCAGTCAGTTTGAAGGTGACACCAAGTTGGGTGGGAGTGGTGATGTGCTTGAGGATAGGAAGGCTCTACAGAGAGACCTGGACAGGCTGGAGCCATGGGCCGAGGCCAACTGTATGAGGTTGAACAAGAATAAGTTGCAGGTCCTACACCTGGGTCACAACAACTCCATGCAGTTCTACAGGCTTGGGGAAGAGTGGCTGGAAAGCTGCCTGGTGGAAAAGGGCTTGAGTGTGTTGGTCAACAGGCAGATGAATATGAGGCAGCAGTGTGCCCAGGTGACCAAGAACGCCGGCAGCATCCCTGCTTGTATCAGAAACAGTGTGGCTAGCAGGACCACAGTGTGGCCAGGGGAGTGATCATCCCCCTGTACTTGGCACTGGTGAGGCTGCACCTTGAATTCTGTGCTCATTTTGGGCCCCTCCCTGCAAGACAGACACCGAGGTGCTGCAGCATGTCCAAAGAGCAGCAATGCAGCTGTTGAAGGGTTTAGAGCACAAGTCCTGTGAGGAGTGGCTGTGAGGAACTGGGGTTGTTTAGTCTGGAGAAAAGGAGGCTCAGGGGAGACCTTATCACTCTCTACAGCTACCTGAAGGGAGGTTGTATCCAGGTATGTGTCTGTCGCTTTTCCCAGGTAACAAGTGAGGGGCAAGAGGAAATGGCCTCAAGTTGCACCAGTGGAGGTTTAGATTGGGTTTAGATTGGGTTTAGATTGGGTGTGAGGAAAAACTTTTTCACTGGAAGGGTTATCAAGTACTGGAGCAGGCTGCCCAGGGAAGTGGTTGACACCATCCCTGGAGGTATTTGAAAGACATGTAGATGTGGTGCTTAGAGATATGGTTTAGTGGTGGGTTTGGCAGTGTTAGATTCACTGTGGGACTGCATGATCTTAAGGGTCTTTTCCAACCTAAATGACTCTATAACTCTATGATTTGAAATCTTCCATCACAAGAATTATTTGCAGTTATTAGCTCAGATGAGTCTTTGACAAAAATATCTCTTAGTCAAAGTAAAATGGATTCTGGGCAAGCTTTTGGCTTTGATAATACATGAGATCAGGCTAGCGAGTGGAACCCTCTGGTCAATTTCTAAACTTGTGAATAAAAAACAGCCTTGTTGCCTGGGGGAAGGCTGTTAATGGCTGGTTAATCTGACAGAAAACTTATTTTGTTTGTGAGAAGAATAGTTAACCCTCAGTGAAGTGGTAGTCCTGGTAAAAGTTTCCCTAATTTGCTCTTCCTTTCAAGGTTATAAACACAACTTTTGACTTGATCAATTATCAACGTTATTACCTTAAGGACAATTAGATAAAAGAGAAAGGAGGAATTTTGCCAGAAAAAGTACCTTCCAGTGAGTCTTCCCGTTTCTGTACCTAGCTCAGTACCAAAGGAAAGCTCAATGGAAGTAAAGATCATGACATTTAGAAGTAAATTTTAGCCAATCACTGATTTTTTGTGTTACACAGATACATGACACTGCACATAAATGTGCTTCAGAATCAAAGACCTCTTGAAAAATTTCTACACTGTACACTTGCATAACTATTAAAAGCCCTCACCATTTGAATAGTAAAAGACTCAGTTCTTAAACCTGCTTGCCTTCAGCATCAGGAAGTCGTATCCACCTACAGAAAATTATCAGTAAGTTTTATAGTTTATGACTTAAAAGTTTTTTCTTCCACCTTGGTTCCTTCTACAACTATCTGACTGACTACAACATTTTTCTGTGCCTCATGAGGTTTCTCAAACTCCTTTTTTATCGTCTTTTTCCTTCCTATGAAACAACTCTAAGGACCTCTTGTGCCAGACTTTTCTTCATCCTTTAATTCTTCCAGTTATTTCTTAACATTTTTGTTAATTAAGATGCTTTCATATTTTTTCTATGTGGGTTGTTTGTTTTTTTTTTCTTAGCTCCTATTTTATGGCACCTCCCCTAACTCAAAACATCTCATGCTGCCAGCTTCACACAGGTACATATAAATAGTTTTTTCTTTACAAATAAACAATCACGCACATTAACATTTAGGAGTGGCTGTACAATAAACATAAACATACATCTAATGGAGAGGGGAACCTTTCATAAGACTCTCTTTTATTAGAGAATAAATCTTTACCATATTTAAGTGACTGTCTTGGGATTGATAAAGTGGTTTTGACTTGGATATACATCTCAGTCTTTATCACTCTAAACAGATATTGTAATTTTTTCCACATATGTAAAGAAATTCATGTTTTGCTTGTATCTGGTGGATGCCTGGTAATGACTTAGAAATCTTAAGTTCAGCAGCATCTTTACAGTAGAGCAGTAAATAGACAAAATCATATATGTGATTTTGTTGTCTGATTCAGAGTGCTAATACTGTTTCCATGTCCTGGATGCATACTTCATACTGCATTTTTTCTAACCTGACACAGCAGGCAATAAGTAATAAACAGTCCCCAACTCTCAGTAGATTTTACTATAAGAAACATATAGGAGAAAACTGCCTGCTGCCTTTTTTTTTTTTTTCCCCCAACACTAACATAAACCTTGCAAAGCACAAGGAACGGTTTTATTTTAAGACCATGAAACAAAATGCAATAAACTAGAAGGCATAATGTATTCCAGGGTTTGCAATCAATACATCAAGCCTTGTTTATTTCTATAGCCCTTTTCAGTCAAATTTTTGTTAGTTTTCTCTTAATGGCCTCCAATCTGTAAAAATGTTTAAAAGCAAAAAGATACTGATATACAAAAATCTGCACTTCGGATCTTCTTGTTGGGTATGTATTTTCATTGGAATGGAAATTCTCTGAATGATAATGTCACTTTCAGCAATGTTTTGGCTGATTTTGATTAGTAAAAATTAATAAGCTCATTTTACTTACAAAAAGGCATAGCTGCTCACTGGTTTTGCACCTTGGTGATGAGGTAGCAGATTGAAATATTTTGCTTCATAATGAAGATACATTTCAGTGAAGAATTATATCAAAAGCACTTGGGGGAACATCTCCATAAAATTGACACTCTCCTTTTCATCTCGAGGAAACAAAACCAACTGTTAAGAGGGTTGCATTTCATGCAAGACATGCAATGTAATTTTCATGCTCATACCCTTTCAATAAGATACATGAATGCCCACTTTCTAGAGCAAATTGTATATGTGTCCAGATGAGGCCCTGAAAACATCACTGAATTACAGCAGCATGAAAAGTCTGCTTAGAAGTATTTCTGAATATTCATCCATCTCTTCATGGGGTTTTTTTTAGCTCTGCCACTATAAATTATCTGTCTATCTGTCCTGCATAGGAAGTGAGACCTGTTCCTTAAGTAAATACAGAGAGGAACAGAAAATCTTGAGCTGATGTAAAGAAATACAGTTGTATTTCCTTGAAAGACAAAAATGGGCTTAATGTTGTTTCTCAATGTATTCTGGTCTGATCTCCAAAAGCAAATTTGTTTCTAAGCAATGGTGTAACAAGTAGATTTACTTGCTTATTGACACTGGACATCACACAGGGGCAATCATTCTACCTGGAGGCTACCCAATCTGAATTTCTTGCTACCTTTAATGTCTGTCTTTTTTTTTTTTTTTTTTTTTTTTTTTTTTTTTTGACTCTCTTCTGTTGACTAGAAAATTGTGGAGTATTCTCCTTGGACTTCAAAAATGCATTTGAAGCTAGGAGAGAAAATGATGCATTGAACATGTTAGGAATAGACTCAAATGACAGACAGTAATAGTTTTATTTCACCCTCTTTTTTTGTAGTGCCTTTCAAATTACTGGCCACATTCTTCCAGGATGAAGAGCTCTCTGTACATCAGCCTTAGCAAGAAACTGGGAATCTTAAAAGTCCTACTGAGTACCTAAACATGTCTTAAAGCATGTCCCTGTTGGTCCTTTCACATGTCTGTCTGAATTTCTGCAATGCATAAGACGTGAGTCTTCTTAGAATGATGCTAATGTTAAAATCCATGTGTCTAATTTTGAATGTCTCTGTGGGACAGTGTTTTTTTTGTTTGCATCGTTAAAAAAATGTTGGTGAATAATCAGAAAATGTTAAATTATTAATAATGTTTTTATTAGGAAATGCCAACTTGAATTTAGTAGCTGTGAACTGTACTCTGCACATTTTTCTTTTTAAAAAAAACATGCTTTTGCTGTTTCCTTTAATATCCATGCTCAGAGTATACTTCTTGCATATCACCAGAGTGGCGTGATACATAGATTCGAACTTTCTTGGGCCAGCAGCTCCTAGGTAACAGAGAAGGTACAACTTGCCCTCTTTTTTACCTTCTTCTCTAGTTCAAGTGTGTTGACTGGCACAAATCACTGTGGGGGTCTTTCTGACAATGTACCTACATATTATAAAATACAGGCAGCAGATAAGATCCACAGGTTGTCAGAGAAACACAGAGCACTCCCACAAATCAATTGAAAGAGCCACTTTATCAGCTGCAACCATAGGTTCATTCATCCATTGACCCGCCTCTGAAAGTGGTCAGTAGCAAATGTCTGGGGAACATCTACAAGAACTGCAGGATGTGTAAAGCGTTTTTTTCTGCTGTTCCTACAGTTCTAGGGTGCACCAGTCTGCCATTCAGATAACTCCTTGACCAGTAGGTGCATTTGAATCAGTGGGTACAATGATGATGGGGGGACCAGACCTCCATCAATTTGTCTTATCCTGCTTTCTATTTCTCACTTCTCCTGTATCTTGTGACAATGAATTCAACAGCTTGATGGTGCATGGTTTGGGAAATCTATTTCTTTAGTATTTATTTTTACATTTTATTCTCATTGTGTACTCCCTAGATTTTCAGCTTTGCTTCTAAACAAAAAATGATACTGAAAGTGTTAGGAAACTCTCCTTTCCTTCCTAACCCTTCTAGGCCCAAGGAGATATATTGTCTGGATTCTAAACAACCCTATCCTGGTTTATGAAGACAAGTTGACTATTCTACTGTTCCCCCATCTTTTTCTTTTTTTTCCCCTTCCATCTCCAAAGGTGTCAATAAAATTTCTTAACATGCCTGAAGAAACTGCTAGAGATTTGTTCATGTTCTCTTTTTGTATAAGGAAGTGAAAAATTATGTATTTCTTTGAACAATATAGAGCACACTTATTGTTAATAAACGACTTTTGCTAGCTAGTATTATTCCACCAGACTTCATCCTTTTTTTTTTTTTTTTTCTTAAAAGCTGTCTTCACAACACATCTCCTAGTTACAAGTAATCTTAAAAGGAAAAGGATTCCAAATTCCATTCCACATTATTATCTATAGATGTACTTTTTGGTTTTCTTTAACCAATTTTCAGCATGTGAAAGTTACAGAAGCTGTACATAGTCAACTTTTGTATGAATTTAAAGAAGACAAGCAAAGCATGAACCTGAAGGTTGAAGTTATTTTATTACCATATGAAAGAAAACTGAAATAAAGAGGCAAATCTGCTACTTTATTTTCAAAAATAAAATTAAATGACACAGGAGTATTCTCACAATACATCACTGCCTTGAAAGCACAAAGCCTTTTCTAGATGTGTGATAACAACTTCTGGTAATAAAAGCAAAAGCCATACTGTTTTTGCAGTTGACTTTAAGCCATGGTCACCAGATATTAAAAATATTAAAAAAAATATATCTGAAAATCCCCTATTGTGCTAACAAGTGGTAATTCATATGAAAACCACATTGTTCATTGTTATCCAAGACCAATTAATTTTCTGAAGCTAGCACACAGTGTCTCTGTAGGAGACTCAGTCAATGCCATTATAAAGTTATCCAAGACCATGACTCATTTCTTAATTATTCTTCTCTCAGTACACAAAGAATATTCCACTCCATCTTAAAAAAAGAAATAACAGAGAAGCAAACATAGGAAAACCTACTGTATTTCCATATGATCTGTTATTGTGTGACCAGTCCTCAACTCAGAGTCCAGAGCAAAATCTATCTTATAAGGCCTGTTCAACACTGGTCTGGAATAGGGCTCTGCAAAACTGTTTTAACACCTCGAAACTTAACTAGAAGTTAAGGTTTCCGTGAAATAGCAAGAGCTTTGGTTTGGGTGCCTGATGTAGGAAGCTTGTGCTCTGGGATGCTCTGGGAAAAGATGGGCAGTCACAAAACTTCTGGACATGTTCAGCAGCTAAAACCAACCACTGCTCTGCTGGAGGCTGGAGAGTTCTACCAACTCGTCAAAGTGAAAGTTAAGCCCTTTTGTAAATGTGGTTGAAACAAAGGACTAGGAGCAACCTTCTGGGGGAAGGAATTCATCTTCTTAGGAGCCGGACCACCACCACAGTGTCACATGTGGTTAGCCAATGAAGAGAAGGGACTGGGTTTTAACAGGGCCCTGTGTGACAAGGATCAGTACTGAATTTGCTCTCAAAAGCCATGAGCATTTCTAGTTCTTTCTGCAGGGAACTCTCCCATTTGCGAAGTTACAAGCAATCAGGAGTGGAGATAGCAGACTGCAATAGGGGTTTTGGTTTGGGTAAAAATCCATGAGGTGCTAACTTGGTTTCTGAAAAGACAGCTTATTTAATTTGAGTGTGCAAGTCACAGCCTCCTTCCTTTGTTGGCCTCCAGCTCACACACAGTGGGAAGGACTTAATGTAATTTTCAGGTACTCCTGGCTGAACAAATCCATTTCAAAACAAAAGTGTTCTCCTTTCATTTAACAAGTTTACATTACCCAATTTTTAATCACCTCAAAAGAACAAGTTCTTAGTTACAAGAAAAGAGTGAACTGGGCCTGTCTTGTAATAAAATGCCTCTCCTACCATATTCCTTCCTCCTGCCCCTTCAGGACCAAAACAAAGGCAGACAGGACACTCCAGAAAAGACAGTGTTAGGGTGATGTACATTGGCAAACCAGATGAAGAACCTCTTCAGTTTTAAGTTTGCTATGGCAGAGCAAGTCATTTTGTAGTATGGCTATATGCTGTAAATTCTTAGGTCTCAACCATCATCACTGGAGCAAGGATAACAAGTTTCCTGTTGATATCAGTGGAGCACTGTCTGTTTACAGCAGTTGTTAATGACTTGCTGTTCCTATCCTTTTATTTTAGTCACTTTTATGTGCTGCACCTGTAGTCCACAGAGAATCGTTGACTGCACTGAGGCTTGTGGTGGGCACTTTTTAATGTTTTGGAGAAATGCAAGCAGGGGAAATAAAGACCTAAGAAGAAATTTGCCCCATGTAAATTGATTTTTTTGTATGTAACATTATAAGAACTACACTACTAGCTGAAATGTGATTAGGACCTCACTTATTTGTTAGAAAAAGAAAAAAAAATGCAGTGTTTTTGCTACACTGGAGGGTTTGGCCTGCTTGATGGAACTGTGTTGGGTTGTATGAAATAAGTGCAGTAGTGTTGGGATCCAAGAGGACTTTCTACGAGAGAACAGACATGTGAGCAATCCTGCATGAGAACAAGACTGATAAGAGCCTCAGCCTGAGCAAGAATGCGATAAGGACATAACCCTGAATGGAGAAGGAGAAACTCGACAAGACAAACAATTCCCAGAAATGGGTTTGGACGGAAAATGAAGTTACACAAGGCAGGAAGTCAAGCAAGGCTGATGTGGCACTTATTATCCAATTGTAAGAAGGTTTAAAGCACAGGGTAAGTTATAATAACTGTCCAATCTTGAGGATTTGTATTGCATGTTATTCATGTGTGCGGGAGAACATTATAAAAGGGCTTACTTAGTTACAACAAACGGGCGTTGCTTGATCACATTGGTCATGTGCATGCTCATCTCTCCCGCACAGTAGTAACACACTGTAGTAGTCCATGCGAATGCTCTGTGGTTGAAAAATGAAGGTGTAGATTTTGCAGCTACAAAAATGCAGATTATGTAACGTAGTAAATTATTGAAAGTTAAAAATTACTTGAGAATTTACCATCTAAAATAGATTAAAATAAGAAAAAATGGTAATTTTAAACAAGTGGATATTTGGACATATGTCTTTCAGTGCAGCATTGGCCTAAACTGTCAGTCTTCATTAAAGCAATTCAGAAAAGTAACTGGTCTGATTGTAGTAACAACAGAATATGACTTTTGCCTTTTGATTTTCATTGCATGAACTTGGCAACTTTGCATCAAAATTTCAGAATTGCTCATCACAAATTAAACTGGCAAATGTAACAAGAGTTAATTGAACTCTAATCCCTCAGTGATCAACAGACTATGAAGTCCTTGGTACAGAGCCATCCCTCCAATGTATTTAGAGAGTTCAGCACTTCAGTGGAGCAATATCAACTTACATCAACTCAGATCTGACCCCATAAGAAGGCACCAGAACCCCAAAAATATCTTCAGGATCAGATGTGCAATACCAGATAGGCTTAAACAAAATATACTTCTTGGTGCTATTAAGACCTCAGCCTTGCTCCAGCTTTGCCATTGACAGTATTCTTGGTACACAATAAAAAGGAAACATTCATTTTCACACCTGGTGCTGAAGATGTCAGAAGCAGTCCTCAAAGTCATTTGCTGGTCTCTGGGCACCTGAGCAATGGGTTGAACCTTGCACAAAGAACGGAGGTTATTAGTCTTGTATTGTTGGAGTAAATGTAATTTTAACCTGGAGAGCAACAGTAGTGCAGTTCCAATGCAGAAAAGTGGCTTTACCTGAGGATGGCGAGTCCACAGGGATGATCTACAGAAGTATACTTCAGACTGTAGCCTCATAGACACCAAGGACTCGAGCAAGACTGTGGGCAAGACATTGCCATTTTACTTGGTGCAGGAGAATAAGCCACTTTTCCCCTTTGAGTTTGCAAGCTCTGAACAGCCCATTGGGTCTCAGAACATGTGGATGTAGTCTCTGTGGGAAGTATATCTCAGTCCTGGTTTTCCCACTATGATTGTATGGTCCCCTAACAAAGCCTTCATCCATAACACACATGTGCATACACGTGGTGAAAATGGTGTTAGTAGAGCTAGTAGATTTGAAGACAAAACCTCTGTGAAAGAAAAAAAAAAATGGGCTGCTTTTTTTTTTTTTTTTTTTTTTTTTTTTTTTTTTTTTTTTTTTTTTGTGAGGGAGAGCTGCTGTTTCATGTCCTTTGCAATTCCTGGAAGGCATCACTGTGTTGTTTACTTTTTATGTTTTATAGTACATTTTTTCTTGACAACTGAGCAAGCTAAGAACATGACTGCTTTGAAATGGAAGCTGCCATGCTGAGAATGTGGGGTGACTCCCTTGGCAGAAGTTGTGTACTGGCTATGCTCTTTCCTATGCCAGCCATTGAAGGTCTGTTGCTTTACAGTTGAGGATACAGTTGTGTTGTGACCTGGCCCTCCTGTAGACCTTCAAAAACTCCTCCACAGTGTCTTGGTCTGGACTATTCAGGCTACAACATGAGATGAAAACAAGTTTTCTGTCTAAAGAACACCCTGCAAAGCACAGTTAAGGTCAACAGTATGAAATGAAAAAAAGGAAATTTAACATTTGCAGTACATGACCATTAGACTCTCTGGGAGAAGTTAGTGGTAGAACAGCACTAATTAGAATTGTTATTAGTTTCCCAGAACAAGGGATATATGAGCAAAGGGACATGTACTGCCTCTAAATTCAGTTTGAGAGGCTGGAGAAATAAAAATGTACTCATATCTCCTGTAATACCTTTTGTCTCAGAAAGAGAGGTGAAAAATAACCTCTCTCCTGCTATCATAGTTTGTGACTTCAACTGTTGGAGTTAACTTGGTGGGATCGGAAAGCTGTTTTGCAGTGGCTGGTGAAAGCCATGCCATGAGGTGAAAATGTCCACATGCAGCTTAACTCTGCAACAGCAAATAAAGATTCCGTTAAATGGCAAAGCAATGTGCACCATCTCTGCTGTCTTTTGACAGATGTATTGTGTGTCTACAAACAATGAACAACTCTAGCCTATCAGTGGAAGACTTTCAGACTAGATATAAAGAAGAAATTTTTTATAATGAGGGTGGTGAAACACTGGAACAGGTTGCCCAGAGAGGTGGTAGATGCTCCATCTCTGGAAAAATTCAAGGGCAGGTTAAACGGGGCTCTGAGCAACCTGATCATTGCACAGGGGTTAGACTAGATGACATTCAAAAGTCCCTTCCAACCCATACTAGTCTATGATTCTATGATCCTATGATTCTATGTAACTGCTCTGCAAAGAGGTGCTGTCAGGTTAATTTGACAAGCACAAACAGTGCTGCACAGAACCACAGAGCCTTAACCTGTCTACAGAAGTCAAATACATGTTTTAGGGTTGGGTTTTTTTTTGTTGTTGTTTTCCTGTTTTTTCCAAGGTCATCCTTGCTTTTTATTTTGACAGTCTTGTATTGTTGCAGTAAATGTAATTTTAACCTGGAGAGCAGGTTAAAGACTGTTTTCATTGGAGCCTCTTTAACAGGTTTGTGGTCCTCTGGCACTTCTCAAGTTGTCAGTTTTGTGTATATCTTCCTCCTCTAATAGAACTAGTCAGGAAATAATTTTTTGTCGTAGAAATACTCAGGAAATTATATTTTAAATAATTATTTCAATATAAAATGGCAAAAGTAAGCATGGTTTGGTTTGGAAGGAAGTTTAAAGGTCATCTAGTCAACCCCCACCCTGCTGTGGGTGGGGACATCTTTCACAAGATCAGGTTGCTCAAAGACCTATTCAACCTGACTTTGAATACTTCCAATGACAGGGCATCCACAGCTTCTCTGGACAGTGTCTCACCACCCTCACATTAAATAATTTCTTCCTTATATCCAATATATATCTTCCCTTTTTGAGTTTAAAACCACTGCCCCTTGTCCTGTCACTACAGGCCCTGGTAAAACATCTCTCTCCATCTTTCTTATAAGCCCCCTGCCTTTAAGTGTTGAAAAGCCACAATAAGGTCATCCCAGAGTCCTGTCCTCTCCAGCTTGAACAACACCAACTCCTTCAGCCTTTCTTCACAGGACATCTGTTCCAGCCCACAGATCATATCCATGGCCTACTCTAGACCATCTCTCACAGGTCCATGTCTTTCTTGTGGTTGGGTCCCCAGAGCTGGATGCAGTACTCTAGGAAGAGTCTCACCAGAGCAGAGTAGAGGGGAAGAATCACCCCCCCTGACATGCTGGACATGATTCCTTTGATGCAGCCCAGGATACAATTTGCTTTCTGGGCTGTAAGTGCATACCGCTGGCTCACATTAATTTTTTTTATCCACCACGTATCCCCAAGTCCTTCTCTGCAGGGCTGCTCTCAATCCATTCATCCCTCAGTCTGCATGGATTCCAGTGATTGCCCCCACCCAGGTGCAGGACCTTACATTTGGCCTTGTTGAACTTCACCAGTTTCACATAGGACCGCTCCTCCAGCCTGTCAAGGTGCCCCTGGATAGCTTCCTTTCCCTCAAGCACAACAACTGCACCACTCAGCTTGGTGTGGTCTGCAAACTTGCTGACAGCACGCTCAATCACACTGTCTATGTCATTAGTAAAGATATTGAACAGTACTGGTCCCAGTAAGGACCCGTGAGGGACACCACTTGTTACTGATCTCCATTTGGACACTGAGAGTTTGACTGCAGCTTTTAGGATGTGGCCATCCAGCTAATTCCTTATCCATTAAATAGTCCATCCATCAAACCTATATCTCTCCAATTCAGCGACAAGGTGCTGTGTGGGACAATGTCAAAGGCCTTACAGAAGTCAAGGTATATGCCATCAGTTGCTATTCCCTTATCCACCAAAACAGTCACTCCATTGTGGGAGGGCCACTAGGTTCATCAGGCATGGTTTACCCTTTGTGAATCCCACCCCTCTCATCCATACGACTTGACTTCCAGGAGGATCTGTTCCATGATCTTACAGGGCACAGAGGTGAGGCTGACTGGTCAGTAGTTCCCAGAGTTCTCCTTTTCACCCTTTTAAAAATGGGTGTGATGTTTCCCTGTTTCCAGTCATTAGGAACTTTAACACTTTTCAAATAAGATAGAAAGCGGCTTAGTGACTACATCAGCCAGTTTCTTCAAGACCCTGGAATGCATCTAATCCTACTTGTGGGGATCCGCGCTGCAACCGGGGCTCCCCAGTGACTGCAGATCTGGATGTTGATAATGTATGCAAGTCGCGATGTATCATTCTTAATCACTATTCTCCCCATCATGAAATAATGATTAGGTGCATTACCTTCTTTATTCTTTTTTTCTGTAATTAAATGTATGCAGTAATAATTAAGTGTACTATTCGGTATTTTCCTTATTGTTTATTTTCTATATTACTTGGTTATATCCTTTAATTATTAACAGTAAAATAAGCCTACTCTTTCCACTCTGGTGTCTGAGCTTAATTAGCATCCTTGATCAGCAGAACATTCCTTAAACAACTGAAAGGTCACTTTCCTGAGATTTTGGGCCTTGACTATACTTTCTGCCTAGTCTATATCCTTCATGAAATCCACCAGGGCATGATTACTGCATCCCATGCTACCACCAAAGGTCAACACCGTTCCCAATAATTTCCTCTGCATTGGTGAACAACAAGTCTAATAACACATCTCTTTTTGTTGGGTTTTCTATCACCTAGATTAGGAAGTTATCCTCAGTGCACACCAAGAGTGTCCTCTACTGCTTGCATCCTGTTGGGCCACTTTTCCAGCAAATGTCAGGGTGGTTGAATTGCCCTTTCAGGTTTAGAGCCTGAGAGCATGATGCGTCTTGTAGTTGAAGTAAGAACACTTCACCATCTTTCCCTTGATCAGCTAGCCTGTAGTGAACACCAGTCATGAGGTTTCCTTTGTTGCCTTAGTCTCTAATAATTTTCGCCCATAAGCTCTTGACCTATGCATTACTGTCTTTCAAAAAAAGCTCTGTGCAATCAGTCAATCCATTTTTTAATACAGAGGGCAAACCCCCACCTTTCCTTCCTTTCCTGTCCTGACCAGTTTGTAGCCGTTGACTGAAGCACCTCAATCATGGGATTTATCCCACCAAGTTTCAGTGAGTGACAATGAAACTTGTGATCATAGCTTTCCAGTTGCACAATGGCTTCCAGCTCCTCCTGTTAACCATGCTGCATGCATTAGTATAGAGATGCTTCAGTTTCCCTGTCAACTCTCTCACCTTCTTGGTGGAACTATTATTTTGGACGGTTGGGGGACATCCTCACTACTCTGGTAGGTGCACTCATACACCCTGTTTTTGTGAGGACACAAGTGTCATGGTTTTGGACCCCATCCCCCAAGTTCATTAATTTAAGAACTTTTAATGGAGTTGTTTTGCAAGCAGTGAAAGGTCATGTATGATTTTTCAGTACCTCACATTGGAAGCACTACTTCATTATCAAAGGTTTTGATCTCAAAAGATCCTCTTTTAAGTATACAGTGCATTTCTTTTTTTTTTGTTTTTTGTTTTCCGTACAAAGTCATGTAGTCCCAGTGTATCTGTGTAATGCTTGGAGTTTTTTCTAAAATTTCTGGATTCTGGAATTTAATGGTAAAATGAGACTCTTGTTTCTCATTAGGGGAAAGATAAGAATTCTAGCTCTTACAAAGAGAGAAAGCTGTTACAAAACATGACCTCCCATTATTGAAGGAACCTGAAGGAACATAAAATGAACAATAGAGTTAAGAAATTCATACAGCTTCCATACCATCTGATTAGGGTAATGCCATCATATCTCTCAGTGTCTAGTAGAGATCAATATCATGATAGACAAAAGCAGGCTGGCTGAGACTCATGACTTTGTCATGACAAATATTATATCAAGTAAGGAAGAAAGTAGAGAAGGCGGGAGAAGGATCATTGATGCTTTTGGCTAGGTTTACGTCTGCCAAAAGTTACTACAGTGTTCATTCAGGATCAAGTTATTCTGAAACCTGTTCACTAGCATGATCTGTTTGCTCTCACACAGAATACATCCAGTTTATATTAAGCCCAGCTATGAAGATGACACTGGAGACCCCTAAGCAGACCTATCAAGGACTGTTATGCTTCCTAAGGATATTTTTGTTGTGAAAAGCACCACGTGTCTTTTTTTTCTTCTTTCAAATGTTGATAAATTTAATGTTTGTCATAGAGATCTGTGACAACCAAGGGAAAAGAACAAAAACTGCTAATTCTAGTAACTTGTAGGTAATAGTTTCTTTCTGAGACTGAATTAACCTTGCAATACTTGATATTTGCATTGCATCTGTAGAAGACACTGATGACTCTCAGCAGCACTGTGAAGGAAAGTGTTTCAGGTGCCATCTCTAGACCTTGGTCTAGATCCTCTGACAGGACTCATTTCTCTTATTGTAGAAAAGTCTATTCTATTGGAACAAGGCAAAACTCCCTTATGAATTTTTATTGAGTATTTATGTAATTATTCAGCTCCTGCCGCTGCATCTGTGAGAAGAGAGTTATTGCCTCTTAATTACAAATAACTGCTTATCTTGGCCTGTGGTCTAGGTTCTGATTTTGGACACTAGTTTCAGGACTGGAAGTCTTCTTGCATATGCAGATACACAAGGCTTTGATTACATAAAAACCTGATCATTATTTTACCATATTCATGATTGCATGTGGTGCTGTTGCTCAGGAACTAAGATCTGCAATGAAAACATGGGTCCTATAATGAAAAGATAGTCTCATCAACAGACTAGAAATTGTGGACTTTTTGTGTGGCTTTCAAATATATGAAGTGATAGGGACAACATTTTTTCCACAGGATGCTTCTCTTTGACCCAGTGTACACTTCTTACACAGAGAATGAGAGTTCTGTTCCTGGTTGTGTTAAAATTGGGCTTTTTGATTCAATTAGGTTTGATAGGAGAACTCTCTAAGAAGCAGTAAGAAATACACTTTTGTGTTATGGGTGTTAAAGTCAGAGCCATTGTGGGAGAGAGGTAAAAGAAATGTGAAAATATTTTTGTCCCTTGAGAACTGCAATATCTGATCTAAACATTTTCCTATACTAAATATATTAGATTATCTTGTCTCCACTAGAAAATGAAGGATCTGTTACATGCCCTTGCTATATTGCCTAAGTAAATGAGCTTTCTAAATCATCCAGTAAAATACACATTGTACTGTGTCAATGTACAGTTGGACTGAGATATTAGGTCTATTTTGTCCTGGCTTTTTTATCTGGGGAGAGAACTGATGTAAAGGAGAGCTTCAGAAAAGTTACAGGTCTCTCAGCACAAGATCCCAAATACAGCCTAGGATCTGGACCAAATACCACTCCAGCACAGAATCAACAATGATATGCTGGGAAACACAGCTTCCCATCTGCTGGGTAGCTGAGTTCTCTGACTGATGCCCATAAACAAGAGGAAAACCAGATCAAGCCTTTTCTTGTTCCTCGGTTGTGTTGTAAAATTCTACTATCAGGACTACTTTTCAATTAAAAAACTGTTCAAATTTATTTCACAAAAGATTCTGGCTTTCTGTAGAAAATGCAGAAGGTTCTGTTTCTGATCAAGAAATCAAATGGCCATGAATATTATCTGCATTTTTATAGTGAAAAAGTGGGGGCCATCAACTCTGAAGTGGCACTGGGAGTTATTGTACATGTATCTTATGCACAGATATCCTTGTAGGCCAGACTCTCCCATGACATATCTCATCATGGGATACAGAGTTGAGAGGAAGAGAGATTATATTATGAGATGTCAAGGAGACAAAATCTAGCCTTTGTGACCAAAGCTTCTGTGAAGCTCCTTGTAGTACTTTAGAAAAAGATCTATATGGGAATTAGCTAAAACAGTCACTCAGAATCATGACTGTGAGGGGGCAGTGCTTAGCAATGACAGGGCCTTGGAACAAGGTCTGCTATGTGTTTCAACCATTCTGCCATCACAGAGAGGACCTCTGCAATACTCAAGTCATGGACACAGACAGAACTTGTATGGCCAGTGAAGGGATCACATCACTTTCTAAAAATGAAAGCCTTCTGTCACTGTCATAATGGACAATGTAATTAAAATTGGCCTGGCTGTATTTAATCCTTATAGGTTTTCCCACTCATCATTTCTAAATTGCTGGGTTTGCCTTTTACACTAAAGCTAAAGGCACTTTGAACCTTGCACTTTGCACAGTGAGTTATGAGACATTTTAAATTGGGGTGTATTGAGGGATAGTTTACCTCTGGCTCTCACAGATTTGATCTGAGATTTTTTCCATAAGCTGCAGCAGAGTGAGAAATTTGCAGCTTAAAAGGATTGAGTTATATTTATGTTCTGACATAACCTCAACTGTAATAGACTGAGAAATGTTTTATCTCTAGCATTTACACTTTGCTCTGAGATTTGCACCTTTTAAAGGGGACTGAAATTACTCTGCACTTGTAGTTTTTCTCTCTCTTGAGAAACAACTTGAATTTCTGAAATCTTAGATGAGTGTCACATTGAGGAAATGTTAAAAATTAATAATATGTGACTCTATGTGGAACAAATAAGATACTGACCTCTTTTTATTCAATATGCACCAATAGAAAGAGTCATCTGGAAAGAGAAATGCAGAACAACCTTAACTTGAGAGACTGTGTGCTAGCGAGGTCCTTCAATCTGCTTTTTCAGGGAAGGTAGGGGATGAGTATCCATGCATCTGTAAAAATGCAAGGGTTATTGATGTGTTAGAAACCATGAAAGTGCACGAGAATGGTCACATAGAAATTAAGGCTTCTCCCCTCCAGAAAGGTGGTGGGATCAAGAGCCCAGCTGAGGTGCATCTACACCAATGCATGCAACAGGAGGAGCTGGAAGCCATTGTGCAGTGGGAAAACTATGATGTTGTTGCAATCACAGAAAAACAGTGGGATGATTCATACAACTGAAGTGCTAAAATGGATGGCTGTAAGATCTTCAGAAGAGATAGGCAAGAAAGAAGAGGAGGTAAGGTAGTCCTGTATGTTAGGGAGTGTTTTGAACGTCTAGAGCTTGGTGATGATGATGAAATGGTCAAGTCCTTAATGGTAAGAATTGGGCAAAAGGCCAACAAAGCAGATCTCATAGTGAGAGTCTGTTAGAGACCATACAACCAGGATGAAGAGGCAGATAAAATATTCTATAAGCATCTCAGAGAAGTCTCATAATTGCTTGCATTTTTTCTTATGGAGGAATTCAACTTGCCAGATGTCTGCAGGAAATACCTTACAGTGGAGAAGAAACAGTCTAGTAGGCTCCCAGAGTGTGTGGAACATAGCTTCCTGACACAGTGGTGAGTGAGCCAACTAGGGAATGTGCCCTGCTGGACCTATTGTTTCAAAAAAGATAAGGACTTATGGGTAATGTGATGATTGGAGGCTGTCTTGGGCATAGTGATCATGAAACCATAGGTTTTGATACTCTGAGATAAGGAAGGGAGCTGGCAGAACTGCTACCTTGGGCTTCTGGAGGGCAGACTTTAGCCTGTTTAGGAATCTGTCTAACAAACTCCATTAGGAGGCAGTCCTGAAGGGCAAAGGAGTCCAGGGAGACTGGGCATTCTTCAAGAAGAAAATGTTAAATGTGCAGGAGCAGGCCATCCCTATGTGCTGAAAGAAAAACTGATAGGGAAGAAGACCAGCCTGGCTGAACAGAGAGCTTTGGCTGGAACCAGTAAAAAAAGTAGAGATTATGACCTCTGGAAGAAGGGGCAGCAACTCAGAAGAACTACAAGGACATCATGAGGCTATGCAGGGGGAAAATTAAAAGGGCCAAAGCCCCAGATAAAGGTTAATTTGGCTACTGTGGTAAAAGACAATAAAAAATGTTTTTATAAAGAGAACATTTTATATTAAACCGCAAAAAGAGGGCTAAGGAAAATCTAGATCCTTGATTGGCTGGGGGGGGGGAAATTTAGTGACAAAGGATAAGGAAAAGTCTGATGTATTTAGTCCCTTCTTTGCCTCAGTCTTTAATGGTAAGACCAGTTGTGCTTAGGATTCCCAGCCCACTGAGCTGGAAGACAGAGACAGGGAGCAGAATGAAGCCCCCATTATCCAAGGGGAAATGGTTAGTGACCTGCTACACCACTTAGACACACACACGTCTATGGGGCCAGATGGGATCTACCCAAGGATACTGAGGGAGGTGGCAGAAGTGATCACCAAGCCACTTTGAATCACTTAGCATCAGTCCTGGATAACTGAGGAGGTCCCAATTCACTGGAGGTTAACAATGTGATGCTCATCTACAAGAAGGGCCAGAAGGAGGATCCAGACTCCAATTTCAGGCATGTCAGTCTGACCTTGTACTGGAGAATGCCGTGAAGCAGAACATTTTCAGTGCCATCACATGGCACATATGGGACAACCAGACAAACAGTCCCAGTCAGCCTGGGTTTGTGAAAGGCAGGTCCTGCTCAGCTGACCAGATCTCCTTCTATGACAAGGTGACCTACTTAAGGGATGAGGAAAAGGCTGTGGAAGTGGTTTATTTGGACTTCAGTAAAGCCTTTGACACTTTCCCACAGCATTCTCCTGGAAAAACTGGCTGCCCATGGCTTGAATGGTTGAATGGCTGAGCCCAAAGAGTTGTGGTGAATGGAGGTAAATTCAGCTGGCAGCCAGTCACAGGTGGTGCTCCCCAAGGCTCGGTACTGGGGCCAGGTTTCTTCAACCTCTTTATCAGTGATCGGGACAAGAGGATCAAGTACACCCTCAGTCAGTTTGAAGGTGACACCAAGTTGGGTGGGAGTGGTGATGTGCTTGAGGATAGGAAGGCTCTACAGAGAGACCTGGACAGGCTGGAGCCATGGGCCAAGGCCAACTGTATGAGGTTGAACAAGAATAAGTTGCAGGTCCTACACCTGGGTCACAACAACTCCATGCAGTTCTACAGGCTTGGGGAAGAGTGGCTGGAAAGCTGCCTGGTGGAAAAGGGCTTGAGTGTGTTGGTCAACAGGCAGATGAATATGAGGCAGCAGTGTGCCCAGGTGACCAAGAACGCCGGCAGCATCCCTGCTTGTATCAGAAACAGTGTGGCTAGCAGGACCACAGTGTGGCCAGGGGAGTGATCATCCCCCTGTACTTGGCACTGGTGAGGCTGCACCTTGAATTCTGTGCTCATTTTGGGCCCCTCCCTGCAAGACAGACACCGAGGTGCTGCAGCATGTCCAAAGAGCAGCAATGCAGCTGTTGAAGGGTTTAGAGCACAAGTCCTGTGAGGAGTGGCTGTGAGGAACTGGGGTTGTTTAGTCTGGAGAAAAGGAGGCTCAGGGGAGACCTTATCACTCTCTACAGCTACCTGAAGGGAGGTTGTATCCAGGTATGTGTCTGTCGCTTTTCCCAGGTAACAAGTGAGGGGCAAGAGGAAATGGCCTCAAGTTGCACCAGTGGAGGTTTAGATTGGGAGTGAGGAAAATCTCTTTCACTGGAAGGGTTATCAAGTACTGGAGCAGGCTGCCCAGGGAAGTGGTTGACACCATCCCTGGAGGTATTTGAAAGACATGTAGATGTGGTGCTTAGAGATATGGTTTAGTGGTGGGTTTGGCAGTGTTAAATTCACTGTGGGACTGCATGATCTTAAGGGTCTTTTCCAACCTAAATGACTCTATATGATTTTAATTGTCAGCAGTCGCCATCTTTGCAAAATCTAGAGCTTGTTCATTCTGCCATAATTGATTTTGATAAAACAATGTTTTGTAGTAAATGAAAACCAACTGAATCTTGGGATAATTTCATTATAATAAATCAAGATGTGCTGGTCAGTATTTCAGAATATGTATGTCTCAGATTACCTTGTAAATATGCACAGAGGAAACAAAGACATGGATTATAGAAGGTGATAAATGACCCCAGGAATATGCTGATATAATTCTGCCACAAAATTGAAAGACTAGAAAATGGTGCGCATTTTCTTATTGTCGAGTCTTCATGTAGTAATGAATGTGTCTTCTTCTTTTACACATACAACATTTGGAGAGAGCAACGTAGTGTTTAATAGAGGATGTAATTAAGGATAAATCAAGTAATCAGCCATGTTAGCTGCTTGTGTGCACCTTGGAGCTCTGACAAAAATGTACACATAATGCAACCTGCTTTTCCCTGTGGTGTTTTCAGGAGCTTGAAATAGCTCTGACTACTATTTTAAGACTTGAAAAATGCTGCAGGGATACACATAATTGTCTTACAATCCACAATTTTGATCACGAATTTTGATCAACCTGTGATTACAGCAGCAAAATAATTGGTTCCTGTTAACAGCAAACAGTGGACTTTTTTCTAGATTAAAGCTGTTGGCATAATACAGAGCTTCTGCTTTGGCACATATATGTGGGAAATATCTTAAATTCCACTTCAGTTTTGGTCACTTGCCCCTATCACCTTTCTGTGTTCAAATAAATACCAAAAGCTGTGATAATTAGGTGGTTTATCACCACTAATGTTGCAAATCTGGGTTAACTGGATAGGTGGGGTAATAGACCACCTGACTAGAAATGGTGACAAGGCATTCATTGTCAATTTCCTAATGAATGTCATAACTGTGTCCAGAATATAAGAAACATCATGAAAGAGGAGGCAGAAGTGCAAAGGCCAAAGCAGAAGACCCATGAGAATCTCCAGTAAAGACTGTCTGCATAAAACATCCACTATAGGAACCATACTGCAAAGATGGACTGTGCAAATGAAGGAGTTTTTAAGCTTCTATGGTTGTGAAGGGTTATCTGAGAAGGATTATCATCTGATCAGGCACTCCCATGCTGTCCCACAAAAACCTCTTACCTTGGGCAAATCCACTTGCTTCTTTCATGCTTCACGTTTCCCACATGTAAAACAATGGAGTTCTTAATCTATGATGTGAAGGTTCATTAAAGTTTTATGCAGACAGCCCCAGCCTTTTAAAGGAAATTCAGCTCTCTGGGAAGTTATCAGGACACCATAATAAACTGGATTTTAGTCTGAAGGCAGAAAATACCTACAAAAGGTTTATTTCCAGTTATGTCAGTGATCTGGGTCAACCAAGAACAAGCTGCTCAGTAGAACAAGTGGTCAGTATAAGGACCACTGTTTGTGCAAAAAGCAATGAAGTCAATGATTGTCCTATCTGATCTTCTCTTTTGTTCAGAGCAAATGTTATTGAGCCTTGCTTTGTGTTTACAGACTGCTGAAGGCTTTTGAGAACCCAGCTCCACTTGTGAATCAATGGGATGTGATGAGTCCGAGTATGTGGATCTAGGTTATGGGGGACTTGCTTGATTTCAGGGAAGCAGAGCAAACCACGATGAAAGTGGCAGTCACCAAAAATAACTTGAGATCAAGAAAAAGGGAGTACAGAAGACAGAGGGGCAACTGCAGGGAATTGGAGACATTCATGTACACTTAAAAAAAAAAAAAAAAAAAAAAAAAAAAAAACGGGGATAAGCTTACTGCAGGGGGGTCTTCTGTGGAGATGAAAATGCTAAGAAACAGAACAAAGATGAGAGAGGTCTCCTGTGATTGGGAGGAAAATTGGTTCTGGTTGTTTAAAACCAAAGGCTTGATTGGGATTTGTAGAATTTCTAGGGAAACTATGCCATCACAGTTGTGAGTCCTTGGAGGGTGCCAGAGGGAAGTTTTGGTTTCGGAAGGTTGAAACTCCAAAATGAAATGGCTGCTTTAGATTTGCTACTAATTAACAGGGAGGAATTTACTGTGGATTCAAAAATGACAGGTAAGTAGGATGAAAGCAATCATGGGGATTTACTTCATTGTTTTAAAGAGGAGAAAGTGCAAGATAATTAAAGTTAAGCTTAAGGTATTGGTAAGGACTTAGGAAAATCTACTCTGAAGAAGTCAATGGCAAATTGTTCAGAATGGAGAAGTACATATATAGATTGTTGTGGCTGCAACAAGAGGTCTTCTGTGACCTAAAAATGAGAAAGGAATTGAACAGAATGCAAAAATAAGGATGCACACTAGATAACTATGAGAAGAATGCAAGCATGAAGGGATCACAGCAGAACACTTGCACAGAATAGAGTTTCTATTAGAAAGGGACACTAAAGGAGAGGAAAAGGTTATACAGAAATACTGGGAATGAGAGAAAAGCAAGTTCAAACATGGGACAGGAACACTTCTAAGATTTTCAAGAACTGTTTTTTGATCATCAGGGATTCACTGAGAATCATTCATCTTGCCTCAAAAGAAGATTGGACTTGGAAGATTCCTGCAAATTCCCTTACAGTTCATCTTTTTCTGATCTGTGTGGCAAGACAAATCAGGATTTTTGCTATTGAATCACAAAGCAACAGTAATTATACCACCATCCTTTTTACAAATCAAGTCTTTAATGACTTTTAAAAAGATTTATTTGATTCTGAAGACAGCAGTCCTTGACTGAATAATAAATTCCTGAAAGCATAAATCAGTATGCTCAGTAAAAGACCCTTATTTTTGAGGGAGGTCAGGACTCATAATTTTGACTAGAAAACACTGATCAAGTCAGATGTGAATGTGATTTAATGCCTGTTGCTGCTTGTCAGCAGTTGTGTGACAACTGGCTGCCATTCACCCATTTCCAAATGTGCTTCAGAAACATAAAGTCCTGACAATGCCCAGTGGGAAAAATTGTGTGCCCCAAACCTTGAGTTTCTCCTGATGAGATCACTGAGTTATTTAATTCTTCTTCTGCACACATTGCTACAGCATTTGATCTTTTCCATGGTATCCTTTAACAAATAACTTTTCTCAGTTACTAGGAGGAAAACAAGTAGTCACTGGCTTGCCTTTCATGTGTTTTGCCAGTTTTAAGTCATCTGTATCATACTAAATTATGCCTGTATCAGCCCTCCTCTCTGTGCCTATTTTCCTTCTTTGAAGAAGCCTCTTTCGTGTCTTCTTGGATATCTTTGGGTTTAAATACCTAAATATGTCTAATCTTGCAATCAAATGAATATTTTCATTCATAACTTGTTATAAAATTGGAGTTTCCTAACAAAGTGAATTTGGTTTTGGACCTTTCCCCCCATGTATCCTTGAGCTCAGGACTTCATTTTGCAGACATGTTTAATCAATCTCTCTTTACTGCTAATTCTGGTCTACATAGTATCTCTTTTACAAACAGAAGGCAGTCAGTAACATTCCACAAGTGCTGCCTCTGCAAGGCAGCCTTGATTCTGCTGCAGTTCTCCCTTATCCTCTTGGCTGATGCTCATCCTTCCCTTCTTCCTACAATAAGACCTGCAGAGAAAAGCTTCACTCTCAAATCTTTGTTATCAGGTAGGAGTGATTTTCTTTATGAGTGTGGGGTTTATGGAGGGGAGGATGGGGTGGGGTGGGGGGGTGGTGTTTGGATTTTTTTTTATTTTTTTTTTTTTTTAAGAAAGCTGCTTAACAGTTTTTGGCCTTGAGATTTCCCAAGAACATCAACATTTAAATATTTTGGGCTTAAAAATCTCTAAGTCCAAGAAGCTTAAATAATTGAACCTGTAATTCAATCAACAAGATCAAATGAAATTATTTACTGGGGGACAAGCTAATGGAATAAGAAATTTGGAATATGGCCTGTCAGTGCAGAATCCTCGAAGTATTTCAGTTCTGTATCTGAAGTGCTTTGGATGTGTAAAGTAATTCTGCAGCAGTAAAAAACTGTGAAATCATCCCAGCCAGGCTGTGATCTGATTTGTACAAGCAGAGAAGCATAAAATAGCTGCAATCATCCTATCAGCTTAATTATGTAGTTATTTAAATGCTCATGTACATGTTCACACATGAAGATGTATCATACACTCAAATTCATATTTTACTCAACCTTTTAGAAGATACTTACAAATATTAGTAAATAAATAGAATGGCATATAGAACTGTTACACAGCAAGGATGGTATTTAATTGGACAAAATAATTGTCCTACTGAAGTGTGACAATCTAAGAGTAGCCTTAGTCCTTGAGATAATGCCTCTCTTCACTGCATCAAAAGTGTTCTTTTCATTTCATTACAAACTGGTTTTCACCTAAGTGTAGCCTATGTATTGTGTTTCACTGGATTTTTTAAGTGTGAGAGGATTGAAGTGTTTTATACTGCTAAGGTAATTTGAATCAAAGAAAAGGAAAAGAATACCTTTAAAGACGGTTCATGTATTTTAGCTTAGAGTCTGATTAGCAGGTTTACCTGGATATTCTCTGAAAAATAGTTCTGTCCTTAGAAAATTCTGTAAAGCTGAAGGAGATGCACTTTGTTTTGTATCAGTAATACAGTGGTTTACTCCCTGAAACAAGAACAAAACTAAGTTTGGGCCCAGCTATGGAGTTGGCAAGAGTACCTTCATACTGAAACCTCCATGGGAGTAGGCTGATCTGGGTGTCCAGGGAGACTTTTTTCCTTACTAGATACAGTTAATTTCTATCCTCACCATCAATGCCAGTGTGGTTTGTGCTTTGAACCACACGAGTTTACAGTCTCTATCTTGTATCCCATGGCTTCATATTCTCTGAACATTATTAGTCCTCTGGGGTTACTTTATAAATGGAATTCCCAACTCCTGCTTCTGCAATGCCTGCACCAGCATTACAAATTTCTTGTTGTAGCTCTTCTACAGCTTGCCAGATTCTTCTCCTACAGGTACCTCATGCTGTGACTCCCATGACATCTAATTTATTTCTTACTTTTTAATAACCCCTCTCAAATGCCTTTAACTTCAATTGCTATTTGATCTAGAATTATTGCTACTATAACTTCACCAAAGTAGTATCCTGGAGCTCTGAGGCTAAGATCTGTCAAAAACAGGCACTGAATGCCACCCTTTTTGTTACTGACTGTTGTAGAACAAAAGGCATAATATGCATTTGTTTTTTGAAGTGAACTGTGTATCAGATTTATTGCATCCATCCTACTTTTCTCTGATGAAGCTTTGTAAATAGATGTATTATAACTAACTACCAAATGTTTTTGACCAGGCTACTTTAAAAGGCAAGACTTTTTGCATGCTGGCTTTTTAGTGTGGCTCACTGCTGGGATATTCAGCTGAAATATATGTCTAGAAGTTCACCATCTACCATAGTTTTTACCATTTTCTTTGAAGCTGGAAGCTTCATTTTACCCATAGCAACACAGCTGTTCTATCTTAGCCTCTGCTGAGCCTTTTTAATTGTATTTGTTGGTTTCTGGTGGGCTAATAGTATCACTAGTTGTGTTCTGAAAAAAGTATTCACTCAAAATAGGCTTGTCCAGAGTAACATGGTGCTTGTTCTTCAATGCTAATTGGACAGAGTTTATGTTGCTGTAATTGGAGTTTCACTCAAGGGCTACTAATGCTAAAAGGCACTATTGATTATAGATTTCAGCAAGCTTTTGACCTGGTGTTCTATCTTTTTCTCATATATTAGCAACCTGTATAGTTATCAAACACTTAAATTAGAACAACATCTTCTCAACAGCTTCTAGAAGTGTGAAGGCAGTAAAAGAGGGTTAGAGGAAATAAAGCAAAAAAAAAGACATTATGACTTCTATGTGCACAGGGGTTGCAAACAGCAGCTGCCATTCATAGTGACAGGCAGCTGCAATCATACCATATTTTATGCTAGTTACACATGTCAATCTCTTCCAGTTCATTATGGATTTTAATGTTTAATTAGATCAGCAATTAATTAATCATTAGAGATGAGTGAAATTCAGAATTTCTATCCTGTGAGAAATTCCTGTATTTCAGTGTGGATTTTGGTGCCACATTAATGTGAAAGGATAATATCACTCAAGATGGGGTACCAGACTTGTGATATGGAGTCCTTGGGACTCAGAGCCCCTAACTTACATCTAATGCTTGAATACAGAGTGGAGTCTAGATATTGTACTAATATCAGTCTTCAAAATTTATTAGCTATGGGAGCTAAGAGGGACCATTTTGCTCCTATGAACAGGAGTTTAACTTCCAAGATCATTTATTCTTTTACCTCCATCTGAAGCCCTGTAGTCTGATTGTGTTTGTGACAGAAAGCAGAATAAGATGGTGTTCTTAGGGAACACCAGTTGCCCAGTGGCTGTCCAGTGGCTCTTTGTTTGCTGTCCTACTTACTTAAAATGATTACTGTATTTGGGGTCAGCAAGAGTCCTTTTGCTCTCTTCAGTAGTGGCTTAACCCCAGCTGGCAACTAAGTCCCCCACAGCTGCTTGCTCACTTTCCCCCTGGTGAGATGGGGGAGAGAATCAGAAGAGTAAAAGTGAGAAAACTTGTGGGTTGAGATAAAGACAATTTAATAAGTAAAGCAAAAGCCACATGCACAAGCAAAGCAAAACAAGGAATTCATTCACCACTTCCCATCAGCAGGCAGGTGTTCAGCCATCTCCAGGAAAGTAGGGCTGCATCGTGAATAACAGTTATTTGGGAAGACAAATGCCTTAACCATTCCCCTCTTCCTTCTTCTTCCCCCACTTTTAAATGCTAAGCATGACGTCATATGGTATGGAATATCCATTTGGTCAGTTGGGATCAGCTGTCCCAGTTGTGTCCCCTCCCAGCTTCTCGTGCACCACCAGCATACTCACTGGTGAGGTGGTGTCAGAAGCAGAAAAAGCCTTGACTCTGTGTAAGCGCTGCTCAACAATAATTAAAACATCACTGTATTAACAACGCTGTTACAAGCACAAATCCAAAACACAGCCCCATAGTGGTTGCTATGAAGAAAATTAACCCTACACTAGCCAAAACCATCACAGAAGGACAGGCCACTTCCTGAGACTCTGGGTCTTGTAGTAACACCATGTCTTCCAATCAGGACCCAAGGCTACTGGCAGTATCTCAGTGTCCTGCGACTCTTTCATCTGGTGTAATGTGGCTGTGGGTTTTGAAGATGATGTTTGATGGACTTCTGAGTTGTCTGTTTTCCTGTGTCTGGAGGCACTGAATGAACCAATAATCCTGACAAATGTGCTCTGGTGAAAAACTGAAGCTTAAAAATCACCTCTAATAGACATGAACCAAGAGCCCAAGAAATTAAGAGCATGAAGTAATTTCTTCCTGGCTGCTTAGCGTCTCAGCACAAATGCCTGATGAGCCCCACTAAAGGCAGGAATGCAATCACCTGGTGTAACTCCATAGGTGAAACTATGACTGCGTTTAACTGAGAAAAAGCAGAGAATATTTCCAGGAGTTCTGGGCCCACTGAAGCCCTGCCTTGCTGCAGATCTGTGTCCTTGCTCTGGCCTGAGTTTTCTGCTACTAATAAATGGTTGAGTTCAAACTGGCTTTCTCCAGGTGAATGTTTTCCTTTGCCTGGCTGCTCATTTTCCATAGAATTTATAGAAACTTTATATTCTACTTCTCCATCAAATCTGGTTGATTTTGGACAAAGTTACAAGAGAGGGAAAACTGACGGAGTAGAGTCACAGAAGCCATGTTTCCTGGAGAAAAGGATAAATGGAAAACAGGCTAAAAGAATCCTTCATTCTGGTACCTATGACTCTTGCTGTGAATGTCCATAATGAATAACATGATGCAGTAAGGAAATGGCTAGAGAAGTGCAGGAAAAGCTACCTCCACTGTCAAGCTGTCATACAACAGTCAGACTTGTATATAGTACCAGATAAGAGTGATACAAATTATTATTAGAAATTGCTGTATTGAGATACAGCTACCAGGAAATACTTGCATGTCATTTGGCTACACAGTCCCAGGTTCTTACCTATGTACATAAAATGGTAACTTATGGTGAACTGTACATTTCATTTCTGTGGGACAACATTTTCTGTTTGCATTGGCGTGGTGGTGAGGAAGTCACCTTGGTGACCTATGGTGATTCATATGGGCTACGTAGAAATAGGGATTTTTACATATGAATAAGTATATATTTGGGATATCAACCATGTGATTTACCACGTCAGGATGTTCCTTATCGTTGTGTTACTTGGTGTTACTTGAAAACTCTAACATCTTGTTCATTGCTTCCTGGGATTTTGTGTGATGTTGGCCTCCATGCTCTGCCTGTTAATGTCCAGAAGAGAGGCAGTGATGCAGTGGCTAAGGCATGCAGTGCCTGCAGCTCTGAATGGGTTCACGTGATCATAGCTGGCAGTGCTTTGGAAAGTCAGGTATTTGCAGAAAGAGGACAGTACTACAATCCTTTCGTGTTGTTTCCAGTGCTAGACATTGGCAGCCCTATTCCCATTCTTTAGAAGGTCATTTAAAAAAATAAACCTCAAAACTGAAAAATCCAGAAAAATACCAGCTACCTTTGACAGTCTGCCAAGGCCCACAGTCTTAAAACCCCCTAAAGGTAATACTGTTGAAAAGTATGCAAGCTTTAAGATACTAAAGCAGAATCAGAGTGCAAGTTTGGGCTGAATTATTGCCGTATTTTAAACTACTGTTTCACAGCTGCTGGCAGCCTCCTACCAAGGACAACAGGCATTCTGCATCTGGTTGAGGTATTCAGCTGCAGGTACACTGGAGTGCTCCCAGCAAACAATCAGCATTGTATTTAAATTTCTACTGAAAATTAGTTTCTTCCTCTTCATGTGCTCCCTCTTGCCACTGAGAAGATTTAGTATTCCATGAGAGAGACGGGGAAATTACATTACTTCAAGAAACAAGATTGATAGGCCTAAGGAAAAAAAAAGAAAAAAGAAGATTGAAATTCTCAGCTGTTCTCCAAGGCAATTAAATTCTAATTGCAGGAAGTGTCTTGTGTTAGACCTGCAGGTTGCACTAGGATGGACCTATAAGCTCCAAAAGGGACACACATGGCTGTAGCACATATATTTATTGCTTTAGGCAGCCCTGTACTGAGTGGGCACAACTGAATAATGGGAAGGGCTGACATTCTAATGATTCCTGCTCTCTCATTATTCCAAAACAATAGGAGACACCCCTGAGGTGTCTCCTGACTTATTGTTTCATTACAGCTGCTGAGCAGGGGGTTGGTTACCTTTCATCCAGTGCTACTCACTACAGTTACAGAAATGGCATCCTTAGTTATCCCCGTTTCCTAGGACATTTGCTTGTGAGGCAGTTTTGGGGCGCTCTACTCTCAGGGCTACAACTTCCTAGAGCCAGACCTCAGTATGAGCTAGTCTGGAGTGAAATCTGCACTGCCTTACCCAGCAAAGCCAAACTGCTAGGCTCTGAAACCAAGCCTACAACTTGTAGGAATTACTAGAGTTTCTTACCGCCTAAAGCCCAGGAGCTTAAGCCTTGTTTTCTTCAGACAAAAGTAAGTTGAGGTTTACCAGTTTTATGAGGAGCAGTATCAGCACAATGCTATCAGCTGAATATCCCAGCCTGCTTTATCACTCTCATTTATGCTCTTATCAACATATGACAGTTAGAACAGCTGTCCGGTGTGGTGTCTATTTGCACCAGAATGGTAAGGAAAGACACAGGATCAAACAAGGATACAAATATTTCTGACCCTAATTTCTCCTAGACATACATTCTTTTCTAGCAGCTATATGCTTAATTTTGCTAAAAAGACTGAAATATTGTTAATTCTACTTTCAGCAAAAACAAACCTAAGCTTGCTACCATTCTAGTTTGCCTACAAACAGTTATGAGAAGCTAAGAAGTCTATTGGGTCATTCTCAGTAGTATCCATTAATTTCTGTTGCTTTTCAAGGCCTATATATTTATTTCCCCTTGTTGTGTGAGCACAAACTGGAATGATGAATGCTTCCTGCAGTTCATAAAAAGACAAAGCAACTGAACCCAGTTTTAAATTTGAAGAACTAGACTATTCTGTTAGAAGAAACTGATACAAACAATTTGCTTTGGCAGGTTATATAACAAGGGGAAATACATGGTTGATCGTTTTTTTCCAAATTGATTTAATTGCAAATAACTTTTAACTATATA
The DNA here is from genome assembly GCF_003259725.1 of Athene cunicularia. Taxonomy (NCBI): domain Eukaryota; kingdom Metazoa; phylum Chordata; class Aves; order Strigiformes; family Strigidae; genus Athene; species Athene cunicularia. The sequence goes on along the minus strand of NW_020799099.1, from coordinate 11,098,499 downwards.
ATAATATTTGTGCTTTCTTCCTTTATAACATCCTTGGAATTAAATAGTCTGTATAAGAAAAGGATGGGACCTACTGATTTCTTTGGGATGGTGTCATTCACAAAGTTACTTAAATCAAAAATGTGGGAGACAGTTTCTTATTTCTGAATAAGTAAGATTCATGCAGTACTTGTTGACTGGGTAATATCAGAGCAAAGATTTAAAGAATTTACCTTTTCAAGTCGGTTTGTATAAATAATTGTAAAATAAAGCTGGAGAGCAACATAGTTGTTTTATTCAAAAACTGCGGTTAATCTTTGTACGTATCATGAGTGTTTAAAATATTATTCATATAATGGGTTAATTGGTGGACATTGTGGAAATTTGGAGAGTGTTTAACAATGTATGAACAGTTTTCAGGTGCCTCTTAATAGAAGGATTAAAAGAAACAGAAGAATAGAGAGAAGGAAGGTAAAAGTAGCTGGTGGTTGTCTCATTTTTCTGAAGTAAGAAGAACTTTTTAAATTTAACATAATTCTTCTATAGGGATTGCAGTGCTGTAAAACAGCTGCATTTGTGAGAAAGCACAGCCTTGCCTAAAAGTATAGCAGTAATATGTAAGTATCAATTGGTCTATAGAAAAGGCCCATTACATGTCCAGGACTTCCATTTGGAGTCAGGTCATGAACAGTGGTTTAAATCTTTTTGTAAGTACTTGAACCTTTAATCGTCATATTTTTTAAAATTGCATGCCCCTTTAAAAAAAAACCCAACATCTTGAGTTATAACTTTCTGTAAGTCCAGGGCTAAAAGGACACAGCCAAAGCATTTTTCATAATTTATGAGGTTTCCTGTTTTTTTCTTTTCTTTTTACCACTTGTGATCTCTTGGAAGCTTGTAAGAGAAATTCAGGGTTTATGGGATATTTTGTCTTCCCCCATAGGCAGTTGAATATCTTTGGGGTTACCGAGGTGCTTATGAATACCAATAAATTGCAATTATTTCTCTTTCTAGAGACTGTTTTGAGAAAAATAAATAATAAATTATGAAAATATGCTATACAAAAAAAAAATATCCTAAATGTTGGGAATATAAATGTTCTTAGTAGGACTGTTCAGAAGTATTCTGTTGAAACAATTATTTTGAAGAACAAAAAATGAATTTTTATTTAGTTGACATTATACCCAAAATAATTTTCTGAAGGAAAATTTTGTTATTACAACAAACACTGAAAATTTAAATATCTTGGTTCCGCAATATTCCGTGGAAGGAACAGACACAGTCCTTTGGGTTGCATGGAGTCTAGTCCATGGAGAAAAATGAGCCTGTAGGATTAGTTCAGTTTAGGCTACAGTCTGTCCAAAGCTTGGCAGCATTTCAAGTACTATATTTGAAGATACACTTTCTACTTGGGAGGCCAATTCTGTATATATTTGCAGGTGCATATACACCAAAACATTAACGTGTTGAACAAAGAGGATTTTCCTTGTTTTCATGATCAGAAAAAACATTTTCCAAATAGCTAAGGCTGCCCTTTTATTTCTATTGCATTGGTTTCTAAAGCTGGGAAGAGCCATGCTGTGTTAGTTGCTATACATTTTAACATTCTGTCCCAAAGAGTCCACACCCTAACTTTAGGAGTGGGACAGGAGCAGAGATGGGTTTAGCAGGTCAGCCAAGCAATCTGGCAACAGAACTAGAAGCATACTGCAGATCTCTTATTTCCCAGCTCCATTCCTTCCCACCTGTACCACACCACTAGCCCCTTCATCACTGGACCATCAAGTTAGGAGAAAGCAAAGATCTGAAATTTGTGAAATTTACCCTTTCTTAACAGGTAGTCCCCTAAGGATAACAAAGGAGAAAATTACCACCATGCAAAACTGCTTCCTACAAAACCTTCCACAAAAAATATTGCTGAAGGAGAAGATGGTCAGGATGGGGAATGATGTTGGCTTCCCCTACCCATGATGGCTATGACTGCAATGTACCAGTTATGTAGAATTAAATCATCAGATCCCTCTGCAGTCCCTGTTTAATAAGAGCTATTGAATATTCACACATGTGATCAGTTAGGCCCCAGTGCTGCTAATGGTTTGAAAGGCCAAAGACTACTGCTCCACTTCTCCTGCTAGAGGATAGATCTATAGATAACTGCTCAGCTGACAAGATGTTTCAGTAAACAAACTTGATGGATTGGGGTGCAGGATTTAATTTAAGGGCAGACATAGAAAGGTGCAATTATTAGTCAATTACTCATCCATTAATAGGTTACTGCACTAAACAATTTATCATTCATGAAGTTAATTCTTTCCCCTCTTGTTCTTTAAAGGGCAGCTAACCCTTTTAAAGGGGGAGAAATGCAGTACTTCGGGACAGTGGCAGTCCTACCATCACCAGGGATATGTTTTGAACTCTCACATATAGAGGCATCATGGATTACTGTTTCTCAAGCCAGTGTTGTAATGCACTGCATTATTATTTATCATGTTTATGCTCTAACCTTTTAGTCAAGTGTAGGAACTGCGGAGTGGCTATTTGGAGTACTGTTTTCTGTTATAATTGCTGCCAGACAGCTCCCAGACTGCTCAGACTGCTTGTTCTTTGGGATTTCTCTGTGTCCTGGAGGAAACAACAGTGAAGTTCCTGGTAAATGTATTTCCCTGCCTATCTAGCCCTTAGACATATGTTTTCATTCTAAGAATCTTTGCATTTCAAATTAAAAAAAAAAATAATTTCCTCTTTATTTTAAGACTGAATGAAATTGTTCAGGGGAGAAGACGGGACTGAAGTGAACTTTATTTTCCGTAGCTGTGCTGGGAAATCCAACTGGTTTTGAAGCCTGCAAAAGGATTATTCTTCATTCTCATATTGTGTGAGTGAGGGTTAGAAAAGTTCCAGCAAATATTTTAATTTCTTGCAGCTTATATGTTTTAAATAGCTGCATTGTGTATTTGTGGCTAAAACCAGCTGAGGGCTTTTAAGTTTGCAGAATTTCTTTCCTACTACTTATTTCCCTGTTATCATGATTTGAGAATTTCCTCAACTTTGAATGCAGCCTATTCCAGCTCATCCAGAGAGGCAAACAGTACTTATTTACAAAAAGGCAATTGTAGACCTTTGTGGGAGCTGCCCATAAACAGAAGCATGAGTTGGGGCTGCATGTATCAACATTTTCCCATTGGAACGAGGTTACTAGATTTCCCTTGCTTTATAGTAGTATTAATTAGTCTTTTGTTCTCATTCTTTTATTATTTCAGGTTGTCTCCTTCTCTTTCCTTGCCCTTTGCTCACAAATATTAAAATGATTCAGAAGAAAAAAAGAGACTACAGAAAGCAAAATACAAACTAAAGAGTGTTGTTTTCTGTGGGCAGGAAACACTTGTATGCAAATATGAAGAAATAAGTGATTTGTTTGGGAACGGATGGGCATATCTGCTCTACCTGCAGACAGTGAACTATATAACATGTCCTATCCGATCAGATGGATAAGGAAGATGGAAGAAATGGGTGAGGTTCATCTGACCTAACTTTAGGTGTAGGAATGATAGATCTTTAATTCAAACTCCAGAGGTCCAAACCAAAAAGTCAATTTCTATGCTACCTCTAAAGTCAACTGAGAGAATTTAACACCTTTTGGGAGACTCATCCACCATGAGTCAGAGATGTGAGTGAGAGTGAGATGGGTTTAATCTTTTCTTGGAGATGTTGTCATCTTTATTCATTTACCACAGTGTTCAGGTTACAGGGATGCCAAACTGCAGGATAATGACACTGCTGATAGCAAAGCAAGAAGGCCTATGTTGAGATTGGCTAACCAGGCCTCAGACCAACTGCACTTAAGTAGCTTAAGTTTTATTTATTAAGTTTTTTAACTTTATTTCTATCCCTGTGTTCTACATGTTCCTATAGGCCTAAGATATACTGTCACAACTGTCTGATGTTGTTTAATGGCATAGGAAGTCCTTGGATTGCCAGCATGAGTTGAAGAAAATGAGAATTAAGACACAGAATAGGGCAGTTTTTTGGAAAGGTCTTGTGAAGGTTTGTGTACTATTTACTCATGTTTATTTCAATCTCTTCAAGTTTTTTCTATTCGCTCCTCCCCAGAAAAATTACAATCTCTTCTCTCCCAAAGTCATTGTGTTGGGTTTATGTGTGTGGCAGGGGTTTTTGGTAGCAAGGGAGGGGGCTACAGTGGTGGACCCTGTGAGAGGCTTCTCAAAGCTTCCCTGGCTCCAAGTTGGATCCTCCTGTGGCCAAGGCCAAGCCAATTAGTGATGGTGGCTGTGCCTCTGCAATAACATATTTAAGAAGGGGAACCTGGGATGAAGAATTGGAGTTGTCAAAAGGAGTTGTGAGGGAGACACCTATGCAAACACTGAGGTCAGCGGAAGAAAGGAGGAGAGAGGGAGGTGCACTGGAGCAGAGATTCCCCTGCAACCTGTGGTGAGAGGGCAGGCTCTCCTCTTCAGCCTATGGAGGTCACTGGTGGGGAAGATGCTCACTTGCAGCCTGTGGAAGACCCCATGACAGAGGAGGTGGCTGTGCCTAAAGAAGGCCAGGACTCTGAGGGAAGCCTGCGCTGTTGTAGTTTGTCACTGGGAGGACTACAATGCATGGGAGGGACCCACGCTGGAACAGTTTAAGAAGAGCTGCAGACCATGGGAGGGACTCATGTTGGAGTAATTTTGGGAAGAGCTGCAGCCTATGGGAAAGACTTATGTTGGAGGAAGTTTGTGGAGGATTGTCTCTCATGAGAAGGTACCCACGTTGGAGCAGGGAAGGATTGTGAGGGGTCCTTCCCCTGAGGAGGAAGGATTGGAAGAGACAACAGGTGATGAACTGACGGCAAACCCCCTCACCTTCCCCCCTGCATGACTAGTCAGGAGGTAGGGAAATTAGGAGCAAAGCTGAGCCCAGGAAGAAAGGAGGGGTAGAGGAAGGTGTTTCTGAGATGTGGTCATACTTCTCACTGTCCTACAGTTTGCATGGAAAATTGGTGGTGGTGGTGGTGTTTAAATTAAATTGGTGTCCATTTCCTTGCCCTAACAAATATGTCTTTTGCCCATGACCATAAGGGGTCACTCATCTCTCCCTATCCTTATTTCGATTTCCAAGCCTTATTTATTTATTTATTTATTTTATTTTCCTTCCCACTGTAAGAGAAGATCAGGTTCAAGACCACCTGAGGAACCTGAACATACAAACCTCTATGGGAGGTGATTCAAGACATTCAGCATGGTTTCACCTAGGGCAAGTCATGCCTGACCAATCTAGTGACCTTCTAGGATGGAGTGAGAAGGATTGAGAAGGGAAGAGCTACGGATGTCACCTATCTGGAATTCTGTGAGGCCTTTGACGCAGTCCCACACAAGATTCTTCTCTCTAAATTGGACAGAAATAGATTTGATGGATGGACTATTTGGTGGATAAGAAATTGGCTGGATGGCCACATCCAGAGAGTAGTGGTCAAAAGCTCAATGTCCAGATGGAGATCAGTTAGGAGTGGTGTCCCTTGGGGGTCCATATTAGGACCAGTACTATTTAATATCTTCATCAATGACATAGACAGTGGGATCGAGAGCACCTTCAGCAAATTTGCAGATGACACCAAGCTGAGCGGTGCAGTTGACATGCCTAAGGGATGAGATGACATTCAGAGGGACCTGGACAAGCTCAAGAAGGGGGCCCATGTGAACCTGATGAGGTTCAACAAGGCCAAGTGCAAGGTTCTGCACCTGGGTGGGGGCAACCCCCAGTATATAGACTGGGGGATGAAGGGATTGAGAACAGCCCTGCAGAGAAGGACTTGGGAGTACTGGTAGATGAAAAGCTGGACATGAGCTGGCAATGTGCACCTACAGCCTAGAAAGCCAATCGTATCCTGGGCTGCATCAAAAGAAGCATGGCCAGCATGTCAAGGGAGGTGATTTCCCCTCTCTGCTCTGCTCTAGTGAGATGCCTCATGGGGTGCTGCATCCAGCTCTGAAGTCTGCAGTACAAGAAACACATGGACCTGTTGGGGCTGGGCCACAAAAATTAATGGAGGGATGGAACACCTCTCCTGTGAGGACAGGCTGAAAGATTTGGGATTGTTCAGCCTGGAGAAGAGAAGGCTCCAGGGAGACCTTATTGCAGCTTTTCAGTACTTAAAGGAGGCTTATAAGAAAGATAAAGAGGTTTTTTGTTTTTGTTTTTTAATAGGGCCTGTAGCAATAGGACAAGGGTAATGGTTCTAAATTAAAGGAGACTAGGTATAAGGGAAGAAACTTTTTATGATGAGGGTGTTGAAACACTGGAACAGATTGCTCTGAGAGGTAGATACATCATCCCTGGAAACATTCAAGGTCAGGCTGGCCAGGCTCTGCGCAATCTTATCTAGCTGAAGATGTCTCCGCTGAATGCAGGGGTGGTTGGACTAGATGACCTTTAAAGGTCCCTTCCAACCCAAATTATGATTCTATGATTCTATAAAGAATAGGTATGTATATAGGAGCAGAGAAAAGAATAAGATGGAAAAATACTATTTGTGAGATGTTGTGAATTAAGAATAAAATTAATTCCTAGATAATTTTAGTCAAAATGTAACAGTCATGTTAGACAAGTTTACAACTAGGTTAGTTTTTTGTCACACACTGTAATGAAACTTCAATATAAATCTGACATAATTGGCTGATGAATTGTTCTTTCATATAAATTAGCATATTGAAACTCCTCTTTTAACAGCAAATAAGCACAGAAGCAAGTATTTCATAGTAAAATAGTCTTCTCAAACTTCATCTATAATGGTAAAGGATCAGATTGCTTAGTGTAGAATGGTTTCAAGTTTTACTACAATCTAGTTATGCAAAAGATTATTGTAAAGAATCCTGATTATTGTTACTGAGCATGCTTTAATGAAGACTACTATTAATCTATGAATCAAGATGAGTAGCTGTCACGTCAGAAGTGTTATATCAACACTTTATGGCAGGTCTTTTCCTGCTTTACTTCAAAATTCTTCCATGATGGCTTTAATATACCTGAATAATCTGACCGGTTCTTTGAGGAGGAAGGTTTATAAGCATCATTCTGATAAAAATTGTAAAAAATGTTCAGTATGTTTTTTCTCCTCAATTAAAATCTTTTTTTCATATCAACAACAACAACAACAAAAGTGAAAGAAAAATGTGAAATTTAGAGAAAATATAACATTTTCTCAAAAGGAGGAAAAAAAATGTCAATGATAAATTCAGCTGCAAGTAAATTTTGTTGTAAAAGCTTTTTGGCACAAATAAGTCATCCTGCTCTACCAAAGTACACCACTTTGGTCCAATATATCTGTTCAATATATCTTCTCCGTGCAGTAGAGATCTGGCTAACTGTCCTTTGATGTGAGAAAGTACAGGGCACATCTCTCTGTGTTGGTGTGGTTTCAGAGGAATTTTGTTTGAAGAAGATATTTGTCAACAACATATAATTATGGTTCAATTCCTTCTTGCTGCCGATAACTCTTCATGGGGAAAAAATTACAGGTCCCTTTTCTAGATTGGGGGTGGGGGGGCATTTAGACAAGTATCAACAACTTCTCTCTAGTTCTTGATGCAGAGAAAATTTTTTTCAAGACACCATCAGGCTTCCCTTCCCCCTTTACATATATATCATGCATGGCATCTGGTCTCAGCATGGAGAGTAAATATTAACAATGTCAAGAAGAGACAGAGTCTCTGTGATCTGAATTGCAAGACATTTTCTGAATTTCAAGATGATTTTTTGCAGCCTGAATTACAAGATTCATGGGTCTGATGTCTGAAAGTCTCCCCTAGTTACTCAATGTGAAACTCATTCAGTTCCCAAGCAAAAGGAAACAAGCATGTCAAAATGGTATAAATAGTATTTGACAACTTATGATGAGAGAAGCAGAGGACATTTTTTGGCTCTCCTCATCATGGCATGCTGCATCTTACAGGAATACAGGTCTGGAAGAGGTCACCTGCTTTCTGACTCCAGTCACCTGCTCACCTCTTCCAGGGAGGCTTTCAGACCTGAATTTTCATCCCAGTAATGCCTCACACTGGCATCATATCCCCTGAGTTGCAGTCTGCCAGATTCTTAAAAAATTCTTAGTGTTCATTTTAAAAACCCAGTGCAAATATTGCTTAAAATTGTACATTGGTAGCAACGTTTAAAGCACAGGTTAAAACATTACTCACAGAAGAATATAAAGGCACATCATCTTAAATGATAAATCACCTGAAGTCCTCAAAAGGCCAAAGCCTTTTTTTTAACCAACATTCCATAAGTCTAAACTGGGGACATAGACACTGCTGACACTTGGGCATATGAAAACCGTTGATGCTGACAATTGCTAGCAAAAATTAGGGACAGAGTTTTGAAGCACATCAGTGGAAAATCAGTGAGTGACCCTAATCCCCATTGAGTCTGGTATTTAAACCAGTTTCAATTAAAGAGTTTAAAAAGTCACAAACTGGACATTAACAAATCCTTTTATTATTTGTTGAAGTCTCTAAGTTATTACTATTTTCTAAGAAAACTTATTTTCTGACCTTTAGGGTTTACTCACTGCACCTTTTCAGGCTTTGCTCTGTACCTGCAAGGAACAGATACCACATTTTGTTAACAGGCTGAGAGCTGGGACTCTCATGTAACTAGCTATGTGCTTGCAAGTATAAGGCTCTTCAAGAAAAATATCCCACGAGTTGGAGGAGACTTGACAATGGTACCACTGCCCTGGATATGTTCACAGCTGAACACTGTCCTGCTAGAACAGTTCCCTTGGCCTGATTGTAAGAAAAGGGGTGCTCGGCACCTTTGCAAAATCTTGTCACCGTCTGTTAGGCACCTCTATTGAACATATGAGCCTTCACTTCTCAATACCTCAGGTTGCCTGTCTGTGATGCGACAATAATTGTCACCTCATGAGGGAAGGTGAGTGGGCATGAGATGCAATTAATTAGGATGTATTCAGTACTTGGAGAGTCTTTGATGAGTGCAATCTCCAAAGACAGGCATGACATTATTATTAATTATAATTGCTACACCCTTTGGCTCACTGACTAATTATTTCCAGAACTTCTTATAGTTGTCAAATTGTCATTTGGGACTTCCAGAAACAGCATTTTTAGTGATAAATCACAGGAGAGCTGACAGGTGGTACTTCCTGCACACGTGGCCTTCCAAACAAAGGATCAAACCACATGCCATCACACATGAAAAGCAGCAGCGCTTTCTTCAGTGGGATAAAATACAGAAACCTTTAGAAGATATATAAGAAAAGCAGGCTGGACTGAGGAACTCCTAACAATAGCTTTAGATATTATTCTGTCCCCATGCCTGGTATAATAAACCATGCCAGAATAGAGGTTTATATCAAAACAAACAGAAGAGTAAATTACAGAAGACTTGAAGGTTATTAGGAGAGGAGGAATTCTGCATCTTCAGGCTAGCCTGTCTGCCACTGCACTGCCACTGAAAGAGCAGATGTAAGACATGAGACCAATCCAGTCCTCCCGCTTTCCATTTTTCTTCCTGTTTGTAATGGCTGCTAGTCTGACTTCACATGCCACAGGTACCTCTGAGAGCGTAGGTTAAGGGAGATGAACTGCAACATGTTAAAATTCCTTAACTCAAACCTATCAAAACCTGGGAAACATTTTTGAATTTTCAGTACAACCCAAACTTTACATGGAAAGGAGATTCTCCTACATTATTATAAACTTTTTTTTTAAAGTTTGTTCATACATGTATGTGTCTGTGCTCACTACTAACCAAACAGCAGACTCAAATTCTGGCATTAATTTTGCCCACATCAGACTGGCAAGTGTTGTTGTATGTGTTGTGCATTAAGAGGCATAAAATGCCTTCCTTTATATCCATCTTGCCATAGAGATGTGATACTAAACTCTGCCCACAGTGCCCTTGGTATCTCTCTGGCTCCCTCCTAGTAACTCTTAGTAGTTTCTAAGGCTTTGGATATAAGTGGGTGATGCAGAATGGTTTAGAACTATAGAAGAAAGGGGAAAAATAGGGGATGATCAAATCCATTTGTGCCCAATGTTTAATTACAGTTATCTCTCTTCAGTGTTACTGAAGGGTTTTTGCAGAAAACAGCAAAAAACAGTTCTGGTAAGTGGCAAGTCTATCTGCAGTGAGGAGAAAACAATGTCAAGAGCAACTTGACATTTCTTCTCTGTTACCAGCTCTGTACATGGGGCTTGAACTCTGCATGATGGGACTGCAGGAAGTTTTTCCTCTCAACATCACATCTCCATCCCAGTAACACTTAGGTGGTGACCCAACTTGAAATGGCACTTGGTTCTTCTGTAAGACTCATTATCCTGTCACCCTGTTATCTCTAAAAACCTCCAACTGTTGCATACTGCACTTGGGAAGGATAAGAGCCAAGAGTCAGGATGGTTGTTAGGACACAGCAGAGACAGCTGCAACCTTCATCTTTTGCAGATGAACACAGGCCTTTTCCTTTGCACTGCTGAAGCCTCGCATGCTCTGTGCAAAGAAGTTCAGAGAACAATCCTTCCTTCCTTCCTTCCTTCCTTCCTTCCTTCCATCCTTCCTCCCTCCATCCCTCCGTCCGTCCCTAGCTTGACACATGGACACTTGGAATTGCATTCTCTTACTTAGATTAGTGATGTCTGCAGTTCTGGAAAACAAGGCTTCAGAAGTTTGCCAAGCTGATCTGGAAAGCTGACTGTGCTGGGAAGGAAGAGAAGAGATCAGGTCCTGCCTTGATTTGAACAACAGACCTAAGCCCTGGAACAAGATGCCACTGATCTGCAGTTGTCACAAGGGTGATGTTTCCAGGAAGCAGGGAGAAATCATTTCGCTATGATGAGAAATGCTCATCACTTTCTGTCTCAAGAAAATGCTAAAATCTTTTTCATACTGCTACCTTGCTATTTACATAATCGGTTCAGCAGGTGCTGACAGGTTTGAAGTCATGGGCATGATCATTAAGTCCCTTTAAACAATTTTGTGTCTTGTTGAAGGACTTTACTGGTTCACATTATATTACAAGAAGGATGTCCAACAACCTGTTTCTTGTTTATACTGAGACTTCTCTATGCATCTTGATAAGGTAAACATCTGTTTCCACAGGTTGTCCTTTCCTTTCTGGAAAAAGAGCTGGTGAGCTTCCATCTACCTTTCTGGTACCGCACAGTGTGTCAGAACAGAGATGGCCTCTGGTCCAGCCTTTGAGATAAGCTGATGGGCAATAATTTTCCAGCTGTGAATGTTAGAAACATTTCAAGCAGCTGAAACTAAATTTCCCACCCAATGGGTGGAGAATGTGGTGGTTTAGGCCCTGCCGGGACCAGAGACCACGTTGCCATTGTCCGTCCCCCACCCTCGGAGCAGGCAGAGCTGGAAGTGAGGCACAAAACCCAGGGTTGAGATAAGGAGAAATTTAATATAACAGTGTAATAAATAACAATCTGAACAACAACAGTAGCAATAAAAACAACAATAAACATTAATAACAGTAAAGAAGACAGCAGATATACAGAGAAATACCGCAAGGGACACAGCAAACCCGCCGTGCATGCTTCCCGCAACAAAAGCCCACAGGAAACTCTTCCCGCCCTTCAGCACCGGACCTGACGTCAGCATGGTATGGATAACCCGGCTGGAGATCCCCTCCCACTGCTGGGAAAACAACCCTATCCTAGCTGAACCAGGACAGGAAGAAACCCCAAAAAGCCCATTTGCTTCACCAGGGATAGTGTTAGTTTGAATTGTCATTTCACATTAGCTACATAACTACACATGCCCTAGATTAGGAACAGTGTTTTGATTCCAGGTTTATTCAAGCATAAAATCCCTTGTAATCTGACCCACTGGGTGTTGAAATGATTTTTTTAAATTGCTTTATAAGTAATTTGAAACTGGAAAGAGAATGGCTTTATATTAAAGAAAATCTCCTCTCCCTGCTCTGCCCTCCTTTTTTTTTCCTCTTGTACATTTCTTTAAGCAATTTTGTGGTTTACTGGGGAAAGAAAACTGTAGACTGAAACAGGTTTCTGTTTTGACAAGGGAGAGAATACTTTAAAATAAATCAGGGAAGAAGGCTGTCTTTCAGCTTGATGCACAACTAAATGCAGAGTGCAAAAGCTTCTACTTCATCATCAGAGCAATATTTTTGACAAAACAAGACAAACAATTGGGACTCCAGAAAGTACCACTGTCTGTAAAGCAGACGCAAAACACCGTTCTAAACTTCGGACATTTTCAGGCTGGCTGCCCTTGGCTTCCTGCAGAGGTGTACAGCCAACCTTACTGCCTCTTTCCAGTTCCTCCCTAAAACACTTCTTCAGTCTCAAGGGTGTGTTTCATAAAGTACTTACAGGATTTTAGAACACAACTCCCCGTGAAAGTTAGTGAGGCTCATTGCTTCCCCAGATACGCAGTCTTGCCCACCTGCTTCTCCGATCTTACTTCATACACCGTAAGCCTTCTTCTGAGGAGGCATTAGGCCAGCTAGCATGGCTTAGCTGCAACTACAAGCTGCCTTTCAGGAACTGCAAGTGGTCTAAAAAGTGGGTTGATCTCATACATGTCTTGATCACAAGCCGAGTGTTTCGCAAGGGATAATAGAAAAGAAAAAGACTGACACAACAGAAAACCGTCAAGCATTTCCCCGTTTAAAGCTACTTTTCTTGTGATAAAATAGTGCAACACAGCTTGGTATTTCTATTAATGCAGGACATGACTTGCTCTCTCATCTCCGCAGCTTCTTGCTTTGTTTCACAATTTCAGGACCAAGATTTTAGCTGATTCTGAGGTCTGTGTTTAACATTTCTTATAGGAAGAGTGATAGTTTCTTCCTAGAGATGAGGCAGTAGATGGTCAGGATATCTGTGGTATCAGTGAAATATTGGTGATAGTGACTGTCTGAAACCACTGGCTTTAGTGTTCAGAAGACCTGCGAAAGCACACTGGGCTGGGAAAACTCTTTACTGCCATAAAATTGACAGTGATCAGATAAAAAAACTTGAAAGTCTTCCTGAGAATTAACATAACCTCAAGTTCCCTCAGGCTAAGACCTGAATTATCCAGGTAATTAAAAACCTGGTTTGCTCACTGTTCCTTAGGACCTAACAACCAAAAAAACAAATAGATTTTTCTCGCCCTCCTCTGAGTTCCCTAGATACCAACTACCTTTATCTGGGAATGATTAAATAATTAAATGAAATACAGAGCCACCGCTGTCAACCTGTGTTTCATTTGGAAGTTTGCTGCTTATCTTGAGGCATATAAAAAGGCCATATGTGTCTGACAGCTCTTCTGTTTTTTCCATCTGTCTAAGGCAATCAAATAAAAAGATATTACCTTTCTCTATAAAACTTGTCTCATAAAATTTCATGGTTATCTTCAATTTTTCTTATGGTGGTTTTGGTGGATGGGTCAGTGAAGGCCCAGTGCCACAGAGTAAATCATTATTTCTTCTCCTGTGAGCTCCTGTCTGCATTTTTATACTCTACAATCACTCTCTCAATTCTACCTTTGTTTTTCTGTAGCCATACTGCACCTGGTATAACTCCAGCACTCACTGTGATCTGTTTTAAGTTAACTGAGGATCAGTCAAAACTTTAAAAATTAAAATAATGGTTATTGACAGACGAAAAATAGTCACAGAAAGTCTACTTGTCTTGAAGTTTATTTTTTATTAGAAATTTTTAAAAACCCCACCCCATAAAACCCCAAAACATTTTATTAAAGAACTAACTTCTTTCCATTACAACTCAGAAGAGCCCGTTCAGGGAAGAAAAACAATATGATTTTTATAAAATACATTTTCCCATGAACTCTCTGTCTGCTTTCCCAAACCACCAAGACACTTTCCCATTCCTTCTTTTTAATACTCATTGACTTCACTTCAAATATCAGCATATTATTGCAGGAGTTGTGTTCCTCAGTCAGAAATGGTGGCTTTATCCTCTTCTGTCTCTTTCTGAAACACTCTTCACTCAGCCCTGAGATGATGATGTTATGACACCAGACGCTTGATGGTGAATGACAAGTACTAGAGATCCTGAGAGAATACCTTTTCTGGGAATCCTCTCTACAGCTGAGCTTCAATCTTGCTTGTATTCAACCACTGATCACCCCACTAATAGCAAGAGATACTTATATTTCCTACAAGGCAAATATTTCTGGAACAGTTACTTTCTTCAGAGAAGGAACACCTACAAAGACATGTCTTTTGTTTTATTCTGTCACAGGATTCATAGCGTTCAAACTCATTTAACTGCCACAGAATAAATAGAAACAGAGCAGATCATATTGAGACAGTATCAGAGGGTTTTATTTTCCATCAGTGTTGTTTTCCCTTGATTATGACCTGTCAATTTTTCTCAAGTGATTAAATTACTAGACCTTTTATTTATAGATTTTTTGTAGTTCTAGAATTAAAAGAATGTTCTCTGAATGGTAAAACAAATATCTGATCTGCAGGAGCCCTGGCAGGGAACAGTTTTGCTTTTAGTTTGCACTCTCTGCTTGGTTAGAACTTTGCCTCTCTCCTGCTTTCACAAGGTGGGAGGTGAGCATTTTGTTTAAAAAAAATCAAAATACGTAAGATTAATTTGCGTCAGCCACAAAGAAATTGCTCCATCTCTTCCAGCCAAAGGCCCTCCCTGGGAATTGAAAAATGGTGTGCCTGCTTTATGTGACAACAGTATCCATGTATTTGGCAGCAAAAGAAGCATATGGCAGAAGTGAAGGTAGTAGTAGCTGAGTGTCTCATTCTCAGGTCACTGTTTGGGGCCATTTTGAGGAGGGAAACAGTGTTTAGAGATGGAATTCAGCAATGGATACCTATTCAGTGGTCCCTACAAAAGTTAGCGGAAATACCCATTATTTGCAATAGACAAAAGAGCCAGAACTGCTCCACAATCCAGCCAAAATCCAGTATCTCATGCTAATTGAAAAATCAGGAAGGAAGGAGGGAGGAAGGAAAGGAGGGAAGGGAATTAAGTAGAAGAAAGAAAGATGGATGTTTTTAATGTCTCTAACTCAGAGGGAGGGGAGCTTTCTAGGGGAGTACTCTGGATGCTGAGCAGGGAATTGGAACACTGCTTACTCCCTTCCCAAAGCAGATGCACTGTCACAGTATACTTTAAACTCAGCACCCAACTGGATCCTTGCACTGAAGCTTTGATGTCTAAGCAGGAACAAGCTGTGCCTTTTATGTTGGCTAAATCTGGGGACTTTCTGCTCTGCATGTGTGGTCTTCGGGTTACTCTTCTGGGATTCCAGAACTGCTTACTTCAAAATCAGATTCAGAGCCTTTTAAAACAGAAAACCATTGCTTTTTAAAAAGAGCAGGTATTTTTCTTTAAGTGTTTTAACTCTTAATTATATGAAAGGAATATTCTAAATCTGTTATTAATTAACAAGTGGTAAAAATACAAAATTTGAGAGATCTCTCTGAAGACTGAATTTGTCAATCTTAACTCTATGAGGTGGTACCAAAGCTCAGCTGCAAGTCACATACCAAATTTAAAGCTAGTAAACAGAATTGCTGAAATGTGAATTCATGGGTGGGAACAGAGGAGGTGTTTGGTGAGCCCTTGGACAACCTTTATTTGAATTATTTTTATTTATTTTACTTTTTTACTTATGTCATCATTAGCTATTTTTATTCCCAAATTTGGAAATCGTTGACAGTCTGGGAAAATACACTAGAGTCCAAATTCTAACAACCATAGTCTTTTGTAGGATGGGATGTGCCCCCCCCCCCCCCCCCCCCCCCCCCTGTGCCCCCCCCCTCCCCCCCGTCCTTTTTTTCTTAACAGCTTTTCACTATTCTTGACTCTAGAGATAACTCATGCTGAGTTTGTCCTCACTCAGGGAATTTCCTGTATTGCTTCTTTCAACAAACTGTTGACACACTTCAACTCTGAGGGAATCCTCCATCCCTAACTGCTGCTACCACTCCAGAAATAACACCTTCCTTGGTTCAGCTGTCTGCTTATCCCCCATCTCTGTAAGAGCTTTCTCTTTCAAATATAGGTTTCCCCCAGACTACAGGAGATTAAACAGTGCCAGTCATGATGGACCAGATGAGCACTAATTCTCCAGCCATAGCCATTCATGTCAATATAAACTCTTTTGGGGTATACTGTTTTTGCTATTTCATCATGCCTTATTCAGCCCTTCTTTCAGCCCACACTTACCTCTCTGCAGTTTGTCAGGTTCTTTTGGCCTCACAAATAAAAGATGATGTAAAGACACAGTGTCTATTGACACAGTTACAAAATGACTATTTTTATTAATTAATGTTGATAATATGCTATTAATTGAAATTACTACTCAGTCCAACAGGTTTTTTTATGTTCTTAAAGCATATCTTTCTACAAATCATAATTAGCATTTGGGGGTTTTTTCATTAGCTATTCTTTCTATATGGTTGTTGAGCAACTTCCCTAGCTAAAAATACATGCTGACAAAAACCATAAACAATTAAAATGTATTTTAAAATATACAGTGTAACCTCTACTTGAGTATCAATATTTTCCCCTTAGTTTTTCACTTCTTTTCCTTCTCTTTCCTTTTTTTTTTTTTTTCCATTTTCTTATGGACTGGAAAGCAGAGTCCACGGCAGTTGTAATATAAATACTTACAGGGAACAGATCCAAAGAGAAATCTATTTTTTTTTCACAGAATTTTTTATTTGTAGACCAAAATATTTTACATATTAATGACCATAGTTTGGGGTTTAAATCTGTTGCTCACTTTTCTAAGCTAAGTTCTACTGATTTAGGAGAGATTTAAGCTTCCTCATGTGTCAGAATGTGTAGTAAAGGTTTGTGGGGTTTACTAATTCATCCCATTTCACTAAAATCTGGGTATTTAGCTCTTCTAAAGGAAGCACCTTTAGAGCTTGTAGGGCTGGATAGACATCTTGAAATGCAGGTACTCTTAACGCGGAATCCTGAGTAAGATTTGTAAAATCAGCATTAATGTTTTGGGGTTTTTTTGAAAATCTGTACCAAGGGAGACATACCTCTGTGTGTGTGTGTATATATATATATATATATATCAAAAGTTTAATTAATAATTTTCAAGCTCTTTTGTAGACTCAGCACTGTGTTTAGTCTCCACTCATTTAGTGTCTCGACTAAACAACCCCAGTTTCCTCAGATGCTCCTCATAAGACTTGTTTTGCCTTGGGAAATGCAAACTGAAGAAAGCTTTATCCTTTATTAAAAGGAACTCCAAAAAGAGAGCAATCTCATTAAATTGCTGTCTTAATTACTGGAACAAAGTGCATTTGAAGTCATCTTAGACAGCTATAAAACATTATAAGGCAGCACAAGAAATACTCGTATCTAGGCAAAAACATTCCTCACTTGCACATTAAGCCTTTTTGTGTCCTGTATGGGTACCAGTGGTTTATAATCCCTGTTATCCAGCTGCACTGGAAGAGAATATTTGTATCCTGAACCTCCTTTTCTCTATCTGTTCCCTGCCAAGGCTGCAAGCCTACAAATCTGTGGATAGCTAAAGTCCTCCCTGCTGCTATCTATCAACAGCAGATGTTGCTAAGACATACCTTCTTTTACACTACTATTGACAGGGAACAAGTGCAGACCATGAAAAAGCTACAGGGTTTTCATTATCAAAAGGTGATATTTTAGTCTTTTTTACCCTTCTAAATTGAGCAGCAAATTCAATATATAACATTTTGCAGAAGAAAAGGTCCAAAACATCAGAATCACAAATGCCAAAAGAAAATAAATACTGCTGTGTTCTAGTGAAAAACATTTAATTTGTTGCAAAACCTTTGTGTCATAAAATTTGAAAAATACATTCTAGATAAATTCTTTTTTCACACCAAAAAGCAAGATTTTCTCCTAGGAGAAATTTAAATGAAACCATATTTCTAAAGAACAGAAAAAGACATCCACTGGAAAAAAAAAAAAATCCATTGATACTGAATCTGCACTTTAATAATTCTACCTTTCTATTATTCACACTGTTTGCACATCAAAAGGTCATGATATTTAACAGGTACATCTCCAGTGAAAAGACTTTTACATTACTATACCATTTCACAGGTTTTTGATTGAGACCTCAGAAATATACACTGAAAAACACACTGAAGAGCTTTGGAAACATTTTCAGGTTTCTGTACTAATCATCAACGGAAGTACCAAGTAATCAGTTCAGTTGTTACTCTGATAACTTTGTGTCTTGGAGGCCCTTAAAATAGGTGACTCAGATTCTAGTCAGAATATTTTAGCACTCCAACAAACATGAGTAAACTACAGGTTCGGATGTCTGTCAAACAGAACTAATACTACACTGTCAACTTAAGAATTCCTGTGCTTTAGAATGATGACCCAAAATGCACAATCACTCACCCAGTAAGGCGAGGACTCTCAAATTTGAGGACTTCCCTTGGGCAGCATCCCGATCCAAAGGGAGAGTCCCCAGCTGCAGACCCCCTGCTCTGACTAGGACCGCCTCAGTTTGCCCTCCAGCTGGACTCCATTTATGCCCTAGTCAGATCTTCTCTGTCATCATATATGGTCACGTCAGAACTTACTGGCTGAGGTCCTCATTTTCCAGTGACTGTGTACATGACAACAGCCACCATAAAGGCATGAAAATAAGGTCATGAAAGTAAGGGCACAACAAGAATCAGCGTCCACTACATTTCAACGGCCAGAAAGTCCTGGTCTTTGTCAAGGCAGGTGCACCTGCCACACTTTGCTGCTGAGTCTTCAGAAATGAAATGGAAAGAATGTCAGGAAATTTTTAGATATAATGAGTCTCTGGGGAATACTTCTTTATTTCCTACCTTTTCTTTCCTCTTGTATTCCTTTTCTACTGATTTTTTAAGGATATTTTTGGGCTGAACTTTAAGGTCAGGCTGTTTGTCCTTCTCTCTCAATCCTGGGGTTTTTTGCATCCTTTCTTCTATTTTTAGCGTAATTTCCACTTTGACTTTACAGTAGTTTTTTGAGAGGTCTGAAGTAAATTTTCTCGTGGTTTCTGTTGTAATAATTTCCCTAGATTCTTTAACTGTCACTGAACTGCAGCTGTTCGTTCTGATTCCTTCCTTTTCAAAATTTCTTTTCTGAGAACTCTAATTTTATATTGTTTTCAGGAATGACCACCCAACAGGCTCCTTTCAATTCATATTTAGAGCTGGTTGCTCTCTTGAAAAAGCACAGCTGAAAAGTCTTGTGTAGCCTTTGTACTTAAACTGAGTGGGTTTATGTTAATTTGGATTGATTCAAAACTGCTTGTGATACCAACTGTGTTTTGACCATAGGCCCATTATTTAGTACCTTTCAGTTTCCACAGTCTGGTTTCAATGCTGTGACTGTTCTCTCTGCCTTGCATGACATTAGAGGCTTTATCCATTGATGCAGCCTGCAGTGTCACTGTGCTCTGACTTCTCATACTGTGTTGGGTTTGTGTGTGGCAGGGTTTTGGTAGTGGGGAATGATAACTACACAGGTAGCCCCTGTGAGAAACTTCTTCAAGCTCTCCCAGCTCCAAGTCAGGCCCACCTCTGGCCAAGGCTGAGCCAATTAGCGACAGTGATTGCACCTATGTGATAACATATTTAAGAAGGTGAACTGGAGTGAAAGAGGAGTTGTGAGGGAGACACCTATGAAAACACTGAGGTCAGTGGAAGAAAGGAGAATGAGGGGTGGAGGTAAGCCTGAGAAGAGACTCCCTTGCAGTCTGTGGTGAGAGGGCAGGCTGTGCCCCTGCCACTGTGGAGGTTATTGGTGGAGCAGATGCCCACTTGGAGCCTGTGGAGGATGCCACACTAGAGCAGGTGGCTGCACCCAAAGAAGGCTGGGACTCTGAGGACAGCCCACACTGGAGCATCTGTCACTGGGAGGATTGTAATGCATGAGAGGGACCCATGCTGGAGCAGTTTGGGAAGAGCTGCAGCCTGTGGGAAGGACTCATATTGGAGGAAGTTCATGGAGGACTTTCTCTGATCAGAGGGACCCCATGCTGGAGCAGGGGAAGAGTGTGAGGAGTCCTCCCTCTAAGAAGGAAGGAGCAGCAGAAACAATGAGTGATGAACTGACTGCAACTGCCATCCTCTGCCCCTTTGCACCACTGGACAGGAGGAGGTAGAGAAATCAAATAGAGAAATCAGTAGAGAAATCAAATAGAGAAATCAGTAGAGGAACAAAAGCTGAGCCTGGGAAGAAGGGAGTGGTGGTGGGAAGATGTTTTTAAGATCTTTGTTGGTTGTATTTCTCACTGTCCTACTCCATTTCATTTGAAAATTGGTGGTGGTGATGTTTGAATTAAATTGATATTTACTTTATTCCCCTAATGAGTGTGTCTTTTGCCCCTGACCATAACGGGTGAATCATCTCTCCCTATCATTATCTCAATTTTTTACCTTTTGTTTTATTTTCTTCTCCCATCCCTGAGGGTAGCGTGAGCAAGTGGCTGTGTGGTATTCAGTTTCCCTTTGCTCTCAAACAACAACATTCATACAAGCTTTGCTCTGAAGCCCTACCACGTGTTCTGAGAAGCAGACACATCCCTGGTTTGTTACAGTAGGTCTGTTTGCTAATGTTACAGGCTCTAAAGTCCACTAATGCAAGGCATTCACCACCACTAGCCTCAAAATCATAACACACTTTCTTTCATCTGCTCCTTCCTTAAACAGAAAGGAGGTGCACCTGAGAAGTTTCAGGTACACTTCTCCTGATATGCCTGGGGACACTGCCCTTGCTGGGACTCTACAAGTGCTGACGTGTTCCGAGTCTTGAAGTCAGAGAGATGCAGGGCACCAGCCTTTTCCCAGTCCCTGCCCCAGAACATAGACTCATAAAGGTGCTGGTGAGAAGGGACTTCTGGATGTCTCTAGTTGCTCACCCTGCCCTGACCAGAAATATAGACAGAGTTAGATCACGGTATTCATGACTTGAGGCTTGAAAACCAAAAAGGGTGGAAGCCATTTCAGATCATCTAAACACAGAATCACAGGATCATCTAGGTTGGAAAAGACCTTGAAGATCATCCAGTCCAACCATTAACCTAACACTGACGGTTCCCAACTACACCATATCCCTCAGCGCTATGTTAACCCGACTCTTAAACACCTCCAGGGATGGGGACTCCACCACCTCCCTGGGCAGCCCATTCCAATGCCCAACAACCCATTCGGTAAATAAATGCTTCCTAACACCTAGTCTAAACCTTCCCTGGCACAACTTGAGGCCATTCCCTCTTGTCCTATCACTTGTTACTTGGTTAAAGAGACTCATCCCCAGCTCTCTGCACCCTCCTTTCAGGGAGTTGTAGAGGGCGATGAGGTCTCCCCTCAGCCTCCTCTTCTCCAGACTAAACAACCCCAGTTCCCTCAGCCGCTCCCCGTACGACCTGTGCTCCAGACCCTGCACCAGCTTCGTTGCCCTTCTCTGGACACGCTCGAGTCATTCAATGTCCTTTTTGTAGTGAGGGGCCCAAAACTGAACACAGGAATCAAGGGGCGGCCTCACCAGTGCCCAGTACAGGGGTCAGATCCCTTCCCTGTCCCTGCTGGCCACGCTATTGCTGACACAAGCCAGGATGCCATTGGCCTTCTTGGCCACCTGGGCACACTGATGGCTCCTGTTCATCGGGCTGTCAATCAACCCCCCCCCAGGTCCCTCTCTGACTGGCAGCTCTCCAGCCACTCCTCCCCAAGCCTGTAGCGCTGCTGGGGGTTGTTGTGGCCCAAGGGCAGCCCCCGGCATTTGGCCTTATGGAAACTCCTCCAGTTGGGCTCAGCCCATGGCTCCAGCCTGTCCAGGTCTCTCTGCAGAGCCTCCCTGCCCTCGAGCAGATCAACACTCCCACCCAACTTGGGGTCATCTGCAAACTGACTGAGGGTGCACTCGATCGCCTCGTCCAGGTCATCAATGAAGATGTTAAACAGGAGTGGCCCCAACACCGAGCCCTGGGGGACACCACTCGTGACCGGCCACCCACTGGATTTAACTCCGTTCACCACAACTCTTTGGGCCCGGCCATCCAGCCAGTTTTTACCCAGCAAAGCGTGTGCCCATCCAAGCCTCGAGCAGTCATTTTTTCCCAGAGAATGTTGTGGGAAACGGTGTCAAAGGCCTTGCTACAACAGGTCACCCTGTTGTAGAAGGAGATCAGGTTTGTCAGGCAGGACCTGCCTTTCACAAACCCATGCTGACTGGGCCTGAGCATCTGGTTGTCCCACATGTGTTGTGTGATGGCACTCAGGATGGGCTGCTTCATCAGCTTCCTGGGCACCGAAGTCAAGCTGACAGGCCTGTAATTTCCCTGATCATCCTTCCGACCTGGACATCACACTGGCCAATTTCCAATCTGTCAGGACCTCCCCAGTCAGCCAGGACTGCTGGTAAATGATGGAAAGCAGTTTGGCGAGCACCCCAGCCAGCTCCTTCAGCACTCTCAGGTGTATCCCATCCGGTCCCATAGACTTGTGTGTGTCTGTATGATGCAGCAGGTCACCGGGTGTCTCGTCCTGGAATGCTGGGGGGTTTCTCTCCCTGCATCTTTGTGGATACTTGAAAAGCTGATCTGTTGGCTTATTTTGAATGGCTAGTAAAATGTCTTTGTGTTTTTCCACTGGAAGGTTTAGTCAGGATATAGCATGCCTTACAGTCCCTCAAATGTGGTGGGCAGAATAGGGAAAATAACAATGAAAGGGAAAAAGGCACTAACGGATACTAAAATTCCTTGATAATCATGCTTGATTATTCCATGGCACACAGAACTGCAAGGCAAATAACTCATCCTCAGATAAAGGCATGGTGAAAATTCCTCCTCTGTGTGGCATTTTGAGCATCTTTTTATTTTCAGGATGACTTATGTTTCTTGTGCAAATTGTTCCTTATCAGTACATTTCTCCAGTATAATTACTCATCTCTGATTCCACTTCAGATTTTACATTCTGTCATTGTCAGAGAAGTAAAAACCGTGCCTCAAAACCACATTTTTTTAATTCTTCCAAGAATTTGCACTTAAAAATACATATTTATTGGTTTATAAGAGTCTTATGTCTAAAAAGATCTTAAAAGCACATATACGAATTATGCATGCTTAACTTCAGAAAAGATTTGAAGAGGACTATTACCATTCAATGCTGGCGTTAACATCTTTGACACTGTAAGACATGTAACAGGATCATTAGTAAACAAGAGTGTCCGAGATGGCATTTCTACAATTCATCCAGAAGACAGCTACTTTAATGGGTCAATGTCCTCTATCCCTAGTCTGCAGCACTGGTTCTTTGCTCATGGTCATGGTCCATTTGGATGTCTCAAATTTACAGGACAACACACTCTGTAAATTAAGCTTTATTTTATGAGGTCACTAAGAAATGTAGCAAAACCACATGATAAGCAAGGTCTCAATCCCCTTTGCATAGCCTAGTCTATCACATGAATTCACTAATTCATCACTTAAGTCATGAGGTTTCTCATTCACAAATTCTTTAACTGATAACTTGTAACTCATAATTTATTGTTCATAACTTTTAACTCATGCAACTATGAGCAAAATGAGTTACTTAGCTCATGCTGAAAGTGCTCATCCTTCCTCTTCCATTATGGTATGGGTGTCCACTGGGAAGCACAAAAGTCTCAGCAGTCCAGCTGAGTTTTTGAGTCCACTTCATAAATTATTTGGGTAAGCCAATACCTTCCAGTTTGGAAGTTTGGTCTGTGTCATTTCCATGAGGTAGCAGATTCTGATGAAAATGCCAGACAATAAATATGCAAAGATGACAGTTGCCTGAGACAGCAATCTACAGATGATAATGGCTGCATAATGGCCTTTTAGCTCTTTCTGGCCACCTGTCCTGCTTACCTAGTGCTCTTGCTTTGCCCTAATAACACCGCTCCCGGCATGCATCAGTCCTTAACATGAGTCATGTTAGCCAAAAACTGAGCAGATGTTGAGTGAACAGTCACACTTGATCATAGAAAACTACTGCTAGTGGAGGCTTGTCAGAGCCCTTTATGAATCACTCACTGGCTCTTGAGAAGATATGTCACTCCACTAATTAAGTCTCTAGCTTAGCACATGGAAGCCACAGGTTCAAGTCTCCTCCATCTTCTAACATGACTTCTGACTGTCTATTTTGAGCCAAATACTCAAAAGGACCTGTCTCTGACCAGGTAGCTGATCTTTCCTGGTATTAGAAGTCCACATTTGATTTTCTGTGAAAAACTCAGAGAATAGTCCTGTGTTTTCTGAAATTCCCAAAAGTGGAGGAAACCCAGGTTCAAGCCCTAGTCTTCCCTAATCTAGAGAGAAACTAGGACGAGATGGCTCTGTGTGTCTGTCAAGTTCAGACAAATTCATGAGGTAAGTCTAAAATCAAGCCAAGTAGTCAAGTCAGCAAGGTAAGGTCAGCTTCTGCAAGGGACAGGGCTGGACATGGGCATAGCTGCAGCACAGTTCAAAAAGGGAACAAGAGTAAGAGACAGAGCTTAAACAGAGCCCATAAGCAAAGGATGTGAAGCCCCAGAGAAGGCATCTCACATTTCTCTTTCTTGTGCAGCTTTCTCAGAAGTTTGCTCCTATCCCAGCAGTTACAATATGTTTATATTATCAATAAGTATTTCAGTATCGGTGTGTAGCTAGGCACTCACCTCCACATCAATTTATAATATCACAGTATAAGCTCACATCAAAGTCTTCCTCTACTCAGGACATGTACAGGGCAGTAACCATTTGCTTTCATAATCCTTTAAAAATTGAAGTTCATTATCTCTTTCTCAAATCTAGCCAAAACCAACCAATGAGGGGGAAGGGTACTCACAAGTGCTGGTCTGTATGGTTTGTTTCCACAGGAAGCATAGCTATAAAAATAAAAATAAAAATAGTCCACTGAAGCAGATGGACTTGTGGATTGGATGTGTAAGTGAGAGGAGAATCAACCTGTTATCTGAGCTCTTTCTCACATCATCTTACCACCTACTGTATTGAAGGGAAAATCTCTCCTCTTTATAGAAATGGTCTTCAGTGAAGGGTTTTTTGATTATGAAATGCCACAACTGGCAGTTTATTCAGCTGCTGAGATTTCCTTTCTTCCCTTTTCTCTTCTTCATTTTCATTTTTTATCCAACCACATTTGGAAAAGCCTTTGATAAAAAGCACTCCAGAGTCTTTGTATAAAACATTCCTTTAAACGAACACCTCTCCAAAGCCACTTTTCTGCTCCAGAGTGGGAAAACAGAAAAACTTTCCTTTTTTGCAGGTCAATCATATTGACCTGAGTACTCTAAGACTGCCTTCAAGCCTGATTTCATCAGCACATGGTGCTGCAAGACGAACTGAACTGACATGCTCTCTCAGCTGAGGATGACTTCCAGAGGCCTTGAGACCAATTAAAACACAGTATGTCTTCTGACTTCTCAGCAGATAGCTGGAGAGAGCTGAAGTGCAGTAGTTTGTAGAAGTGATACAGGATGAAGAGATGTTGCTTGTCATGTATTCCAGCTTTTACAACGTTTAGAAGATATGGGATAGCTACACATCCTTATGTGTATTCATATATTTATTTCTGCCTTTGAAAATCATTTTTAATACAGGAACTTGGAGAGATTGTTCTTCTCATGAGAATTCTAAGAAAGAATTTTTGAGAAATATAAGTACATATGAAAATATTACTTCTGATAAGGCAATGACAGTGATATCTTCAGCTTGTCCTTAAGTGCATAAACCGTAAACCAAGTAAAAGGCTGGATCAAGCCAGCTGATTTGTGAAACAGGGATGTTTGGAAGCATTTTCCTCAAAAAGATCTGGTGCTTAATAGACAATATACCCTGCATGGCTTTACAGTATCAGGAGGCAAATTTGATTTGAGAAAGCCATGCTTTTTCAGATCCGTCCATTGACCACCAGTTAAGATGATCTTGGTGCTCACTGCATTGGAATTTGAACCATAAATAAACGTGCCACAGGAAGAGGAGGCTGTGCTAGCCAGCTTGTTTTTCAATATATCAACTTTAAGAGCAATTTAAAATTATTAAAATATTCAGAAAACAATTGCCAAAAACTGTTGGAAAGAATAGTGTAAAAACAAGGTACATGTAAAAGAAAGAACATAGAGCAGCAGCTTTGGATTTCATGCCTTTGTTTCTTTAGGAAGATTTTTCAAGTGAGGTTTGAGGGCAGTATGATCTCATTGATGAAACGCTTATAGAAATATAGGGGAAATTTTCCTCTGAAATAGATTTCATTAGAAGAAGCTACTTTGACTAAATTGACTATTTTAATCAAATCTCAGTATTAAGAAGATTTTCCTGAAAAATCAGAAGTTCGGAGAACTTTAAATGTACTTTAATGAACTTTTTTGACTGATTTTGACGGTAGAAATATAATGCCGTCAAAACTGAAACCAAAGCATAGTGTTCTTCATTGAGTCACCTGAAAGGAAATGAGTTAACACCTACAAAATCTGTTGTTGTAACAGGCACCGTCCTTGGCAGTCCTGAGAATAAGATCATCTTGTTAATCTCTGTGACACCTTATGCACAGTCAGTATAAACTTTGAGCTTTTAGCAGCTCAAAGGTTTTACTTTGGATATTCTTAGGACAGTCCCTACTGTTTCACAGATGACCCAAAATCTGGATTTCTTGAACTGTCCCTTCGCTAAATAAAGGACTTCTGAATCCTATGCTGTATATGTGGCTCTTGTATTCGAATTTCTGCTTCAAAGTGACTTAAAAGGCTAAATTCACAGCTATATAAAGTTGTCTTGGGTAGGTCATGGAAATGAAAAGCACCAGAATAAGACACTGCATTGCTTCTCTGAAAGGAATCATTCCCTTAGCAAAGGTTGATTGAAGCACTGAACAAATAGGTCTGAGAAGTACCAAGTAGTAAACGCTCAGCCATGTGTATTTTCAAGGAAGTAAAAAAAAAAAAAACCACAACAAAAAAAACCCAAGCCAATAGTAGGTCATAGACTCCAGTCAGCTTAAGAAATACAAATAACTCAATTCACCTACCTGTCTCTGTTTCTCAAGACAGGCAGCAATTCTGTGCTTATTGATAACATGTTTGATATCTACCCAAGCCATCACAGATGGTCCTGGGAGAAGATTCACAGAACAGCCTTCAGAGACAAGAAAACTGTCTTCTGACCAGGACGCCCATTTCCACAGTGGCTTGAACTGCATATAGAAATGTGAACCACTGGGTAGGATGTGGATTACAAAGGGTTAAATTCCTGTCAATCCATGCACAGTCAGGTAAAAATAATTAATTTTGTTAACCATGAAGATATCAGTTTTTGATTAAGCTGTCAGAAGACTTAGCATGGTGTAAAAGTCAAAGAAGACATTTATGTTAACAAGTTCCACTTGTCAGGAAAAATTCTAATAATGGTAAGGGGAAAAAAATGCAAAATCCATTTCTTTAAACCAAGCTGCTGGGCAGCACTGAATTTCAAAATCTCATTAATTTTAAAGATTATAGCTCAATACTAAATGAAAGAAACAGAATAATATTCTTGACATTATTATTATTCACTTGAATTATGGTCATATTTCAAAACCGAGTTTGGCTTTAGAATGAAGTAGAAACAAGGAAATATCCCACAAAACTCCCCAGGACCACAGCTGAAGCTGAAAATAGACATCTCTATAGATACAGGACGGTTCACAGCAGGTTACCAGGCTTTTTAAATGTTTCTTTGGTATGAGACTGAATGTTTTGCTGGGGTTAAATTCCCATTAGTTTTGAAAAGATTAATTCTTTCCACTTTCAAGAGCAAAAGAAGTCAGATGAGAGCATGGGGACACTCGCAGATGAAACACTGATTCCAACCTTTACTGTGTTAAAAGCAATATGAATATGTAAGAGCTCAATAGCTTGATTCCAGAACCACAACCTAAGACTTCTGTAGCTAGAAGGATGGGCTGGAGGCTCCTTTTGGTTCTCAAAATCCATGTATCCCCTAATTTCATTCCCACACAGTCCAGCAGCTCTGGAGTCCTCACAAAACAAGGTATATTGGCTTAGGCTTGGATTTGTACTTCCAGCAAATTCAGAGGTTTTCTGCAATTTGTGACTTTATGTTATTTCATGTGCCCAGCAGTGAGCAGCCAGCCACAACTTCTGAGTAACACCTCAGTGTTCTTTCCAAATACATACTCAGCTGACCTGCTCTACAGGCTCTCACCAGTCCAACCAGCCCAGTGAGCTGGCTACACTCATCACTAGAGCAAGGCTACAGTAATGATCATGTAGGGAATCATTTGATCATTTCTTTCCTTCTCATGACAGGTAGAGGTCAATTTAGGCCTGTGCTTCAGTCAAACTTTTGTACAGCTGAAGTCCTTATGTATATAGAGAAGAGAAGGCTGAGGGGTGATTTCATCACAGTCTACAACCTCCTCAAGGTGAGTGGCAGAGAGGGAGGTGCTGATTTCCTCTCTCTGCTGACCAGTGATAGGACACGTGGAAAAGGAATGAAGCTGCATCAGAGGATGTTCATACTGGACATTAGGAAAATGTTCTTAACTGAGAGGGTGGCCGGTGACTGGAACAGGCCCCCCAAGGAAGTGGTCACAGCATCAACCCTGTCAAAGTTCAAAGAACATCTGGAAAATGCTCTTAGTCATATGGTTTAATTTTAGATAGCCCTGCAAAAAGCAGGTAGTTGGACTCAATGATCGTTACAGGTCTCTTCCAATTTGAGATATTCTGTGATTGGGTCTTTCTTTCAGTCCACTGGAGTCTTCAGCTCAATTTGTTCTCTTGTTTTCTCTAATTACTTTTGAGGGGAGGCTGGGATGCCAGCGATGGGCAGATACCCAGCACAAGGTGATTCAACAAGATACCAGAGGTTCAGATATGTTTGTCTAATCCTGCATCTTTGGCTTCAAGAAAATCTGATTAATTGTGTAAGAGAATGAGCACATGGAAAGAACAGCTGGACTGGCTTCCAAACTATCCTCCACCTACAAAAAAGTCCCATGTTGTATCTGTATATTATGTGAAGCAAACAGCTTTCTGGATCTTTTGGAGAATGAGTGGGTAACAGTGACAAGGTTAACCAGAGACAGGCAGGTATCAAATGAACTCAGCAAGAGAGATTAAGGGGCCTTGGTAAACAGTAACTCAAAGCAGGATTTCAGTAGATTTTTCAGCCCTAAATAATATTTTGTTGAACACTGAAGCAAGTCACTCTGGAGTTAATCCTGTCCTGATAAAACTGGGAAAAGCACTCTGGGCTTTCATAATGTGACTATACCTTAAATTAGCCTAAGGTTTGTGTGCACAAAACACAGACCATTGAACAAACTGTAATGCCTCACAATCTGTCCCCTGCCCACTCCTGACTTGACCCAACCCATTCTTCAAGGAGCAGTGTTAATGGTGTAACATCTTGCACCTGAGACAGGTTTATGTCCATCTCTCATGCTAATGAGTACAGCAAAGATCTCTTTTGAAAGCTCTGAGTCACACTGTCAGCTGACCATGTTCTCAAGTGCTATGTAGCATGGATCTACAGACAAACACAGATGTGTTGCAGTGCCTCAGGTTTAAGGGGCAGGTTGTCTATTGTATTTACAATCTGCCTGAGGTGCCTGGTTTCACTGAACTAGTCACAGGTAGGGCCCCATAGAGGTCACTATAAATGGGCTTACATGAAAGATCTGACACAGAAGATGACAGAACCTGCAGTAGCTGATAGGAATCACCAAGACCTACATCAAACTTTATTCATCCCCAGATGTGACTTGTTGAAGACTGTTGAGAGACTCAGTCTTTCAGTGTAGGATTGGTATCCTGAGTGGAGTTGAGTGCTTGCTCCCTTTCTCATTAAAAATGAAGTCAAAACAACTTCATTAAAAAGACTGCAAGAGGATGAGTCTGACAGAACACATACTTTTACCCAACAAATCAGTGCCAGCAACAACACCTAGAAGTAGGATACTACCAGAAGGGCCCTGATGTCTCTCCATCAGAGATGCTGTGGATGTTACAAGTAGGGGCTAAGGGAATGACCATGGGCTTCATTTGTTTTGCTTTGTTTGCAGTATAAACAATAACTAAGAGATTACAATTAGAGATGGCCATAAAAACAATAGGACCATATAGAACAGGACAGTGTCTCCCCAGTGATGAAGTTCCTGTTTATGGCAGTAGAACGAGGGTATTTAGAAGTATCTTTCCATCACATCACAGGCAGCAGCATACACGTGGATAGGGGAGAAAGAAGCAAATGTCTTGACTTTGCACAAACGATGGCAGGAAAACATACACTGTTCATTGAAGAACCTTGAAAATGAGACTGAGTGTTTCTTGGTATTCAAGCTGACTGTTTCATCTTCCTCTTTTCCCAAAAGAACTTCAGCCTTCTACTCTACTCTTGAAAGTCTGGTTACCTAGACAATGTCCATTTTCAAGAGCACCTACTAGCTTTCTCATTCGGTTCTACCACTTAATTTTATAATTTGATTTCTTCATCTCAAGACAGATTTTAGACCCTTAAAGTGGCGGCTAAGCTGTGGGTGGCAATAGTTCCGTCTGAATGGTGAAATGACAAAAAAATTGCCACTAGCTTTTTATTCAAGAAAGAAAATGCTTTCATCTGTAGACTGGCTGGGGTAAATGGAGTATTTCAGCCTTTGCTTTTCATTTGCAGTCTACCTATGGTTGCAGTGATCTGAATCAGTGAGAAGTATCTCCCTCTCTCTGACACCCTATGGCAGTTATAAATCAGGAAAGACTAGGTGCTTCAGTCTTGGAAGTGCAGATAGATTTTGAGATTCTGAATGAGACAATCCAACAATTTTTCCTCTTGAACTCAAGGGAGGAGTGTGCTAAAGAAATTCCAAACCCCTTTTTCCCCTTTTCTTGTAGCCATGGTCTCCATCTTGATGGAAAACCATACCGGTAAGGATCTACAGAGCTGAGCTATCAGGTTAAAGTACCAGGAGTCAAGGCAATACCTGCATCATTGGAAGCTCAGCAAATGCCTTGATGAACCCCTAATATTTGTGAAAAGAAAGCTTATAGAGTATGAGAAAGGCAAAGAACATCATATTGGTATTGCTAATAGGCTAGCAGATTCCTCTTTCTCAAAGCAAACTTTTTCAGGCTCCTCTTGGAGCTAACCACAAGAGGGATGACTATAACAAGTAAGCATCAGACAGGACAGTCCAGCACATAGTTTTCTTGGTGTAATTTGTTTTCCTTCCTATAGGAATATTGTGAATGAAAAGGTTGAAAGCTACAATGGAATGAGGAAAAGGTACAGTCATTTGTGCCTCCTGTTTAGGAGGCAGCTCTTGATGGGCTGTTAATTTTAGTTCTAAAGAATATGACTGGATGTTACCTCCATTTGTCATCTTTGGATATGACTAGATGTTGAAAAAGTAAATTACTCCAGCGGTTCAGATGTATAAGACTATCACAGAGGTAGCCTCTGCTAAAGAATTCCTAGGCACTGCTAATGCTTTTTGTTCACATTGTGAAGGACCATAACTTTTTTCTATCTTAGAAGACAACATCCTTTGTTAATTAAAGCATCGCCAATTCTCTGTTTACCTGGTACCAGAATGAAGTGCTTTGTTAAAATTATGATCAACAGCAATCAAAACTACCACACAGTCATTAATTGACTGAAAGACCATCACATGCTATGATAAATCAAAACATGTCCATGACATTGCAGCATAAATTCTGGCTGGTACTCTGATTTTCCTTTGATTCCTCCTGTTGAAATTAACATTTCACATCAGCTTTTATTTTTTCATTCTCACTGGATACAATAGAAGAGAGTCATGGAAAGAACAGCAACCAGCAATCCTTTATTCCTTGTTAGCACATTTCAAGATTGAATTAGATGAGCTGTACCTAGTGGGAATATTGTGACAAGCCACAAGCACAACCACTGCACTTGAGTACTAGGTAAATACTTTCCAGATTTACAATTCCTCCCTTCTTAGTCACACATTGTTAATCATGAAGGAGGTACAACAAAAGGGGTTTGATTGTTCTCAGACTATTTAATGCTCATCCTCCAGTAAACATTTCGATAACCTGCATGTCAGAGTGAGGGAAGTATTTTTGCTTATGTTTGCTGGATCATGCCTGTTATCCTGCAAAGAACAGTAAGATCTTGAGATCTTATGAACATTATGACTGGCTCTCCTCTTGAACTGCTAGGTTCTTATCTAATGGAAATACAACAGCACTGCTCTATTTGAAAGGACAGTTGGAATAACATTTTTTTATTATTTTATTTTTCTTTCCTTTTTCTTTTTTATTTTTTCCCAAGCCACCCAATTTTCAGCATATCCCATTTCTCTAATCATCTTAATAGAGTAAATCAAAGGACAAAAACAGCAGCTCAGAATGTAGCTTGAACCTTTGCTCTCCTCTGCTTAACCCACCTCCACTGCCACCCCCCTGTTTCAGACCCTACTTTTCTGCAGCTTCCATGAATGTAAAAAAATCATAAGGAGAGAACATATGACAAGCCTGTTCCTCAGCCCTCATGGGGTTTTCTTCCACTTCTCTTTTCCTCTAGCTCTCAAGTGCTTTGTTCTGTTATTTCTGATGTGAGTAACAGAAATTGGAGCCTTAATATGAAAGCAAAAGATAAGGATATTTGGGTCAAAGCACAAGCTGCAAAGCAGAGCTATAGGCAAAGCAGAGAAGCAAGTTGACTGCCTGTAAGTTACCTGCAGGGTGCTGTTTCATTAATTTCTGCTCTTTACATGTGCCTCTTTATGTCTAGCTTTGAAACAGTGGTAGAACATCACAGTGTTGTTGAGAATAGGACACCATGTTCCACTTCACATCAATCTATTTTACAGAAGGAGGAGCTTGCAGCCCTGTCATTGAAGATACATTACTGTATTAGCATCCCCTGTGAAATGTGTAATAAAATTGTTAATTAAAAAAAAAAAAAAGTTGATTTTTTTCAGCTTTTGCATTTTTTGACACATTTCCCAACTCAGTCTACAATCCCTTTGTTTTTTTCTTTCCAAGCAAAGCTGGTATTTTTCCATCTTTTTCCCATATTCAGCCAGAGCTGCTTAGCCATTTATGTCTTATAGGTGAGGATATTTGGCTTTAAAAAACCCAACACACCCCTCCACACATGCATTCCAAGATAACTTTGTTGACATTTACCATTTGCTCTGTTCACTGACCTTAACAGTAAGTCAAAGTTTTTTCTTAACAAAACGTGCCTGTAAATGTACAAGTAGAGTATGTCTGAAAACATATCCCTAATTGGAGCAACACAAAGTAGAGCCACCCATCTCTCTATATCTTACTTAACATGTCCATCTCATGTTTGTTTCATCTTTCAAAAACCTGAGAGGATTTGAAGTGCCTTTAAGACCCTAGTATCTGATGTTAATGGCATAAATGTGTCTGTAGCCAGGGGCCAGTCCAAGATTCTGATGTTATCTGAAACAAGTAATTTGTCCCAGAGAACTGGCACAGCACTTCTGAAACAAGGAAGCAAAACCTAGGAGCATGTAAGTAAGTGTAGGTGTCACTGTGCTGACTTCCCCCAACTTCACCCTCTCTTTTAAAAGCAGGGCTTCTCACTGAGACTCTACATAGGAATCTGATATCTAAAACCAGCTATTAAATTATGGCCATTAAGGGTTTTAACTGGAAAAGAAAAAAAATATTTTAAAAAGTTTTATGGATTATTACTTGCTCTCATTATTGTCATAAAATGTCCTCTTCTTCTCAGCGTTTGCGTGAGTCAAAGAGGTTTACCTCAGGTGAATGCAGCTCCACCAAATGACAGATATCCAAGCTGTATTTATTTGTGGTACACTCTGTTCCAGTGGTTGCAACTCTGCCAACATGCAGAAATTTGAGGATGCTCATGTAGAAGTGTTTAAAGTTTCACGCTGTCCATCAGATTGTTCCAGGACTAATTTTGTGAGTGTTCCTGAGTTCTGAGGTATTGCATTGCAGTGAAAGTCAGTCTCTCTGAGCGTCTCTGGCACTTTATTTGTAGTTCAGAAGGTCAAACCGTTTCACTTAATTGGAAAACACTGCTGGGCATATTGATGTACTGTACATTTGATGGGATTATTTACTTGTACGAGTTTCTAATATGACCTTTGTTAATAAGATACGTTTTCTATAATGGGCTGCCTGCATTTTCCAAGAGCCATTTACATGAAAGGAGTATCTGTTTGAATTGTGTCTGAGTGCCAGGTGGAAAGCTGTGGCCTTCCAACTGTTTTGGGGTAGGAAGCACTAAATCCCAATTGTGTGATATGTGACCACTCAACAAAGACATTTCTTCAAATGTCTCTTGATTTCCTGCCAGAAAAGTTATGGGGGCATAGGGTAAACATGCAAAACTGCTTCACATCAAGGATTTCATGGGCTTGGCTTTGGTAGTTGAAATATGGTGTCAAGCCAAGATGCTTCCAGAATGTCTGAATTAAAGCATATAATTGCAAACACAGTGATTTGGGGTCAAAGATCTCTCATCTGTTGCAGCTTAGTTTGCTCATGCTCTTCTGTACTGAGAGGCTTTTCTTTCCCAAAGCAAAGGGATTTTGTTGGTGCAACGGAAAGAGTTTGTTCCACTGCGTACAGCTGGACTCTCTATACCTGACCTCAGTGCTAGAATATAGCTTAGCTCTCCACTTCTAAAGCTGAATTCCACCATTTGCCTTCGTGTGCTTTTCTGGGAACAGGCAAGCACAGCACTCCTGGCATAATAACTAAAGAAGCCAATACATATCCCTTCCTCTGTGTGATTTCTCTCCTCCCAGCACTGCCCACATAGCTCTGTTAAAGCTTAGGGCACCTGCATGTCTCACACATCTCCTCTTCGTGGAAATCTTGCCTTGGTGACAGTACCACGTCCTGGCCCTGATGAAGGGTTGCCAGTTTCAGCCCTTGACTCAGGCACAGTACCAAGGTTTTGCCATAGGTGCCCTGAACAATGTGTTGGACAGGGCAGTGGGCCCACACTTGTGTGGCAGCGGCATGGAGCTGTTGCTGCTCATTCAACAGGGAAGGCAGCCAAAACAGAGCTTGATGAAGGTATGACAGCTAATGCAAATGCATATATCTTAATGTACGTATCCCTCATAAACAGCTAAGAAAAAACAGACCCTTCCCAAAGCAAAGCGAACTTTTCTAAAAAGCCTAAAAGTCCCTCTTGGTTGTACCTCTGCTGCTCCCACACTCTCCCTTTCCTACTGATGTTGCTGGAAAAGGCCATGTCCAATTTTACATTCAGTGTGGCCCAGTCTAGATATATGATCCTAAGCTCTTTGTTCCCACTTTCCCTTTCTATAAATGTCTATGGTTTGTTTACTTCCCAGCAAACTTTCTTACATTGTCACTAAAGCAAAGCTATGTAATTTATGTAGAGACCGCCTTTGGATTTTTCCTGGAGTTAATCCAAATTATAACAAAAAATATTGACAGACCAGAAAATGCAAATCCTAAATTGCATTTTTATCATTGATGAAATATTTTAAATAAACAATGTTTTAAACAAATTACATTCTCAGAAATATGGAAATGTAATTATTATTAACCAAAATATATTATGACTGTGTTTGCAAGAATGTCATGGTAAATAACAGCATATCTTAAAGTACATACAGCATCTGCAAATCAAATTAGGCATTTAAGATGTTGGTGAGCTTTGTCAGAGTTTTATACAAGCTAAAAGTAGTGAAACTACCTGGCCAATCCTTTTTCTGTAAAACACACAGAATTTCCTGGAGGGCTGAGAAAATGGCATGTTTGGGGATTTCTTGGGAAGTTGGCAAGCTCTTAATTTTATTGGGATCAAAAGCTAAGCAGAACTCATGGCCCTCTGCACAAATTCATTGCCAAGTGTCATCTGTCACTGAAAAATCCTATAAGATTATCACTGTTCTTATTGACACTTTGTGATTAGAATAAATGGTCATATTCAAAAAGTATTGCATATCCTTTTGGGACTTTTTGTCCTTGAGACCTCGAAAAAAAACAAACAAACTTTATGAATTACTCTCACATTAAAGTTTAGGATGTCTTGACAGAAAGACAGCAAGGACTGGAGGAAATGTATGTTGGTAAGATATTTCAGTCTCTTAATTACCTCCAGCTGAAACTGAGCCCAGTTCAGTTCCTAAGCAGTTGCACCTTTTTGGTCACCCATTCCTGCTGGTGGTTTGCAGGAAAAAAAACTTGAGGATTAACATGTAAGATTTTACCTTGACAAGAGATATGAGAAAAAAAAAAAAAAAGAATTGGGGTTTATTTATGGCCTGTCCTATTATGTCTAAGAAAGCTAAATTTATCTTGAACTTGAAAGTATCAGTTATTTTCAATTCTCTTTGCAGACTATAAATTAATGAATTGCTGCTTCTTCTTTGCTTCCTCCAATAAGCTACTCTAGATATGTAATGCTAACGTTGTCTCCTAGTCATACCCAAAATGCTGCTTTTATCTGGTGGGCTTCCAAGTGATATGTTTGTCTCATGACCAAAGCTGAAAAGGTAATTCTGAACCAAAAATTGCATTGCTTTTCTAGATAAACTGCAATAAATAAGAAATGGTGAGACCCTATGAATAATTTCATAAATGCATGCAGGTGGTAAGTGAATTCAGCTGAGATTCTTCTAAGGAGTCTCAGTTCAATTCCTTTGCTACTGGCGTCTGCTCTGGGAGTTTCCATATACACCAGCCGCCACCCCAGTGCATATGAGGTTGTGTCATATCAGCCAGCTGTGTGTGGCAGCTTCACATTCCTGAGGGCATCTTGAATGACACTAAATGTCTGTGTCTAGGCAGCTGATTTGAGCCCACTAGATCCCTTATTATAAATGTGGCCAAATTTATTAGAAAGAGAAGCTGCTGGTAGCTGAGCCCTTTACAACATCTGCCTGTTATTTAGGTTCCTCATTTGCAACTCAGCTGGATTGAAAAGATCTGACTATAAAGCTGCTGCTGAGGCTGGGAATATTTAAATTTAATTTAAGTCAAGTAGGCTTTTTTTCTTTTTTCTCTGGTGAAGTTCCAATACTTTGGCATTCATTTTCTCACCATGAATTGTGGCCAGAATTGCAGGGAACATCATATAGATGGGATTTTTCTTTGTATTTTCTCTTTTAAATATCAAAACATTTTACCTCAGCTCAGTTCCACACCAAGTATTTTCTTCTCAGTTACTGCTGTGACATCTGTGAGTTGTGGTTCCTTTGCTTTATGCCCCAGTTCTGCACATGCTTTTCTCCCCCTCTTCCCACTGTGGCACTGCATATCCCACATGGATGCCACATGGTCACATAACTCCATGACAAACTTAGTGAGCCAGCTAAGGGGTGGCAGTGGTTCGTCACAGGATCTGTTTTTCAGCACAGGAGTCCTTCCAAGAGGAAAAGCAGGATACAAGCCAACTAGACTATGACACAAACCAAGCTAGAACTATTAAAGTCACAAGTTTACAGAAATCAAGATTTAACATTCTCTCTTGCTAAGATCCAAGCAGTTTACCCTCTTAGTGCAGTCTGGCAGAATCAAGATACTTCACTGGAAAAACATGCCTTTTATTTTATCTGCTATTTCTTAACACATCTTTATTGTTTTAGTTAATAAATACATTAAAGGGTGATTCTTAATGGAGTTTAATGAGTCTATGTCAATGCTAATTATCATCTTACATTACTATGATAGCTTAATTCTCCACTCATTGTCACCCCCCAAAAAACAACAAATAACTACAACAGCATTCCAACAAGGCAAAAAATAAGTATCTTTTTTTTTAACTGTTAAGGATTCTAGAATGCTAGAGCTTTTCCTGTAATAGGATACCTTCTGTCTATGTACAAGGCAATTTACTTATCTCCAGCAAGCCTCTCAGGCCCTTATTGTATTTCTGCAGTGCTAAAACATTTGTATAGGGTCAACATAAGGTAAGAAATTTAAATGATAACAGGGAATCTGAGAATAACTTACATTCATACACAATTTAAAAACAAAATACATTTCCTAATAAAACCTGTGAAGGCAGATCTCAGGGTTATGGAAGATAGATCTCAAAAATAAAATAATTTGGGTTGTTTTAAGGAATCTATGCAGCACTTTGTCAGATTAAAACTGCTCTTCAAACTGAGATGTCAACATGAAAAAAGTACACTTCTAAAGAAAAAAAACACTATTTTGCTACCAATGATGTGAAAACACTTCTTACAATGTGGAGCTTTTTTAAAACAAAAGTTGGAGCCTATTTAGCAACCTCAAGCCGAGAGAAAATCTTCCATTTCAGAACACCCTCAGCAGAGAGCACTCTTGCCAATTCTGCGAACAGGGAGTTGCTTCCATCTGCTGGAGACCAAAAATACCTCAAGAACAAATGCCAAAGGTCTCATCCAGGCGCCGGGATCATTTGAGAAGCCTAGGAGTGCTGTCTCCAGAACACTGGAAGCTAGTTTTACAGCCTACTCCTGAAGGAGAGGACAGCCAGAATACACAATGCCATCTCACTCATTGAATATGTCCTGTCTATGTCCACTGTATGAAATCCAACAGGAAGATGAACTAAAATCAGTGATCCCTCACGCTGGCATCCTCTTCCAGGGAATAAGCCGTTGTTTTGATCCAAAGACACAAAGTCTTTCTCTATTGTACAGGGGAATGGGACTAAACCTTGAAAAGAAATATCAGGCTCAGCAATCAGACTAGGGACTGGAACGGTCATCTTAACAGTCCTCATCTTCACAGGCTGATGAGGATGATGGTACAGCTGGTTTGAAGTCAGTTATTTGCTGTAATAATGATCATTTGACAAAGCTTCTTGGAGCACTTGGCAAACATTACTCCATTTATACCCTCAGTATCTCGATGTGAGGGATGTGCATTTTATTAGCCTTTTGAGACTGATCATGCACACATTCTCTTCATCAAAATCCTGTGCATGAGCAAACACTTTTAGACAGAAACCTTGTAGAATGAGCACATCAACTTTGTACTCCTTGTATGTTTCCAACAGATTTCAAACCAGTATAAAAGGAGGTATGACTGATCTGCCTTGTATGTGCTCAGACATAATAGCTTACATTTTAGGATCTGATCCACCATGTAGGTTCTGACTGAGATTTCCTTGGGGATTTTCCTTCTAGCCTTGGACTTGAGATATAGGTGGGTGCTAGATGAAGAGAACATCTGTTCCAGCTTCATTCCAATGGCTAGTACTGTATCTTCTTCCATGGGAAGGTTTGGTTTGCCCTTATGTACAATTTAAAAAGCCGTATATTTTAAAAGCAAGGAGGAAAAAAATATTGGAGAAAGGTATTCTGACATTTAAAAAAAAATCTTTCTGCACATGTCAAAGAATAATAATAAAAAAGGAATAAGACCTAGGCTAATGAAATTATGTTAAGGCAGTTACCAAATTAATCATTTACATGTGTCAGCCACTTGAAAGAGTCCAATGACTATAGTGATCATCATAAAGCACATATTTTCCACCTAATAATAGAGCCCATTGTAACCAAGTAGAAAGATGTGCATATTTTAAGCATGATGTAATTAAATATTCATAAATATTCTTTACATTTGATTAGAAACAATGTGCTCATTATTGTAAAAGTCCACAAGAGAGATAATCATGTCTTATTCTTTTCTATTAGACTCAGATTTTGGTAAGACTGTTTAAAGATTTTCTGCTTCCTCCTAACCTTCTCTATTTTGATACATTCTCATTTACTTCTCCTAGGGAAGAATCCTTTATTCTTGTTTTTACTTAGCTGTTAATGGATCTGATAGACAATTGATCATATAGTACTCATTCAAATAACATTGTGAGTTATTTTTTTCATTTCCTATTCCAAAGATGAACAGAAAAAAAAAATCAATTTTTCTGTGTAAGTGTTCCCCACTCTCTAGCTTGCTGTTTGAAAGCTGGCATCCAACATGTGAGCTGGACTGCTTCCTGTGGCTTGCTCATACACGAAAGTTTCAGTGTTTCCATTTCTAGTATTCATTCTAATAATGTTTCAAATACCCTTGATTGTGTAACTGAAACTGGCTTTTTTTTGGTCAAACAGTCAAGAAGCCAAACAACTTCTTCTGAGTGTTTGTGACTGAAATTTATGTTAACAAAAGCAAAAAAGCAAGTGCAAAATATATGAGCACTATAGAACATCTACTATGTATTCCTGGAAAATCTTCAGATCTGTCCAAACAGTTACTTAACAGGGGCTTTCATCTGGAAGGATCTCAAGGCTTCATTTAATGGGACTTTGCCTCCAAGTTAAGAGTGTTTCTAAACTAGCTGTCTGGACTCATTCTGTAGGGAGAAAATAGATACAGTTTCCCTCCGTACATGGCAAACATGGATGTGTATTCTTACCTCAGATCCAATGAGACAGGAATCAGCCTTTTACATAAACTCTACTTTATCTACATGTATAGCTCTTCCATTCAGAGATGCCTATCTAGACAGGACACATCTACATGACCTCCTGTGTAGAACACAATACCAGATTTTACCTCTTAGCTATGCTAAACTTGAAAGGCTTCCTTTCTTTAATGAGTTGTATAAAACAGTGTTAGAAGATCATGGTATAGAACTAATTTCAACCACATCACTTACCTTAGGAAGAGCAAAAGGACCAGCCAAATACTGAATGTCCTTTGCCTTAAGTAGATATTCCAACTCAGAAAGGTTTAATTAATTCCATATTAAAACTGAAACGACATGGCTTAATTTTTACTTATTTTGATGTATTTAATTAATATTCTGAGAAAAATACAAGCTTAGATTTGCATTTAAAATATAGACAGGATGATATGACTTTAGCTGAAGGTTGGAACCCTTTCTTACAGAAAGCACGTATGAAAGCTTTAATCCTCAGTATTCAAGGTACAGGTTCTTTATCTCACACAGAAACTCTTACAACCAACACAGCAACATATTGCAGAAAGAAAGCTCCAGTTGAAATAATAAAAGGCAAGAAAAGTCCAATCAGATGAACTTTTCACTGTAGGGAAGGAAGTTACACTGACATTAAACGAAAGCTTAAAGAAATCTAGGCTCTCTAATCTTGACGCTCTGCAGAATAGCACCTGAACTTTGGCAAGTAAAATGGAGGAAAAGAAGCTCTAGTTATGAAAAACTATTAAACTATGGGTGATTTGAAAAAAGTCTGAGACATAGTTCAGCCTGTTCATCTGGAAACTGGAGGGTGTCATAATTCAGCAAATGCCTTTTATGAATATTATGTATGGATTCTGTATATAGTAAAGACAGGGTGAGCCACACCAGTGTTAGGTTTAGGGGAGAGATGCCTCCACCCCCACAATTTATTTTTCTTTTGGATCTATTCAGATGCAGTTAGATTTATTGACATTTACCTGGAGGTACGTATTTAGTTCTCAAGGTCAATGTTGCAAATAGCAAAGAACAATTTATTTTCACCTCTTATTGATTCATCTGCATGCTAAATTTAATTTCTCAACTCCACAGATTATATTTGTTTTTGTCAGGGCCAAAACAAAGTAAACCCTCTTCTCACTCTTATGGAGTTCAAGCTTTTCTGTTTACCTTTTTCTGTATTAGAAGGTCAATAATAACCAAAAAACCCGCTTGCTAATAACTTCAGTGAATGAGAAGGGAAAGAAAAGGACATCTCAAAGACAATAAAAGCATCATATGGTAGAATAAGTATCTTAAATTGTTCTGGGGAAATTATAATTTTGTTTACCTATATGTTGCTCAGTTACTGTTGTCATTCACTATGTTTGTTCCATTATGGCTAAGAACCAAGCCTGAGACAGTATTGTACCAGGTATTGTGAAAACATAGACTAAAAGGCAATTGCTACCCAGAGATTTGTCAGGCTGCAAAACTGGAGTGAGTTTTTCCTTCAACAACCTCAATTTCTCACAAACAACTTGCAGAACTAAACCCTCTTCCACAGAGAACTTAGATCAGAGAGTGAACATGTATTTTGCCAGAGATGCTTGTGTAGCTGCCACTGGAGATGTCGGAAGGGAAGAAATTTTTCTTACAGAAGCATAGGACCATAGCATCTGGAAGTGAGATATATTTCTTTCTGCCTGGGAATTCTCTAATCCTGCTATAGAAAGGATGGTTGCATGAGCTCTATAGCA
Source organism: Athene cunicularia (assembly GCF_003259725.1). Classification (NCBI taxonomy): domain Eukaryota; kingdom Metazoa; phylum Chordata; class Aves; order Strigiformes; family Strigidae; genus Athene; species Athene cunicularia. The sequence continues at coordinate 11,056,392 of NW_020799099.1, read as the reverse complement.
AGGGAACAGCCTCCTCCCACTCGACATTAAGGGGTGCTATAAGGTCACCACCTCTGGCAGGCTACAGAACTCGGGGATTCCTCTTGCCCAGCTGTTGGAAGTCAGCCCAGTGTGCCTGGAGACCCAGGGGTCTTTCTATCCCAGGTTGATGGATATGACTGCTCTTTTCCTGTTTGCAAGATCACCAAATAGCAAGGCTGAGCATGTATCACAGATACACCTACAGACAGAGAGGACACTAGTGTGGCCCCCCTCAAAGATAAAAAGTCCTCATGTTCATCCTCCTTCCCCCTTATCAGTTATGAAGTCCATGTTGTTTCTTAATGGTCCATCAATTAGTGATCTGAGAATTTAAGTCTTTGCCATTGTCTCTGTTATTACTTATTCAACATGTATGTGTCTATTTTCTTTATCACTTCCCCTGTTACTTATGAATGCCTTTGAACTGAAAAGCTTTATCATGTGCTAATCTCAGTGGAGCATAGGCTCTTACATTTCATATGCCCTTACACTCAGATGAGTGTGGTCCAAAGCCAATAGGAAGAACAAAGGTGCAGATGGAAGAACAAAGGAAGAAAGGTGAGATGCACGCCTGCATACAGGCACAGGCTGTGTGCAGCTCCCCAGGTCAAGTATCTCTGGGTTTACTTGTTGAACAAGCACCACTTCACATTGATAGCTCATCTCTGCAGCAGGCCAGACTCTGACCAATTTGATTTTTATGTCTTTCTTGAGTTGGCTTAGGAAGAGGTTTTGCCAAAGTTTCGTGTTTGAAGGAACCTGAGAACAAAACACGGAGTACAAGCAACCAACACTAAAACTGTTTCATAAGCAATAGCATGAAAATGCACTCAGTTTGATGCTCAGAGCAGAAATTCATCAGTTCTTTGCATGTCTGTTTTACTGATGAACAGGCTCCTATATCTAGATGTTGTTCATTTGTCCACTGATAATTAGCTAGAAATACTTCAAATGAATCACAGAATTTTCTAGGTTGGAAAAGACCTTGAAGATCATCCAGTCCAACCATTAACCTAACACTGACAGTTCCCTACTACACCAGATCCCTCAGCGCTATGTCGACCCGACTCTTAAACACCTCCAGGGATGGGGACTCCACCACCTCCCTGGGCAGCCCATTCCAATGCCCAACAACCCCTTCTGGAAAGAAATGCTTCCTAACAGCCAGTCTAAACCTTCCCTGGCGCAACTTGAGGCCATTCCCTCTTGTCCTATCACTTGTTACTTGGTTAAAGAGACTCATCCCCAGCTCTCTGCACCCTGCTTTCAGGGAGCTGTAGAGGGCAATGAGGTCTCCCCTCAGCCTCCTCTTCTCCAGACTAAACAACCCCAGTTCCCTCAGCCGCTCCCCGTACGACCTGTGCTCCAGACACTGCACCAGCTTCGTTGCCCTTCTCTGGACACGCTCGAGTCATTCAATGTCCTTTTTGTAGTGAGGGGCCCAAAACTGAACACAGGAATCGAGGGGCAGCCTCACCAGTGCCCAGTACAGGGGTGAGATCCCTTCCCTGTCCCTGCTGGCCACGCTATTGCTGACACAAGCCAGGATGCCATTGGCCTTCTTGGCCACCTGGGCACACTGCTGGCTCCTGTTCAGCTGGATGTCAATCAACACCCCAGGTCCCTCTCTGACTGGCAGCTCTCCAGCCACTCCTCCCCAAGCCTGTAGCGCTGCTGGGGGTTGTTGTGGCCCAAGGGCAGCCCCCAGCATTTGACCTGATTGAAACTCCTCCAGTTGGGCTCAGCCCATGGCTCCAGCCTGTCCAGGTCTCTCTGCAGAGCCTCCCTGCCCTTGAGCACATCAACACTCCCACCCAACTTGGGGTCATCTGCAAACTGACTGAGGGTGCACTCGATCCCCTGGTCTAGATCATCAGTAAAGATGTTAAACAGGAGCGGCCCCAAAACCAAGCCCTAGGGGACTGTTTTGCCAATTATTAGTCCTAGTATAAAGGACACAGCCAGCATAAAGATGAAGCAATAACCAAATTGTATTTGATACAAAAGAGTCAGTACATGGGTGAGCACTGGGGGTACAAACAAGTCAGTCAGGTTATACACAACCAACATCAATCCCACTGACCCCAACAATGGGTGGAATAAATGGTGAAATGCAGTTTCCCATAGAAGGGATGGGAGACAACTGAGTCAACAAGCAAAACACATAATACTAAGGAAGCCACATACTGAATCTCTACATAGCCCACATTTACAAAAGCCAGACCTGAGTGGAGCCCAGTCCCAGGGAGGCAGGAGGTCCTTCCCCAACAGGGAACTCTGCACAGTGCATCCACCCCACAGACAGACACTGCCCCTTCCCGCAAGTGGTCCCAGCTTTTATCCCTCAGTGGGACACCTGACCTTTGCTTACTAAATGTGGGACACCTGGGGCTCATTTACCCAATGGCTCTCCCTGCCAGGCCGGCCACACCCTGGAGGGGAGCTTAAAGGTAAACTCATCCCCCTTTGTGAAGGGCTGTGGGAATCACCCATATGTCAGCCTTAATTTGGGGCTTGGGGTGAAACCCCAGCATTTCAGGGACACCACTTGTGACCGGTTGCCAACTGCATTTAACTCTGATCACCACAACTCTTTGGGCCCAGACATCCAGACAGTTTCTTACCCAGCAAAGCATGTGCCCATCCAAGCTGTGAGCAGCCAATTTCACCAGAAGAATGCTGTGGTGCTAAAGTCAAGGTAAACAATCATCCACAGCCTTTCCCCCATCCAATAAGCAGGTCTCCCTTTTGTAGAATGATATCAGGTTTGTCAGGCAGGACCTGCCTTTCACAAACCCATGCTGACTGGGCCTGAGCATCTGGTTGTCCCTCATGTGTTGTGTGATGGCACTCAGGATGAGCTGCTCCATCAGCTTCCTGGGCACTGAAGTCAAGCTGACAGGCCTGTAATTTTCCTGATCATCCTTACGACCCTTCTTATATATGGATGTTACAGTGGCCAATTTCCAATCTGTTGGGACCTCCTCACACAGCCAGGAGTGCTGGTAAATGCTTACTTTTCTTACTGTAGTTTGAGTATGTTACTGCTAAACCAAGCAGTTCATATTCCACAAAAGAGCAGTATTTAAGCTGATTCCTGTTTTTGTTCTAGCTTGGGCCAGATCTTCATCTTAACTTTTACAGAAAGATAAAAACCACTATCTATGTTGGCTTCCCTACCAATTATTCCTGTTCCCCAGTAGTATAAGCTGAAGGAGGTTATTTTTTGACCAGTCCAGATTTAGGAATGGCAACTAAATATTTTCCCTGCTTTTATTTATTAATTCCATTTCATAATGGCCATTCCACACCCTAGACATGTAATATGCATCTCAGTGCATTACATTTCCAAGGTTATTAAAGTCCCTCAGCTTTGCTTTTTTTATATACCACAACCCAAGGCCTGTTATCACGACAAGGCCTGCTTTCCTACCAAGCCTCATTGCTGAGACATATACTCCATTAAAATGCTGGAATGCCATTCTTAGGCATCTTGCAGAATCTCTGATGTCTATTTGTTGGAACAATTCTGTGACTTAAGGACAGGTGCAGCCAAAGCACCACTCATATTGTCAAGTGTGACAGAGAAAAGAGCTTTCACCATTCATTCACAGTTGTTATTAGAGGTTTGCCATGGAATATGAATGCAGGATGTGGGGGCTACATCCTGACCAACCCCACTAGTCAAGAATCAAGAGTACCCCTGGCTCCTAGGGAGGTAGTCTGGATGTACACCAGCACAGCAAAGAAAGGCGGGAAGAATTTTTTTTTCAATAATTCTGCTTACAAATCATAATTCAATGCTACAGTTCATCCTTATTCCCTATTTTCAAGGGCAGAATCATTGTTTCTTAAGGGCTCATCTGCTCCTGCTGCTTATTTCCCTACTTGAAGTCAATTTGCAAAATTGCAGTTGGTTGCAGTGGAAATAATTATGATGTCAAAAATACAGTATTATGGCTTCAGTTATAAGCATAAGTAGCTGAAGCAGATGAACCCTTACAAATTAAAGATAGTTTTTTAATGCAAGCAACCTTGAAAATATAAAGCAGAGAAAGAAGGAAGGAAGATAGGGAAGCAGTGTTTCAAAATAAATGGACTTTCAAAGTTCAGTATGCAGCTATCATCTATCCTTTCATGCCTGACATTTTTGCTTCCAAGGAATAAAGACGTTTTTACAATGTAAATGATCCTTATACCATTCATTTCCATCCAATATTAAAACAACAGGGATGAAATGAAAGATAAACAGTAATAATTGCCATAGTACTGTTAAGCAATTGTACGTTTTATTAAATTCTCAGGTCTTTATTCTTTCACTCAGTTTCCAGAGGAGAATGAATCCAAGGCCAAATGTCTTACTCTGATCTAGGTGAGTACCATCTCCGTGCTAGATGTAGCTACTCACCTGAGAAAGGTAAATGGGATTAGACTGTTTCTCACTTGGGAGTTGCCATTCTACTAATACTGTATTCCTGCTGATAGCTCATAAAAACTAAATCTCTGAGAATTTTATAGTACATGAGGTGTGTAACTAGCCCTCGCATGTTATTAAGCCTGACTCTGATAGTCTAATAAGCATTAGGGATGGCATATTTTAGCAATGAACTCTTCCATTATTTATACAAGAAGCTATTGATTCAGTGTACAGTATGGTAATGGGATTGAACTGTAAATCTTTATACAGAACTATTTAAAATTGTATATTGATTATACTCTAAAAGATACATTTCAGTGTCAAATTTTTGTAGAGCGCCTATAATAGGTTGCAACAACTTCATAGCACTTTATGTTACTTACAACTGACTCTCGTTTCTCTAAATAAATATTAAAACAACAGTCAATTTTTCAACTCATAACCCACCCTAACCATCTCATTGTTTTCCTATTTTCAGGTAACCTGTCAATTTAATGCAACATTGCAATTCATGTGTTGCCTGAAAGATCAGTGGCTTTCCCCAATATGCTCACTTTCTGCTCTTGTCTGCTACTTGAAAACCTGCCAAAGTGTGACATGGAGGAGGAGCAAAAGAACTGAGGCTTCTCTCCTATCCAGCTGCTGTATTGCCCAGTGGGATCCACTAGCAGCAGATGTCAAGAAGTAGCCTTCATGCTGCTGTCCAGGGGAAAGATCTCACTGACAGCAGTAGCAACTGGTAAACCAAGTGACTCAGAAAAAACTATGTAATTAAAGGAATAAAGGACATATGGTCTCCTCTGACATTTGAAGTGGCCTTAGAGGAGTCATTTAAAGTTTCCAGGTGAAACCTTGGTTCTGTTGAGTTAATAAAAGTGTCTTTGGCACCCCGAATAGCTCTCCTCTGCAATATATGGAATAATAACATTTCTCTTCTCTGCCTGAGTTATCTGTTTAGTTCACTGGGCTTTTCAAAAAAGAATTATCAACCAAAGTACTTCATCACAGCACTTGCCTGGGGCCATCGGTGCTTTCGCAGTACATATAGCAGTAATAGATGCGATAAATAATGAGGTCCTAGAAGAAAATTGTAGTCTAACTAAATGGCCTTGGCACTCAAGGCATCTCCTAAGGCTTCTAGAGGCGATTTGACTGCAGATGCAGAGTTGGTTTCTAATTACAGTGGTTTTCTATATGATCCAGAAGGGCATTGGGTGAACTTGGAGTAGCCCCAGCAACACATTCTCTTGTCTTTCCAAAAATTCACCTTCTCAACACTTAGTATGAACCTGCTTTTGTCATCTCTTGTGTTGTCTCTTGTCGTCATCCAAAAATATTCTGAACATCTCCTCTCGCTCTCCTGACTGATCTACAGTGCTTGCCCACTCTAAAGGTAAATGTAAATTAAAGGAACAGCTGGAATTCAATCTTTCTATTCTTTAATATTTCAGGTAGATTTATTATCTTTCAACACATTAATTTGTCACTTTAATAAGTACCTGAAAAGTTAAGTCATTAATAGGAGCAGCTTCTTCATTTATTAGACAAGCAGCGATTGTAATTCAGGGAGCAATAAGGGATTGATGAAGAAAGAGTAAATGCCTGAATAGTACAGTAAATGTTATTGAACTAATTTCATCTATGAGTTTGAAGCTAATTAATCTTTCATTGTTAATAGCTGGAGATGGACTGATCAAACCTTGTGTTCTTTGGACATTTCAACATGAGGCTATTCATACCTTGTCAGTGTGGAAGGGCAATGCAAAGTTAGAAGGAAAAAAGATTGTGAGGAAAATCAAAATGAATTGAGGATATTCAATTTGTTGGGGAAAAAAAAAAAATCCTACTTTTGTCCTTTCTGTCTCCTTTCTTTTTTAAGCAAAAAAATGTAGTCTGGATGGGAGAAAGACTCTCCCAGTTCTCTCTATTCTTTATTTATAAAAAGCTCCTGGAAGAAACCAAAATTTGAATTGGGATTTGCATTTTAAACAAGTTACAAAAGTCAAATGCATACTGAATTGCTCTGTGCTTGGAGACAAGGGCAGGAGAGAGAGGAGGGGGGAAAAAAAACCCTGTTTGGAAAAATGCTGTGAGTTCAAAAAGACCTTTGCAGGGACCCAATCTCCTGTCATCCTCCCCTCTCCTCTCCTGAAGTCTTAGACTGAGAGCTCCCTTTTCCTAAGTCCTTAGTATCTGTAGTCCAGAGGTCAGCTCCCAGGCAGTGCTCCTTTGAAGAATCTTTCTCGGGACACCCTGGCAGCATGGACTCTCCTGCCTCAAGATGGTGCCCCAAATAGGAACCTACAGCATCTGCTCTCTTCCTCACACAGGCTGAAAAACTCAAGTCTTCATAGTCCAGGCAAACCTTTGAGTTTCACAAAGGCCTTATTGGGATGTGTTTTGAAGTATGCCTTTCAAAGCTCTTGACAATTTTATGCTTTTTACAATTTTATGCATCTATCCTTGACGCCACTGAAGTGGCAGCACATTCTGTGTCTGGAGGTAATTAACCTCTGTCTTCTTCAGTTTCCTCAACCACAAAACAAGGACAGTGTATCCTTCCAAGAAAGGTTTCAGTCTTTGTTCAGGCATCCATACCACTAATAAAATCATCTTTATATGACATCAAACACACTCTGTGGTGGTATGTTTTGATGAAATGGCAAATGAAGCAGCTTCTCCAGCCCTCTGCATTTTTTTTACTGCAGTTGAGGACTAAACTTAGCCTTTTGAAATGCTTCATATTTATACCAGGAGTATATCATTCTGAGCATGTTTCTAAAAATCATTCTGAGTCACTTTTAATGCTTGCTAATTGTCAGAAGTGACATCATAAGGTAAAGACAATGTCAAGAAGAGACTGTGTGCAACAAGAGTTAAAGTCCAGCTTGACCAACATGAGGACGTTCCTCAGCTTTCAGGCTGAACTATGTACTTGTAAGACAAATATTGAAGTTGTGCAAGCACTTGAACACATATCCTGATACAAATCTGTGTGCATCTGCATGTACACACACACTCACAAGCACTGTGTTTCCAAGGAGGGAGTATATTGAAGGGAGTTGAATTTCCCTTGTGTTGTTGTCAAGCTTTATAGTACCTAGTATTGTCAGCTCTCACTGTCTTTTTCAGTGTTGGTTTGTTATTTTTTTTTTCTGCTGAGGTCAGGTGTTTGCATGACAATCTCTTTTTATTAAAAAACAAAACAAAAAAAAAGTATGCTGTGTATCTTTGTGGATGTAGAAAAATGCTGAAATTGTGTTACAGGTTTAACAATTAGAAGCCTATCAAAAGAGCTCATATTTATTTGTTTGTGTATTTTCAACTTCCTTGTTTTTAAGCACACCACAAGTCCTGGGATTGCAGTGTGTTTTGTTTGGGAAAACAAAGGTAAGCAATGCTAATGTCCTTTTTAATGGCATTTCTCCAGCCTGCCTTGTCATGCTAACATTTGTACAGAAAACTTGTTCAACCCACAGGTCAGTAGGCCCAGGCAGGTTGTTTAATTCTATGACCATGTTGCACAAATAATTTCTGTTTTGGTAACTTTTTCAGCTAAGGAACATGAAAACCTCCTTGTGGCTATGAGTGGATCTTGAACTAATGCTCTCCTATACAAGAAAAGCCACTCTTCTGCCATTCCACACAGAGGAGAGACAGTCCCTTTCATGTCACTAAGAAAACCCTCTTGCATTCAGATTCATCATGACCCTCAGCAAACACAAATCTGGTGCTCTCCAGATATTTTTGAAGTTGTCACCAAATTCAGGAAGAAATCACAAAAGTAACTTTGCTTGACTGCTTGACTGTCACTGCATCCACAAGCAATCCACATTTCTTGCATGAATCCTGTGTTCCCAACTGTTGTTCACCTAGCCTGCCCCATGTTGCTTCAGTGAGTTCACCTGATGGTGAGATGGAGAAAGGGCTTTTACTGTCACCTCATAAAAATGAGAACTGTATATTATTCATTCATTCATTCATTCATTCATTCGTTCATTCATTCACAGACCCAAGATTCAGTTACTTCAGGGCCATTTCCCTCCTTGAGCTCCCAGTTAAATGAGGTGATGAGGACAGAAGCCATGTTCTGTGTATGAGCCTCTGTATCCAACTGGGAGATTGTTTTGCACTTAGGTTTCCCTGATGCTCTGCGGGTAGTTGTGCGCAGCACAACAAGACTTTGTGGCTGTATGCTTGTCTCAGTTTATGGGTTGCTCTACCAGAGTGAGTTCCTGGTTTCCACTGTCTTTGTCTCCTTCAGCAACAACCTGAACATCCATAAGGCTTCTTACATGTCTTCCCTGGTGTCCTCCCTTTCTGCTCCTTTGGAATAAAGGAGCATTTCTATGTGGCCATCCTGGACATGGCACAGTGGAAGATAATTAACAATTCAATACACTGTTCATATGTGGCAAGCTCCTTAAAGTTATCTTTGACTGTGGTGGTGATAATCATTCACTTGTATAATTAAGTTATATTTATATAAAAGTATATATAAAGTATATATATATATATATATATATATATTTGAAATATTTCTGTTTACTCAGAGCACTCTGGAAGCTTTCAAGTAAATGATGGTATAAGTGTTTCCTACCAATAGATTGGCAACAGACACTTCTAGGTGTTCAGGGTGCCAGGTTCTCCAGCAGAGATGACCCGATCCTTGCACTTTGAAGCCTAAGCTGCTACAACAATGCCAGTGCTACACTTCCAGGTCCCCATGTACCCCACATGCCCCGCCATTGCCCATATGTCTAGCCTCATCATCTTCACCAGAACTCATTTAGTTTCAGAAATGTTTCTAGATGATGCTCTTCAAGGCATACAATCATCACTTCTGCTTTTTCTATTCTCTTATTCAGGTTGCTGAAGAGTCTTATTTATTTTGTATGTGTTCAGCAGTCTAATTCAGCCTGACCTTTGGCTGGCCTCTGCTTTTCCTTATACTTCACCTTTCAACATTGTTTTCTAATGTGTCCTTTATTCTCTCCCTTTGTAGGCTGCCTGCTTATTTCTCTTATCTTTTCCAGTTACTCATCAGACACTACACTACTTCTACTACACCCCTTTCCTACAGACATATTTTTTCACTTTGGATTCGGTTTTCAAATAATCTTTGTACTTTACCTTAAAGAAATCAGTGCCCCGTTTCCTTGATATTCAGACTCTTAGGCTTCTCAAACTATTTAAGTTTACATAGCTTCTTTCAACTATTCCAATTTACATATTTGAAAGCCAGAACTCTGGCCACAGATCAACTTTTGCTTATCTTTCCATTAAACTTGAAGTGGATCAATGCCTGGTCATTGACCCAAGCTCAGCCCACTGCACAGCCCCTTGCAGCAGAATATCCTCTTTCTCCAAGGCCTACCAAATTCATTTAGCTAACTGTTATGCAAAATCAAGCACCATGCTATTCTTTGGTCACTTCCATAAAAAAACATCATTTGAAAATTAATTAAAGCTTAAAAAGGTAATAATATATCAATATTTGATTCCAGTGTTTTGGATAAATTTACAAATGGAATCTTGGTGATTGCTGCATACTAATGTGTTCCCAATATTTACTTGTAGTTTATGACCAACTCACAGAAGATTAATCTGCTTGAAACTGTGGGGATGTAGTTTATCATCCAGAAGGTTACATTTCATCTTTAGGCCCTTTAAATGAACATGGAGTTACTAACTCTATTAATAATTTAATGGCATTTTCCAAGTATTGTTCTGTTTATATACTGACTGAAAATGAGCAAATTCTAGTCTCTGCCATGTCACTCAAAACACAACTGACCATATTTTTCAACAGGCCAAACTAAGTAAATGAATGGGACAGTCATATAAATCCATGTGAACAAAAAGGAGAGATCCAGGCATGCTGTTTTAACTGTCTTCTTAGATAGCTATATCTAAGTACATATTTTTGACTTATTTATATATACCACACTGCAAATTATTCGTATTGTGATGTAATTTTATGAAAGGTAAATCCAGTTTTTGAGGGCTGCATAAGTCAGTGTTGCAAGATCTCTCCTTGTTACTGTGAAATAACATTGGTCATTCTATTAATTTGTTAAATTTGCAGTGTAGGAATATTTATCCTTTCTTTGGTTTTCTTTGGGTTTTTTTCTGTTCTGTAAGGCTGTCTTATGTGCTTGTGTACTTGTCCATGAGTTAGAAAGAATGAGACACTGTGCTTTAGCTACATGGGCAAGAAATTTATTGATTAACCCTGACAGGTGTTTTACAGCGTTTTCTCTAACCCTGTCTGTACAGAGGAATATAGTTGACTAAAAAGAATTAGTCCAAGAGGAGATTACAGGGAAAAGGTTACAGACTAAAATAGAGAGGAAAGCATTAATACTTACGTCACTGAACAGATGGACATGGTGGAGTTAAAACACTTGTCTTTTATTTTTCTCACAGATGATGTAACAAAATGCACTATAAATTAAAAAGAAAAGGAACAAAAGGTATCTGGAAGATGGTAGTTGATATTTAATCTATTGTAATCAAATCATCTTTTTTTAAAAAAATAAAATATCTTTCCTGGTAGAAATATTCTATACAAAGAAAGGACAGTGGGTACATTATCAGCCATTCTGTCCCTGATCACTGGCTATTATAATTACACACAAAGGAGGGAGATATACATGTAATGAATCATTTTGTGGGAAGTAAAATTTTAATAGTTATTATCTCAAATTGAGTTTTTTAAGTGATTTACCCTACAAGATCAGATCTTGTAAGATCTTTAAAACAATGTCTATTACAGTTTTCTAAACAAGAGTTGATGCATAGGAAATGAAGTTGTTTTCTCTTCCAGAGTCCTTGGCTTTCCCCTATTTGTATGTTAATGTCCTGGACAGTTGGATCCAGTTGTATTATATCCTGAAAGACCATTTCTGCGTACATCTATCGAATTGACAGCAACAATAATTCATTCCCACAGGCTATAGTTTTAACGGGTTATTCATCTTGTCTTAGGTCTGGAAAGGAAGAAGTAAGAAAAAGTCCCTGACCTTGGGACCTGGATTTAGAAACGAGATGCATGTGTTACTTGCCTTATCTGTAGAAAGATAAAAAGACATTAAAGGTGAATCTGGCTTTCAGATCTGTAATGATGTCTATCTGCTGTCTTCAAGAGTATTTTTCCATGCAAGAGGATATACACTTCCAGTAAATTGTAGATTTTCTGTTTGGGGCTGTTGCTATATTAATGCATTCATTCAAAGAATAACCACAAAAGCAACAACATACAGGCAGTTACAATTAATTGAATTTCTCCCTTCAGTTGTGTAACACAGTGAGCTGGCTGGGACCTATTACATGTGTAGATCATGTGCACATGTGTTGGGGAAGGGCAAGGATTTTCATTGCCTTAACAAGTATTCAAGAAGGAGTAGAGAAGATTGATTCTGAGCACTTGTCCACATTTAAATAGAGTAGGAAACACCTTAACACATTTGTTTGAGTGGATTCTAACAGATCTTAGGTCTTAGGTCTTGTTTGCATATGCTAATTTAGGCTGTTAACATAACTAGACATAACATAAGCAGATTTCCTTATAAATAGGGATTAACAACATCTGTTCCTCACAGTTAAAAGTCCAAACAACTTTTTTTAGAACCCTCTTTCCTCCACTGATCAGGAATCTCCAAGCAGTTAACCTTTGTCCATTCCTTTCCACAGAGCAATCTGCATGCAATAACATTTTCAAACCAAGGAAGAAAAAGGCTGTTTGTAACCAGTTTTAATGGCCAGACTATGGTGAAGGATGTGATAGTTATTTGCTCCTGACCACTAACTGCATCTTTGGTTTCTGCCTCCCAGAGTGCAAACCTCTGACAGACAATCTTGTCACAGTATCAGTCAATAGAAATGAAAGGGAGTTTTGAAGATACAAACTTCAGGCAGACTATGACTTCATGCTGTCTAGGGCCTGAACTCATCTCAGCATTTCTGTTCTCACTGAAGACAGCTGGATTTAAGCAGCAGAAATCAATCTTTCTGGACTAAGCAGTAATGAGCTTTTGAAAATGGCATTTGGCACAGGCAAGGTGGAGAAAAAAATAATTTCTGAAATACAGAAGTGAATACTGAAGCCCCCAGTCAGACCTGCCTCTTCACAACTCAGACCCACTGAAAACAGAGTTGAACTGAGGTGCCATAGCACACCTATCTAGACGACGGCCACACACTGTAGAGTGTCTGACTGAGAGCATCAGCTGCAACTGGTCACTCTACAAACAGCAGACAAAGGTGTTCCTGAGGATCTACCTTCATAATAACTCTGTATAATTGGAGTTTTAAAAGAATTATGATGATATAAAGGCATTTCCCTTGCTCTCTATATGAGTTATACTATGTTTAGTATGGTATAATTGTTTGAAAGTCCACAGGTTTTCAAAACATAAGCTCAACTCCTCTTTGAACTACAGAGAAGCATAAAACACTCTAGAAATGAAAAAAAAATCTAGTATGAATTGCCATTGCTTACAATGTACTCACCCATAACAAAGATTCATGTGCCTGGACCCATGCAAGGCATACTTGTAGCTAGTTAAAGATTTTGAGTAGCTGAAGTATTGCATTACTGCACTGAAATATCCTAAAGTGATAGGGCAAGGGCACTGAACAGAAGTCAAATAACAGCTCTTGGGACAGGTCCTGATGAGTTTCAATAAGCTAGTTTTGGCTACCATAAAATCTTCCAGTTCACATATCCAGATGGTCTGCTTTCCATAAAAACAGACTTCCACATAAATTTCTGCTTACGGGACTGGTCATGTCACTACGACACTCATAGACTTGCCTGCAAGCACAGCAGTTCCCTTCATCCTTGTTATGCACATTTGCCACCATGTATCTGTAATACTCTTCAGTTCCACCTTGGAGTTTTCTTAATAACATAATCTACACATCAACTATTGCAGTGTCCCAGATATTTCTACTGTCGTCTTCCTATGATGTTCCATAACAATCTTCTTCCAAATAAATTTACCTCTTTCTAGTGTTTCCACTCATTGCACTGGGCTGAAACAAAGGCCAAACAAGATCTGTTCTGTTAATTTTTTCCATCTGTTAACTGCATGAATACGAAGCCACTGAGTCATTGCTAAGTCTACTCCCTCCAAGAAAATATCCTTGCATTGTATTATAAAATGGACCTCTTAGGTCTAAGCAATTATTTATGATTTGCCAATGGCAAACAACTGAAAGACAGTAGGATTTGATAGGAGGAGTCATAGTGCTTACCATGCAGTGAAAGAGGTGTTTATTACAGTCTGTCAGATGCATATTTTGTCTATTTTGCCTGCTGGCTATCCCATCACATTTGGTTCTTTGTACCTCTTGAAATTATGTTCTTCACATCCACAGCAGTATCTTTAGATGTATCTCTGTAATAACCCCGGCCTATTCTGTCCATGTGTGTGAACTCCCATGTATATAATTGTTAAAATCTGGTCATCTTCTACAGCATATATTATTTTACATCATACACTAGAGAAAAGAGAGCTGCAAATTACAATGCAAAGTAAGGACTCTCTTCCATGTGAAGAAACTTTCAATACATTGAGCAGACAGTCTTAGATGAATGAACGTTAAATCACCATCAAAATAGCTTGAATGTAACACGTCTGCAAAGTCTGACTGCTCTGTTCATAAATCCATTTCTTTAGAAGGTTTCTGTGTTTTTTCAGACTGATTCAGCTATTTTATGTTATTGGAAATAATTCATTTGGGTATCCATTTCATAACTGGAATCCTGAATATTCATAAGAAAACTCTGACATAAGAGTGGGACATAGATGACCTGAATTCACTCTCACCACACACAGAGAAATATCAGTCCATGGCTCATGTTATTATGTAGCTCATGTTATTTTATATTATATTCACTTCAAAGTACTGAACAATGCACCGGGCAGATGCCTCCAATATAAAAATTCAGGACATCCACACCAAGCACTGCCACCAGATACATTAATTAAAATTACTGATTTGAATTTGGTATAATTTTGAAGGTTTGTCTTAAAAAAGAACATTTAATGCTATCAAAACTTCCCAACACTAACAAGCTTTTAATACAGAAAAAAAATAATGCTAACAAGTTATCCAAGGTGAACTGTATATCTTCAACTGATGGGAATTCCTAAATTTACTCATGCTGCTAGAGAGCGTTAATTCCTTATTGATATCACCTTTAGTTCTACAGGGCAGTGCTCAAAGTTGGGTAGTATATTTTACTAAATCTCTCTGTGCACTGAAATAATTGTATGATGGTTTTGTAGAAAACAGGGGTGTAAAAGGTTGAAAGATACAATCCATACAACCTGAAATCAGCATTCATAACAGGTGATTGAAAAACAGGGGCCAATGGACATGTAGTAAAGTCCTGGCACATTAAAGCTGGCATGTGGAAGTTGTTCCTTGAAATGAAGAGAAGTTATTGCTGGTGTTTTCTACTGAGATTTACTGGAACAAGTAGACATACAGTTGGTGAAAATTGCCGTCTTCCTGGCTGCAGTACTGGAGCAACTGGATGCAACTTTAAATCTGTGTTATTTGTGGTCCCTTCTGGTGTTCTGAGCTGTGAAGCTTGGCTAGTAACCATTAAAAAAATTATTAGACCTTCCAAATGGATTTAAAGCAGTGGAACAAAATTGAGCAGATGAAAAATCAATGGCAATAGTAGAGTTTTAAGGAGCAAAAATACTTAGAACCTCCTCTCTACATATGTCCCTCAAGACAAACTCAGTCTGGCTTTCAGAAAAGATAAATTAATCTCTTACATTTTCAAGTATGAGCAATCACATTTTAAAGCACTTGAAGTGAGGTAATGCAGAAAGAAAACAGACCTCATGAGCATATGGGTAGGATCTTATCTGATTTATGCTCCTACCCAGTTGGTAAATGCCTTCCTGGAAATTCTGGAGTTGATGAAAGTGTCCACGTGGAGGAAACCTTCCTGCAGAGTTAGAGCTGGGTTATTATTAATAAACATGCATACTATGGAGTTATAAAGAGGGTATTATATAGGTCATAAGCATTATGAGTTGCTTCCTCTTCTGCGCTAAGTCTCTGATGAATTACTCTAAGGGAGAATACTGCAAAAGATTCCTTTTCATGCCAGTAGAGCTACAATATGACGCTTAGCATCTGGTTGGGAAGGAAAGAGATCAACTGAACCTTCAGCACCTTGAAATTGTACATGTTGTCTTTTCATTTTCAGAATTTCCATTTTCAGACAAAGTTTCCACCTTCAAAACCAGATAGTTTCTTCAACCATTCTGAAGAATGAAGGATAAAGATCTAACCTGGTCTTTAAGATGCTCTTAGCATTTATTCAAATAGAAATGAAGCCCAAAAATGTCCTAGGCAGCTTCAGAAGCTGAATTTTCCACCCATTTGATGGGAAGGACCAAATTTCTGAAGAGACCTTTTTTATATGAAAACACTGACCCAGCTCCAGCCCCAAGCCATGGAGTATTTAGTTTCTGTCCTGTGACCAGATTGTCATCTGATTCTTATCTCCACTGACCCTGTGTTGCATTTGTGTGTGGTGGGATTTTGGTAGTGGGGGAGGGGACTACAGAGGGGGCTCCTATAAGAAGCTTCTCAAAGCTCCCTCTGTTCCAAGTCAGATCCGCCTCTGGCCAAGGCTGAACCAATTAGCGATGGTGGCTGTGCCTCTGAGATAACATATTTGAGAACGGGAACCTGGAGAGCAGGAGTAGGTGTGATGGAAATACCTATGCAAACAGTAAGGTCAGTTGGAGAAAGGAGGAGGAGCAGGAGAGAGGTGTGCTGGTGCAGAGACTCCCCTGCAGCCCATGGTGAGAGGGCAGGCTGTCCTCCTGCAGTCCATGGAGGTCCACAGTGGAGCAGATGCCCACCTGCAGCCTGTGGAGGACCCCACACCGGAGCAGGTGGCTGTTCCTGAAGAAGGCCGGGACTGTGAGGGAAGCCCATGCTGGGGCAATCTGTTGTTGGAAGGATTGTAACCTACAATTGGGACCCACCCTGGAGCAGTTCATGAAGAGCTACAGCCTGTGGGAAGGACTCACGTCAGAGAAAGTTCATGGAGGACTGTCTCCCGTGAGAGGGACCTCGCGCTGGAGCAGGGGAGGAGCTTGAGGAATCCTCCCTCTGAGGAGGAAGGAGTGGCAGAGAGAACGGGTGATGAACTGACTGCAACCCCCATCCCTGTCCCCCAGTGGGGAGAAGGTAGAGAAACCAGGAGCAAAGCTGAGCCTGGGAAGAAGGGAGGAGTGGGGGGAAGGCATTTTTGAGTTGTGGCTATACTGTCCTACTCCATTTGGTTGTTAAGTGGTGGTGGTGGTGTTTAAATTAAATTGATGTTCTTTTTCTTCCCCATTTGAGTCTGTCTTTTGCCCATGAGCATAAGTGATTGAGTCATTCCTTGTTGTCCTTATCTCAATTCCTAATCTTTTGGTTAATTTTTGACTTCTCCATCCCTTAAGAGGAAGGAATGAGCGAGTGGCTGCGTGGTGCTCAGTTTCCCTCTGGGCTTAAACCATGCCAAATACAAACTGTAAGCTTGCTTTTCCCTTACAGATTCCTTCCTGAAGAAGGTTCAAGTCACATTCTCCAACTGCCACTCTGAGCCAAGGCAAACACTTGACACCTGTCTCTGATCTTGTTTACCCTATTTTTACATTGAAATAACTTCCATGGATTAGTAAACTACATGACAGCTGGAACCAATCTTTGATCTTGAAGCTTTCTCCAGGGCAGCTGATGTTTCTCTGAAAGCAGTCACAAAATCAAGCTATCAAGTTTACCAGTGATGCCATGAAAGCCAAGAGTGTGCTACAGATAGTAAGTCAGACCCATTATTTTATTTAAACATTTAAGGGTTCTCTTAGTAGAGATCAACCCATTCTCAAACCTTGAGAGACATCCCAAGGTGGGAAGTGAGATGGAAAAAGAAAAATTTGAAAATATTTTGCTTACTAACTACAGAGGAACATTGTCGAGCATCATGTCATCAAACACCTATCTGTGTGTGTACATACATAAATACTTACCTAGTCATAAATACCCATTCCTGCAAGTGGTTTGCTGTAAGTAGGATCCAGTTTGGAGCTTCCCAGAAAGCTGAATTTGAGTGTCTTTTTTAAAGAGCATTTATATGTTTCCATTGTGTCAAACTCAACCTACAATCTACTTTCAGCAAATCCAGTGTGTTGCTTATGGGTGCCACAATTAGAATTTTACTCTGCTTTGTGATCAGTAGCTAACCCAAACTAGAGTTGCACTCTTATATTGAAATCCTTGCTCTTCTGAATTAGCTGCTGACCTTCACACCATGGAAACATCCCATTTGGATTGCTGAAGAATGAGAAATTCGTAAGATCAGTGTACTTAGTAAAAAATAACAGTTATAGATAAAGGAACAGGTCTTATTTCCTAAATCTTCATTATACTTGAAGTCCTGTGGTTTCCAACTAGACCTCAGTAAACTCATCTGAGCAAGCTCATTGGCTCATGCCAACTCATGTATCATGTCACAGCAAAGACATACTTCAAAGTTATTTCCCTTTGAAGGCCATGATAAGAGTCAAAGAAAAATGAATCCATCATCAAATAACTTCAGAGTCCCTTTTCCAAAAAAAAACATCTCTTACTTGCTATAAATTATTTAAGAGAAATCCTGCTGATTTTGTTCTCTATTTCTTTTTTTTCTACTTTGAGAGTATCTAATTCAGCTCCCTCTCTCTTTGACAAAGACACTGCAAATTCAGTGTGTCTTCCTCAAAATGTGGAAGAGCCCTTGCTGCATTGCCCCATAGCAGACCTCCATTCTCAGAATTGTGTTAAAGTCCAGACAGAAACATACTGCTGAATTTACATAATCACACTGAGGAACAACAATGAAGAATAAGAGCAACTTATTTTTCCTCCAGAAAAGAGCTATGTCTGAAACAAAGCAATTTTAGCAGCAGGTGGAAAGGAGACCAAACCCAAATTCCACATGAAGAAAATAGCTTTGTGCTAGTTGTACTTAAGCTCATTCTTCAAGTGTGTTGAGTAAAACTTCTAGGAGCAACTTCATATTCAGAAGCAGAAGTTATGATAGATTATACCAAATGTTTTTGAAACAAGAATGTTTTCACTGATTCCAGAATTTTATTCTCACTACGGCCGATTTTTTAAAAAAAAAAAAGGGTATTTCTAATGTAACTATTTTCATTAAAATTAAGTTTTGCTGAAATAATGTTAAAATTATAATTTGATTTCATTCTGACTCAGTTTTCATACAATCTTGTAACATTATTTTTGCATGTGTTCTTTTTACTGATAGTAATAGATTGATAATCCAGGATTGGAGTCTACTGAACCAATCATTCTATTTAAATCTTAAAAGTGTTTACATTAGTTATTTCAACCTCTACAAATTGGCATGTTTTTAAATCCTCATTTTGCCATAAAACATCTGAGCAATTTTTGAAAGATAGTTCTTGTAATGAGATCTTTGAAGAGATTACCAAATGTGTTCCCCTGTGTGAGGAAAGGTCACAGGTTTTAACTATAGTTCTGCTGAAGACTCTCTTCTGATGTTGTAGTCCTTATTGCTACTGAACTTTACTCCCCCAAAGCAATGATAATGTCAAACTTGCATTTTGTTTCCTCTGTGTCTAAATATTGAAGGTAGTTGAGCTGCTCTGTAATTTAATACCGCTACCACAGATAAATTCAGAAATCTAGTTTTAAAGTTACAATTGATTCTGTGTGAAGCAAACATGCATAGCGCGTCTGACATCCTTTTAGCAAGGAAAAGTGCTCTGCTTTCAACTCTATTTGAAATATAACAAATCCAACACTGATGCAGAGCAGATAAAGATTTTCAAGTCCAAAAATTAGTGTTGCATATTATCACAAGTTACCATACATTGCAATTCTTGCACATTGATTTTAATTGTGAAGACTGTGTTTTGCTCTTTATAGCTTAGGTAATTTCCATCCTGTTTTAAATTTCTGACTTGTTCATGACAAGAATAGTTAACTACAAAGATGTGGTGATTTTTCTGATAAAATAAAGAATATAGTAATTCCTAACTATTAAGGCTATTCAATGAGAGTTGGGCACATAGGTACCTGAATGTCAGGTTTGTGTGATCTAATTAGGTTCCTTGACTATGTTACTGGTAATACGGAATGATTCTGTGTGTCAGTAGTGTTTAGACCAAGATAAGATTTGGAGCAAAATTTTAAGAGGACATTGAATATACTGTGCTTGCAAATCTGCTGTGTTTGGTGAAGGTCTTCATATGTGGTTTCAGTGTCAGAGACTGATCTTGATGCTTAATTTCCATGGAAAATGCAACATGTATTCCTGCTGCTTGAGGAATAATCAAAGACATCTTTATACAGGCATCTTAATAATAATCTTGATCAACTTTTGCCTCTTTATTTCAGCCTTTACCAGCTGTCTCTATTTATTGGAAGGCTGCTTCCATTGGGTAGTGAGCCCAGTGATTATTAAATTTTGCATAACATCGTACAGCATACCAGAAAGCAGTTTTACAAATTAATGGATACTATAAATAAATAACAATAGATTTTAAAAAAAATCTGATAGATTTTTAACATCAGGATTCTTCTGCAGGGATGTCTCTTCAGTACCATACAGATCATATACTCTTTTAAAGTTGTATGCACTTTGTCCTCTTTTCTCAAAAAAAAAAAAAAAAAAACCAAAAAAAAACACCCACAAACAAAAAAAAACCCTAATCTGCAAAACCCTGCACTCTAATCCATAAAACATGTCAGTGTCTACCCAGTCTAGTTGGGAGGTAGCATTCATGTATAACTTCCATGCCATCTCCTGCTTTCTTTGTACAATTCTAACCCAGAAGCAGAATTCTCTGGCTTCTTCACTGGTGCAGAGCTCCAGAAAGGGAAGTTAAAGCTAGCATTGTAACTTCTAAAATCACTTCTGCCTGTGAAATGCCTGTGCTTCCTAGAAGCCACACTTCAAGACACTGTACCAGAAGGTGAAGGTCCTTTCCAGAGACCTCCATAGCCACTAAAGATCGTGCAATTGGAACTCACAGATTACTCCATGTGACAGAAAAGTATTTGAGTTTCCATGGCTGGTCCAGGTTTGGTATGAACATGTCCATCAGGAGAAATCCATCATGTCAGGCTGGGATGGAAATTCTTCCAATGCATTGGGCTCTTGGTTATTAGTTAGATGTTGCAATCATCTGTGAATAATTGCAGGTCTCTCTCCAGCAAAAGTCTCAGGACACTAGTGAGAAAAAACAGTCACTTGCTGAAAAGCACAATGAAATGAGAATCTGACAGCTCTCTGCTCTGCTACGCCCTGGCCTTAATTCATACACTAGTCCTTGCCTTATGGAAAGAGACAAATTCTTCACCCCAGTAAATGAAGGAGAGATGCTTTCACACAAAAGAAGCATGTGTGCATGGGAGGTGGGGATGAATTTCCCCAAGGAATGCTATCAAGGCCCGAGCAATGAATAATCAACCGCAAGGCGGGAGACAACTCTGTCTAGGTGACTGTCAGGGCTGTTAACAAGGAAAATGTTAACTTTTTATCCTACTCTTTGTATATCAGCAAAGGGGCTTTAGTAACACCAGATTTGGTAGTGAATATCAATACTTGCTTCTGATTTAAAGGTTGGCCAAGCTAGGCTGAGGCATTGATGCCCCAACACACATGCACTCTTAGACCCCCTCCCTGCTGCATCCTGCTTGTTATTGTTCTGTAATTCTAAACACAGAATAAAAGCAACAGCTGCTCTTCAGCACTCCCTTATGAAAATCCCACTCTCAAGGACCTTGTGTGGGTTGAAATTTTCCCTGGAGTTCATGTATGTCAGAATGAATTGTTTCTTTAAACTTCAGCCTCAGAAACTGGGTCATTCATAGAGGGATGGAATTCAGAGTTTCTGCTTGCACCTTTTCTCAGAGGAACTGTGGCATCTGTGTACTTTCAAATAGGTACCTCTAACTAGGCAGGAGCAGAGGGGAAGTGTGTGGTGGATACTCTTTCCCCACCAGACTGGTATTGTACCTGGATTAACCTTTTGTTCGTTTAAAAATGAGAATGTTCTTCCATCCCACAGGGCAACCCATAGGAGTCTCGGAAGCCTACTGAGTACAAAGACATGTTTTGCTATCAATCCTATCGTACTGCAACATGCCTATGTCCTGCATGCACACATCTTTTTTAATAAATGTTTCTTTATCTTGGAGCCCATAATTCACGGTCAGTTGTCTTATTTCCAAGACATCAGAGCACATGGCAGCTGCTCTTAAGTTTGTGATGGAAGTGCCATATCATCTTCCTTTCACAGGTACTAAAACTTTATACTTCCTGCCTTCACTGATTTTGTGTCTTGTGACAGGAAGATGGGTATGTCACAGTTAAATAGCACTTGATCTTCTGAGACTGGGGTTATGGCTTGTGGTATGCCACTCAGGAAAGGTTAATGAGTGATTAACAGATCTTCTAATCAAAGGCTAATAAATTATTAAAAATCAACAGCCCAATCAGCTATATATGACACTTAAACATTGATAATTTATTGGTCCTTCATAAACTATTGACAAAGAGAAGCCTATATGTTACCCATTTTTGCTTTTGTTTCCGCAAAAGCTGTATTTTGCTTTGCAGACAAAACATGTTCAATGACTGCATCCAACAGGGGGACAAAGGGCTTTTCACTATTGCTAGGTTCACAGTCTCCCCAAGTAGTTTAGCATGTAACTATTTGAGAACATGTTCTGGTTCTATATGACTCCAAGCCTTTGATTCCTGCTTTCATGGGAGTCTCACCTTTATAATAAGTCTCCAAGAGCACAACCTAGAAGTAAAGAGCCTTTTCTGTCTCAGAGGCAGATTTTTCAGCAGCAGTTTCAGAAGATGCTTTTCCCCTGTATGTGTAATCTGTATCTCTGCAGGTGTTGCTGTGACTGTGCAGCAAAGTTAAGCTCTGCCCAGGAATGCTCCCAGTTGTTCCTGTTGCTCAGACGTTAGCTTGACAGCCCTTTGACACATGTCAGTGAGCACTCTCAGAGACACTTCCTCAACATGGTCTGTGAGCGGCATGGACCACAGAGTGAAGTCAGCCTGCAGCTGCTCTGTTAGCAGTAGACGAGACTTTGCTAGCACAGACAAGGCCATACTGTGCCAGTTATACTTAAGGTCCATGCACTTCCTTAGCACATGGAATTTAGTGGTGTAGTCATCATCTAAATCCCTAAATGAATTCTGCATGTATTCCAGGCCACATAGACCCACAGTTTTGAGTGTGGTAAAAACTGCCTGGACATATTCAGGTACATGATTTTTATTGCAGGGCAGCCTGGTTGGGACCCTGTGTAATTCCAGGTCTTGGTTTGAAGCACAGCTGTGTCCCTTGGCCAATACTGTGGTCTGTAGGAGGGTGATAAGGTGAGGACAGAATTCCTGTTTCACAAGGCAAGGGTTTCCATTTGTGCCTAGGCTCTACATCCCTCTTAGACAATGGAAAGAAATTGTCACTTCTGTGCTCTTACTGCAGACATTTCACAATTAGGTGATTCTCATCCTAGAAGTGTTCTGATCTATGCACAAGCTTGGAAGGGACCCCCAAGGAGAGACTTCTACACTGCAGGTGCCTAAGATGAGGTGAGAGGAATCCACCATGTAGCTGCCTCTGAAAAAGCTCTTCTGTATTGACATGGGACAGTTTTAATTAGTAAGTTCAAGTACCAGAACTAGCATAGTTGAGAGGGGAAAGGTGGAAAGACTCATCCAAGGAATGCCATTCCTGATTTCTGGAATGCCCCATGATTTCTGAGGGAGAAATGAAATAGGGTCAAAAAAGTGAAAGTAGGGAAGCACAGAAGGACTCAGAGCACTCCTGTCAGCACCCAAAGTAAAGGAAAGGAACCCCACAGTTGCCAGGATCCCTAACAGAATCACAGAACGGTTGAGGTTGCAAGGGACAGCTGGAGGTCATCTGGTCCAATTCCCCTGCTCAAGCCACCTAAAATCAGTTGCCTGTGACCATGTCCAGACAGCTTTTGGATATCTCGAAGGATGGAGACTCCACAACTCTGGGCAACTTGTGCCAGTTCTCAGTCACCCTCATCATTAAAAAGTGTTTCCTGATGTTCAGGAGGAACCTCCTGTGTTTCAGTTTGTGCCCATTGCCTCTGATCCTGTCACTGGTCACCATTGAAAAGACTCTGGCTCCTTCCTCTGTGTATCATCCCTTCAGGCATTTATATACATTACTAAGATCCTTCTGTGCCTTCTCTTCTCTAGGCTGAGCAGTCTCAGCTCTCTTGATCTTTCCTCATTGAAGAGATGCTCCAGTCCCTTAATCATCTTCATGACCCTTTGCTGGACTGTCTCCAGTATGTAACCCAGGATACCATTAGTTGGCATTAGTCTTGGCTGTAAGGGCACTTACAGGCTCATGTTCAACTTGGTGTCCACCAGGACCCACCAGGTCCTTTTCTGACAGCTAGGTGCTCCCCAACATATACTGGTGCATGGGATTATTTATCTGTAGCTGCAGGACTTTGCACTTCCCCTTGTTGAGCTTCATGAGACTCCTCCCAATCCATTTCTCCAGTCTGTTGAGGTCCCTCTGGATGGCAGCAAGACTACCACTCCTTCCAGTTTTATGTCATAAGCAAATTTGACAAGGATATACTCTGCCCCATCATTGATGAAGGTGTTTGTCCTGGGTTCAGCTAGAATAGGGTTAATTTTCACAAGAAGCTGGCAGGGGGCACAGCCAGGACAGGTGACCCAAACTACCCAAGGGGATATTCAACACCATGCTGATACCATGCTCAGTATATAACTAGAGCTGGCTGAAGGTGGGGGGTGATTGTGGCTTGGAAAGGGGGTGAGCATGGGGTACTGGGTGGTGAGCAATTGCATTGTGCATCACTTGATTTGTATATTTGTTCTATTAGTATTGTTGTTGTTATAATTTTCTTCTCTTCTTGTGTTGTTCTATTAAACTGTCCTTATCTCAACCCATGAGGTTTTACATTTTTTTCTTCTAATTCTCCTCCCCATTACACCAGAGGCAGGAGTGAGCAAACAGCCCAGTGGTGCTTTGTTAGCTGGGTCTAAACCATGACAGTGTTAAACAGGCCGGGACCCAGTACACCACTAGTTACTGGCCTCCAACCAGACCATGCCACTGATTGGCATGATCTGAACCCAGACATTTGGTCAGTTTTCAACCCACCTAACTCTCTGCTCATCCAGCCCACACATCAACAGCTTGTCTATGAGGTCCTAATGGCAGATAGTGTAAAAAGCCTTACTTAAGTGCAGGTAGAGAATATCCATTGTTCTTCCCTCACCTACCAGGCTAGTCACCTCATCATAAGAAGTTTATCAAGTTGGTCAAACATGACTTCCTCTTGGTGAAGCCATGCTGACCACTCCTGATGATTTTCTTGTTCTTTATGGACCTGGAAATTGTTCCCAGAATTAGCTGCTCCATCATCTTCCCAGGGATCAAGGTGAGACTGACTGGCCTGTAATTCCCTATATCTTTTTTGCTCTTCTTGATGATAGAAACGAAATTTGCTTTTCTCCATTCTTCAGGCATTTCTCCTAATCTCCATGATCAATCAGAGATTATTGATAGTTGCCTTACAATGACACCTATCAGCTCCCTCAGCACTCATGGGTGCACCCCATATAAAGCCCATGGACTGTTGTGTCTTGGGTTTGGTTTGCTTGAGTATTCCCTGACCTGATCCTCTTCCATCAAGGGTACATCTTCCTTGTGTCAGTTTTTCCCCCAGGCTCTGGGACCTGGGATTCCTGAAGGCCAGTCTTGCTAGTAAACTCCGAGGCAAAGGCAGCTTTCAGTAGCTTAACCTTTTCCATGTCCTGTGGAACCAGGCCCCTTGTCTCATTCAGCAAATGGTCAACATCTTCCCTAATCTTCCTTTTTTCCCCTGTGTACTCAGAGAAGTTCTTCTCGAACATCCTGAATTGCTTATATCCTGCTCTGTTGCCCCTCTAGCAGATATTGGTGTGGTTGAAATCCCCCATGAGAGGACATTTGGGCCTGTGAATATGAGGCTGATCCTATGTGTTTGTTGAGAGCCTCATCCATTTGTTCTTCCTGGTCAGGTGTTTTATAGTGGACACTCACTATAATGACACCTTTATCTGTCCTCTCTTTTAATCCTAGCCCATAAACTCTTGGCAGGCTCCTCATCCACCCTCAGGCAGACCTCCATTCTCTCCAACTATTTTTTCACAACTCCCATCCACCTCACATCTCCCATCTCACTTCTCACATCTTCCATCTCACATTTCATAACTCATACCCAGCTGTTCTTCCACTATCTATCTCCCCATCAGACTCCCTCCCTGTGGGGCATGAAGTGGCCAGGTTCTTTTACATGACAGCATGGTCAGCAGTGTACCTAAATGCTGAGCAGCCTTAAAGTGAATGAGGCTGCACCTCACTGGCTTATGTGCCAGTGGCATATGGTGGCATGGCCCCACTCATGATCAGGATAAATTTAACACTGCCTAAAGCAGGATTATTTCATTGATCCTCATGTGATCGAAGGTTGGAGGAACTTTGCATTTTGACATTGTGTCAGGTGCACCCACCTTGACAAAGACGGGGCTTTCTGACTGTTGAAATAGAGTGGCCGCTGACTCTTTTAGCACTCTTGTTTTTGTGTCTTTATGGTAATTGGGGACCTTAGCCAGTAAGAACTGACATTAACCACGGATCAGATTCTGCCTGGGTATAAATGGAGTTCTGTGGGAGAGAAGCATGTTGACATTGACCTGTTAGCTCTGCACAGCCCCTGAAAAGCAGAAAGGGTGTGATGAGAAACAGGCCTTGGGAGAAAGGTAAGAAACTGCTGAGTTGTGCCAAGGTGGCAGGGAAAACCAACAGACAGCTGCAACACTGAACCCTGAAAAGTTACAGCTGCGTGAACAGCGTATAAACAAGGTGATTGGTCTGCACAGCACATGTTAGTGTTATGCTGATAGGAGAAAAGGTAGATAGCTGTCTAATTGCTGATTTGCTAATTATGAAGTAAGAGTTTTAACCATAGCATAAGTATGTACTATTGTAAGAATAAACGGCTGGACCCTGCCCTGCAGAAAGAAGAAGAGAACACTCTGACTCATTATTTTGGCCACTACAGAGTTCTGTTGGGGTGACATTTTGAGCGAGTCCTCTTTGGAGAATCAAGGCTGCAGTCACTCTCCCCTTGGATTGGGATGCCACCCAGGAAAACTCCTCAAGGTTGAGAGCTCTCACTTGTCAGGTGAGCAGTTGTGCATTTTGGATTATCATTTAAATCCTAGGAATTCCTAAATCAGCTGTGTAGTAATAGTTTTTTCTCATGGGTATCCAAATACGTAGTTTATTAATGTTTGCTGAAGCGCTACTGATTTTTCTCAAAATAAATCTTATGTTCAGTATTTGTTTTGTTTATTTTGGGAGCATCCTCAACAACCACCAAGAACATCATCTTCCAGGTGGATTTTAAATAATACCTGTGAGCAGAAACAGATACTGGTCATGCTGAGCACCCTGACACAGCACACTACAAATATGTTAATTACTGTAACATTCTGTCCTGGTTCAGCTAGGATAGGGTTAAGTTTCCCCAGCAGTGGGAGGGGATCTCCAGCCCGGTTATCCATACCATGCTGAGGTCCAGCGCTGAAGGGGGGCAACAGTTTCCTGTGGGCTTTTGTCGCGGGAAGCATGCTCGGCAGGTTTGCTGTGTCTCTTGCAGTATTTCTCTGTATATCTGCTGTCTTGTTTACTGTTATTACTGTTTATTGTTGTTGTTATTGCTATTGTTGTTGTTTGTGCCTCACTTCCAGCCCTGCCCGGTCCGAGGGTGGGGGATGGACAACAGCAATGTGGTCTCTGGTCCCAGAAGGGCCTAAACCACCACACATTCCCAGATGGAAGAGCCAATAGATGGCTCTCCCTGAAGAGCAACATTTGGTACTGCTTTCTGCATCTCACAAAACTCATCAGGATTTGAACTAAGAGCAAATATCTGGGGCTCTTACTTTGGGCTCTGTTTGCAATCTCTACCTTTTTCTGGAATGATGCTAGTCCCTGGCTGTTACTTACCTTCTAGCTGGTTTACTTGGACAGTTAGGAAACGTTAATGGTTTTAGTGATTTTGGTTATCTGAAGAGAAAACATAATACTGGCATAATTTCACCACCTGTCAGATCGAATTATCCAGAACATAAAGAATCTAGCAATTTCCCAAGAGCATGGAAACAGCCTTTAAACCCTGCAAGCCCTTATCCTACCAGGGAGTGCTAAACTTCGCCATTAAATACTGCTACAAGAGTTCTCTCCACTGTATCCACTCACTGTTTTCTATCAACAGACTAAACCAAAACCTAATCCCACACCTTCACTGAAACACAAGTAGCACAAAGAAAGCTTAATGCAAACTGAAAGTCCACTACAAATTAAACAACATTAAGTGCCATTAGTTGCTTCAACCATAGGAAAAAATATTGTTATAATGGCATGTTTATTTTAACAAGGATCATTAACAGGACTGGTGGAGATAGAGTGCAAAAAGGATTGTCTTGTATAGCATTTGAGAATTTACCTTGCCTCTGTAAATACAGATTTGCTAGAAGTACTTATAGAAAATAGAACTAATATATAGCAACACTTACACCTGACATACCCTATTAGGATAGCACACATTGATGAAGTGCTAGCTGCTGCTTGCAGCTGACCCTGTAGCACTAATGGATTTTGCTTATGGGTCTGAATTTCACTAAGAAGTATTCCTGTCCTTGAATATGAATTAATTCTTCTCTTGAGTGCTCTCTGGAGAGTGCCGTTACAAGTGTCTGGGCCCCAACTGTGCTGATGGTCCATGAGCAGCCTCACCTGGGGCCTCCATCCACTCCCTGCCCAAGAGCACAGGGGTTCCATTAAACTCAGCTCTGGTCCCTCCCTCATGCCCTGAACTGTGTTTAGGCAGGGTGGGTTTCCAGGTCAGACACAGCCATGCCTGTGCCAGGCCATGGACCCTGTTGATCTGGACCATGAGTTGTGAGCCGTCATGCTGACTTGATGTTGGACCTGCCTCATCACCACAAACTTGTCTCACAAGCTGGATTCTGCTTCCTTTCTATAGGCTTAAATAAATAAATAAATAAACCACAGCAGGCTTTGGTTTCAACATCATGACTAAAACCTGCTATGCAAAATTCAGTCAACAGTTACAAACCATATGTTCCCCTACATATTTTTACAGAGGAGTGCCACGTGTATTTTTAAGGTAGGTTGTTTATAAATCATCACTTTGGGACAGTTTCCCTCTAGTACACTGACTGTGAAGTACCCATTTATGGGTTTTTAGAAGACATATAAATGGCTGTCAGATTAAAGATAGTCAAGCTTAAGCATTTCCTATAAAGTCTCAACCATACGAAAAGAACAGAATCAGAAAACTATCTCCAATGTTTTCTTGCTATTCTTGTGACAAACACAACTGATGCAATAACATGAGAAAGCAATCCTTCTAAGTAGCTTGAAAAATGTAAACCCTTGTTGATAAAGTTGGTTTGTTATTCAGCACATCACAATGCAATCCGCTGTCATCATGTTGCAGGCAGACAGGATGCTGCTGTGTGCTGGGGTAGTTGTCTCAGACTGCTTGTTGTTTGGATTGTGTCCAATGACAGTGTAGCCTCTTGTGTGAAGAACAGAGCTGAAAGCACTAACCAGCAGCCTGGTAAGTTTTATTACTGCTTTGCCGCTGAGGATGTGGCTTTGACATTGAATTTGGCAAACTGCATCCTGTTTTGTTAAGTCTGACACTGCCTTCTCTGTTGGCCCATTTCACTTTTAACCTCTTCTTAGGGATAGCATCTATCTTTACACAGCATCTCACCCAAGATGGCAGCTTGAGAAAACCAACCCCCTCTGGTTCTAACAAGCTAAGTCACGTGCATGAGGTCTTGATGGCAATTACACTGAGTGAATTCCAGTCTTAGGAAGTTCTTAAGAGCCTGACTGCTAGATGCAGGAAGGATCTACCTGTATGATCTAATCTTCAGCAGTTTCTGCTGGGCACTGGGCTGGACAGACATTTAGTCTGCCCCAGTACAGCTGATTTAGCTTTTTTCTTCAACTGGTGGTTGTGGGTGCTCAACTGTGCATCAGAACAGGGCCCTCCTGCTTGGTTTGATCCTTAAAACCATAATTAAAATACATGTAATTCCACTCTCCCTACATAATGACTAGGGCACCTGTATAAATGGCAGATAAAGATTCCCATTTCATGTTTTCTTGCTTAAATACCTTCCAGTGATTAAAGTGGAAAGAGCTCCTGATAGGCTCCCTACCATTTCATATCAATTTAAGAGTGCTAATATACCTCATAAAGACAGATTAAATTAATTCCACAGCTGAGACTGCAATCCTATTTTAAGCAGCTTGCACTTGGAATTTATTCCCATATATACCAGAGAACATTGATTTAATTAAGCAGCAGGTACTGACAGGTAATACAAGAACATTGGTATGCATTCTTCATAATCTTCAGGCCTTCCACCTCCTTCCATGTGACCAGATCTCTTCTGTTACATTCTCAAGAGATACTCTCTCTCTGTATCTGCTATATGCATTAGTGTAGATGTATGTGTCTCCACCGCTTTTGAAGCCCAGATCTGGGTAGTGTTAGGCTGAGTAAATTGTGACCAAACATAGTCTCTAATGATGGTAATGATATTTACTGGCCATTCACAATTCATTGTCACAATTCACTGTCGAATTTCCCCCCATCATTAGTTAAGTCTTTTTGGCTTTTGATTAGCAGAATATTGATGTTGGGTTGTTTCCAGTAAGCAAAATTTTCATTAAGGATGTCTGTACTGTGTAGTAAGAGGAAGATTTTCTTCTCTGAGGAATCACTAAATTCAGAGCTGCGTGTGCTTGTGTCTGAGTAGCATTCATTGGGGGAACCATGATACATATCTGAAAGCTCTTCCCGTCTGCTTGCTTCCCACCCCTCACTTTGGTACCCATTCCACTTTAACAGCAGTGCAGAGTGAGGGGCTGCTCACTGATACACTATCCAAGGCAATGGAACTGGAAATACTTTTATTTGTGTGCCTCTGCTAAACTACAAGGGTATTAAACTAAAACAATCCCCCCAGGCTCACTCTATCTATTGCATGGCCAGCCACTTCTATCGGGTCACACAGAAGGCTGAAATGTGAGACCCCCCATGCTTTCACCTCCTTCCTCTTCCTTGGCTGCATGTGGGTCCTCTGCTTCTATGCATGAGAAAAGCTCCGGTTAATGGTGAGTTGCACAAGCAGAGAGAGGAACAGAAAAGATTCCAGGTGAGATGTAAGCAGAAGCTTTGTTTTTCCATTAGCTGTTAGATAGTGCATTGTGAACCAGGGTGTTATGTCATGGTATTGCTAGCAACTTCCATGGAAACAGTCTCTCAAGAAATCTTTCTAGCTTTTTATTACAGTAGCAAAACAGAAGATTAAAAAAAAAAAAAATAGGGGGCAAAAAGATCCATAATGTAAAAAGTAGTCAGAAGGGTATTGACTTTTACTAATAGTTCCTTTTCCCTTTTTCTTTAGCTGTAGAGAGATTTCATATGGTTCACTCTCATCCATTCTCTTCCACTGGCATCCTCTTAGATAGGATCAAGGATGGCTCCAGCTCTCTTTTAAAGGGGAAAGCAAACAAGAAATGGTCTGGCACATTTTTTTATTTCTTCACATCAAGTCAAATTTTGTGTCTCTGAAGACAAAATTGGACAAACTGACACAGAAAGAGGACAAGAGGAAAAGCAGTGGCACAAAATATATCTTGTGTGCCTGGCTGACTGTAACTTGGAACCTTATTGCTGCAGGAAGACAAAGCATGGGGAGAACTCACTGACCTGTAGAATCACTGGCATCACTCCAGTTGCCTCACAGGTCATGAGCTCATTATCACATTGCAGAACAAGGATCTGGGAAACAAGGGAAAAGACATTCATGTGAGACTGAAAGTAGGAGTATTTTGACACTTGAAGAATCACTACAGAGATGTCTGGAAGGAGTCTCCAAAGATCTCTGGTCCCATCTCCCAGTATTGTCACCACCAGATGAGGGCAGCTGTGGCTTTGACTAAATCAAGTCTGAACAGCACACCAATCGATGCTACTAGTCTACATTTGTCCGGTAACCTGCTCCACCACCTTCCTCCACCACTTTCATAATGTTTAACCTGAAAAATCTCCCAAGCTTCACTTTGTGGCTATTGTCCTATGGTTCCTGCAGTGCAGAAGGTATTAGAAACAGGGGTGTTACACAGAAATTTAGTTTTCAGCCTTTCCAGGACTCGGCAGTCTATAAAAGGGGTAGAAACATAGCAGGTTTGAATGCACTGGGCTGCAGATGTCTTCTGACATATGGAAAGGACTTCGGAAAGAGGGTGTCTTTCTGTGTAAAGAGCTGTACAGTGTAACTAACAAGGGAAACAAGCTTCCTCTGAGACTGAGACAAGGGTTGAGTGAGAGTTTGAGAACCAAGTTACCTTGAGTCTCATAAAAAACATGAAGTGGAAATCCCCTCAGACCAAGCAATGTCTGAAGTCTGAAGACAGAAGAATCTGGCTGCAGAGATGAAAAAACACAGAAAATTACAATAATACCTGATAAGTACAAATTTATCTCAATTTTTTACCTTAGAATAAATACTGAATATCTCAGGCATACTACCTAATGCCTGGTGATCCAGCAGACATGACAGAACAGACAGAGTGTGACCTGACATTGATATCTCCATTATACGTGTTTAGTTGATGGAGTTACATCTTTCAAAAATCAGATTAAATTACTGCCACAAGTAAAGAAGTTAGTGTTGTGGAAACAATCCCTCAGTGAGCCCAGCTACATATCCTAAAAAGTTCCTTACACTTTCTAGAATGAGAGAATTCCTTTACATAAACGAATAAAAATACTATAACAGGAATTCCTGTAAGGTTTAGTCCATATTATGCTTACTTTAGGAGACAAAAAAAACCCAAACAAACAAACAAAAAAAACCCCAAAACAAAACAAAAAAACAACCTCAAGCTTTGAAACATTTTTTCTGTCACAGAAAATGTCTGCCACAGAAATTACATCATAGTATTATTCACAGTAGTATTTATAAGTCGTCTGATTGTAACCCTGAGTTAAACAACACATCCAGGATTCACTGATGGCTAAAATGGTACAGCTTGGCAGGACTGCAAGCATGTGCATTGCCCACATCAGAAGGGAAGTGAGAAGATGGATGAAAGTAGCAGTTGTCTACAGCTAGTGGCACCACAAAGTTTGGAAATATCAGAATGTTTCTGGGAGTTAGACAATAATATATAGTTAAAAGGGAAAGCAGCTATTATCTGCTTCATTATTTTCAAGATTGTAATGAAACTGCTTTGGGGAATATTCACATAATTTAAAAGTATACAACCATCTAAATGGACTCTGATACCATATCATTTGCACTGGAAATTATAACATTAGCATTGCTTTGTTGTAGTCTGCAAATTAATAGAAAATTAACAAGAATATTTCTTTCTTCTTTAATTCCTGGTCCATATTTTCCTCTCTGCAGCTCAGTGGACCAATTCATACAGAGAAACCAATAGTTAATCTTGAAGATTGTGTATATATAAAAAAAAAAAAAATTACATCACTTGTCTCCTCCAAGAAGTGGTTCAGAATTAAAGGAGGTATTTTATTTTGTCTGTCTTAGATACATGTATATGTTCAGAACCTTTACCACATGCTGATTATCTCTTAAAATGTCTTCCAGATATTAAAAATTATTTTATGACCTTAGCAAAGGAATGCCCAAGTTCAATTTTAAATTTAATTAGATATAGGTAAAAATGGGAAGAAAAATAAGAGCAAAGAAATAAAAGGATGTTGTGGCAAAAGAAAAAAATATAAATGGGGTTCATTTCATGCATACACTAGGGTCAAACACCTGGCTTCATATTTTGATTTCAGCAAACACTTTAATCTGACTCAACCACTTCTCCTAAATGAAATGATGACTTCTTACAAAAATGGGAGCTTAATCGAGAAGCTGAAAGGTGACAAAAGGTTGCATATAGATTATTTGTTTACTGAGAAATTTGGTAGAATGTGTAGACATACCAAAGTATTTTATATCAGAAAATTATCCAATATTCTAATTTCAACTAGTTATGTTTTTCAGTTTCCTGAAGCTTATGGGACTTATGTCATTTTCCATTTCAGCTGTTGTGAAGGAAGAAGACTTTTTTTTCTTGTGTAAATAGACTTGGACAGACTGAGGAAACCTGTTAACTAATGATCATGTTAAGGCAATGCTTCCAACTGAAATTTTATTATTTCAGTTGTACAGGAAAAAAAGCTTTTGAACTGATATCTAAAACCAGGGTGTGATGAAATGCATGACAATTGTTATTAAGTACCCACATGAACAGTTCCCTGAGACATGTTCACTGTATGACCTGGCTGAAATAGTACCTTTCGGAGAAAAGGTTGTGATTTTTTGTGGGAATTCCCTGAAACAGCCTTTAAAATAAAGCAGTCTATTTTTCAAGTGGTTATGTCTTATTTCTACATCAGAAAGTTGTGGGAGCTCTTAAATCATCTCAGTAGCACAACTGTGTCAGCTTTGACACAGTTTTAATGAGAAGGTCAATTATTAGTGGCATGAAATACTCACAGCCATTTCAGCCATGGATGCCATCTAGTTATGTGTTTGTTCCCAGTAATTCAACAGCGGTGTAGATTGAACAGGACAAAGAGGTCTGCACAGAGGGACAGTCTTGACAGACATCACTCCCTGACTCCCTGCTCCCATGAATTTCCCAACATTGGAAAGAAAAGCTGTACTAAGATGTTTCTTCAAGGTACAATGCTGTGAAATGGCAGGAAAAAATATGGAGAATACTCACATTAGTTCTTGCGTCCCAGAAGTAGAGATACTGAAGAGAATTTTCCCAAACTTCTGCATGAGGTGGTATTACTTAAACAAGTGGGAGGAGAAAATGAAAGATAATTCCATCTTCCGTCCACTAATTTGGATTTTATGAGAATACAAAAAAAAAACCAAAACAAAACAAAAAAAACAATGGGCTAGCTTTTCAAACCATTAGCAAAGCAACCATGATTTGAAACTGAATACAGCTGCATAACATAGTCTCTCTTTATACAGATTCTCTGACATTGGTACTTGTACATCTTAATGGTTGAATCCTTCTCCTTGAGAATTAGAGAACAATGTATCTCATGATCCAGGCACAGTTTGTGGAAAAAAAAGCAAAATATAAGCCACCCGTAGAGCTTAAAAGTAATCGGTATTCAGAAGAAGGAATTTGGGATCACATCACAAAGTATATCATGGGCCAAACAGTCTTCTGGGATTGAATTAGGGAAAAAAAAGCACATTTTAATAGAAAAATTTGGAACAAAACTATCTTTCAAAGAAAACAACCACAGATCTTTGCCCTCTGGAGTGCTGCATTCATTTGATGTGTCCAACTTACGGTTATGACTTTGAGCTAAGGAGCAGTTAAGTGCAATTTATTTACTGTTCCAAGAATATTTGGCATACGGTGAGGTTCAATTTGTCTGGTCTCTGACTGTCTAAAATTCTTCACTCATACTGTCATCATTAACTTATTACAGCCCAAGAAGATATTTGCTCCTTGCTTTATATTTCCAGTTAAATCCATTTATGCCCATTGTATCACAGTTTTGTGGGACTGATATTCATAACTTGAATCATTTCCAGAATACGCTCTAAACAAGTTACAATATTGGCTTGAAGATCTTATATGGTGCATATACTGTGCATAATGCTTTCTCACATGTAAATAACAGATACATTCCTGAAATCAATTTGAATCCAAACATACACAGTGCCTATTACGTTCTGTCCAATTTCTCACTCACCTTCTGATTATATCCTCTATTGCAGCCCCTGTGTGGGAAAGTATGAATAACACTTTTGTTTATTGACTTATACAGAATGGAGGCATATTTCCCCCTGGAAGATTTATGATCCATGAGCCCATTACATTTGGATTGCAGATAGCAGATTAGTTTGGGATTTGTCTCATTCATAAAGCATTGACAATGGCGATTCATCACAATAATTTCACTAAAGGATCTTAGCAATGTTTTATGCCACAAGCAGGTGCTCAATTTCCATCCATTAAGAGAGTCATATGAATGGAGACACTGCAATAAAAATGTAAGCATTCTTATTTATTTGGGATGAGAGAAAAATGTACATGTCAGAGACATTTATTGCTTTGTTTACTTGTGGAGTTGGAACGCTGCTGGGAAAAAGCCTTTCAAGCTGTTAAAATTCATGAATTGGGCAGATATCAGACCTTCAAGATTCTGTGTTGCTCCTTATAATGGAAAGATGAATTAATTTTCCACATTCTGACTCATTGTAATCCCTAAGAGGACTTGAGTATAACCTTTAATGGAAGGAACATGGAAATTCAGTAGACATCGGCCCAAACTGTCAAAAAGGAAGCCTACACTTGGAGTTAGTAATTATATTTAGGCTCCTAAATATATGACCTGAGATGAAGAACTCTAAGAACTCCAGCACAAAAGCATGGAGATCTACCATGCAAATAAGCAACTTTAAAATTCAAACCCCTTGTCCAAGTACCTGTTTAGGAAGGTGAACAAAAACCTCACCTTTGATCTTCAAAACTGAACACCTTCCAATTCCAAATACTTGTTCTGTCTCACCAGCAAGGAACAACAGGCATGAAATGGAGGCAAATGCCTTAAAATGAATGCCTAAGAAAGGTCAGATAACACCTGTGGAGGCCCATAGAAGGCGTCAATAGTGATTCTGCAAAGGCAACATGAGATGTACATCCCTAACCGTCATCATATTGCACTTTGTGCTGGCAGCCAACGCTGTGAGAATGTCTCCATGTTGTGACACTTTGTTAAGTAATCATTCATTACTTCATACCCTGCATTCATAATCTTGATCTCAGAAAACAAATCCTTAATCATGTACATATTCTGTGAAAGGTGACTAGGAATGTCAGAATGGTCCCTAGTAGATGAAAAGGAGCTCGTGATAAATGAAGACTGTAGCATCCAGCAGAATTTGTGAATGCCTCATATTTCCAGGTGATGTCTGAAACAGCTATAAACACAGTGGGGGGCAAAGCAGGCAGAGAATTTTTTTTTGTCCATCCTTTCAGCTATACGTGCATAATGTGACTCACAACGTGCACACTGTCACACTCTGCCTCAGGGAGACCTACAGCTGCTTAACACTTTACTGTATGCCCATCTTAAATGCTCACATCGCTTCCAAAGCAGGTACCAGGAAACAAAGCACGCAGCACCGTTTGTCCTGGAGCAGCACCCATTTCTTGGCACCTGTTTCTCCTCACTGAGAGATGGTATGGGTTTTATTTCAGCTCCTAGTTTTGCACATTACTTGGTTTCTTCACGTCAGACAAGGCTTCACTTCTCAATCTGGGATGAGTGTGTTTTCCCCAACAACCTCGTGTGGTGCATTAACAAAGGTTGTTTGAGTGTCTAAATACTTACTTTTCCCCAATATTGTTCTTTCCTTTTCAAAAAGAGAAGGAAGTGTGTTGTTGTACAAATCTGTGTGCTCATGTCCTTCTGGCTTGTATAAGCCTACCAATAACGATTTCTGCAGCAAGCACTTCATTTCCTAACAGTGGTACAGGCCTAACTATCAAAAAAGACTATTTTTTTTTCTTTTTTAATTAAATCACTTTTTTTCTACACATTGTCCTCTTTGGGGGGAGATTTTTTTTTTTTTTTTTTAATGGCAAATGTGTCTCCTCAG
The DNA here is from genome assembly GCF_003259725.1 of Athene cunicularia. Taxonomy (NCBI): domain Eukaryota; kingdom Metazoa; phylum Chordata; class Aves; order Strigiformes; family Strigidae; genus Athene; species Athene cunicularia. Next base: position 11,019,037 of record NW_020799099.1, on the reverse strand, counting down.
AACTGTTGTTTGTTCACATTATCCATTAAGGGGAGGTTTGCACTGTTTTAATGGACCACAGTTCAGGACAGTAAAAGGAAGGGTCATGAGGCACTGTGGCAGAGGTAGTCCAGCTGAAAAACCCAGTCCACTAATGAAAAAGGTTACACAAGTGACAAACTTAGAGTCCCAGAAGCATATCTCCTTTTATATTTTTTGGCAGAAATCCTCGGCTTTTTACTTAAGGTACGAAAAAAAAAAAAAAAAAAAATTTGAAAATTCTCTCCTTTCCCTTGGTATTCTAGGAAAAAAAAAAAACCACAACACTTCATTTGTGTTCCATTCATTGACAGACATTATGTGTCAAAACTATCTATTGTAATTTTTTAATAAGGAGCTAACTATATTATTAAAATGTCTGTCAACAGTCCATCTAATGACATCAGATACTTGATATTATGGATTATTTTGATCTTAGATTTCAGAAGCTGAAGGAAAAGATCATTGTCTCCTTTCTTTCCATCTTTTACTTGTTAGTATTGGTCAAACATGCTCTGGAAGGATGCTCCAAGGCTCAAGCTGTTCAGGCGTCCTGGAGAATTCTGCCATATCCCTGCTGAATACCCCTGCTGCAGTAATGCCATTGCAGACCAGCAAGCATAGGAGTAATGTTAATGGACCTGATTATATTCTTGGGCATAGAGTTGGGTATCATGTTGATTCAGGGACATGATATATTAGTTTCTGTTAAATGCATTCTGACAAAAGGATTATTCAACTAATTTAGCTATATGGGCCTTTCACATCTACCTGCCTTTAAATTTGTTATACAGCATCTTCATAAGAGAGCTTTAGTGAGCTCAGGTATGCACTGCTAAAGGGGAGCTGTGGGTATTTCACAGAAGGGTGAAATATTTCCCTGGAAATTAAGGCAACTGTATCTGACAACTGCCTCACTAATTTTCCAGCATAATGTTTGCTTTTTAAGCAACTTTATGCAGTTTACTGCCAAAATCTGTTCTGCAGACTTGCTGCCTCGTTGTTGTTTTATGTTATTTACCTGTGCGGTTAATTATCCTCTCCTGAGAATAAATCTTGCAGTGTCTTTAATGACTAGCATCTTATTTTCTGTCCTCTCAAAACCTCAGTACTGTCTGTAGACACAGCCCTCCTGAGGATCTTCAGGACTCAGTATTGTGTTCTTACTGCTTGTAATCAAACTGAGCCTCCACAGATCCTTTCGCACCTCACAGGTCTGCAGAGGTGCATAAGCAGGCCATGCTGCATTGGATTCCCTTCACAAGTGTATTGGGATGTAGGATGCTTTTGTAGCTGAGTTTTAATGGGTTTGCACATGGAAGGAACAGGTTTTCCTTCTTGTGAGTGGTTTTGTTCGCAACAGGTTATGATTCAAACAAATGCAAACTGCTCAGTGCCAAACTCAGCAGAGTTATAAAGATTTAGAAGGTGCCAGAAAGGAAAACATGCAGCTATTTATTTGCTCCTCCTATTACACTCACAGATTCATCTCTTACAGACTGGCCCAGTGGACAGACCATTCAATATTTACAGACTTAGGGCTAACATGAAGTTTCTTAAACATCTCAAGTCGTAGGACAAGCAGAACCATCTGAGGAATTACCAGCGTGACCTTTCAGATCCAAAATGTAGATAAAATTATTAAAGGTGACTGAGAGAGATCTCAGAGGTATCACATTTGTTGTAGGGATCCAAATAAAATGTACCATTTCTTCTCTGGCTTAAACAGTGCAACAGATGGCTTGTTGGCTTAGTGATAACTCTCCATACTTCCAGCAGCTCTGCCCAGAAATAACTGAATAATATTCTATCACACTCTGAATCGGGCATTTAAAAGTGTGTGCATGTTCATAAGTGCAGATCATGTTCCTGTGATTGTTTGTTGTCCTGCTTGTTTGCCATGAATTTTGTTGTAATTTGTAGCACTGAAGAATACAACTCTGAAGAGCTTTATAAATCTTGCTGAAGTGAATAATTTCCCTTGTGTAAATGTCACCTTTTGGAAAGAAATCTGCAAAGATATCTGGCAGTGCATCGTTTGCAGTATTAAGACACTAATTGTAATAAAACAAGCACTCCTCCACATAATGAAAGTCAACAGCAATATTACCAACCACAGGGAATAACAAAGTCAGCTGGAACAGAGAACCTTCCAAAAGTCAGGGTTGGTTGTTTATCTTCAAACAGAAAAAGATTATGTTAATCTTCATGAGAACTAAAGTGAGTATATGCAACTTCATATTAGCAGCACAGTACGCAGAAAGTTCACCATACTTGGGATCTGTTGCTTTTAAATGAACGTGCCAAACAAGATGAGTGGATCTCCAAAGTCTGAGAGCTCGTTTGCTTCCAATAACAACTCAAAAGTTTTGGGGCTTTACATAAAACATTCATTTCTCTTGGGTAAATTTAACATCACAATTTTGAGTGCAGAGACCAGGGATAGTGGCTTTAGGTATTAATAGTCCCTGTGACTGAGTAGAGAAATATCTGTATTTAACCACAGAAGGAAGTTTTCTCTGCACAGCCATTTCTTATAGCACAGTGTCAAAGTTCCATGAGCAAATACTGCTACGGACAGGAAAAGACACATTTCACAAATGTGCAGCTACTAATCCCATTTTATTTTTTTTTTTCAAATGTCTGTTCTTTAGCATAAATGCCTTTACCGACTGGAGCTAAGCCAGAAATCCCACAGCAAGGCCATGGCCTGACATTGAGAGCACAAAGGGTCTCATCTGTTTTGATAACCCATGTGTAACTGGAGCCAGTGACCACCCAGAGGCCTTTGCCTGCAGGTTAGGGATGTTTAACTACTGTCAGGACAGGTCCTTTGTCATTAGACTGTCAAGCTTACTACTGCCAAGGCCAGAAAAATTAACAACTCGTGGGCAGTCTCCAGTGTAATTTTCAGGACCTCACAGTTCAGCTTTTTGCACAGAGACCTCTCCCTGCCCCGAGCACAAAAAATGTGTCTATATGGAAGGAAGAAATATGACAGAAGGAAAAATAAGGGAGAAATTTAGATGTGATAAACAAAGTTTTGATGTCTAGTTTGTCTTGGCCAGCTTGGTCCCCCCAAGCTGTTCGCTACTGAGCTTGTATGGAACCAAGACAGTAAAAAGGGGAAAGACAGTACAAAGGGGAAAGCATCTCTGATTCTGGGCACAGGAGAAGCTCTGTAAGAGGAGACAATTGGTGAGAGAAGGAATTGGTTCAGGATCCTGCAAAAGTAAAGAAACAATGGAAATAGAAAATTGCTATTTTATATCTATGCAGATGTGTAATTGGCATGAAAATAAGTGTTGTTAAAAATAGTGTTTTGTAATTCTTAGTCAGCGTCTATACACATGCACTATTTAAGATACCAGGCACAAAAATAGAGACTGTATTATTCTCTGAAATGCTTTGAATTTAAGACACTGGCTGCAATAGCTGTCATTAAAGACCATAAATACAACTGTTGCACAAAGCTGTGGAAAGTTCTGTTTGGGGCAGAGTTTTCCCAGCCTTTAACAGAGGTATCAGTGCAGTATAAACATTCAGACCACAGATGCTTACAAATATATTCACTTAAAAATTATTGGAAGACCTGATATACACAAGACAATCTTGTGCTCATTTTCCAGTTCTGGTGTGGGCTGGACTGACAAGGACTGCTGGGCTGAAACAACAGAGGAGTGGATCAAGCCAGTAACAGGAATAAATGTCATCTTCCCTTTGTGCATAGGTGAGTGAAAAGATAAGTGAATACTCCTTCTGAGGATGAGGCGGAGACATGCATTTCTGTATGCAGAAGGCTGACTTCTTTCACATGTCAGAAAAAGAAAGCAGCAATTAAAAAGTCAAAAAGACAGGCTAAAAAAAATCCATACAATCATGGACAGATTTAGGTGAGAAAGGACCTCTGGAGGTCTCTATCCAACCTCCTGCTCCAAGCATGTCCACCATCATAGTTAGATTGAGTACCTCAGAGACAGATAAGGGTTAAAGATTCCCACTGATGGAGGTACTACCACCTTTCTGTACCACATCTCATGGCTGTGTGCCTCTCCTGGGGATGAATTATTTCTTCTTAGCCCATCAGAGTTTCCTGTGTTACAGAGGTGCCTGTTGCCTTCCCTGAGAGGGGCACTGCTCTGTCTTTGTCATGCCTTTTTTGAAGTGGAAGATAAAGTTAGATTTCTCTCAACTTTCTCTTTGCCAGGTTGAATAAAGCCTTATCCCTCAGACTTTCCTTATATATGATTTGTATTTGATCCAGCTCTCAGTATGCAGTTGACCTTTATCACTGTGAGGGTGCACTGCTGGCTCATGTTCAACTTGTTTTTCACTGGGACCCCAGTCTCTTCAGAGCTGCTTCCTAGCTAGTTCCCAGCTTGTCCTGAAAAAGAGTTGGCTCTGTACAAGGTGCAGGCTCTACATTTTTCCCTGTTGAACTTCACGATGTTCTTTCTGTTCCAGCCTGCATCCCTGGAATCTAGCCAGGTATGAAGCAAGGATGGTGCAGCCTTGACACCACCACCGTCTGGTCTAAGTTTCTTATCACATTTGCACTGACTCCAGGCAAAGATCCTAGCAAGCTGAACCCTATCCATCAGACAAGGAGCTTTAAGTCATTAATATTCTCCTAATGTACAATTTGTAATGTGATGCCACTGTGTTTTCAGAAGGCTGTAAGCAAGGAGAGCAGCACAGAGCCAGGGAATTGCTAATTAAGGTATAAGCCAGAAACATTGGTGGTGTGATATGAAGAGGGAAAGCAGCAGGTCTGAAAAGCCTTTAAGAAGGATGACACAAAAGCTTCACGGACTAATTTGAGCAGTTTCTGGAAGACAGAGCTCTGAGAAGTGTCTTCCAGGAGCCAGTGTTGTCCAGGAAACACCTCTCAAATGCCACAAAAGAGTAGGAAACCCACTTCAGACTCGAGGGCTCCCAGCAGGTGTGACAGAAGACAAGAGGTGGTTGAATATATGCCCCATTCAGTTTCTATTTCATGCACCCCCTTGTGCATATGTCCTCCTCCACTCCATCATTACTCAATATGTTTTACCTATCAGTTGTGTTTGTCTGGATAAATTCATAGACCTCTCCTGTCCATGCTGTAATTGAGACTCTGAAATGTATTCCTTCAGAAACTTGGCTTTTGAACTTTTTTGTTTGAGCTAGGAAAAATGTGTACTTTGAAGTAGGTCACTGAATTTCTTTACAGGCCAACTCCTTTGACAGAGGCTTATTACTTTTTTGTTGTGTTTTAGTAGGAAAACACATAATTTCAGCATTGGCTGGCATGTTTTTATTTTCAAATATGGAGTTTCCTCCTTTCTGGTTTGTGGAGTTGAATATTGTTATAAATTGAGCTCCTAGATCTTTTGCTGTGCTGACACTTCTCTTTCCCTCTATATTGCTCCCTTTTCCTCCTGTTCCAGTTTATTAGGATTAGATTTTCAGTTGGGAATTCCAGTATTTCTCAGTAAGCCTTTTCATCTTTCTTTTTACTGTCCTTTCCTTTGTAAATTCCTCTGCCTGTGTTTTTACCAGACCCTTGCTCACCCACCTTCTCTCTGCTTTTGCCAGGTTTCTCTGTCCTTTGCATTCAAATATTCACAATTTCTGAGTGCCTTAATTAAATCTCCTGCCTGAAAAACTTATAAGCAGGCTCCAGATGCTCCCTTCTTTTCAGAGAAAATGTGTAACAGAGACAGTGGAACTAGTTCATAAATTAACACCTATTCTGTTTTTACAAATATTATGACCTGATTCTTGTCTCTCTTGTTTACATGCTGTAAAACATCTGTATTGCATTACACTGAAAAGAAAAATATGGTCAAATGAAAACAGCTTGAGTTTACAGTCTTTTTTCCTTCACAATATTATGCCATGAGCTGTCAAATTGCAGAAAATCAAAGAACAGTTTCTCGAAGTCAAATTCTGAAACTTTTAGTAATGTTCCACACATAAATCTAGTGAGTCACCTTCTCTGCTGGTTTACTGCTAAAGGACATCTATAATTTCAGTCAGCTTCTGGTTTTGGACAAAGGCGTTCAGGACTTTAGTAGACTTAATGCTTTTCTGTTCATCTGCTGAGAGCTTGTCCTCTGCTTATTGAAAATAAAAAGGGAAACCAGATAGAAAGACAGGAAAACTGCTAAATAAAGAAAGGGTGTGTTTTGTTCTTCACTTGCAAAGGTTTCATTTAGAAATCTGGCTGAATTGGTGTTTATTTTTAAAGTATTACTAGCCACTTGAAAACAGATTTTTTGATAAAATAAAACATTCTGCACCAGCGTGTGTATTATGACATCTAGTCGAAAAGAAATGTGTGGGGGGGTATGTAAGGAAATATCTGGCTTTTCAATCTGATTCATGAACTATTTTCACTGCTCTGAGGAATCATGAACAATTCTGATATTAGCCATTTTTCAGCAAGCAGAGAAAAATATACCCATAGCATCTGAAATGGCTGTCCTGATCTCACACTTTGTGAAGTTATGAGACTTTCCACATCTTTGTCTCCTTCAAAAAATCATACAAATATCTCTTTCCATTTGTTCCAGATCATTTAACTGAGATCAGCTTTCTAATCATGTTTCTCAAGATGATTAATTCATGCCAGGAAAACTAATGATTCAACCTGTCAACTGATTTCATATATTTTTGGTCATAAATCCCTTCAATACAGAGAAAGCTAAACTCATCCATGTCTTAGCTGTAAAGAAATTAAAGGGTGTCTGAAAGAGCTCAGTCTGGTATATTCAAACACTCATTTAAAGCTTTACTAAAAACAATAGCCAATGCTGTACACATTTCTGGCTTAGCTCCTAACTAGTAATATTCAAATACTGTTTTTTTAAATAATGAAATTATACTCACCAGGAAGTACAATAGCTTTCCTATTAAATCTAAATTAAATCAATATTTTTTACTCTCATTTGAAAGTGTTCCTGATAAGTCTTTAATTATTGCCACATTCTTGACTGGTGTGGCAACAGTTTCCCAAGAGCCCTTCCTGGCATGTCCACGTTACATTATCTATGAATTTTGCTTTAAAATCCCCCTTCACTTTTTTGCTTTGGATTCACATTAGGCAGCCCAGAAAGAAAACACCTTCATTGCTATTGACAGTCTGCTCAGACTTGACAGGGAACTTGAAGTAATGCCTCACCCATACCACAGAGGAGGACTTTATTTTTAGTTATTGACAAAAGCTGGATTATACATTTGCCATAAAACCCAATTGTGCTAATTGATGTCCAGCCTGTAGAGAGACATTTTGCTAAAGGAAAAGGCAGTTCTTTCTTGTCACTTTTTTGCTGAGGTCAGTGAGTCAGTAAGGCCCTTGGTTGGCAGACCAATTTTTTGCACTCTGAAAGTTTCACTTCAGTAAAATTTCACTAATTCAAAATCATAGCTAGTATAGCTAGATCTTCGCATGGCTGGGAAGCTTACAACGGACTTTTGAGGGACTTGTGACACTGGTCTGATGTATCTAAATGAGAAATAAATAAATAAATTTTTAAAAAGAGACCAAACCTGTGCTGCCGACATAGGGTGCACTGTTCTGCAACATGCCTCCCTTTATATGTGTCTCTGTCCTTCCAATTCAGAACCACTAAAAGCCAACAGGATAACTCCTAGACAGGGTTATTTCCAGTGGCAGAACAGCCCAAGCTTAGACATGAGCCCATTAACCCTGCTGGACAGCTAAAATAATTTTTCCTCTCAAGAGTTTAATGTTTATCAGAAACAAATTACAGGAGTGAAGACACAAGCTATACATGACTCTGAGCCCATGTTTGGAGGAGGACATGTCAGCCAATGGGAATTACAAGGGAGGTTTGGGCAATGAGCCACAGTCTTGACAGATGCCAGTATCTGACAGACAGAAATCTGCCAAGCAAGGCAAGGCAGATGCTGTAGTTGAAAAAGGGACTTCAGTCAAACAAAGATGTTGTAGCAGGTATCTACTACTGATCACCCAGTCAGGATATTAACACTGATGAGTTATTCTACAGCAATTAGGACAAATATCTGAATTGGAAGCCTTTGTCCTTATGGGAGAATTCAACTTCCCAGACATCATCTGGGAATACTATAATTCTGTGACAAGCAAGCCTGGGAAATTCCCGAAGTTTGTGGAAGATAATTTCTTGACATAAGTACTCAGGCAGCCAACTAGCAAAGATGCCCTCCTATACTTGTTATTTGTGAATGGAGAAGGACTCATGGGAGATGTGGACAGGTGGCTGTCTTGAACACAGTGATCATTAAATCGTTGAGTTTAAAGTTTTTGGTGTAATAACAAAATAGGACATCAGAGTTGATACCCTGGGAATCTGCATTTGAGGGCTTAGGAGTCCACAAATGCCAGTCATTCTTTAATAACCACCTTTTAAAAGCACAGGAGCAGGCAATCCCAGTGTGTCGTAAGTCAAGCAAGAGGGGCAGAAGACCAGCTTGGATGAATAGGGAACTCCTCATGGAGAAAAAATAAATTGTATGATATATGGAAGTGATATCAGACTTCACAAGAAATTTACAGAGCTGTGGTTTGAATATGCAGGGAGAAGACATGAAAGGCCAAAGCTCAACTAGAGCTGAAACTGGCCAGTATTTTGTCAGACAACAAAAAAGGTTTTTTAAAGTACATTAATAGCAATAAGTCCAAGGAAAACATTGGACAAATACTTATTGAAGATGGTCACCTGACAAATAGGAATGAATAAAAAGTAGAGACATTCAATGCTTTTATTTTTGACTCAGCCTTTAATAATACTGATAGACCTTCAGCTGACCAGTCCTCTGAGTTGGAGAACCATGCTGGCAGGAGCAGTGACATTCCTTTTGTGGACACTGAAATTATAAGGGACCAGCTGCATCAGCTGAATGTTCACAAGTGCCTGGGGCCTGATGGGATTCATCCCAGAGTACTGAAGGAGCTAGTGGATGCTATGGCAGGACCCCTCTCAATCATCTACCAAAAGTCTTGGGAGTCTGGGGAGGTCCCTGCTGACTGGAAGCTAGTCAATGTTATTCCGATTTACAAGGGCATGAGGGAAGACTCAGGAATCTACAGATCTGTTAGTCTAACCTCAGTTCCTGGAAAAAGAACAATGCAATCACCAGGCACGTGGTTCACAAAGGGAAAGTCATGTTTAACTAATTTGATATCCTTCTATGATAAGGTCACCCTCCCAGTGGATGAAGAGAAGACAGTGGATGTAGTTTTTTTTCTGGATTTTAGTAGGGCTTTTGATACTGTCCCTCACAGCAGCCTTCTGGACAAGTTGTCCAATTGTGAGATAGCAGGCACATGGTGAGCTGGATGAAGAACTGGCTGAATTACAGGGCTCAAAGGCTTGTAGTGAATGGGATTGCATCTGGCTGGCAATCAGTTCACAGTGCTGTTCCATATGGAACAATTTTAGGGCTATTTCTGTTCAATATTTTGATCAATGATTTGGAGACAGGAGTTGCCATTAGCAAGTTTGATGATAATACTAAACTGGGAGGTGCTGTTGACTCAAGGGATGGGAGGCCTTACAGAGGGATTTGGATGGACTGGAGCATTGGGAAATTGTCAATGGAATGAAATTTAACAGGACCAAAAGCTAGATTTTGCACCTGGGACAAAGTAGCACAGAGCACAAGTATAAATTGGGAGATTAGTGGCTGGAGAGCAGTCCTGCAGAAAGGGATCTGGGGGTGCTGGTTGACAGCAGGCTCAATATGAGTGAGCAGTGTGTCCTGGCAGCAAGAGGGCAAACTGCATCCTGGGGTTCATCAAACACAACATAACCAGCTGGTCAGAAGAGGTGATTATCCTGCTGTATTTAGCATTGGTGCAGCCTCACCTTGAGTACTGTGTGCACAATTTAAAGGCTGTTAAATGTACTTGAATATGTCCAGAGGAGGGCAACAAAGTTGGTGAAAGGGCTGAAAGACATGTCCTATGAGGAGAAGGTGAGGACCCTAGCTTGTCAAGTTTAGAGTAAAAGAGGCTGAGGGGAAACCTAATTGCTCTCTACAGCTTCTGGAGGAGGGGAAGTGGAGAGGAAGGTGCTGATTGCTTCTCCCTGGTATTCAGTGACAGGACACATGGGAATGGTTCAAAAGTGCATCAGAGGAGGTTCAGTCTTGTGCCTCCCACAAGTCTCAAGCAGAGCCCTAAGACAAGATAAGTGTTTGGCAGGAAAAAAAAGATAAAGGTTAAAGGTGAGAATGAAGACACCAAGTGGAAAAAAAAAAAAACAAAAACGTAAAACCAACCACATGTCTCTTGGGCTGCTCCTGGGACATATCTTAGAACAGCTGCACAGATAGGTAGCATCATTATAGCCTCACATTTAATTTCTTTGGCCTCATCAACTTTCTATATATAAGCTCAAAAACCAAACAGCCAGACTAACAGGCTTTGTCATTAAGAGCAAGGCACTTACTGGGTTCAGCCATGCGAATAATCAACCAGATTGCAAGGACTTTAACTCCAGTCAGTGTCTTATGCCTGTTTTTATTTAAATAGTGATCCCTTAGTCTTGGCACTTCCAGTAAAAGCATTTTTTGCCCTTCACTAGAATACACCAAATGTTTTAGATGTCTCTCACCTGACACTCGAAGCACATGTTAATGGCATCTGGTAAAAGATATAACTGATTTTTATTCAGCTAATTTACTCAACACTGCACCTTTCCTCTTCTATCCCTCTGCTACTCACAAACAAACAAATCTAAGTGGCCCTCCTGTCACACTTCTTATGCATAGTGGTATGGACATAATATTTTTGACTGTCTAGAGCTTGGTGATGCTGATGAAATGGTCAAGTCCTTATGGGTAAGAATCAAGAAAAAGGCCAACAAAGCAGATCTTATAGTGAGAGTCTGTTAGAGACCATGCAACCAGGATGAAGAGGCAGGTGAAATATTCTATAAGCAGCTGGGAGAAGTCTCACAATCACTAGCCCTTTTTCTCATGAGGGACTTCAACTTGACAGATGTCTGCAGGAAATAGAGTGGAGAACAAACAGTCTAGTAGGTTCCCAGAGTATGTGGAACATAGCTTCCTGACACAGTGGTGAGTGAGCCAACTAGTGAAGGCTCCCCGCTGAACCTTCGGTTTGCAAACAGAGAAGGACTTGTGAGTGATGTGATGGTTGGAGGTCATCTTGGGCACAGTGATCATGAAGCAATTAAGTTTGCTGTTCTCAGAGAAGTAAGCAGGGGGAGTAGCAGAACTGCTACCTTGGGCTTCTGGAGGAAAGACTTTAGCCTGTTTAGGAATCTGGCTAACAAACTTCATTAGGAGGCAGTCCTGAAGGGCAAAGGAGTCCAGGGAGACTGGGCATTCTTCAAGAAGAAAATGTTAAATGTGCAGGAGCAGGCCATCCCTATGTGCTGAAAGAAAAACTGATAGGGAAGACCAGCCTTGCTGAACAGGCCAGCTTAGCCTGGAGAACTCAGGGAAAAAAAAAAAAAAAAAAAAAAAAAAAAAAAAAA
>NW_020799099.1:10980514-11007477 GCF_003259725.1 Athene cunicularia | reverse complement strand
AAAAAAAGGAAAAAAAAAAAAAAAAAAAAAAAAAAAGATAAATTATGAGCTTTGGAAGAAGGGGCAGACAACTCAGGAGAAGTACACAGACATTGTAAAGTTATGCAGGGGGAAAATTAGAAGGGCCAAAGCCCCAGATAAAGCTTAATTTGGCTACTGTGGTAAAAGACAATAAAAAATGTTTCTGTAGATACATTCACAACAAAAAGAGGAATACCAAGAATCTCCATCCTTTATTGGATGTGAGGGAAAACAGTGACAAAGGATGAGGAAAAGACTGAGGTACTTAATGCCTCTTTACCTCAGTCTTTAATGGTAAGACCAGTTGTTCTCAGGATTCCCAGCCCACTGAGCTGGAAGACAGAGACAGGGAGCAGAATGAAGCCCCCATTATGCAAGAGGAAATGGTTAGTGACCTGCTACAGCACTTAGACACACACACGTCTATGGGGCCAGATGGGATCTACCCAAGGATACTGAGGGAGGTGGCAGAAGTGCTCACCAAGCTCCTGGAGGGGTCTCACCAGAACAGAGTAGGCGGGGAGAATCCCCTCCTTTGACCTGCTGGCCATGCTTCTTTTGATGCAGCCCAGGATACGATTGGCTTTCTGGACTGTAAGTGCACATTGTTGTCTCATGCACAGTTTTTCATCCACCAGCTATCCCCACATGCTCCACTGGTTGCTCTCAACCCATTCATTCCTCAGTCTGTATTGATACTGGTGATTGCCTTAACCCAGGTGCAGGAGCTTGCACTTGGCCTTGCTGAACTTCATGACTTTCACATGGGCCCACTACTCCAGCCTGTCATGCCTGGATGGCATCCTTTCCCTCAAGTATATCAAGTGCATCACTCAGTTTGGTGTCATCTGCAAATTTGCTGAGGGTGCCCTCGATCCCACTGTCTATGTCACTGATGAAGATATTAGACAGTACTGGTCCTACTATGGACCCCCAAGGGACTCCACTCCTAACTGATCTCCATCTGGACATTGAGCTTTTGACCACTACTCCTTGATTGCAGCCATCCAGCCAATTCCTTATCCACCAAATACTCCATTCATCAAATCTATATCCAATTTATAGAGTCCAATTTATACATGTCCAATTTAGAGAGAAGAATATTGTGTGGGACCTTGTCAAAGGCTTTACAGAAGTCAAGGTAGATGACACCACTTGTTCTTCCCTTGTTCCCTGATGCAGTCACTCCATCATAGAAGGCCACTAGATTAACCAGTCATGATTTGCCCTTCATGAAGCCATGCTGACTGTTTCTAACCACCTCCTATGTCTTGACATGGTTTCCAGGAGGATCTATTCCATGATCTTACCTGGCATACAGGTGACGCCAACTGGTTGATATTTCCAGTTGATATTTAACATCATTTTTTAAAAAGGATGTGATGTTTCCCTTTTCTCCAGTCACTGGTAACTATGCTTGACTGCCATATTTTTCTAATATGATGGAGAATGGCATGGCAACTATGTCAGCCAATGCCTTCAGGACCCTGGGATGCATCTTGTTGGGTCCCGTGGATTTATATATGTTCAGGTTCCTCACATGGTCTTGAATTTGATTTTCTCCTGTGATAGGAAGGTCTTCGTTCTCCACTAACCAACTTAATGTCTGCAAGCAGAAAAGGCTTCCTGTGCCTATAATACATGATAGAGTTAGCAATTATTTATCCATCAAGAATACACGGTCTACTTACTGTTTGCTGGGAGCATTAACCCAGTAACGACAAATCATGCACACTGAACAAAAAAAAAATGTTTAAAACACCTTGTTCTTCAAGACAGTGTGTCTCCTCTAAGAATGGATCCCAGAATGCTAGACTGAGAAAAATGCTTTCCATCTACTGGTTTTGTTGAACACTCAGGTAGAGAGACTGAGTTGATGCTTCAGAAAGGACTCTGGGTGGTTACACAAGGCATCAAGAGAATGGGTTTCCCCAGTGAGAAAATAATTTGGCGTGATGGGTGTGAATTGTGAACACTTTTTCTGAAGGGAGGGTGCACTTTGGAGACATGGGAAAGAGGGTCTGCATATTTGCATGCATAGAATCTCTGAAGAACAGAAAAAAAGTGTAACACCATTTGAGTGATCATAATTTCACTTGTACAATGTCCATGTCCCTGTTTCTCAGCACTCAGTCTTTTGCTGCTTTTCCTCTCTCTGTTCACAAACAGGTGAAGATTCTCTTGGACCTGCCCTGAATGATGTGAAATGATCAGCTTCAGAGACATGCAAAATATTTTGATTCATTGTAGAGAGAATGCTACCAAGCTTACATATAACAATAAATGGGTGAGGATTCAAGCTCTTGTTTAAACCACACTCAGAATCATTTTATGCTATGAAAACTTTTCCCCCTACAATGGCTTCATTGACAGTAACTGAATTAGCTGATTTCTATTAGTTTTATTAGCTATTTTAGCTGAGCTTTTTTCAGTAGGAAGCCAAGTGTAGCAACAAGCTCAAGGTTTTTAAACACTTTTGCATCCCACAGAACTTAAATTTACACAGACATTGGCTACAGAACATGTCGCTTCCTGGGTGTCCAGAAAGATAATCTTGGCACATAAACCATCTGGCACATATGGCGCATATGGCACATAAAATGTTATCTTGGCACATAAAATATAACCTTCCTTTTGCGCCATAGCTCCATGCTCTTTGAAACACTACTTTTAATGGCTAAACCATCAGGCTTGTGAGGAGGTCACAAGACATTATGGTTACTAGGATATATGAATTATCAGAAAAATCCTGATCTCTTGAGCCGGGATACTCAATAAACACGTGGTAGGTCATCTATTAGTATCACAATCTGAAGAGACCCAGTTCCAGCAAGGCAAATCATCTCCTTTTTCTTCCAAAGCATTTCAGCTTTCAAATGTTACGGTTCCTGAACTTACTGGTGTACATTACTTACAAATTCCACTTCATAGGCCTTTCATTTTGCCTGCTTAATCATTGATTATGATTAATCTCAATCATGAGATACTTGCACTTCATAAACATTACAGTGGTCTCAGAGTTGACTTGCCTACATTATCAGTGTGCCTGAAAGGGAGTTTTATTTATGGCTTCACTGGGAACAGGGGGAAAAGTTTGAAATTGCAATTTTATTTTTATATGTCACATTTAATGATAACAATCAACTGTGAGCCATCTCTGTAATTCCTTTCTGACACCATGACACTGCTCCATTTAAAATGCTGATAAATTTGTTATGATACAATCATAGTGATTGGGTAATTAACCAACACTGGGAGGAGATTTGAGCTGGAGCATAAACAACAAAGCAATTTGAGGTGACAAAAATATCAGGTGAATGAACCCTGGCTGACAATCTTACCAGCTCTTAATATCTTACTATGTGTGTTCAGGGAATAATGCAAATAAGAACTTTAAGGAGGTTTTTTTTAGAATACTTATTCATGCCATTGCCAGTCATTATGCTCAGGAATTTTTAAAGGTTAAGCATAAACAGTGATTTGCATGAACTTAAAAAAAAAAAAAAAAAGAAAAAGAAAAAAGTCCATTAGCAAGCAGAGGAGCAAACTTGCTAAGACAGAAAAAAAGCTGTCAGAGTGAGATGGCTGAAGAGTTTCTGAGGGGTTAGATAGGAATCAGGGCTTGGTAGACCCCTCCACTTTGCATTTGGTTGCAAGGAAGACTTTAACAAAATCCTGTCATTTATTGCTGTACCTTAGTTCCCTGCCTGTGAAGCAGTGGTGACTCTTCACCATATCAGAGGGTGTCCAAGGGTCAACAGTATCCCTGACTAGAAAGTGCTCAGATACCCTTGGACAGTGGGAAAAGCAAGTAGCTAGATGGACTCACCTCTGAGGAGCAATCAGAAAGCTTAGGCTTGTCACATTCCTCACCATTGCTCCTAGGACACTCCTTCTGCCCACAAGGATATGTTTCCACTGTACACTGGCCACAATGCCAGAGCCCCTCCTGGCCACTTCCACATGACTCTGGAAGAGACAGGCATATTCAGCTTTTCTGAAAAAGTAGCTCTACAGGAATTTGTGTCCATCCTGTCTCCAAAACAAAAATAGGAATGTCTCTGGAAATTCTAAAGGGAGGGAAAATCAGAATTTAGAAATGGAAATGTTTTCTGGCCCAAAGCGTAAGCAGTCAATGGAAATACAGCTAAAGTCCTTCAAGACAAGAATTTTTGGGGTTTCATTATTTATGTCACTGTGAAAGACCTGGACATTTATCATCATCCTGCATAAGAAAAATTGTGGAATGAACATTAATTGACCTAATGACCTAATTTCTAGCTACTGAAGAAACAAACTGGAGACACAATAATTGCAGGAGGTTCTTACATGTTCATCTTCTGTTGACTCTGGTGGCCTTTGGGCTATTGTGTACCTTGACTACAATCTGGTCCTTCAATTCCAATGTTTCACGCTTCCTTGCCACTACTCTAGTGAGAGGAAGCTGGATGCAGGGACTATTGGAAGAGGGAAATATTTGTTAACGATACTTAATATTCTCTGCCCAAATAATGATGTAAGCTTCAAAGCTCTCTAACTCATTGCTTACAAAACCAACAAATACAAATTATGTCAAGGAATGGGTGAGTGAAATGACTTGGGTTATTAAGCTTTTGACACACTGAAAACAGTTTACATTACAAGGAAACAAACAACAACATCCACTTCGGGCTTTCCGTGAGGGGCAGTTTGAACTACTAAGAGCAGTACTCCAGCAACTTCAGTCATAAACCAAAGACGACTGAGAAACAAACAAATGAACTGGAAAATAAAACCCAAAAATACCTCCTGCCCCCACAGCAGCACAGGGGGAAGGGAATGGGTGTTGTGGTCAGTCCTGTCACTTCTTCCACCTCAGGGAGGGTGGGGCAACGTCTAGCATTCTTCCCCTGATCCAGCATGGTCCTCCATAAACTTTTCTCACATGAGTCCCTCCCACAGGCCTCAGTGTCTCCCTAGCTGCCCTGGCATGGGTCACTCCTGCATGTTGCAAAGCTCCCAGAGCCTAACTATGACAGTGGGGGCTGCTTCTTCCCACAGGGTCCTGGCCTCCTTCAGGGGCAGTCACCTGCTCCAATGTGGGGGCCTCCACAGGCTGCAGGTGCATCTGCTTCACCACAGACCTCCATGGGTAGCAGAGGAGGCAGCCCTGCTGTCTCCCTATGGGCTGCAGGGGGGATCTGCACTGGCACACCTACCCCCTTCTTCTCCTCCATTCTTCCACTGACCTCATGTTTGCACAGATGTTCTCCTCGCAACTCCTCCTCACAACTCCAACTTCTACTCCCAGGTTCCCCTTCTTAAATACATTATCACAGAGGCACAACTAATTGGCTCGGCCTTGGTGCAAACGTGGTCCAACTTGGAGCTGGGAGAGCTTTGAGAAGCTTCTCACAGGGGCAACCTCTGTAGCCCCCTCCCCTGCTACCAAAAACCCCGTCACTCACTCAACCAGGACACTGTATCATACAGATGTGAGCTGATTACACATTTAAGGGGATAGGAATTACAATTTAATAGTGTGGATATTGGACTTGTAACAAAGTTGATTTAGCAGGGTGTTTGCAATGAAGAAAACTCTAATTCCCCATAGAAGAAGATGTTTTGCCCTAATTTATTGATGTCCTGTCCACCCACAGTAATAGTAAAAATAATAATAATAATAGTAGCAGCAGTAATAATAATAGTAGTGATAATAATAATAATAATAATAATAATAATAATAATAATAATAATAATAATAATAATATTTTTCAGGTTTATAGCTAACCCATGTACTATGAGAGAGCTTGTACAAGTGCTTCATGACCCCTTGGTCCTCACAGCTTGGACTCATTTGGGAGAGAGCATCCTTCATGTTCCACCACAGCCCTGCAGTCCAGGAAAGGTGAAAAGCATGTGAGAATAAACTTGACCTATCCAGAAATATGCCTCCACAACTTTTCTGAAACCTTCCCAACCATGAGAAGTTGCTCATGTAAAATTTGATGAGAATTTGAGGTCAAAACAGAATGCTAGGTAAGAGTTTCCCACAGGATTGAATCTCATTTTTCCAAAGCCAGCACTGTAAATGTTGACATGTGCACAGCTCTGGCTTTGGTTACAATCCGCCTCTTCCCCAGCTGTCCATCACAGCTACCAGAGGCTCATGTCATGGTTATTCTTGGTCCTTTTTTCCATCCTAGTCTCGTGTCTCCATCATCACAGCTGTTACTTTTCTTCTAAGGCTCCAGACACTACAGATATTTCTTTCTGCTGGAACATTTATCTTTCTGTCTCTCGTGCCTTGCCCAGTACACTGACCCTCCTCCAAACCCCTCCTGGGGTCTTCCCTGGCTCATGGTTGCTCTAACCATATATTCAAAACCCATCACACCCATTTTACCTTTTCAGATACATTCCCCAGAGTTACCAGCTTTAAGGGCCCTGTACTGGGTCTGGCTGAGCTGGAATTGGTTTTTCCCCTATAGCAACCCTCGTGGTGCTGTGATTTATGTTGGGAGCTGGAAGGGTGTTGATAGCACACTGGTGTGTGTGCTACCCACAAGGGCTGGGTTTTTTCCTATCTTATTTTCCTTCCCCTTTTTGCACTCTTGAGAAAAAAGGGGGAAGATGGGGAAGTGATAGAGCGACTTGGTGGGTACCTGGCATTTAGCCAAGGTCAAACCACCAAAGGCCCATGGTAAGAGACTGCATTGTGCAGCAGCTGGCTTTATTCTGCTTTTGCTCCACTGGACCCGCACAAAGTCTGTTTTACTCATAGTTGTTGAAAAGGGGTGAGAGAGAGAATTGATTTAGCAAGAGACCTGTGCTGAGGAAAACTGTATCATAATCCCTCAGATAGTCATAAATCTGACCCCAGGAGAGCAAATTGAACTGTGGTTGTCCAGGATATCTCCTTACCCTCCATGCCTAAGCAAATTGTGTTGTGCGTTGACAGCTGTCCTTTGTAAATAGAAATATTAAAGGAGCAAGGAAAGATAGGGAGTGTCCTCTCACCCTTTCCCATTGAATTGTTTGATAAAAGACCTGTTTGTATACTCTTTTACACAGGCTGCATGCTTTTGCAGAGATTAAAAGCATTATCTAGTCAGGCAGAAATTTGACTGAAGCAAAATGCTTGCCGACTCTGTGGGCCTGGCAGAGTTCAACTTGTCAAACTGTTAAAGAAAACCTTCAGTGCAGCAATACATTTCTTATAGAGAAAATATTGCAGAGATTAAATCATGACCTCCAGGTGCGCTGAAAACCAGAGACCCTGAATTGCAATTGTTATTTGAAAGACATTTAAATCACTGTGCATTTGAAAGGCTTCAAATATTTAAAATGTCCTCCAATTACTTCATCTATTTTGACTATGTTATGGATTCCCAGCTGCTGGGATCCATCTGGGGAACTTTACTTCAAATTGACAGTCAAGACTTCTGATTTCAGCTTTGATAAGTAGCTGTAACTATGGTTTATGCTGTATGTAAGGCAAGTCTGACTACAGAAAACAAAAGGCAAGCCAGCTCGGGACAGCCAGCAAACATCACTGCTAAAATCCCTGGATGTCTGTTGAAAAGCTGCTGAGAGTTGAGTTGAATCCATGAAATCCAGTGGCAGATCCCAATTCTGTTACCAAGCCAGTCTCTTGATTTTTCTGTGTTGGGAATTGGTTCTGCCCCTGGATGGCAACAGTATTTCAGTTTTTCTTCTCCCCACTGGGAAAAAAGTCCCTTGATTTGCACATGAACAAATGCCCAGGGCTAAATCTGACAGCAGAGCAGTATGGGTGAGAGTCTGAAAGAAGAATACTGAACATAGGAAATAATGAGTATATGGGGAAATCATCTTGTCTCCGCTCCTCTTGACATAGCTGTTAGGCAGGCACTCAGTCTGGTGGTGGTATAATCCTAGATGCCTCCCAAGGATGACAATTTGCCATTCAGGATGCAGAACAGTAGCTTGTTTACTTTGATGAAGACCAGGAAGAAATTCCCCCAGTGGGAGAATATCTGGCTGCTGTAGGATTTCTTGGCTTTTCCTCAGAAGCAGTTGGTTGAGGTCCCCAGCAGAGCTTTACCATCTGTATCTGAGCTGTGCTGCCAGTTCCTGCCAGCACATCTTTACACACAGAAGATGAACTTTGACCAGTGGTCATGAAGTTGTGCACATTCTTGGAATGGTCCAAACTTTACTGGTCCAGCCAAAGTTTGCCAGTCCAGCTTTTGTCTGACTTTCATTCCCCTGAGAAAACATGAACAAGGTACCCTGCTTTCCTCAGGACAGATGGTGGAGTGGGTTGATCTCGGTGCACTGCACTCCTCAGGCTGACAAAGGGAAGAGGAAAGAGCAGCAGAACACAGAGAGAAACTTTTTGCTTGGCTGCTCCTGCTGCCATTAGTGTGTATTGTGAATATATTCACCTGCTACTCCCACTGTATCCCACAGCCATAGCTACAAATGTTATTATTGACCATAAAATTATCCTGCCCATTTTTCAATCTGCCTGCAGATTTGACTCCCTGACCTGCTGTGGTAATGAATTCCATAGGCTGACTTCATACCACATAAAGAAGTGCCTCCTCTAATTTGTTTTAAATGCACTGGCCATTAACTTCATCCAGTGACCCCTTTATTCTCTTATAATATGAGAGAGCAACTTTAACTATGTCCTTCATAATTTAAATACTTTAGTTAAATCTCCTCTATCTCATCTACTGTCACTGCTGGATACTATTTTAGTCAAACAGCTTTCAGGAAGGGAAAAATCAGCTCTGCTGATTGTTAATGGCCACCTAACATGCAATATATAAATGCTAGGAACCCTTGTCTTCTCCTCCCTGGGGGCTTTCTGTCCCATGCAAGGACCACACTGTCCCAGGAGAAGGTGGCCCTGTGGCAGCAGCATAGCTCCTCAGATTTCCCACCATTGCCTGCTTCACTCATGTTCACCCTGCCCTTCAGAGAACTGCAATGAGGGTCTTCACCGAACCTCTCTCACGGGTTGACTTTAAAGGAAGGCTGTGCCCCAAGGCGCAGGGGGTCCTGCCTCTTCCCTGCTCTGTTGTGGGGGCTCACAGCTCAGATCCCCTCCTGTCAGCGGAGGAAGGTGATGCAGACACGTCTTGGACACAGCCCCCTGTCATCATCAATGGGAGAAGCTGCTACTATAGGCCCATTCTGCTGGGAGATCCCACTGCAACTGGGTGATACATCCATAGTCTGAGGTCATCTTTGTTCTAGAGAAATAACACAGAGCAGCCCTTATGCTGCCCAGAATTCAACATATGCCATTTATAAATCACGTTCCCTTTTTTCAGTCAATACCACCCATTCTCCCCTCTTCACCAGTGGCCTCATAAGCCTTCCTGTTTCTTTAACGTCAGTCTTTGCTGAGTCTGTACCTTACGCACACATATTAACAGTGATGCAGGCAGTAGTTAGGATCTGTGCATATTAGGACAGCTTCTGAAGTGTGCAAACATAAAAATTACCAAGGAAAACTTTAGCACAATATGAAGACAAGAGGTACCTATCATCATCACCCCATGCCCCCAAATACTGGTGAGGAGAAAACAAATCTTCACTCCCGTCTTATCACAGGCAATACCTTTCAGCAGCATTAATCAAATTAGTTGCAGATGTTAGATGTTTAAAAGAAAATAACTCCTTAAAAAATACAATATAAGTAAATATATATTAAAATCCTCCTGTGGAGAACCCTGGCTGAGGAGATAATTTGCATCTTGCCACATCACTTCACATAAAGGTCAGGGGAAAAAAAAATCACTTAAGCAATAATGATTAAGGTACAGGTCATTTCTTAGGGATTAATGCTGCCTGCAAAGAATTGATGGCCTTCAGATATACCTCAGTCTATTAACCCTCTTTGGCTGTCAGCCCTTAGAAATGCCCTGCATTGAGGTTGCTATTGATATTTTAAGTGGGAAAGACAGACAGGGAAGAAGCTGGGCTTGCTGGATAAGGATAACAAAAGACATTTTTGATTTTGAAGCATAGAGGGCTTTTCTGGTACACAAAGGCCTGTTGCATCAACAGCAGACTGCTCAGCTTCAAACTGAAAACAGCTTTGCAAAGCCCGGCAGTTCAGTTCAGTTCAGCTCAGCTCAGCTCAGCTCGGTTCAGCATGCATTCAAGGCTGACATATCAGACACTTGAAACACCTTGGCTACTCTTGGTTAGTCTGCTGCTGTTCTGCAAGTGTAAGCAATAAAGCATGATTTATAGAGTGACAAGAGCTACATCCAACATTTGCCTATGCAATGACTCACGGAGAGTACAGAATCAGGGCCTAAATCAGGAGGGAAGCCAGGCTGCAATTCACAACGAAGGTAAATCCACCTTGAGCTAAGTGAATTGCTTGACCTTTAATTGACAAGAATCTGCCCAGTAAAGAAGGAAACCTCACCCCTCACCATCACACCCAAAAGGACATACACAGCAGGGAAAAAAGTGCCAAAGGGAAGAAAGACTGGAGGAGCAGTATTATCAACTCCTCCAATATCACCAGAGGTTTTTCGACCCCAGCCTCCACCCCACCACTCCACCATTTTAAAGCCTCTCTGACAAGAGCCTTGTGCTTTACTGAGAATTTCAGCTTTCAAATACCATGAGGTAAATTATAGGTGCACTATTGCACGCAGGCAAATCCTCTGGAGGATTTATGTCTTGATTTCGAAGTCTGTCTTGTGGGTTCATTCTTTGATTTTTGAGGTCCAACTCACATATAAGAGTGATCAGATATGGAAGTCTATATAGTCCAGCACTGATGGACAGTCCCTATGCATCTCCAAGACCTGATCTGCAGATTTGGTGTTCAAAAGATCATATATATGTATATATATATGATGTGTAAGCTCCCCCAGCTCCAAGTTGGACCCACCTCTGGCCAAGGCTGAGCCAATTAACAACGGTAGCTGTGCCTCTGTAATAACATATTTAAGAAGGGGAACTTGAGGGGAGGAGGAGTTGTGCAGGAGATACCTGTGCAAACACTGAGGTCAGTGGAAGAAAGAAGGAGGAGCAGGGGGGAGGTGCACTGGAACAGAGACTCCCCTGCAGATGACAGACTGTCCCACCACAGCCCATGAAAGTCCATGGTGGAGCAGATGTGGAGGACCCTACACTGGAGCAGGTGGCTGCATCTGAAGAAGGCTATGACTCTGAGGGAAGCCGATGCCAGAGCAGTTCCTCGCTGGGAGGATTGCAGCCCATGGGAGAGATCCACACTGGAGCAGCTCATGAAGAGCTGTAGTCAGTGGGAAGGACTCATGTCAGAGACAGTTCGTGGAGGACTGTCTCCTGTGAGAGGGACCCCATGCTGAAGCAGAGAAAGAGTGTGAGGAGTCCTCCCCCTGCGGAGGAGGGAGCAGCAGAAACAACGTGTGATGAACTGACCACAACCCTCATCCCCTGCCCGCCCCGTGCCACTGGGGAGGAGGAGGTATAGAAATCGGAAGCAAAGCTGAGCCTGGGAAGAAGGGAGAGGTGTGGGGGAGGTGTTTTTAAAATGTGGTTGTGTTTCTCACTGTCTTACTCCATCTGATTGGAAAACTAAGTAGTGGTGATGGTCTTTAAATTAAATTGATGTTCTTCCCCAATTGAGTCTGCTTTTCCCTGTGACCATATTTGGTTGAATCATCACTCCCTGCCCTTATCTCGATTCCTGAGCTTTTTGTTGTATTTTCTTCTCCCCATCCCTGAGGCGGAAAGAGTGAGTGAGCAGTTGCATGGTGCTCAGTTGTCTTCTGGGCTCAAATCATGACCAAAAAAAAAAAAAAAAAAAAAAAAAAAAAAAAAAGTCAAATCATTGATTGATGGAGAATTCTGGAATAACCAAGAAAGGGTGGAAAAGACTAAGAGGTTCCAGAGATGCTTATAGTGAAATATCTTCTGCTCTTTGACATTTCCTGCAGGAGTGAGGTGAATATTTTACTGCTTATCTGATTAACTCTGCTCAGCTCTGCCTGGAGACTGCAAAATCGTATAGATATTCACCAAAGTGCTGAACTTACCCGAGGTCACCAGTGCAGCTGTCCACCCCATTTTTTCTGTGGGGCAAACTGAGACATGTCACTTGTACAAATTTTCATGAAGTGCTTTGATAATTGGCCTGTGAACCCAGGGGTCTGAGAATATTCCTATCAGTTCATTCCTAATTAAAAATAACAAGCATCCGGTCTGAGAACAGGAGTTGTATCACTGACAGATAGTTCAGCCATGCACAGGCTGACCATTTAACATCTCTTTTCCAGAGCAGCATATTTGACTTCCTCAAGGTCCCAGTGAAATAAGAACCAAGGCTCACTGGAGGAAGGGGAGCAGGACTGACTACAACATGCTGCTTGCTCAGAAACGTGACAGGCACAAGTCAATAGCAGCCTCTGGGAATATGTGGACTTGTTGAGCTGGGAAGACATGCCCAGTCATGTAGCAGATGTATAGTTCACCAGGGTCTGCTGAGCATCTGGTCTGCCCACCCTCCCTTGTCACACAGCCCTGCAGAATCCTGCAGTGAAGGGCCAGAATTCACAGCTGTGACATGCTGAAAAAAAACAGAGAAGAGGATCAAAGCACTGGCAGTGTTTGAAGGCCCTACATGAACATGGGATATAGTGTGATGGTTTGACTCTGGCTAAATGCCAGGTATCCACCAAGTCGCTGTATCACTTCCCCCCCTTTTCCCCTTGTTTCTCAACAGGGCAAAGAGGGGAAATAAAATAAGATAAACCAACCCTTGTGGGTAAAACAAAAGCGGTTTTAATATAAGCAAAATGAAGCAAAGGTCCGTGCACGGAAGCAAAAGAAAACAGATTTACTCTCTACTTCCCATGAAGAGGCGATGTCAGGCTTTCTCAGGAAGCAGGGGGCTCCAATACGCATAGTGACTGCCTCGGAGGACCAAGGGTGACCCCACCCCCCCTTCCTCCTGTCTGGAATATCCCTTTGGTCAGTTCGGGTCAGCTGTCCTGGTTGTGTCCCCTCCCAAGATCTTGCCCACCTTGTCCCACTGGGGGAAATGTCGGAAAGAGCCTCGGTGCTGTGTAAGCACCGCTCAGCTGTAGCCACATCAGGGTGCTACCAACACCCTGCCAGCTCCCAGCATAACACACAGCACCGTGGGGGCTGATATAGGGGAAAACCAATTCCAGCTCAGACAGACCCAGTACATATAGTAAATAAAATTCCTGGAAAATAACAGGAAACTCCTAGGAAGCAGCCTGCTTCAGAACAAGGCATATTTCTTCCCTGCAAAGTCCCTGTTAACCTGACCTGACCTGGCAGTTGACTTATACTGTGAGAAGAAGAATCAGCCAGGTAGACAGCGGGAAAACGCTGAAATATAGTGGTAGTTCAGCAGACCTGTCCTGCCAGGTTCTGCGGCCATACTTGCACAAACAAGCCACATCCACCACCACATTAGTGCCCCCAAGAGCTCACATCATATACCGAATTTCCACCATGGTTTCTCATCTGACTGAAATTCTCCTTCCTTGGGATGTTCTAGATCCCACACCTCTGTCTTCAAATCTGGGTTGAGTGCTTTCTTGAAACATTGCTTCAAGGCAGGGTTAGCAGAATGGAAACCTATGGCCTGGGCCCTGCTGGAGGTGTAAGTATTCTACCTTTATAATTTCTGTCCAAAGCCATGGATGAAAGACTATGGGATTTAGAGGCTATTTATTCAGTATAACTCAGACCAGGCACCTTGCTATTTCTATCTAGACCAATGTGTTGTAGACTGCCCTAGCTAGGAAACCAGCATCTCAGGGCAGTGCAGTCATCCTTGTGTGAGGAGAGTGAAAGAGAGCATCTGGGAGGCAGAGAGGCAGAAGAGAAATCAGAATGTTTTATTATTCTCAGCCTTTTAGAGGGATAAATTAATCGTCCATTCTCAAACTTTCCTTTTGCTTAACAGCAGTAAGGTGCCATGGCAACCAGAAGATTCAAAGTAAACAAATATATGAGATAATTTTAGAAGGAATAACACCAGCCTGTTAATGAGGAAATTTAGTTGATCAAATTAGGGGGAACTGGAAGGCACGTAGTGGGCAGAGGTGGTGTGAATTGCCCACATGTTGTTAAGCATTGAACAGCCTGCCCTGAGCCAGAGCAAGTACCACAGCTTTGACGACCAGAGGTGGAAAATTCACTTCCTGGAAGTGTGAGGGAACCAGAGAGGATATCTGAAATTAGATCTCCTTTGTTCATGGCAAATATGTCCTCCAAGCCACCTACTCCAATAGCTTTTTGTGGGGCCTCTGAAAAGGTGTCCCAGGGCCCCTTTGGGTCCATAGTCCACACCACCTAGGACAGGTGAACCTCCCTATCTTCTCAGAGATGTATGCAGATTGTAGGATCTGTGTGAACACAGCGTAGGGAAGACATGCTTATAGAAAAACATTCTTACTACCAGGAATGAAAAAAGTCAGTGTGATTTTCACTGTTTTAAAGACCTTCTTGCTATTCATGCAAATTTTGCTTCTAGGTTAGAAAATGCTTACATGAACCTGTGCCCTCTGGATTTCTGTTATTTGCATTCCTCTGTAGTTGCTGGTATAATAGAAAGACTCTTTACATGTCACTAGCACAGTCTTGCTTCAGCGTTTGGAGATTGGAGGGACAATACTGCATGAAATAATTAAACTTTTTTCATTTACCTTGGATAATACAGACTGCTTGTCCAGAAGTAATTTACCATCACAAAGCCACATGATATATAAGAATATAATGATTTTTGTTATTGAACGAATGATTTTTAAGGAGTACTGCTGAGATAGACAAATCAGAAAGTATTGAACAATCTCAATATTCAGATTTGTTCACACAGATTATCCAAACCACCCTTGTGTCTCCTCTTCAGGAACTGTCCAATCTAAACCACCGTTTCAATTACAGTAGTATTTTACTGTTCTGTTACCTGAGTATCAAGCACTGATTTCTTTGGCAGAGCTATTATGAATTTTATTCCATCAGCAATGCTTGGGGTTTTTTTGTGAAGTGGTCATGTTGCTGGAGCAATACCGAGCTAGAAGGTTTTTTGTGCAGCTTCATAGTTTCTTTTAGTTTTTCTTTCCTGATAACCTCTTTGCAGAGATATGTCTGAGCTGAGTCCATTCAGCAAAAACACATTAGAAATTTAGAGGATTTTTTTTACTCTTTTCATAATTTCACCAGAGATGAACACGCTTTCTTCGCAGTTTTGGCTTGATCCATCTTTCATAGGTCTACTCTTCTATGCTTAATGTTGGGGAATTTTTAAGGTGCCACTCAAGGTGAATTAAAAACATATTTGTGCTTAAATATAAAGAAAATAATTTAATGAACAATGCACTGGGCAGAGTACTATTGCTATAAGTGGTTTTACAAGGAGCCTGCAAAGATGCATCACAACTTGATTCCTTACATACGCTGACAGCAGCACCAGTCCTGTGAGTGGTTGCATGGGGCACCTCAGCCCCTCCTTGGATACATCCCTCATCCCAGCTCTTCTGCCAAAAAGTGGCCCCTGAACACACCCATTCCAGGATGGCTACAAGATAATGCTTCAGCTATTTCCTACCTCACCACCCAGAGAACTTCACTCATTCTGTCCCCAGCACCCCTTCTTCCAGACAGTTTAACCCCTTCTGCAGTTGGGCCTTTTTGCCCTCCATGCCAGATCATTCCTCAGTCACAAATTAAAACTGCTGAGTAGTTACAATTTGAATTTCCCCTTCAAAAATTTATAGCATCTTTACTTTATGCATGTGTGATATACTGATGGATACTTTGCAAGATAATCATGCATGAACTGGTGATGGGAAACTCAGAATATCGTAAATTCAGATTTTCGTTTGAGTTCCACTTCCACTGAGAGTTGAAATTCCTTCTCTTATTTCCTTTGTAAAAGCCATCTCGCTCTCAAAATGTTTTTCAGAGTTTAACAGTTATCAAAAAAGTTAAGATTTAAAGTAGTCTTTAAAGGGATTCTTGTATTTTATCTAGAACATCCTTGGAGAGGTCATTCTTGTTGTCTTTTTGATATTGTTATGGAGTTATATAAGGGTTGCCAAATAGCTCATTAATATTCTGATTGCTATGAATGTATTTTTGTGGAAAAGTAGATCAATTACAATGGCATGATATGTTGTTATACTGTGTTGAAAACTTGCTGTTCATATAAATACATTTGAGACAGTTATGCTATGAAGCTTTGCAAAAGATGGAAAATATTTATAAATACGTACATCAAGGTTACTTCAACTAAAGGAGTTGAAGACAAAAGAGATTCTCTTCTTTAAGTAGAAACACGGGTCAAGAAAAAGTGACAACTTCTTTACAGTCATTTGCTCTTGTGAATCTTCTCTATAATGTGTGAACAGCGATGATTTGGGGATATTTATGAAGAAAAATTAGTCCCAGGAAGAATAAGTACAATGCTAGGAAGAGAGACTGGAATGGACCTTTGCAAACTGCCACATTCAAGAACCCACACAGAAGGAGGATCAAGTATCTTTTAGCTGGACCCGAAAGAGACTTGTTTAACCTTTTGAAAAAATATCAAGAAAGATTTGATTTGTGGAAGGAGAAAGCATTTAAAACTATATTTTTTTCTCTTCACAAAGAGAAGACAAGGCAACCATTTCTGACACCACATGTAAGAGCCATTCTTTTTTGTCTTAGACTCCCCTGTGTAAAGAGCATCCTCTTGCTGCTTTGTACAGCTAGGTCTCTTTTGAAATGTAGACATCTGCCAGTGCTTTCTTCCTTTCAGAAAAGAATCCTATCTCAGCCAAATCAGCATCTTATTCAGGAGGAAGCTGCCCTCTTCTATGAGATATTGCAGGTGATTTTTTGATGCTAGATCAAATGATCCTTAGCTTTACAATCTGGTACTTAAAGTACCTTTGCAACTTGCAGCCAGACTATGTTTCGTATAACGCATAAACAACGAGAAGTGAACACTTACATCCACCTGTCAAAAATGTTTGTGCAAAAAATTCCTATTGAAAAATAAATAAGACTACAGAAGGGATTAATGAAGGTGTGTGACACATTTCTGTAATAAATATTTTTTTCTGATCATCGTAAGGGCACTAACAGACTTTCACTGCCCTGACCAGCTCACATGGGGCATCCATCCACACTCCTACCCAGGGGCCCATGAGCCCCGTTTAAGCTCAGACCTGGGCCTTTGCTCCTTCCCTGAGATATGTTGCAGGTTTCCCTACTACAGGTCAGATCCTGAATTGTTATTTGGCGTTCCTGGTTTGATCTGATTAAACTAGATTTAGCGGGGAAGAGGATAGTGTTCTAATCACCTGAGAAGAGACAGGGGCTGCTGAGGCATTAGGAGGCAACAGGGAAACACCTGTGAATTGCCTCAAGGGAATTAGCATGAGCTCCTCTAAAAAGGCAATGTGGCTGATAGCCCAGCTGAAGTGCATGTATACCCCTGCACACAGCATGGGAAACAAACAGGAGGAGCTGGTAGCCACTGCCTAGATGGAAAACTACAACCTGATTGCTATCAAAGAAACTTGGTGGGATGAATGGCATGATTGGAGTGCTGTGATTGATGGCTATAAACTATTCATAAGGGACAGGCATGGAAGGAGAGGTTGTAGGGTTGTCCTCTATGCCAAAAATTGGATTGCACAGGGTTATCTTTGAATAACAGCAATGCACAGGTTGAGAGCTTATGCATGAGAATTAGAGACTGAGCCAACAAAGGAAACTTTGTGGTTGGTGTCTACTACAGGCCACCCAATCAAGGAGAGGTGGTTGATGAAGAGTTCGTTCTTCAGCTGCAGGAAGCATCACACTCGGAGGCCCTGCTACTGATAGGGGACTTCGACCACCCAGACACCTGCTGGAAAAGCAGCACAGCAAACTGCAAGCAGTTTAGGAAACTACTGGAGTGCATTGAGGACAACTTCCTTGTACAGGTGATGTAGAGCCTGACCAGAGAAGAGGCACTGCTGGACCTCTTGCTCACTAATGTGGAATAACTTAACAAAGGACAAGATTGGAGGTAGCCTGGGTTGCAATGAACATGCCCTAGTAGAATTCTCAATCTTGAGGGGTACAGGACAGGTAAAACATAGACTCAAGACCCTAAACCTGTGAAAGGCAAACTTTCAGCTGCTTAGGGCACTAGTGTATGAGATCTCCTGGGAAACTGCCCTCATAGGCAAAAGAGCAAATGAGAACTGAGAGATATTTAAAGACTGTTTTGACCTCCATCTTCACTGACAAATGCTATAGCCATGTTGCCTGATTCACAGTATCCAAAGCCAAGGGACTGGGAGAATGAAGATCCACCCACTGTAGGAGAAGATCAGGCTCAAGACCCATCTAAGGAACCTGAAGGTGCACAAATCCATGAGACCTGATGAGATGCATCTGCAGGTCCTAAGGGATCTGGTAGATGAAGTGGCTAAGCCACTGTCCATCATATTTGATAAGCTGTGGCAGTCTGGTGAAGTTCCTGCTGACTGGAAAAGGGGAAACATAACCACCATTTTTAAAAGGGAAAAAAGGAAGACCCAGGGAACTACAGGCTGGTCAGTCTCACCCCTGTGACCAGAAAAAACAGGGGAACTATGCTAGGGCACATGGAGAAAAAATGAGGTAATTGGTGCCAGCCAACATGGCTTCATTAAGGGCAAATCATGCCTGACAAATTTGGTGGCCTTCTACAGCATTGGTGGATAAGGGAAGAGCAACTGACGTCATCTACCTGGACTTGTGCAAAGCATTTGACAGTGTCCCACATGACATCCTTGTCTCTAAATTGGAGAGACATGGATTTGATGGATGGACCACTTGGTGGATAAGGAATTACCTGGATGGTTGCAACAAAACGGCTCAATATCCAGGTGGACACCAGTGAGGATCAGTGTCCCGCCAAGGTCCATAGTAGGACCAGTATTATTTAAATTCTTTGCTGGGGATGTACCCAGTGGGATTGAGTTCATCCTCGACAAGTTTGCAGATGATATCAAGATGATTGGCATGCTTGGCACACTAGAGGGACCATGGCATCCAGAGGGACCTTGACAGGCTTGAGCTGGGCCTGTGCAAACCTCATGAAATTCAACAAGGCCAAGTGCAAGGTTCTGGCACATGGATTGAGGCAATCCCAAGCACAAATACCAGCCACAAGTGGATTAAGAGCAGACCTGTGGAGAAGGACCTGGAGATATTGGTGGATGGAAAACTGAATATGAGCCAGCAATATGCGCTTGCAGCCCAAAAAGCCAGCCATATCCTGAGCTGCAACAAGAGAACTGTGACCAGCAGGTTGAGGGAGGTGATTTTCCCCATCTACTCTGCTCTTCCAAGACTCCACCTGGAGTACTGTGTCCAGCTCTCAGGCCCCCAACATAAGAAAAACATAGACCTGCTCAAGTGGGTCCAGAGAAGGGCCACGAATATGATCAGGGGCTGGAGCACCTCCCTTACAAGGACAGGCTGAGAGGTTGGGCTTGTTCAGCATAGGGAAGAGAAGGCTCCAGGGAGACCTTATAGTGGCCTTCCAGTACTTAAAGGGGGTTACAGGAAAGATGGGCAGGGACTCCTGATCAGGGAGTGTAGGGATAGGATGAGGAGCAATGGTTTTAAACTGAAAGAGGGTAGATTTAGATTAGATATAAGGAAGAAATTCTTCACTGTGAGGGTGGTGAGGCACAGGAACAGGTTTCCCAGAGAAGCTGTGGCTGCCCCCTCCCTGGCAGTGCTCAAGGCCAGGTTGGACGGGGCTTTGAGCAACCTGGGCTAGTGGAAGGTGTCCCTGCCCATGGCAGGGGGTTGGAACTACATGGTCTTTAAGGTCTCTTCCAACGCGAACCATTCTATGATCTCAAACCTGACCACTTTGTCTAGTTTTGACAGAATAAATTACTATCATCATCCTGCTTTGCTATTCCATCTCAGGAACCATGTGCCATGTTTGCAAGAGCACAGCTTGCCTATGCTGTGGTCATCCTTGGCTATTGGCTGGCCTTCCCTAGGGAGCAGTCAACCTTTGTTGTTCCTCAACGGTGGTTTTGCCCTTTACATTTTGTGTGCCACTTTCGTAGACAGCAGACATGCCCTAATTAGTCTTTGTTTCACTAAATCAGACAGAAAATCAAAATAGCCAATATCCCTGTAGTCTTCTAGTGACATATAATTTTAAAAAAAGTATCCTAAAACACTTTAAGGATATAGGCAAATTTATAGCAAAGCACTATTATAAAAACAAATTACTATTATTTAATTAATAACCAGTTTCATATCAATATTAATAGCTTTCTTTTAAACTACCAGGGAACTCTTACTAAGTTTTATCCCATAAAACCAATCCTTATCAAATATAAACAAATTTACTTAGCAATCATAGCACTCTACATCTGCAAATCTGAGTGCTTTAGATCTTTTCATTAAGTTGTGCAATACTTGTGATTCAGGAATAACACACTCACTTAGCAAATAAAATGTCCAGAGGAGGGCATATGCTCCACTAACATGCACCTCCTCTGGACTTATCTTCATTTGAGTATTCAGCTCGCATTAGCTGCCAACAGCCACTCCAAGCATGCCATGAGCATGTAAACATGCCATTTGTCCACAATACTACTAATATTTCAATTGTTCATTAGACATTTAATCTGGTTTATTATGGCACTCCCATCTTTAGATGCATCAGTGAATGAGATTAAAAACAGAAAGCATGTAAATTGTTGGGGTTTTTTTACAGTGAGGTCAGCCCTTCTCAAGAGCTGGTTCCTAAAGCAATCCTGAAACATTCAGGGGGAAAAAAACAAACAAACAAACAACAAAAAAGCAGAAACTGCTCCAAATATATCTTGCCTCAGAAAAGAAAGAGCAGATATTCCCATGACATTGTTCGCCATGGGCATCCATCAATACTTCTACCATGTGAGCTCTGAACATGTCATGGTCCAAGAAACTCTCAGGTTTGCAGATGTGGAAGCAGGACAAGCAAGATACTCAGCTCCTACTGAGTCCTGGGGGAAGATGAAATCCAAGATGGTGAAATACAATGTCAAACTCTTACAGACCATCATTCACCAAAATTGCATCGTTCCTCTGCTATGCTATAGGCTTAGGACAGACTTTTAGTGTCTCAGAGCTGCCCCAGAAGTAAGATTTGCAGCAGAAAGGGAACA
The DNA here is from genome assembly GCF_003259725.1 of Athene cunicularia. Lineage (NCBI taxonomy): Eukaryota > Metazoa > Chordata > Aves > Strigiformes > Strigidae > Athene > Athene cunicularia. Next base: position 10,986,292 of record NW_020799099.1, on the reverse strand, counting down.
GCAACAATAAGCAGAAGCTCTCCCTTCCTGAGGTTGCCTCCTGTTGGGGATCACAGCCTGCTTGAGCAGAGAGAAATGGTGGTTACTGTCACCAATAGCCTTCTCTGGCAATCTAAGTTTGTGACAGTGTTCCTGTTGAAGTGGATTGAAAATCACCAAAAAACACTTCCAAAAAGGCTTCCAAACAAAGCCTGTTTCTTGACAACAAAGGCAGCATTTTGGAATTAAATCCTAAAAAGACTCAACATGTTCTACCTGCTGCTCCTTTCCTACATATATCCGGGCAAGACCAGAATTGCTTTCTTCTGACAGTCTAGGTCTCATGCAGCACTAATAAATCTGCCTGTGTTATTGTAGGACAGGAGACTCAACCACACACAGAATGGGATGTCATCAGAGCCTGACAAAATTATCTGTTCTTGATAATTGGCCCAACACAAAAAGAGAAGTGACAGTCGTCACAGCCCTCCAATAGTAGATGGGAGTGTGATGGACTGAAAGTTCAAGGCATAGCATTGACTAATGAGAGTTAGAGAGTGCCAATACACAAGGAAACTCAAGCAGAGGTGTTACCTTTCAAAGAAGTCAGACTTCAGCATCAGCCTTAAAGAGACAAATTATATATTTCCCCTTCTCAAGAGGGAAAACAGAGAATAACAAGCATGTGATGCACCCAACATCAAATAAGCCAAAGCAAGAATCACAACACATTTAATTTCTCACTAATCATTGTGATTTGAGCACCAGACACTGTCTTATGGAGAAAAAAGATGTTTCTGCCATTTGTGCATGGGCTGCTGGAGAACCCCCAACCAGCATCAGCTCAGCTCTCCACACCAAAAACTGAAGGAAGAAGTGAGAAAGGATTAAAGGAGAAATGTAGAGAGAGACTAGAGCTAGCAGCTACCTGGTTGAGTGGAAAGGATGACCAGCATGAGACACTACAAAGGGAGGTCCAGAGGACTTTCAAGGCATGAGACTCTGTTGGTTTAAGCCCTGCCAGGACTGGAGACCACATTGCCGTTGTCCCTCCCCCACCCTCGGACCAAATAGCTCACAAAGCCCGGGGTTGAAATAAGGAGAAATTTAATACAACAGTGTGATAAACAACCTGAACAACAACAGTAGCAATTATAATAATAAACAGTAATAACAGTAAACAAGACAAAAGATACACAGAGAAATACCTCAATGGTTACAGACAGCTCACCCGTGTGCTCCCCATCACCAAAGCCACAAAGGAAAAAGTTCCCGTGCTCCTGTGCCCAGACCTGACTTCAGCATGGTATGAATAACCCAGCTGAAGATCCCTTCCCCCTCTCTCTCTTAACCCTATCCTAGCTGAACCAGGACAGACTCCCACCCATTCTTAAGGAAGTTGAAGTTTTCCCGACCCCTACTATTTTTACCATTTTGCACTCCTGAGGGCCCCTACACAGCTCATCTGTCTTTGTGATGGCCTTGGGACTGTTGTTCCCAGTATCATGTGCTGCAAGGTCACATAATCAGTTGTGTCTCAACAGCCCTACGAAGCAGCACAGGCCCCAGCAAACAAGCACCTGCCACCCTCAAGCTGTAACAGGAACTCTAGAGCTATGGCAAGGGAGCCCGCTCCTGGCTTCACGACCAAATGCCTGTGTAGACATGGCCCATCTGCCACAACTGCTTTGAATGGCATCTTCCTCTGTAGTTAGCCCCACAGGGTCGGTTATATTCACTAAAGAGTAAATTCAGTGCTAAAACACCCTCCTACTAGATTGAGTGTATGCTAAAAACACTAACAAATACCTAATCAAGTAATCAGAGTATTTGCTGATCAAATCTCCCCCATTACAAACTTCTTTAAGATATTCCATGGGGGACCTAGACTCAAAAGTGCCTTTGATGTGATCTGAGGCATACTGGGAAAACACACTTGTCTTTCATCTGCACCAATAAATAGGCAGTGCGCTGAGATAAAAAATCAGTGAAAACCACAGAATTTAACATACACATCTTTCCACACCAGCTTTCAGCAGAAAGCCAAATGCTTTTGCAGACCTGCAATATTTAGCATTTTAGATGTGTGCTTCACTGAGATGCAGAAACTGACATTTTGGGCAGAGACATGTCAGGGGTTTAAACCTGGAACCTGACTTCTCTCCCACATCAAGCAGTACTGGGAAAAGTGTTAGCATCCTCCAGGCGTTTGTCACTCTACCAGAGGTAACTAACTCCTCCAGTTTCAGGGAGTTTCATGCAATTGCTCTCAAATCCCCTACTGGGCACAGCCAGCCCAATTGTGACAGTAGTTGTGTACTTGTGATAGCTATGTGAGAGAAGATACTTGTGAGCTCTGAAAGCAGCAAATGAGACAGTAGCTTTTAGCAAAAACTTTCAGTAGCAGGTCACTGGAGGCATGAAGGGGCACAGCAGTTTGTAGAACACACAACTGCTTAAGCCTTCCATATGTGTTTTGAAAGTTAATGTAACTATACTGGTGCATGGGAACTTGCATCACGTATACAGATCTTGTCAGCTCACTAGAACTGAACTACTGGTGCCATACCAGTTTAAATAACTTGGAAATCAATATACAGGGCTTACGAAAATGACATTGGTTTAATTAGGTGGCCTGTTTCTTACAACCAACTTGGTTACTTCTCTGTAAAGAAGCTGTTAAGGAACATTTTTGGGATCCAGCTGTGGTTTGCCATTTCCTGTACAAAAGATCAAGGTGAGATTAACTCCTTAATAAAATGCAGATATTATATAGACACAGGGAACAAAACTGGACTTTGCATGGAAATTAAATCCCAGCTCTATCAATGGAGAAGGTAATGCCACTTAAGTCTTTTAATGACATAAGGTTTCACTTCCTGGCATCTTCATTTCTCTGAACTTGCTGAATTAGCTGTGTAACTTAATGAGATTTAAGTCATTTGATGACAACTGGGGAGTGACTGGTCAGTATCTTTCACATTAAGCTCAATATAATCTTTTATATCCAGAGGTGAGGAAGCAAATGACCTCTACAAGCACCTTGAATTCACTCTGTGAAGGCAGAAGTTAAAAAAACAATTTGTTTCTGCAGTATGTCCTAGTAGCAGTGATACATCACTACACGGTGGTGGTAGGGAGGGTGAGGCTAGGTTACTGACAGTACTGTATCTTTTCATTCAGCTTTTAGGCTGCATCTGACATAGCTGTAATGGCTTATCAAGTCTCAGATGACAATGACTTACTGCAATAGTTTTGACCACCTTCATCTTCTTGTGCACTGACTTGAAAAAGAAGAAACACTAACCCAAAGTGGTGTGACCTCCATGTGGAGAAACATACACGTGGGCTCAAGAAACAGCAGCTACAGGGGAAGCAGGTCCCTTCAAATCATGTCTGGGGTAGAAGTCCTGACTGGCCCCAACCAATTCAACTGGCTTAATCCTGAGTTAGCCTGAGCAAAAACCAATGTGTGGGACAGCAAAGAGTTTGTCTCTGAGTAGTATCAGTATACTGCCCTGCATTTTACCCTTGCTAGCTATGGCAAATCCTCAGTTGCCTTAGGTAAGAGGGAAAAAGGGAGACCAGATTATACACAGAGGAAAAGAAAAAAGATGTGGACAGCAACTTCTTCTATGGCTATACAGAAGTAACCCGGAGCCCTAAAGCATAGCCTAAATGCAAAATAAACATTGTGTTTTGTCCTGGTTTCAGCTGGGATAGAGTTAATTTTCTTCCCAGTAGCTGGTATAGTGCTGTGGTTTGGATTTAGGATGAGAATAAAGTTGATGACACACTGATGTTTTAGTTGTTGCTGAACAGTGCTTACACTAAACCAAAGACTTTTCAGCTTCTCATACTGCCCTGCCAGCAGAAGCTGGGGGTGCACAAAAAGATGGGAGGGGACACAGCCAGGACAGCTGACCCAAACTGGCCAAAGGAATATTCCATACCACATGATATCATGTTGAACAATAAAACTGAGGGGATTTGGCCAGTGGGTGGAGGACTGCTGCTCAGGGGCTGTCTGGGTCAGTGGTTGGTGAGCAATTGCCTTGTGCATCACCTGCTCTATATATTATTTTATCATTATTATTGTTTCATCTTCCTTTTCTGTCCTATTACACTGTCTTTATCTCAGCCCATGAGTTTTACCTTTTTTTCCCCAGTTCTCACCCCATCCTACTGTGGGGGACTGAGTCAATGGCTGTGTGGTGTTTAGCTGCCTGCCAGGTTAAACCACAACATGACAGAGACAACCCTCAGTGGGGACTATCTTAACTCCATTAAGACTCTTTCCTCTGTCAGCTCTGTCCCCTAAATATTGACCAACAGATGACAGCACTGTTGTTCTGCCTTTAAACAAATGGGAAACAGACAAGCTGTTGCAAAAAGTCTTCAAACACAAAGTTATATCCCTCATTTCCCTTCTGTGAATCCAGCCTGATATGCCAATTTGCTTTCCTTAATTGCTTTTTGTTTATTTCCTCAAATGGTTCTCCTGGTGAAACCTGCTTAGCTCTGGTTTAGGTTTTTTGAGACTGCCTTTTTTTTCTATTTTAATCCATTCATATCACACGTCTCTCTGCAGCCTGTTTCAGAGATAGCAACATGGGCTACTATGGCTCTGAGCATCAGAAGGGGCCAGTTCAAGCATGGGACTGCTCTTCTGACCCCTCTATGACCTATAAGAGCCAACTTGTAGGGATGTGATGACATCTGCTGCAGCTGGCCTTGGCACTGCTCAGCATCCCTGCCTCTCCACATAGTTATGACTTCTGTGGCAGGAGCTGTCATTGCTTCAGAGAAGACTGGAACCGTCTTTGGTTTCAACGGACTGTGTGACATATCCTGGAGGGAATGCTGACAGCACTATTCCCTCAGGTCCAGGAGGCTGGACTAGGCAAGATAAAAAATGGACTGTCAAGAGCAGAGACAATTATGTTAGAGAGGGTCAGCTGGAAGACCAAGTACTAGGACTTTTACATAGTCTCCACAGAGAGAATAATATGGACCATAACTTCATCATAGACACATGTGGTGATTCAGGCTTAATATAAGTACCTGTGCCTGTGAGAGATAAGAAACCAGACCTGCAAGAAACTAAGAAAAGCAGCCTGAGAATGCAAAAGTTGAGGCTGATCAAAGAAATGCCTCAAACACTCGTAAGACAAAACTATGAGTCACAGGGTGCATTCTGTGGAGGTCGAAGCTGATAAGGCTGCCCGAATAACACAAGATGCAGATGGAGGAGGGAGTCTTGTTGAGACAGGACAGCCCTGCTCTGGTGCACTTGGCCAGATTTCAAGGGCCATCTGTCTGGTGAATGACCTTTGCTTCATTATCCACAAAATGCATATTAAAGTTAACACCCCTCAATATGCTAACAAAGGTTAACATGATCATGCTAATTACATCATCCCATGAAACACCTTACCCCTCCCCGTACATGGGATATGTAGGTATGTGGGTCAACCTAGGGGATAGACCCAAGGAAAGTGGGTATAAATTGGGGGGAGGGGCAAAGTGGGGGGTTGCTGAGAGAGTGAAGTGAAGCGAAGAAGACGGATGACTGCTGGAACCCTCACTGGTGGGATTGACGCAGGAGCCCAGACCCATGATCTCTATTCTCTCCATCTCCCTCCTTTCCTTTTTCCCCTTTTCCTCCACTGCCATTAAGTAATGCAAGGCATACTGTATTGCTTGCCACAACTTGTTATATACTTAGCCAATTATTGTGTATCCAATTAGTACATTGTGGGAAGTTAATAAATGTCTGGACTTTAAGACTTGTCTCAC
>NW_020799099.1:10912523-10980464 GCF_003259725.1 Athene cunicularia | reverse complement strand
TCCTGGAGGGGGAAGAAAGTGGTGTGTCCTGGAGAGTGCAGTGAAGCAAAGAAGACAGATGCATGCCTCATGGAACCCTCGCTGGCAGAATCGGCACAGAAACCCAGACCAGTGATCTGTATTTCTCCATTCCATCTATCTCCCTCTTTTCCCTTTCCCATTAAGAAATACAAGGCATATTGTATTGCTCGCCACAACTTGCTATATACTTAGCCAATTATCATGTGTTCAATTAGTACACTGTGGGTAGTTAATAAATGTTTGGACGTGGAGACTTGTTGTCTGATCCACTGGGGATCTGCAAATCTGAGTCACTTGTCTCTCTCTCATCTGAGCTGGACATGACAACACCAAATCCAAGAGAAGATGGGATTAGCTATCCCATCAGTTCCAAAAGCTAATCACAGTCTCCTAATGGCACAGCCCTGCAATGCCATGGAAGATGACTAGGGTCATACTTACATCTTTTCTTCCTCCCTGGAAGATAAAAGACCAGCAACAGTAAAGAAACTCTCGAATGATTACCCCTGTGGTACCAATCCAGCTTGAAAGAAAGAAAACAATGGGAGATCATGCCAAAGAAAACAAGTATCTATGTATGTGTGTGAATGGCCTATATAAACTAAGCCTGCACCTTATGCCAACCTCCACAGCCTAAGAGGGCATGAGAGACTACACCCCAAGGCAGGACTTTTCTGACTGATTCTTCATCAGTGCCTACCAAGGGAAGAGCAGTTATCATCACATTTAACCCAATATCACGATCTTGGACAGGTGTCTAGCCATGAAGGGTGCAGTGGTGGGGCACCAGATGGCTCTGCACTGGTAGGATGTCCCTTTGCATTACTAGAGCAGTGTGCAGAGGCACATAGCTCATCAGACAACTGTCCATCTCTCCCCAGGCACAGAGAAGGGCCATGCTGATGTCCACAGAAGCAATCAGTAGGCTGGGGGAAGAGAGAAGGGGGCAGAGAGAACAGGCACAAACTCTTCCCCCAGAAGTGGCGGGAGCATGATGGTTGTGTCAGGCAGGTTACAGAAATGACAGTCTGAACTTTTCCCCAAAGCTCCATCCAAAAAAACCCCTTTTTCTTTAGCACTATACCTCTGAAACAGGCCAACCACAGCAAAATGAACACAGAGGAGGCAGTGAGCTGTGATATAAACACCGAATAACAAAACTATTCTAGAAAACTTAAGACACTCATCCAGCAGAAGTTTGCTTCGACTAGTGGGCAGTAAGTCAAATTAGTCACCTAATCATTTTTGGCTGCCCCTTGTCACCTCTGTGGCTTGTCAAAGACACTTTACAGTGTACCAAGCCCCAGCACCATATCATGTAAGCAAGCTATGGCTAGGCAGACAAGCCAACAGTAGCTTCTGCTAATGCACAGTGCCAGCTGTCAGTCTTGCATCTAGCTGACATCTCAGATAAAACCTGGATTACTCCTCAGTGAGGACCGAGCTTCTGCCATTCTTGGCCTCTTCAAGCACAGGATCTCCTCTGAATTTGCACTGAGCTAACGTGAATTGGGGGCCACTGGAGCAGATACCAACTGTAGACATCAGTGTGGTTTAAACTCACAATTAACAGAGCAGAATGACTCCAGCTGTCGGTCCAAGCACTCCCATGACTACCAGCCTTGGCTGGTGGCCTTCCATCCAGATGGTTTTGTTGAGGAATTCACCAGGAGGAGTTGATGCTGACATTTGGCACTGGTACAACAGTCAGAGTTGGTGGGCTTCCCATACTACCTTGGAAAGTGTGACATGCTCATTCATCAGGATCGTTGCTCCTTGCAGTGCTGACATGAAGGCTCACACCACACTCCCCTGTCACACACCTTCCCAGGAGCCAGTGAGAGAACCAGGCTTCTGCCCTCTCCTGGCTAGTAGAAACTGTGCTGTCAAAAGTAGCAGAGCCACAATCTGACTTAAATTTCAGCTTGGTTTTCCACTGTGCCTGTCTGTCTGTCTGTCCTTTCATCAATCAGACTCTCAGTCCTTTATGTCCTTGACTTTTCAGGATCGTCAGAGGGTCAACAGTAGAAAAGACTCTACAGGTGTGAAAATCAACAGCTGCACGACAGAGAGGTTAAAATCCATTGAGGGAAAAGCAGACAGGATTCAACCTTTTCTCCACTCAGAGCAGCAGCAGACAGATGGCTGGTCAGCAGGTAATTGCCACTCAGTTTATCAGTGCACTCGCTTCCCTGCCATTCATATATCGTGCTGCTGATTCCCAGCCTGAAAAGTAGGGGACGCAATGCCATGTGACAGGTGTGAGAAGCAAGGGAATAAGCCACAGGGGAAGAGGCTGGACTGTTTTCTGGGGAGAAGAATTTCAGATTGGATATAAGAAGAAAGCTTTACACACTGAGAGTGGTGCAGTCCTGGGTCAAGGACCCCGAGAAGTGGCGGTAGCTCCACTATTAGGAGTTCTTCAACACCTAACTGGAAAGGACTCTATTGATCTTTGAAGGCTGCAGGATTTGAGCAGAGGGCTTGGACTAGAAACCTCCCACCTGTATTACTATGAAATTTGTAAGTAGTGTGTATTCTTCTTTTTTTTCTTCTCATCCTAATTTCCAGAGCAGATTCTGTGTTGAAGCAGTCTGCTTGGCACTCCAGCTTTCATGTATACTTTTAAGGCAAATTTAGCAGAAGAGTTGAAGTTCCAGGAAATGGAGCTCCTTTAAAAACATGTCAATAGCTGAATAAAGAAAGAAAATCTGAATGAGTGCTGTAGCACTCAGGAAAGGCAGCCCCATGAGTTCAACATTAATAGTAGACACAAAAGAAGGCACAGAAATGTTATAAGTAACCCAACTTAAGGAAAAATCTTACCTAGAGCTTGCACCTCCTCAGACATGAACCAGTGCATCCAGCAGACACACAGCCATATGAGATCACTCTCCATTAACCTGTTGCACACACTACCTTCAATCAGGTGGACACAGCTCCTGCAATTCAGCTCTGCACAGCACAGTACCAAGGGCTAGATCCTTTCAGCTGCCAAGTCAGACACCATGGTGTGAGCTGCTTCATCGCCTGAGCAGAAGTACTATTTCTAACCACAATTATTCATTTATACCTTGTGCTCAGTGGTGCCAAGTGGTGACTTTTCAACAATAAAGTATTGATGGGGAAGAAAAAAGTGAAGGCAGAGATTTCAGATCCTCATCCCCACAGGTTTATACAGTGGAAAAATGTTGGTTTCAATACGAGCTCAACAGCATCCTTTCAAATTAAAAAGACGTACACATAATGCTAATCAAATAGTCCTGAGTGTCTAGCTTTGCTTTTTCCAGTAGATTCACATTTGCTTGCAGACCTTCAAGATGGGCTTTTATTACCCAGAGATGGCAAACCGTGCTTGTCACATGAATACTAACTCTGTGGTTTAAATGTCAGCCAGTGTCTGACGTCTTCTTTGTTGTTTATGCACAGAGGAATTATAGCAATCAACAGGGAAAGGGGTGTAGATCAAAATATTATCAAAGTCTGAAAGTAGTGAAATATGTTTTTTGCATAGAGGGAAAAGGAGAAGCGGAAAAGAGAAAAGAGAAAATGGGAAAGAAGAAAGGAAAGGAGGAATCCTACGTCTATTTCTGATGATCATGTTATTGTTTGAAACTCATTGCAAGAATATGTAAGTTTGAGTTGAAATATATGTAGCAATGCTTGAACAGGATGTAGCCCACAGGATACCTCACTCTGTTCTCCATTCCAGATCTTTGTCTTCCTTGAAACTCTTGCCAGAGCTATGCAAGAGTCCAGTCAGCCTACACAAGAGTCCAGTCACACCCAGAACTGCAAGAGGTACTCAGTTTTGCACCTCTGCATCAAGATCTCCAAACCTGAGTGCAGGTCCTCTGGGAATATCAAAAACCTGGCAATTGGTGTCATGCTGGTGTACATGTAAAATGTGGTAAGGCCCACACCCAAAGCAAGAATGTCTCTTGATTCCTTTTCATTGGCTAGTCAACGAGGTTGGTGTCAGCAGAATACCTACTCCCCTGCACCCAGGACAGAGCAAAAGCAGGTGGAGTCAGCTGCCAGACATCACAATTACAGTTTTGAAGCAAAAGTGCTGACTCTGGACTTTTTCTTTCAGTTCATCTCCTGAGAGGTAATGCAACCTCCTTCATCTTCCCTATCAGTAAACCTAAAACCAGGGCACATTTGGTAGAGAACAGCCAGCTATGGTAGGAGGCCAAACTAGCCAGGTTTGCTTCTGTGACTGTAACCATGTCCCCTCTTTATGGTTGCCAATATGCACCTTGAGTGTGAACCAGAGATGTAGTGAAGGAAAAGGCCTTTCTCTGAGCACTCAGGTGGGCCAAGTGTACCTATCTAGTGAACATGCCACTGAAGTTTGCTTATACTTAGGTGTTGGCGGTCTCTAGTGATGGTCTAGTCTTGGTCCCTCGCTAGGACACAGAGTGTAGTAGGTGGTTTCTTTGACCTCCCAAGAATGGACAGAGAGCAGCGAATGCTAAGCTGTGGGCTGAAAAGTTTCCCTGAGGTTCATTTTTCTATGCAGCTTGTAAGACCTGTATTCCTAGTCTTCGTTTGAGAGCCAGTGCCACCAGTCATTACAAGCTGCCATGCAAGGGCACTGCCCTCAGCTGTGGAGGCCATCAGTTCTCAAAAGCAGAAAACCCCCACCATGACTGCAGTTCTGGCAGTGAAGAAATGCTCCACTTGACCTTTTTAATGGTGTCCATCTGTGGTAACCTTATCCAGACTGATGGCTTTGTGTGACTTGTTTGCTCTACCATTTGAGATTGCAAGTGCTGGCAAGCACTCTGCCAGTGAGAACCATATGTTGCAAATACACTTTTCTAGACCACCTGAGACCGGCTTTCCTATCGGTGTGGTGAACCAGGCCGCATGCAAGGCTTTGAAAAAAACATGTGTAGTAAAGGCACACAGGAGAATAAGATTATAGTTATGCTTCCTGGCATCTGCATGGATCATTTCTCATTGCTGCAATCATCACTCTAACGGACTGCCAGTGCACAATTTTAGTTTCAAATGACAATCATTGCGTCAAACGTGAATCATATTTTTGCATTTGCTTTTGTTTGCTCGGCCCCAATCCAGCCACAGTCATTTTCGAAGACACCCTTCTAACTTTTGTAATTACAGAGGAGATCATAGAAAGGCAGATGTGCATCTTAATGTCTCAGTTTCAGGAATCAGAGGAGTCCACAAGAAACTCAGCTTTTGGTTTTCATTAAAAAGGGAGACTTCAGGTTTCAGGCCACAGAGTAAAGTTTGAAAATGTGAAACAAGTATTCCTTAAAGCCTGAAGAAACAAAAAAGAGATCAATCTGATGCAGATGCAGTTTGCAGATGGAGGTAAACATCAGTGTATTAGGCCTGGACTTCTGGATGTACCAACCGAAGCGGTTAAACTCGTATTCTTTGTTTGTTTGCCCTTTTCAGGAGGAGGCCATGAACAAAGTAAAGCTCCAATCACTGTGTAAGGCCATTGGTGTCCTTCATAACATTTGCAGTAACAGTTTTGCAAGAGTCAGGGCTAGGATCAGGGGGTGCGTCTGACCACAGGGAATGAAAACCATGATTGAGCAGCAGATCCCATACCAAGGTGTTGCAAGAAGTGTAATAGGTGCCTAATTCTGGTATATGATGACAAAGTGATGAAAAAAATATATGGAGGATAAAGGAAAGGGCAGGACGTAGGCAGGGCATTATTGGAAACACTGCCATAATGTTGCCAACAGTGTAAGTGAATGAATAATGAAGAGAAAATAGAAGGCAAACACAAAATAACACATGTTGTCAGACAGTCTTTAGAAATATCATATCTTCCTGGAAATTACAGCAAAATAGAATTACAGATCATTGACTTGTCTATGAAATTATAATGACACTTTGTAGAGGAGTAATCTGGTAAAATGAGGAAATTTTGGGATCTCATAGATAAGGGGGAAACCTGAGAAATTAAGATGTTGGATGTGTCAGAGTTTGAGAAACACTGGAAAAACAATTTCAGTGGAAAAAAGAGGCAGAAAAAAGGATTTGAGATTACAGGATATAGACAGCAAAAGGTGTTACTCTTTAAAGTCACTACTGAAGGAGCTTTGAGAAGGAGCATCTTCAAAGTAGAAAAGTTGTAGTTTGGCTTTGAGCTTTGAACACCCCTCTTCCCAAACAAATCCTGAATTTCAACAAGCCAGGAAAGTAAAAATAAACCTATTAAAACAATCTGCTAGAGAAACAGTTACTGCTTCATTCAGTGAGCTCCAAGGCAGTTGAAGATGAAAAGTAGAGAAGAAACCCAGGGGGTTTTTTTAGACAGGAGAAATAATTATCACTGTACATGACAGGAAGGATTCATTAACCAGCAAGCATATTGCAGGAAATGATGAAGTAACAGATGTCATAGGCCCCTGGTCAAGCCATTCATATGGCTTTTTTTTTTTTTTTTTTTTTTTTTTTTTTTTTTTTTTTTTTTTATTGAATGACAAATATCTAAAGATAATCAAATTATCCTCTTCTCTTATTATAATCCAATTATCCTATCATTTCTTTCAGGCAAGCACTATTTCTCTAGGGGAATCTGAGAACAATTACTTTGTCTCCAGCAGTACCTAACATCTTAAGAGTCACATCTCGGGGAATTTATGCATCTAGAGGACACGTTTTCAAGACTAATATATGAGGGGATTCATATTCAAACACCTAATAATGCTGGAAGTCACCAGTTAGACCCATCAGTTCAGTAAATAGGTGATGAATGTGTCAGGAATAAACAGCTGAACTGCCTTTGTTTCCAGTTCAGGGATGGTCTGGATGACCTTTCAAGATTCCTTCCAGTCCTGTTTTCTCTTGAGCATCTTGGTGTCACAAGCAGTTAAAAACAAAAACAAAAAACACAAAAGGAAGCTACAATGGAACAGCAATGGAAAGAGAAGGAAACAGGTAGCACTGAGAGGACTAGCTCATTCCACTCACAGAAACCTCATGCTTTTCTTCTCAGAATCATCTGCAAAAACTTCAGCTAAGACCTGTCAGCGTCACAATTTAAGTCAAAGTCTGCCTCATGTCTGACTGAATCCAAGTCCTGAGGAGTTTCTAGGAAAAAATGCTGTCAGGGTCACTGGAAAAGGATGATTTTAGGAAAGAGCAATATTTTTTTAATGAAAAATGTTTTGGTGAATTTGTGATGAAACATAGGCTTGGCTTAACCGTATCCACCTAGTTTCTTATCTGACTACAATAGGCTTGTGAGCCCAGGTGCACACTCTGAAGTTTGTGCCAATGTTTGGGCTATAGAAGTCCTGTTTCCTCAACAAAAGCCAGGCTCACACCCATGCTACTAGAGATTCCCTCTTCCTTTCTACAAAGTTCATGATCTCCCAGGGCTCCCACTGCTTCTTCAGCCTGTGAGGGCTGGCAAATACATGATACTGTGCTCCCAAGCTCAGTTTCACTTCAGAACAAGCTAACCAAAATGTTCCACTGCTCTGAATGTTGCCCCCTCCCAACCACCATTCTCTCCTGTTAAAAATCCATAAAACAAAGCAAAACAAAACAAAAAAAATCTACAATTTGTTCTGAAAGGAACAAAGTTTGTCAGGAATTCAGAATTTCTTGCACAAGAATTTTAGTTTTCAGCCAGTGAGATTCTTTCTGCTCTTTCCTTTCTCCAGCAGCAGCTGTGATTTCTCAGCTTGCAGAATTGGTCCATGGCTGGAAAGCCATAAAATATGTCTGCTTTCACAGTGATCAGAATTGAGCATTTATTCTTGAAACTAGCCATCCCATATTTTGTATGGACCGGCTGCACATGCAGCAAGATGTACTCTGGGGATAAATACCAACCCCCTACTGCCTGACATCCACCTGGTGTCATCCACGGTAACAGATCTCTGCCTTATTATTTGATTCCAGTTGTTCATTCTGTTTCGGCTGGCTCTTACAGACTTCAGTAATCCCTAACTCCTCTACCTTAACTAATAATTTCTCCATGGCACCATGTTTAATGCTTTACCAAAGTGCCAGTCTACCTCAGTTCTCATGTCATAAGCATCAGTGACTTCATCAAAGAAAATTACCAGCTCAGTCTGAGCCATCTGCTCCAGTACAAGCATGTTCTGTCACATGTTATTAGACTTTCACTTCTAGGTCTATGGTTACATGTTCCTTCAAAAGTTGTTCTAAAGCCTTAAATGCCATAAAGGTCATACTTCAAGGTCTGCAGCTCCCAAGGGTGTTCTTCTCCCTCCTCCTTTTTAAAATTAAGTAGCACTTCTGCTATTCTCCAGGTCAAGTTGAGAATTTTGTTAAAACCTCTGTTTCTGAGTTGGCAATTTCATGCACCAGATGTTCAGTATTTGCAGAGTTTATCTGCTCACCCTTCACCTTCAGTTAGTGCACATCAAACTCCCAAAGTCTAATTCCCCTCTCCAAGAGGAGCATTTCATTTCTGTCCATTCATTGCCATTTAAAATCTTTGCCTTAGTTCAACGTCATCATTAAAAAAAGTGAGATAAAATACCAGTCAATCCCAAATTTACATCCTACCTGTATTCAGAATCACTGTTTTCCATTGTTCTCTTTTTATTTCAAAATATTTTGACTACTGGCATCAATCTTTTCTCAAGGTCTAACCCAGCACGACTCTTGGCAATCCTCATTTTACCCCTATACTTCCTGATGTTTCAGCCATGACCTTGCCAATCACTTTTCTTTTTCTTGTAGTCTCTGTGCTTATTCCTAGTATCAATCTCAAGCCAGCTGGTGACGTTCATCCCTAGACTGTTTTCCCTTTGCCTGGGGCATAAATTTCTGCTCCCAAACTTTGTCCTCCTTGTCTTGTTCTTTCTTTTAAATTAAACCAGATTAGCCTGTGTTTATATGTTTCAGGGTTATTTATTTCTTCTGATCAATATATATATATATATATATATATATATTTATTTTTTTTAAAAAAAACATATTCACTTCCTCCACATACAACGATTAAATTACTTCAGTTCTCATTCTTTCATTGTGGAACTGACAAAGGAATTGATAAACTGTCACATGCAAGATTATTTGTGTCCTTCCACTGTTGGTAGCAGTTGTTCTCCAGACTATTGCCAACCATTTAAAATTTCTTCTCCTGAACCAAATTCCCCAGAAGAGTTTTTGTGCCTTGCTAGTGCTAACCAAAAGTCTGCTGCTAATGTAAAAGCCTTACCCAATCACCTTTCCCAGACAGTGCATGCCACTAACAGCTGAGTTTTCTCCTTTGCTTGTCCCAGTAGGTTTTGGATTTGCATCCAGCATCTCATTCAGCATCAGTTACTCTAGTCCCTCTTTTTAGCTGCCTGTATCTGGTCAGACAAGAGCAAGCAGGTCTGTGCAAGGATGGTGGTGTTCAAGACCAGCTGTAATTAAGTTCCTATTCAGGACCAAGAAGAAGAAGAAGAAATGGTGTGATATGCAGGACAATATCGTCACGTGTTACCCACCATGGCTCATGTCCATGACACTAGTTGCCTCAGTGCCCTTCCAGCTTATGATACAGTGATTTTACAGCCTTAGACAACACTCAGCCCTCTAGGGCACTGTAGCAATATTTTCAGCTGGGAAGGGTTCATATTGCCACTGTATTACAGGGCTAGGATTAGGGCAGAGACAGGTAGTTATTATCCTGACTTTCCAGACAGTCCTGATGACATATCTGATGTGTTTTGCAGAACCACTGTGAGTGAGTCTAGATACCTCAGCACTGTTCTGAACTGCAGGGGTACATATTTCACTTAAAATATTTTTAATACTTCTAATATTTCTAAAAGTTACAACACAGTGCTTAGTTACAGTCTCCTGATTACATCGTAGTATGCAAAGCAATTATCAATTAAGCAATAAAAACTTATGAAAGGACACATTAACAATTTTCCACTCGATTCTATCCCACTAATTAAAGATTTTTCACTATTAAGCTCTGTCCCTTAACATTGAATATAACGTAATATTTTTGCTTTAATTTTTACATTCACTTAAATATCAATTTTTATTTCTTTTCAATTGAAAAAGATTTTTTTTGTCTTTCCTTTTAAATTAGAAACACCCTAAGAATGCTTTTTTTTTTTCTCTAAAAATATCACTCATGTTAATTTGATAAATGTTTTTAAATGTGTTAAGCTGCAGAATAATTACAAGAATGTCAAGTTAATTACTTCAAAATTCTAAGGGACTTTTCTTTCAAAATTCCTAACTGAATACACTGCCCTGAACAGCAGTTTTATTTATTTTCAGCACAAGAATAATTTTCTTTTAATTTCCCAGATCATATACATTATAGTTTGAAAGAACTTCCACATAAACTAACACTTACTAAAGAGGGAAATTTCAGTGTTTCAGCATGAATATTCCTGTACCATCAGAAATAATAGCATTGTATCTAGTAAATCATAATGTCAGTTTGGCATCTTTGCATCTCTTAGAAGTGATGTGATTTAGAAGTGATGAGGCTTCAGTGATGTGATTTTTGGCAAACGGAAGTTGATGCTGAAACAGGAATTTAAACATGCTTTTCAGAGAAACACCCTAAAATGTACAGGATCTCCCTTCTCCTAACAGGTCTGGCCCAGAGAGATGACTGTTCCCTCAAGAGGAACTCCACATTCACATCTTCCTTCTTGAGCTCGTCACACCTAGGGTATATGTACCTACCCAAAAGGGCCTGCTAATTTCGGGCCAATGTAAAATGTCTAGAACAAAGTAACTTTTTTCCCTGCCTTTTTTCTGGTTTTGCTTCAGAAACAAAAAACAATAAAAATCCTCTACATTAAAACAATTAGCACAACAAAATCAGAGCTCTGTTAATAAGCTAAGCACAATTTGGCTGCTGTGTTAGATGCATGTTATCATCATAACCTTATTAAAGCTGCCTTCATAATCTTGCTAATATTGCTACCAGCACCTTGCAACTCTTAAGTGAAATTGTAATAAACCCACTGATTTTGAAAGTTTTCCTTGCCATACACAGTTTTATAAGGCTGATGTTGCTTGTCATGATTACAAAAATAAAGACCAGATTCAGTGTGAGAAAAGTCTTAAACAAGAGACTCACTGGTGAAGGGCTTCAGAATGTAAACACAACGCGAGTATTTTTCCAGACCATGGGTTTACCCAAGAAGAGTGGTGAGACAAGTGTGAGCCAACACAGGCAGGATGCAGGAACAACCACAAAACTGTGTATCAAATGCAAAGAGTAAATTTATTCTCATTACCTCGTGACCCAGGGGAGCTCCACAGTAGCACCTGTGCAGAGGCATGCAAGCAGAGATGCAGGCACTGCAGAGTTTGGTCCTTGCTAGCCAGAAAGTGGAGAAGAAAGAAAAGAGCTCGAACCTGCTGTTTTCACCTGTATATATATATCAGGGATTTTCACAGGCTTAGTTTTCCACTGTGCTTTGATCTTCCCCGCAGTAGGGCAGGAATCTCAAGGATGTTCAGTAAGGTGCCTCTGAGTCAATCACAGGCCTATGTTATATAAGCACAGACGTTCTACCCGTCCAGCACACAAAACTAAACAACAATTAGTATGACATATGTGGGTTTTGACACCCCAGCTGCAAGGCACTTGAGCATGTTTACAATCCTTCTCACCAATCTTCGCTTGTATTCCCACAAGATTTTTAGTTTAGCAGTATAAATGGATTCTGCATCATGCAAGTCAGTGCCCCATAATTTATATATTTCACCATAAGCCAAACATGACTTAGGGTTACAATTTAGCAAAGTACCTACATGTTTATGTTTAAACACATGGACAAATTCAACAGTATTAGCACTACTATATATTTCCACATAACAGCAAAGTCATAGTCTCATTTATGTCAAACACATCACAACCCTGGAACAGAAAACTGCATGGCTGTCTCACACTAACTTCAAGTCAAAGCAATCAGAATGATCCCAGACCTGACATTTTCCCTTCCTCCGCACTTTTCATTGACCTAATAATTCAAGCTAAAGCACAGGTTGGACAGAAGATCATAGTCTTCTCAAGGGAAATGCTGAGTGAGAAAAAAATAGACTGACAGAACAAATAATACATTTTTTTAAATGAATTCCCATAAAGGAGGACATATCAAAGGCTCATCACAGATACTCACATCCAGTGCCAATCCTCCCTAATGTGAGTGCAGGAGAATGGAGTCCATGTTGAGTTTGCACCTTCCCAGAGCACCAAGTCCCTCTACCCTCATTCCTATCCAGACTATCTTTGTGTTTGTCTGTCCTTCAGCCTGACATGAGGAAAAACCTACACTCAGATTGAACAAGTCAGGGAAGCCTTGACCACAGGAGGAAGATCTTGGCATACAGGCACCCGCATTCGAACCTCAGCTTCAACGTTCTGCTAGTCAGCAAGGACAAAATGCTGCCACAAACTTACACCCACTCTCTGTAAGCAGCAATGATGGCACATGCCAAACCACCAAAGTGACTGGAGATAAGGGCCTGAGACCACTGCAGAACAGGAGACTGCATCTTCTGAGTTAGCTATTGTGGCTAAGGGCACTGTAGAAAGGAGTGAAGAAGGGTCAGCATGTCCTCCTGTGTGCTGTTAAGAGTTCTAAGTCCTTACTAAAACAGTTAAAGCTATTTAGTGGCTGAAATTACCTTCTGGGCTTCTCCTGGAATGCTTGAAGATTTGCTTAACAGACCCTTTGTGGTTTCAATGTGATGCAGGAGTCAAGTAATAAGGCTTCTTCTCTTCATTCCTCTTTTTTTTAAAAAAAATAAAACAACAACAACAACAACAACAACAACAAAAAAAAAAAAAAAGATTTACAGCATCAGTGTAGAAATCAGTGTAGACCCACTGTTTGACCTAAGAATTAGGGAAAGCTAAAAGGAAAGATTTATGTTTCCTTCTCATGGAAATTTAAAACTCATTTTAAAAGTTATGATGATACATAATTTTCCAGATAAACTGAAGCATTATAAAATATTTTTTCCAGTTAAAACAGATTTCCAGAGTGCAAAAAAGTATGATTTCTGGTTAGGTTTCAGTTTAATTTCATCTAGCTGCAGGGCCTCAATGTATAGGCTATGGCAGATTTCCATGTTTAAGACAGCATAATTAAAAGTGTAATAAATCAAAAAGAGTTCATTATTTCAAGCCAGTTAAGTTCTCCAGAAATTCTGTAGTACTGTCAATGAACCAGTCCTATAACTCTGCCCCAATCATCTGCTCTGTTACCCACTGTTCTCATTATTTGCTCTAAGATGCCCTCCCCTAAGGACAGAGCAGTAACCCTGTGTCACAGATAGAGTGACACACTTCACTCGTAAGAGAGTAGTAGCAATATTCTCACTGATATAAAACAACAATTTTTAAAAGTTTGATAATAAATGTTGCAGTGTTTTAACAAGATTCAGTGGCAAGATACACTTGAATATTTACTGAACATGGGACAGGGTCAGACAAAACTGTCAGGGAGACCCTCCCATTGAATCATGAGCTTCAGAAAGGAGCCCCTTGCTTTCTAAACTCATTCTCAGAGAGGAGTCTAGGTGCAACTGGATCCAATCCTAGTCCCAGACTTGGTCAGTGGTTTATGTCTAAAGGATTATATGTGCACAATCAATCCTTTATATCTCTTAATAAGGATTTCAAAGTTTAGCATGCTATTAATCAACTAACAAGAGTTTGTTGCCACAAGGACTCTCTCAGTCTTGAGTAACTTTGAGAGGCATCCCTAATCAAGGGGAGATCCTGGTGTGCAGCCCACTGCCGTGCAGGAGAGCTTAATGGGCCCTGGGCTGTCCACTATTTATAGTGGACTATTTATAGTCATATTTGCATACTGACTACAGGTGCTAGCTCCAAATTTGTTTTGCATCAGACATTAACCAGCACCGTGGTTAGGTGGGTGCATTGCTCAAATTAGCCCTTGTCTATTGTGTTGTTATCTGTCTCTCCTGAACCCACTTTGAGCCGCATGCAGCCACCATGACCCAACACAGCCATTACACAGACAGGTGGCAGGGGGCAGGGGTAACACATTGCCCACCCTGCCCAAGGAGTTGAGAAGCTGCCGTGGGGGGTCCCACTCAGAGTTCCAGATGCATATCTATCAAGAAGCCAAGCAAGGCATGAAGGTGTCGGAGACAACCCTACAGCAGGGTGCTTAGAGGTGCCCAGCTGCCCCATGTGGCTTGTGTGAGTTTCCTTGCTCACCATTGTGCTGCTGACTGGAGGTGCTCTGTGTGCAAGTCATCTTCAAATGGTCCTGCCCCAAGCTGTTACACATGCCATTCTGCAACACAAAGATGGGCAATAAAAGCTAAACGCAGATGGCAAGGTTTAGGAGTGCTGCTGAAATAAGAGGATGGGGCAAGTAGCTTAAGAGTAAGCATGGAATTAGTCCCAAATTGAAAATATCTAGCCATGAAGACTATGAATGCCCATAGACCTCTGGCTGTATTTTTTGTACATTCCTTCACCTTGAAAATAAAGGTAGGACCCAAGCCCAAATAACTTCTGAAAACTGTTTCCTGCTTCAGTCTTCACAGAAATGCCAAGAGACTTAAGAGTACATTTTTGGGTATTGCCAAGATTTCCAGGTCAAGAGGGTTATTACAGTCACCTAACCTGATGTTGTGGGCTAGATAGATTCGCCCTGCAATTTCTGTCACAAACCCTTAGTGTCTGTCTTTGCAACAGTGTGTCTTACAAGGTCAGCAGACACTTAAAACCAAGGAAGGAGTACTCTCAGCACAAGTATGACCAACTTCTATTCTACCAAATTTTCCCTCTTAGATTTACAGTTCCTGTTTAACACTAGATTTTCTCTTATTCAATATTTTCTTTATCCATCACCTCTCTTTTCCATTCAGCTTTTCTCATGCTCCATTCCATTTAGGGGTTCCCATGGAAACAAAAGATGCTTTCTTCACAAATGCCCAACACTGAAAATTGCCTGTATGCATTAATTAGCCAGTTGTAATTAAAATGAGGGTAACAATGGATTAGTTGCTCTGTACTTTCCCTACTGCATCCCGTCTCTATAGCAACCATGCTGGCTTTCCTGCAATGTTCTCACAGTGCTCCCTTCTGTGTTCAGTGACCTTAGATGCATGTTTGCTCCATGTAGAGGGACTGCGAGGCAGTGGTGGATATTATACTGTATTTTACCTCTTTCCTCTTTTCTCTTTGTTTCCAATTTCTTTTGTGCTCTTGTATAGAGTGTGGAGTACTTTTTTACCTCTATGTCATGGACTCATGGGGCTTTGTCAAAATAAAATAAGGCTAGTGTTGTAAACTCATCAAGCCTGAATGCCCCTTTCCCACACAGGACCATACAGACAGACCCCTCTAGTGGCAGAGCTGCCCATGAGCTCCAGCAGTCTTCGGGATCTCAAGAAAAGTCATTTTTATGCTGAAGAAATCCCAGCAAGATTTTGACCCTTCCTCAGCCCTCTTCCATTTACTTGCTTATCTCGCACCTCGTCAGGCACGGCTGGCCACAGCTAACACAGCCTGACTTGCTCCACAACAGTACATAAAAGTAAATATTCTCCAGGGCCCTGTGTGACTGTTCACTCAACTCCTGCTTAGATTTTGGTTCACTCGGCTCAAGCTAAGGCCTGAAATATGCTGGGAGAAGCACCATTAGATCAAAGCAAGAGCACCACTAGGCAGGACAAGTGGCCAGGAAGAGCTGAAGGGCCATTATGCAGCCGTGATTACCAGCAAATTGCTGTCTCTAGCAGACATTATCTTTTGTCTGGTAGTTTCTTCAGAAACCACTTGTCTCTGATGAAAATATTAACATAGTAATGATTTAGCAGCAAATCAAGACTTATTAATGACTAGCAACACTTAGTCATTAGTCATTAATTTAAAGATAAACAAAATAATTCCGTAAAATATGTTATAATTAAAATAGCAACTTAACTACAGATTCAAAGATTACAAGATCCACACTAACTTACTATACAGTATCTTAAATCAATACATATATACATGCACATTTACAAACACAGGACATACAAACATACAGACAAAAGTATTTGGATCCGGTGGAATAAATATGTACCCACACTCATGGAAACAACTGTGTATACCCAAACACAGTGGTAAGCAGAGAGAGTGTGGGTGAAAGAGAAGCTAGCTCAAAGTTAAAATTTCCCTCTTCTAAAGTTTAGAGTAAATACTCACAATGCATCAGCATTCCTCAACAGGTGATAACTGAGACTCAAGCAGGTCAACTTCACCCTGACCTCCTGTTGGCTCTATCAACATGTGGTACCTCAAGGAAGTGATAAACGAGAACCATCCCAACTCAGGGGAGATAGTGGTCACAGGCCCACTGTGATCCAGAAGAGTTCAAAGGGTCTCACTTGGGGTCACTGTTTATAGGGTCCAAGATAATTGACTTTTGTCAGGTATTTTTCACTCCAGCCAAGCTGGAACAATGAAGTATTCTGGTGTCTTCAATCACTTTCACAAGAACCTGATGGATATGAAACTCTGCTATTATTCTCAGCTGATAGGGAGAGTGGGAGTCAGTCTCATCAAAGGGGCGCCTTCACACTCTTGTTTACTGCCATTAGCAGTCCTTAACTCCCCACGCTGTAGCAGGTTAGAATCACACCAAGCACAGAAAGGCCCATCAAGCAGGGGGAGGGAGGGATTTGCACCACTACACCACTAACTTATGTAAATGGTATAGATCAAACCTCCAAGCTGAAGGGTATAAAACAACAGTTTACCTAAAAAGCTTTTGAAGCAGATCCAACAGCAGCTGGACTGTTGATGTTGCATGATACAGGGGACATCTGCACCATGACAGAGAAATAAAGATGAGCACTCTCACCATCAGCTAGATAACTAATTATTTTCTTTTGCTCATAGGTCCATGATATTAAGAGGTTTGGGTTATACATTATGAAATATTATTAATTGAATAGTGAATTAATGTAATAGACTAGTCTGGGCAAGATGGGATGGAGCCCGTTTGTCATGTTTGTTTATGATATTTCTTTATGAGCTCATGAAATAAAGTTCAAATCAGAGAGTACATTGTCCAGTAAATCTGAGAGATCCAAATGGACCTTGACACCCTGTCCTGAGGAAACCAGGGAAATTTGCCATTGGCTTCAGCAGGAACAAGACTGGCCCATCCTGCTGTTGTTGTCCCTCAAATGAGGTTTGTTACCAGAAATCCACTCTTCCTTTGGAGCTTCCTTCACTCGGGTGTAATGTATCCAAGAGTCTATCCCTTTTACTTTAGCAGCGGTATAGGTAACCAGCAGTACCAGATAAGGCCCTTTCCACCATTCCTTTAAGGGCTCATCCTTCCAGGTCCAGATAAAGACTCTATTGCCTGTCTGGAAGTCATGTACTGGAGTATCTAAAGGTATAGGTGGTCTCTGGTTCAGGTACTTGTGAAGGCAGGAGAGAATATGCCCCAAGGATAACATATATTCATCTAGTGAATGATCTCCTGCTATGTGCATTTGACTACCTTTGCCAGTTACATCATTTACTGGGTATGACTTACCATACAGTGTTTCAAAAGGATTTACACCTTGTCTGACCCTGGGGGTAATCCGAATTCTCATTAATGTTATTGGCAGCACATCTATCCATTTCATCTGAGTTATCTGACACAATTCTGAAATTTGTATTTTTAATATCTGATCCATTCTTTCTACATTTCCACTTGACTGAGGCTTCCGGGGACTGTGCAAATGCCATTTAATTTGTAGGAATTTAGCAACTCCTTGTACTATATCAGCTATAAAATGATGCCTGTTATCCAATGATATCCCTTCCAGGACACCAAATCAAGGAATCGCTTCTTTTAATTACCTCTCTGGCTTTGTTGGTGTGACACAGAAAAGGTTCTGGCCATCCTGAAAAGGTATTTACAAGTACGAAGAGATACTTAAATTGATTAAATGTTGGTAACTCAGAAAAACATATTTGCCAGTATTCTCCAGGGGTTCCACTTCATTTAAGTACTCCTAGAGGAGGTCTCTTTTGGATCTTTGGGTTATTTTTACAGCATTGCTGACACTGCCACACAATTATATTATCTATTTTTTATAATTTCGGTCCTGTATCATATTGCTTGAGACTTGCAACTTGAAACTTGCAACTAATGTGAGATTCGCTGTGAGTATTCTTCAATACTTCTCTAACCATAGGGTTATGATTAATACTTGCCCATTTTTGATTATCCACCTCCCTTCTGATTTGGTACACTTGAGGCCAGTTCTCCTTTTCAGAATAACTCAGGGTTTCTCAAATGGACCTTCCCTGTTGGTACCAATGTCCCAACCAATGATTCCTCCTTTACAACTCTTTTAGCTGTTTCATCTGCTTTTTGATTTCATCTGTTTATTTCAGTGTGTCCTTTCTGATGCACTTTGCAGTGTACAATTGCATTTGGCTCTGAAACAGCTTGTAGCAGCTTTAGAATCTCTGATCCATATTTAATACGAGCTCCTTGGGAAGACAGTAGTCGACACTCCTTCCAGATGGCTCCATGTTCATGGACCACTCCAAATGCATACTTGGAGTCTGTATAGATGTTTACTTTTTTATGTTTAGAGTTCCAAAGCTCGGGTTAGAGCTATAATTTCTGCCTGTTAAGCAGAAGTGTTGGGCAGCAATGCTTGTGCTTCAACTTCCTCTTGTAGGGTTACAATGACATATCCAGCCTTCTGTTCTCCTTTCATCATGAAGCTACTTCCATCTGTAAAAAGTTCAACTCCGGGATCAGTTACTGGTTCAAATCATGTTGGCTAGACTATACTTGTTCCATGACATGCAGACAGTCATGTTCCAGCTTTTCCTTCTCATATACTGGCATTAAAGTGGCAGGATTCAAAGTTGAAGACATCCTTAAAGGGACATCATCTCGTTCAGTCAGCATTGACTGATATGGAGCTAGTATGCTAGGAGAGATCCAGTGATGCCCCTTTTTTTCAACCATGGCTATCATTGCATGTATTACAAAAACTGTAATAAGTTGTTCCAAATTTAGGTTTCGGGCTTCTTTAACACCACCACTGCAGCTATTGCCCTCAAACATGAGGCCATCCTTTACTTACTTCATCCAGTTGCTTAGAGAAGTAAGGTGCTAGCCTTTTCCAGCCTCCTAATCTGGGTCAGGACCCTCAGTGCTACATGTTGTCTCTCATGGACATGTATCATAAAGGATTTACTCAAGTCTGGCAGAACCAAAGCAGGATCTCTCTTTAATTCAGTCTTAATGGAATCAAATATTTTCCAACACTCTGGTGTCCATTCCAAAGTTTCTCCAAGTCCTTTGATATCTGCATATAATGGTAAAATTTGGTATCCAGAGACTGCACCATCCAGCCATCCCCAAGAACCCTCACAGTTCTTTCTTAGATCAGGGAGGAACTATTCAACATATAGCTTCTTTATGTTCTGCACTCAATTCTCTTTTTCCTTGAGATATTTCAGGTAAGTCATTATAGTCTGAGATATCTGGGCCTTTTTCTGTGAAACACAATATCCAGCTAGCCTCCAGAAATTAAGTCAGCTGTGGCAATTCCTGTTCAGTTCTAGTTCCCAAAAGTTGTACTTTCCTACCAGTAGTGATACTCTCCCATTCAAAGACAAAGATCTTCTGGCTTTCCTCCTCCAGAGGGATGCAAAAGAAAGCATCTTTTAAGTCTACCATTGTAAAATACACACTATTTTCAGATATCATAGACAGTAGGGTGTAGGGGTTAGACACTACAGGTTGGATATCTACAGTAATTTTATTAATTTTCCTTAAATCTTGCACCAGTCCATATTCTTGAGTTCAGGGTTTACTCACTGGTAGAATAGGGGTGTTATATTCAGACTGACATTCCCATAATAAGCCATACTCCACAAAGGTATTAATTAATGGTTCCAACCACACTCTAGCTTCTAATTTCATTGGGTAACTGCTTTTTCCTTACCTGATGTGAACGCAATTTCAATTCTCCCTTTACTGGAGTAGCGTTCTTTGCTTGTTCAGTTTTCTCAGAGGCCCATACCAGGGGTATTACAGCATCTAGAATTTCTTCCGAGATCCTGGTCTCCTGTTTCTTTTCAGCCAATAGGCACTATTGAGCTTTCCACACTGGAAACATGGAAAGGCACGTGTAGGTTTTAAAAATGGCCTTAAAGCTTGCTTTCCTATGACCCCAACAACTGGCATATGTATGTTAAGTTACTTAAAGGTCCCTTACTTAAAGGTCCCTTCACTTAAAGGTCCCCCCTCCTTAATACTGAATGGGTTGCCCCACCATTCACTAGAAAATCAATAGTTTCATTCTCCAGCTTGACTGGAACCGGGCATCATCTGAGGAAACATTAATATATTCCCCCAGTCCCTGTCAATCTGAATCTGAGGCTCTTAGCATGAACAGATCTGTGCCAACTCCACTTGGACCATTGTCCTTTTTTGCAAAGTTTTCCTCTTTGGACACTCATTTTTCCAGTGCCCTCCTTCTTTACAGTAAGCACACTGATTTTTCACTAATGTTTCACAGATAACAGGATTATTCACATGGCGTCCTCCCCTTCCATTACTGCCACCCCTTCTGAACACTCTACCCCTTCCTCTTCCTATCATTGAACTCTCAGTAATTGCTGCTGCCAACAAGTTAGCCTGTAATTTTCTATCCTTCTGCTTCTCCTTTTGCCTTTCCCTTTCCTTGACTTTATCTCGAGTATTATAAACCTTATATTTCAATTAGTTGTGAAATCGACATTCCTCCAGCGCCATCTACCTTCTGTAGTTTTCACCTAATATCTGGAGTAGATCATCCAGTGAATCACAAATTAAATGTTCTCCTATTCACCTCATCTTCTGGATTCAAATCTGTCCACTGCCTAGCAACATTACACAATCTTTCATAAAATGCTGGTATTCTTCACTTCCTTGCCTTACTTCATATAACTTTGACATATTTTTCAGTTTCAGAACACTGTGTTGGACCCCATACAAAATTAATCACTGATATTGTTTAAGCACCTTTATTTGGACCTCACTCCGGATTGATCTTAGGCATGTGTCTGGCAGGGTCACTGTCAGCATTACGGTGTTCATTTTCCTCCCTAGCCTTTCCTAACATCAAATGCTTCTCTTCCATCATAAAGAAAGTATTCAGCATTGCCTGAAGATCTACTCAATTAGAGTTATGAGTTAATATTATAGTCTCTAGCAACTGATACATTTTTGCTGGATTTTCATGGTATGGTCCTATTGAATGTTTCCAGTTAAACAAACCTGAGGTAGTAAAAGGTACGAGTATAAACAAAAGTACCCCTTCTACCTTGATAGCTTGTTGGAGGGGTGTTTATATAACTGGAAACTGTCCTCTAGTTCTTGTGGAGATTGGACTAAAAGTCTCTTTCTCTTCTTTCTGGGGAGACCCCTTTTCATCATTGCTGCTTTTACTCACTGGTTTCAATTTTCTCATTCCTAATCCCGACACCAACAATTGCATGTTCTCTGGCTCCTCTGGTCCTTTAAATCCTTTGACACACCCTTTCCCTATATCACATGCCAAGCAACACTGCTGCTTTTTCTTTCCTTGCCCACTTTCAGTTAACACATATGTACCACTAAGATCATTATCTAGCAATTTACATTTTTTTCCTTATTTCATAATTATTCTACAACACACACAAAAAAAAAAATAATCAACATATGGTACTTCACCCCACTTATCCATCCTTCTACAGAACAACATCAATAGTAAATTAGTATTATAATTCAAGGTCCCATATTTCAGACACCTTCCATCATCATCAAGCTCATATACCGGCCACTATTGTCCACAGTATCTTAGTAATTTTTCTTTTGTCAGAGGATCCCCCCCAAATTTATTCCAATGTTTAGGGATGCATACTAAAGGGGTATAAGGGAGTGTACAAGGGGTACAGTGGAGGAAGTTGAACCCACACTGAAAATATTTCCTAGGAAAAAAAATTTTTAACCAGAGCTTCATACATTCTGCTTTGTGGAAAACAAGCCCCTTGCTGCTCATGCCCCACATCTCTGTGTAGAAGAAAATTAAGTTCCTGATGCGGTCTTTTAATGGAACGATTTATGCAGAGCAACCAGAACCTGACATAAAACTCCTACACACTGATCCTCCCTTGTGCCCCTTTACTTATATCTCATAGAGACATTGCACAATTGTGTCACTTACTGCCTGTCTGCAGGAGAGGAGCCAATGGAGCCCCCAGACAATAGGTCAGTGCTCACTGGAGTCCAAGTAGACTGCTGCTGCCTGTCAGATACAGAAAGATGATTGGGGCAAGGCTGTCAGTGCTGTTCCTTCACGGTCACCAGAAACTGTTGTCCCTCAAACAGATCTCATTACCCAGTGTACAAAAGCTAATCTCATACACAGAGCCAAGATATAGCCATTTCTTCCACAGTTGCACAAAGATTGGTGCTAGGTGATAATTCCAGAAAGCCAGCAAGCTACACAAAGGAACTACAGCCTATTTATCCTATTACATGATTAGTAAAAACCTAAGTTTACACTCATTGGTAATGAGTGTAAATTGGTAATTACCATTCCATCTGCTATTGGTTAAATTAGCATCACTTGCTGTGTAGATTAGCATGCATGATCCTTACAGATGGGGGGACAACATTCTTCAGTCTTGAAGAGACCCTCCCTCCCTTGGGAGGCTGCCCTGAAGGATATGGAAGTCCAGGAAGGCTGGACATACTTCAAGAGAGAAGTCTGAAAGGCACAGGAGCAGGCTGTTCCCATGTGCCAAAAAACAAGCAGGCAGGGAAGGAGACTGGCCTGGCTAAACAGGGACCTTGGGCTGGATCCCAAAAACAAAAGGAGAATCTATTGCCTTTGGAAGAGGATGCAGTTCTCTCATGAAGACTGTAAAGATGTAGTGAAGTTATGCAGGGAGAACATTAGGAGAGCCAAAGCACAGCTAGAGCTCAATTTGGCTACAGCTGTTAAGGATAACAAAAAATGTCTCTATATATTCGTTAATAGCAAAAGGAAGATTAGGGAAACTCTCGCTCCTTTACTGGATGCAGAGGGAAACATGATAACTAAGGATGAGGAAAAGGCTGAGGTGCTCAATGCCACCTTTGTCTCAATCTTTAGCAGTAGAACTGGCTGTTCCCTGGAGACACAGCCTCATGAGCTGGGAGATGGGGAGGGGAAGTAGATTGAGGTCAGCACAATTAAAGAAGTAGTCAGAGAGCTGCTACACCACTTGGATGCACACAAGTCTGTGGGACCAGATGGGTTGCACCCAAGGGTGATGAAAGAGTCAGCAGATGTGCTTGCCAAGCAGCTGTCCATGATTTACCTGAAATCATGGCTAACTGGGGAGATCCCATTGGACTGGAGGGTGGCAAATGTGACACCCATGTACAAAAAAGGCAGAAAGGAGGATTCAGGAAACTATACACCTGTCAGTCTGACCTCGGTACCAGGGAAGGTCATGGAGCAGATCATCTTGGGTGCCATTAAAAGTCATATACTGGACAACCGGGGGATCAGGCCCAGTCAGCATGAGTTTATGAAAGGCAGGTCCTGCCTGACAAACCTGATCTCCTTCTATGACAGGGCCACCTGTTATTGGATGAGGGAAAGGCTGTGGATGTTGTTTACCTTGACTTTAGCAAGGCCTTTGACACCATTTACCACAGCATTCTCCTGGTGAAACTGGCTGCTTGTGGCTTAGATGGGCACACGCTGTGATGGGCAAAAAACTGGCTGGATGTCCAGGCCCAAAGAGTTGTGGTGAATGGAGTTAAATCCAGTTGGCGGCCGGTCATGAGTGGTGTCCCCCAGGGCTCGGTGTTGGGGCCACTCCTGTTTAACATCTTCATTGATGATCCAAACGAGGGGATCGAGTGCACCCTCAGTCAGTTTGCAGATGACCCCAAGTTGGGTGGGAGTGTTGATGTGCTCGAGGGCAGGGAGGCTCTGCAGAGAGACCTGGACAGGCTGGAGCCATGGGCTGAGCCCAACTGGAGGAGTTTCCATAAGGCCAAATGCCGGGGGCTGCCCTTGGGCCACAACAACCCCCAGCAGCACTACAGGCTTGGGGAGGAGTGGCTGGAGAGCTGCCAGTCAGAGAGGGACCGGGGGAGGTGATTGACAGCCCGATGAACAGGAGCCAGCAGTGTGCCCAGGTGGCCAAGAAGGCCAATGGCATCCTGGCTTGTGTCAGCAATAGCGTGGCCAGCAGGGACAGGGAAGGGATCTCACCCCTGTACTGGTGAGGCCGCCCCTCGATTCCTGTGTTCAGTTTTGGGCCCCTCACTACAAAAAGGACATTGAATGACTCGAGCGTGTCCAGAGAAGGGCAACGGAGCTGGTGCAGGGTCTGGAGCACAGGTCATACGGGGAGGGGCTGAGGGAACTGGGGGTGTTTAGTCTGGAGAAGAGGAGGCTGAGGGGAGACCTCATCGCCCTCTACAGCTACCTGAAAGGAGGCTGCAGAGAGCTGGGGGTGAGTCTTTTTAACCAAGTAATAAGCAATAGGACAAAAGGTAATGGCCTCAGGTTGTGTCAGGGAAGGTTTAAATATCAGGAAGTACTTTACCGAATGGGTTGTTGGGCGTTGGAATGGGCTGCCCAGGGCACTGGTGCAGTCCCCATCCCTGGAGGTGTTTAAGAGTCCAGTCAACATAGCAGTTAGGGATATGGTGTATTTGGGAACTGTCAATGTTAGATTAATGCTTGGACTGGATGATCTTCAAGGTCTTTTCCAACCTAGATGATTCTGAGAGTTAAATCAGTATTTGCAATCTCCCCCTTCTGCCTTTACCTCTCCCCTAGTCACCACATGCTTTTGCTGACTTCCTGCTTCTTGGGCAATCATCCATCCTCTGGCACCTTCAAGGATGTTCCTCTCTTATCAATTTCTTAGCTTCCTCTCAATGGTAAAATTGTTAGCAAGGCCCAGATGATATCAGACTTACACAAATAGAGCCAGTGATCAGGGGTAAACATTTGTACAGGCTATGCTGTGACTCCCATTCACTGTCATGTGGGCTGAGACTTCCTGCAAAACAAATTCCCAGCTCCTCTCAGTGCTCACACAACACTAGACATCTTTTCAAAGCATATCTCTTCCTTCACTCACAGCTAGTATTTCCAAGTGGCAGGTCAGAAGCATACACAAGCATATGCAAAGGCCAACAGACCCTGGAGAATTGTCTCTAGGAGCCCTGATCCACCAGGCTTCCGGTTATTGTGAGCTGTTGTTGGCAGGGAAATTCCCAACCTCATGGTTATGTTTGTCAGAGCAGTATTTTGGGGTTCTTCTCACAACACGATCCTGATGTGTCAAGTGCTGTACATAACAAAGACCAGTGAGACTAGCAAAGAGAGCAGAGTGTTCCACTTACAGAATTTTCTCAGATAGAACCTTCTTTTTGATCAAAATGCATATGCAGATTGTGGTGAGATACGCAATAGTTCTTACCTGAAGTGTGCAAGCTTCAGACCAAATCCTGCCCTGAATGCACAGTGGGATTCCTACATCTTCTGTAGTAAATGGTGGGAGTAAGGACCCTTCTTAGACATAGCAACTGTGTTTTGGCATAAACAGAGTTAATGTTCATCAGACAGGAATGATACAGCACCTTGAGAATGATTTTAATACCAGTAGTTCATGTCATGTCCTGCATAACAATGTATGCAAATTAACAGTACTAGAGAGGATAAGAGACAAGGCAAACTAATTCCCAGAAAATGTCAACACTTCACGTGATGAGGTTTGGTAGACGTTGCCATGTTGACAGTATATCTGAGAAGCTCAGTGCATAAATCAGTCTGGCTGTTTACCGGAGCTGGGAGCTCTCAGTGGTCCTTTCTGAGTCACATGTCCATAGCATCAAAGGCATGTTTACAGGAGTGGTGTCAGCTGCATCTATCCTGGCCATCTCAGAGAACTCCTGTCAAATGCCATCCAGAAATTTCAATAATTGGTTGCTAACTATGATCAGCAGATGCTGGGAGGGCTGGAAAAGTGCTCCACTGCCTGTTATGAACATGGTGGTGACAGTGTTTCTGTTAGGACATTAAGCTCTTTGTTCCCACTGCAAAAGTTTACTTATGCTACAGATGGCTTGCGTATATTTGCCTGATTCAGGCAGATTGCTAAAAGCTTCTACCAGAATAAAGGTGGAAGTCAAGATTTTAAAAATGTTTCACCAAGTTGCACTCCCCAGAAAAAAATCCTGCACCTACCAAAAAACCCATGAAATTGGCTGGTTTGGTTGCATACAGAGCTGGGCAAACATGTGATACCCACCCCCACTTTCCCTCCCACTTGTCCGAGATCAGGGACTTTATGAGACAGATGTGGCTGTTATGTCTTCAGTAACTCAAGTCTCACACATACACACAAGCATCTGGCGTGGAGCTGAGGTCTCCTGAAAGCCAACCTCTATTTAGTTAGAAAGGAAATTGCACTTTGAATTCTGTGTTCCTAACCTTGATAGCCAGTAGATATACACAAACACAATTTCAAATGATAACACTAGCATGCTTATAAACTATTAGCATAAGCAGGTGGCAACACCCAACAGTAGGCATTGCTTACTGTCATGACTCCCAACCATTTCCTCTGCCATAATCCCAAAAGGGATTTTTGCATCAGCATCAAAGGATCCTGTCTCCCTGTCCAATCAATCCTTTGGCACCAGATGGTGCTTCCTGCTTCGAATAAGTGTTTTTTCTTTATGTATTT
The DNA here is from genome assembly GCF_003259725.1 of Athene cunicularia. NCBI lineage: Eukaryota > Metazoa > Chordata > Aves > Strigiformes > Strigidae > Athene > Athene cunicularia. Next base: position 10,953,709 of record NW_020799099.1, on the reverse strand, counting down.
GACCTGCATTCCTATACAAGGAGTAAACAGCTCCTGTGCTGTAGCCCTGTGTAAACCAGGTGGCTGTAAATGTTTCTACATACTAATCCCATCTGTACTGATGTTCCTCTGTCTGTGTTCATCACTTTCTGAGCAACACAGAGGCAATTTGGCTTCTTGCTGCTTCAGTATAGGATCAACAGTCCCAACAAGTGTAAGTACTACGTAACAAGATGTTGAACCTGTAAAACTTTGCTCACCTGAAGAATTGGCTTGAAGAGCTGGGATGTCATCTGTATGTCATGCTTCTGTGTGGAAAGAAAGTTTTGCTGGGGAAGCCGTTAGTAGTCACATTGTTCCTGAATAAAGCATTTTCTCACCAGGTATTAAAATCAGTAACTAAAATCCCTATTTTACATCTACCGGTGGCCCTGGGAGGCTGATTTTCTCCAGATTCCTCAACTTTGAGAGCTTTTAATACTACCTGGTGTCTACATTCATTAAACTTCAGCACTGAAATTACTGAAAATAATTTCTAGGCAAAGTGGGAAGACGCAAGTTTTGTGCTAAGAAATGACAGCAGTCCAAATGCCAACACCAATTGGCAAGAATTACAGCACCATTTTGGGACTGTCATAGAATCATAGAATGGTTTGGGTTGGAAGGGACCTTAAAGATCCAGTTCCAACCCCCTGCCATGGGCAGGGACACCTTCCACTAGACAAGGTTGCTCAAAGCCCCGTCCAACCTGGCCTTGAACACTGCCAGGGAGGGGGCAGCCACAGCTTCTCTGGGAAACCTGTTCCAGTGCCTCACCACCCTCACAGTAAAAAATTTCTTCCTTACATCTAATCTAATTATACCCTCTTTCAGTTTAAAACCATTACTTCTCATCACTACACCCCCTGATAAGGAGTCCCTCCCCATCTTTCCTGCAGCCCCCTTGCAGTACTGGAAGGCCTCTATAAGGTCTCCCTGGAGCCTTCTCTTCTCTGGGCTGAACAACCCCAACTCTCTCAGCCTGTCCTCATAACGGAGCTGCTCCAGCGCCCTGATCATCTTCATGGCCTCCACTGGACCTGCTCAAGCAGGTCCATGTGTTTCTTATGTTGGGCATCCCAGAGCTGGACACAGCACTGCACGTGGGGTCTCACCAGAGCAGAGTAGAGGGGGAGAATCATCTCCGTCGACATGCTGGTCATGCTTCTTTTGATGCAGCCCAGGATATGGTTGGCTTTCTGGACTGAGAGTGTACTTTGCTGGCTCATAGTCAGTTTTTCATACAACAACACCCCTAAATCCTTCTCCTCAGGGCTGCTCTCAATCCACCCATCACCCAGCCTGTATTTGCGCTTGGGATTGCCTCAACCCATGTACAAGACCTTGCACTTGGCCTTGTTGAACTTCATGAGGTTTGCACAGACCCACCTCTCCAGCCTGTCCAGGTCCCTCTGGATGGCACATCCCTTCCCTCCAGTGTGTCGACTGCACCACACAGCTTGGTGTCATCAGCAAACTTGCTGAGGGTTCAGGTTCAGTCAATCCCATTGTCAGTGTCACCATCAAAGACGTTAAACAGTGTTGGCCCCAACACCAACCCTGAGGAATGCCACTCATCACTACTCTCCACTTGGACATCAAGCACTTCACCACAACTCTCTGAGTGCGACCATACAGCCAATTCCTTATCCACCAAGTCATCCATCCATGAAATCCATGTCTCTTCATTTTAGACATAAGGGTGTCACGCGGGACAGTGTCAAATGCTTTGCACAAGTCCAGGTAGATGATGTCAGTTGCTCTTCCCTTATACACCAATGCTGTAACCCCATTGTAGAAGGGCACCAAATTTGTCAGGCATGATTTGCCCTTAGTGAAGCCATGTTGGCTGGCACCAATCACGTCCTTCTTTTCCATGTGCCCTAGCATGGTTTCCAGGAGGATCTGCTCCATGATCTTGCCAGGCACAGGGGCATGACTGACCAGCCTGGAGTTCCCTGGGTCTTACCTCTCAGAAGCGAGTCACCTACTACTGTCACAGGTTGCCTTTTCTTAGTTGTGCTGGTTGCTACATGGGGAGCAGACCGGGCTGCCTTACTCAGCTCCAGTGTCTCTCCTGATGTGATGGGTCTTTCCTCTTCAGTCTGCAGAGCAGTGAAGCAGTTCTGCAAGGGCACCTCAGGCTTCAGGGTCCTGTATGTCCTCACCATTGCAATCTTCCATTCCTATGCATTACTGGTGTCCCTCTCTTCCATGTGTGCTGGTGGGGGAGTTTTTACTGTTTGGCTATCTGAAATGCTGGGGTTTCACCCCAAGCCCCAAATTAAGGTTGACATATGGGTGTTTCCACAGCCCTTCACAAAGCAGGGGTGAGTTTACCTTTAAGCTTCCCTCCAGGGTGCGGCCAGCCTGGCAGGGAGAGCCATTGGGTTAATGAGCCCCAGGTGTCCCACATTCAGTAAGCAAAGGTCAGGTGTCCCACTGAGGGATAAAAGCTGGGACCACTTGCAGGTAGGGGCAGTGTCTGTCTGTGGGGTGGATGTACTGTGCAGAGTTTCCTGTTGGGGAAGGACCTCCTGCCTCCCTGGGACTGGGCTCCAGTCAGGTCTGGCCTTTGTAAATGTGGGCTGTGTAGGGATTCAGTATGTGGCTTCCTTGGTCTTGTGTGTTTGGCTTGTTGACTCAGTTGTCTCCCATCCCTTCTATGGGAAACTGCATCTCACAATTTATTCCATCCATTGTTGGTCATGTGGTGTCATTGTTGGGGTCAGTGGGATTGATGTTGATTATGTATAATCTGACTGGTTTGTACCCCCAGCGCTCACCCAGGTACTGACCCTTTTGTATCAAATACAATTTGGTTATTGGTTTATCTTTATGCTGGCTGTGTCCTTTGTGCTAGGCCTGATAATTGGCAAAACACCATCCTAGTGGTACAAGTCCTCAAATCCCAGTGTTAGATAGGAAAGCAGCTTCTAAATAAATTCATTGCTTTTCTGTGAGGGTGAAAGGACCGTCCTCATTGTCTTAAACTTCTACTGAAATAAGGTCTTGTGTAATACATAAGCCAAGTATTGCAGTGTGAAACAGATGAATACTGTTTTCCCTTCTCAAGCCTCTTACATAGGTAGTTGTCTGAAAATAAGGAACAGAAGTTGGCAGAAATCATTCCTAGAGCTAACTACACCCTCTGTCTTTCTGCAAAAACCCAGTACATCATCTTCTTTAAAAGCCCAGTCCATTATCATCCTGGCAAGAGAAACCTTTCAAAAAACACTTCCAACCCAGCCAAGTCAATGTATTTTGTCTCCTGGAGATCATCAGAATAACAGCCAATAAATAAGTATATCTATATTTTACCAGTTCATTTTAAATGGGGGATGTCAAAGGTGAAGAAGGGGACCGATTCAAACTGGTGTACCCTCAATCCTATCTCAAAATAGGTTCTTTTTGGAGTTATTGAAGGGAGGGGAGGGAACTGCAGATGTTTTATCAAGTAAACTGGAAATACAAGCACTTGAAATCTCTCACACAAAACTTCATTATGATAATTTAAGACAGTATAGGCCCTTACTGCCTTTCAGATACATCCATGCAAGCCCTTCTGAAGGTAACACTATCTCAGTATTCATATTGGTGGGCAGAAATCTGCCCTCAGAACTACCATTCAGATGTAGCTAGAAGTATAGCTAACAGATGGAAGTTCATATTGAATAAGGCACTTTCAGTCCTCACTGCCTTACCTGTCCTCCCCAAGCATCGTGAGCTCCTCAGGAGACAATTTCCCTTCATCATTGGGTTGCAAGCAGTGAAGGTACAAATCAAGTAGGCTCTTTGTAAGTTGGTATAAAATGAAGCAGCAGCCCTTAAGTGCAGCAGAGCTCTGCCAATAAACACCAGCTTGTAAGAGCACAGTTGTGTAATGTCAAGACAACAGATAGAATGCACACAAACTTTATTAAAATGCCACTGAAAATAAGATCTCCAGAATACTAATAGATAAAAACAAATGAGTGCTTTTGGATTTAACTTGAAAGCAGATCAAAAGCATTTTTTCATCCTATTCTCTCCCAGTTAGATAAACCAACTTTTCAAACCTCCCTCATTATCTCCTGTAGGAAATTCGGAAAAAGACTTTGCTTTGTTTTACTGTGGGACATTATAACATAAGATGTTATTTCAGTTTGGCTCTACAGTCCCCAGAAAAAGAGAACAAACAATCAAACCAACTGACAAAACCCCAGATGCTTGAAGTCAAAAGGAAACCTGTTATTTCTTGTGGAAATTTAATACAAAATGACATTTTCTTTCAGGTTTTGAAATATAAAAATCTGAAGTGGAGTGATATTTAAAGTTTAGTGATGACAGAATGAAAGTACCCACGAAACACCAGGCTATCTTGGGGGGCAAGAACTGATGCTTTCCTGTGGGACAGCAGAAGAGCAGTTTGGTGAAATCCTCATTCCAGTTTAGGGCAGCGCAGTACAGCCTTCCCTGAGAAGGTGCAGGGCTTGTATCAGCTACAGCAGTACTCAACAGAGAAACATTGTTGTGGTAACAGTGTTCAGGATCTTTTTTCATAGAGCTTACATGGCTTTTAAGTTTGACAGAGCTGAGAAGTACATATTGTAGTATAATGCCAGGGTAAAGAAAGAGCAAAGGATGCATGCAACATGCTCTTCAATCACCTCTTAGCCACAGCTCCTGAAATGCCGATCTCATATGATGTTCCTGTTATGTGCAGTGTCCCACCCAGAAGTGAGGGTAAAAACTTCTCTCAGCCCAGCTCCCAAGTGCCTGCTGAAGATAGGGATAAGTGTCATGTAATAAGAACAGCAAATTATTTTCTATTCTCTAACGCCATTTGTGAGTACTTTGTTTTATCTCTCGTGCTTTTCATTCTCCCTCACAAAGACAACAAAATTTATCAGTAGGATTTTCTCACTTACAGAATTGTTCCTCTCTTGCTTGATGCTGCAGAACTCTCATACCCTAATGAGAGGAAAATGCCCTGAGAACATGGAAGAAACAGTAATATTAGCAACATGCAAGTAAACAATTTTATCCAGGAATTCAGACATGCCTACTCACAGGCAATCTCCTAGTGGGATTTTTCAAATCTTGAAATTGAAATCTTGAAATTGAAATCTTGAAATTGAAATCTTGAAATTGAAATCTTGAAATTGAAATCTTGAAATTGAAATCTTGAAAATGAAATCTTGAAATTGAAATCTTGAAATTTTTCAAATCTTGAAATTGAAATCTTGAAATTTTTCAAATCTTGAAATTGAAATCTTGAAACAGATGCTTCCTAATGTATTTAAACATCTAAAGGCCTTTGGAAATTCAGGCTGTGTTTCCTTTAGTGCCAGTGTGACTACAAAGGTGAAATAACAGAACAGTTTTAAATCTAATTTCACTTTTCAAATCTAATTTCCCTTAGGTGTGGAACAGGTAGCTGGAGGAGTGTCACTTAAAGTTGACCATGGTCCTTTAATGGACTGGGCAAACTCTAAGTGCTTGCTGTGTTGTTTAGAAAAAGTCAGTGCATTTCTTATTACCCCTCTCTCTCCAGTTATTATTTTCTGCATAGTCCTTCAAACCAGAAGCACATTAATATTATGCTCTCTGATTCACATGTCTGGTCTGTTTTGTTATATTGCTTCTCTGTATTAGAGCCTAGTGACCTATTACACTGTGTATCAGACAGATAGGCAGAGACAGTCCTTTCTCAAAAATTGTATGACCTCAGCAAGAAAGAAGAAGGAAAGGAACATTACAAGAGTCCTATTAATTTTCCTAATAGGCCAGTAAATGGTAAATAGATGTTTAATCTATGATTACTCAACATATAGGATAACTATAGGGATCAGAAGAGCAAAGACTTGATCAATGGTTTATCTTCTGTAAGACACCCTCTACTATATTTGCAAGATTTGTTTAGCATTTATTACATACAAGGCTCATAGACATTTTATGTCTGCAGACTACCAATTGGATACTGAAGCACAGAGGAATTACACACTGATCCAGAAAGATGCTTAAACTCCCTGTCTCTGTTAAAGTGAATGGCAACATGATGTTGAATAGTGTCACCATGGCAGATCAAAATGATTCATTTAGTTATGACGAGCAACACAGCTAGTGCCCCACTTCTTAGTCAGAGCTTGAATAATTAAGACTGGTGCCTGAAACAATGCCATGCCAACATACCTACTAGAAGCCTATAAAAGAACAAGGAGTCCTCATCTTGTGTCTTAGGGCATCCTTATTCTGAAGTTTGACCATCCTGCATGTATTGATGTGTAAGAGCAGAGGTGCAAACTCTGGGCACTGGGATGCTTCATGCAGAGTGCAAAATTTTCCAAATGCAATGGCTGAACAGGACTGCTGAGCTCCTACTACCACCCCAGGGGATGGTAAGTGAGAAGCACTCAGCACCACAAAGGATTTAGCCCAGACTCCCAGATGTTTTCAGCTTCAGGGTAAAGTAGTCTGTGATCGAAGTCTGAGATTTATTTTCAGCTTTTCACCTTTTCCTTGACATAACTGGGATTGGAGGTTTCATACTGCAGCTTTCATGCTCATCAGGCCAATCCATCTCAACAGTAATGACGTTGCTAAGAATTGGAAATACATCGTCTGAGTGTCTTACATGCTGATCATACCCAAGTCACTGCAGTGAAAGAAAGTACAACATACTGAGATCACCTTAGCAAAGAGGAAGAACAGTCGTTTGAGACAGTCATTTGACATTTCAGTCTCTCACACCACCCTGTAGCTCAAAGATTGCTTCAGGACCCATGGTGGTTTTAAGAAAGGATAGTTGTTTAGAAAAGGCCAGAAAAGAGCATTTTATAATCTGTCCAATGAAATAGTAATCAATTGTATAAAATATGAAACAATATATGGCAAAAAGAAGAAGCATTAACATGACAAAAATCACATAGCAAAATAAAACAGGGAAAAAACATCTGTCCATACAACTTTCACAACTGAAGGTTTTGTCTGGTACACTGCATGGACATATTTAATATCGCCCGGTGATGAGGTGGCCACAACGCATTGAATTAATTGAATAAAGCAGAGAATAATACACGGCAAAGCCAATAATAAGGCCAAACCATGCAATAAATAGAACAATATTAACACTAACAATGATTAACAATAATCTCACCAAACATATAATAAAGGTAACCATAATAATATCAATTAACAATATTTTAACCAAACATTTAACCAAAATGTGTCCCAGGCTGACCCTAAGGACATGCTCCTGGCCCTTGGGGACTTCGGGAAGGTGGTTGTCCATGTAAACAAGTACAACTATGAAATGGTTTACACGGACACTTACAAGACCAACACGTACATAACACAAGGGAAAGCATAACAAGAGCTAACAAAGTAACCACTACAGATTTAAGTATCAAAAAAGTATACAATCTGGTTGTTGTACTGTGGAACTAAAGATGATGGTCTGTCTCACTGGAGTTGGGTCTGCCTACGCAGCAGGAAAATGTATTTCCACACTCCCAGCCCAGAGTGCATGTGTAGTTTAGGCCTAGGTACTTCCATTTCACCTTCATGGGTAGCTCACTGCTATGCTTATTCCCAATAAGGCAGTGGGCTGTTATACCACCCTGTGACTAAAAGGGTGGCCATTTATTAGTAAAAGAGGTCGAAGATAAGTGAGAAAAGAACTCGGGCATTTATACAATCTTTATGTTAGATGGTGCCTTTATATGTATGGCACGAATCTGTTTAACGCCATCGGGCGAAGCAGTACTGACAAATTGCATGTTTGATAGAACACTTTGGATCAATTTTATAAAATATGGAACCAAACAAGATAAAAACACTACCACAGCCAAGCCACATAACATATAAAACAAGATACGCTTAACCCATGGAGCACTCGGAAGCCATGAGAAGGGATCAAATTCCCAACATTTCCAGGTTTGAACAGGGACATGGGCTAGTTTCCTATTCCCAGAAGTTATTTGTTTGATGACCTGACCATCATCAATTTTTAAACAAGAGTTTGAATCATTTAATTTACCACAAACACACCTTTCTTTGGCTAACAGGTAATCAAGAAACATACGATGTTGAAATATTGCAGTAAATAGGTTCTGGAGCACTGCTAATCAATTCATTGGGGTTCCAGGTGGCAGACCCACTGATACACCCACACTATATGGTTTTTATCTGTACTATTGGCTTGTAGACAATTTCCAAACAGCACATCAAAGAACCAGTCTCACATTACTGCTTTACAACCTTCCCCTGTAGGTTCTTGGTATGAACATTTTACCCAACTATTGTTAGTGAGTTTTACATGTCTTCAGTTCCATCTCCCTTGGTATTTAGAAGCAAGCTTTGAGGCAGTCATTTGACATTTCAGTCTCTCACAGGAGGCTCTATGGCAGCCCCAGAAAAAGTGTCAAATATAATAGGCCATTACAAGAAGTTACTGTCAAAACTGAGATGATGGATGTGCAAGACAACTAGTTTCAATACCTAAGAACACAAGGATGCAGGGAAGAAGTCCCAGTCCATGAAAATGGATGCCTAGAGAGCAGAGATGATGACACAGCCTGGAATGATGCTGTAAAAGCAGACTGACCAGAAGCTTCTGAGAACTATCCACGCTTTAGGCTTGTAAACAAGAGAAAAAGCACCCAGCTGGCACTATGCTGATGAGTACAGGCATTTGAGACCCTAGGGATGGCACCCAAGGCACATGCCATGCTTCTTGAGCACGAAGAGCAATGAGGACAGTGAGACACAAGCAAGGTCTAAGACACAAAAGACAGATTACACAAACTAGACAATGACACACACACAGGCTGGAACTGTTCTGCCTGGCACATGCCAGTGTTGGCCTGATAAGTAACTTGCTTCCTTTACTGGCCCAGAGGGGACTGTTCCTGAAGAGCCATCTCATGTACACTAACTTTTAAAACCTCCTCTAAAATTCCCAACCTTGTCACCTCCCCCCAGAGCCCTCTCCCAAACACTAGTCCCTCAGTGTAGCTTCAGAGGGACAGGGGTCTGAATCCATCCTCAACAAAAAAAAAACCAAAACAGCTAACTAGGATACTTCTGCAGACACCAGGTTCCTCTTCATTATCTGCACAAAATCAGTGCAAGCAGTAAACAACATGTTGGTTGACACAGACCTCTCCACAACCACCTCCTCGAAAGAAACATGGTTTTCCACTCATTGTTCCCCACCAATTCTAGTGTGGCTCATAAGATATCAATAGACACAAAATTACAGTTGCACTTGTGAGAAATTACCAGTCCCATGCTCCTTCTCTGCAACCTCAGCTCACCCCAAATGCTCATCTAATTTCAAAGGCTGCCTGCATGGCACCTGAAAAACCATTAACATGCCACATGATTCTCTGCACTTAGATCCCAACCCAGCTGACAGCTACATCACCTTCTCAGACCGCTCATTGGCATGTGGCTTCACCCCTCCAAGCCTGCTTGTGATACCTGCAAAAAACAAAGCAAAAGACACATGCTGAGAGACTGCCCAAAACTGCAGCCTGCCCACACCAATTGGCACACAGCTCATCCCTCTGCATCTGCAAAAACAGTATCAAACAAGTCATCTGGATGCTGAACAGTAGTTTAACAATTATAGAAGTCTTGATTCCATTTAGGAAAACCACCTAGATTCCAACTACAGCCTGTCATTCAAAAAACCCAAAACATTAAGCCATATACATATTGGCCCTAATACCTTTGAGATTCAATCTGTTCAACTACCACTCAAGCACTCTCTCATAGATAGTTCCAGTCACCTCCTTGACTGCTCCTGAGGGCTACTTGCTTTGAGGTGGACTGTAGTCTGTAATTAAATAGTCTAGGCATATCAGCATCAACTATAGACTCTTACTGTTATTCTTCCCCTGACTAACATTGCTATGCCCCTAGGCAGAGCAGCTCTAACCCAGACACATACGTAGACTGACACTGCACACAAACAAGACAAATTACTTGACCCAGAGACATATAAAGACTGTACAACAAGAATTACTCCCAGAGGGAAGATGCCTTGAAGTGAAAAAACCTAGGAGGCCATGAGGAAGAATCTACAGCTGTCTCAGAAGTCAAAAGCCACAGCCTGTGACAAAAAGATAGGGCTACAACTGCAATGACAGATGTGCAAGAACCCAGGATCTAAGACCCAAGACAGGCAGAAGTCATCCCAGAAAAAGGCTCCATGAAAACAGTCCACTCAACAGCAGATATGCTGACACATCCTGGATCACTGCTGCGAGAGATGACTGTCCGTAAACTTCTCAGACATGACCCACACAGGACAGATCTGTGCATTGAGCTTCTAACGCAAGAATGGAAGTGCTTAGTAAGCATTATGCTGATGAGTTGAGACACACAAGACCCTCGGTATGGCTACCAATACACCTGCCTAGCACAAAAACCCAACGGGAACATCAACACCCAAGTACATACGGTAGAATACACAGAAGCGACACCAACTACCTCCCCACCTATGAAGTCCTTTAGCGAATTACAGTGGCAGTTGGCCAATGGAAAAACCACGATGGTGTGACATCGTGACTCAAAGATCTAAAATGCACACCTTATGACTACAGAAACTCGTGCTAAAAACAATAGATGAACAAGAGAGCATAACTGTCATGACTGGTACTAGAGCAAACCTCACTGGACACTTAAGGGAAAAGGAAAATCTGGAATAATAGAAAAAGCTTGCGTGCCCAGGACTGTGACAAAAGAAAGCCCCCCTGGCTGCAGATTGGTGATTGCAACAATAATACACATCCTTTTCTCAAAAAAATTCCAGGGAAGACAGTGATACAAGCCTGCACTGGAAATAAGTGCCTAGTTAATGCCTCTAAGTAACAATGACTGTGACATCCAGATAGACAGCGAAGGGATGAATGCAAAAAAAGTCAGGGAATGAAATAAAGAAGAGGCACAGAGAAGAAGAGATCTCAGGGTTCCAGAAGTTATATTTTAATGTACCTAATTCTTTAAGAGATGTGACTCATCTGACTTTCAGCCCTGCATATTGAGATGTGGAGGCCCAGATGGTTTATGCTGTGGCTCTTGTGACTTTGTCATACCTCCCGACAGCTGCAGAGAGACTTAAACAGAACGGACTTCATTGGCACACAAATCCAACTGCAAAACTGATCTGAGAAAGGGTGATGCACCCTCCCTCCATTTCCCAACCATCCCTCACTCTCAAAACTTTAGAAACCCCTTCTCTTTTGCTGAACTGTCAGGGAAGAAACCCCACTGCTTCCTGACAGCTCCTGCCCCTGAACTCCCTACACTGGTCAGTCCTTGGCAGCTGTTCTGTTCTAAGACACATCCAGCATTCTACAGGCACCTCCTATCTTACACCTTCCCACAGACTCTGGGCTCTGCTACTAGCCCATAAAATAAGTGAAGCTCTGACACTTATAATCTATGAGGAGCCTGCCCCAAGCTGTAAAGGTTCGAGGTACAACATGGTACTCTGCAGGCAATGTGGAAAGGCAGTGAGCCGTTCCATAACCTGAAAGACACTATACATTATGTCGCTGCCGCTTTCTTCAGAAATGCTAAAACTCCAGATACTGATACATACAAGATGCTCACAGTAACCTCTGCTAGATAATCTCACTATGAATCCTATTGAGATATTATATCTGAAATTTATGCAATATATAGTAAAACTGGCTTAAAAGACAAGATTCCATCTTCAATAAAGTCCAGAACTCCAGGAAAACACAATGCACCTAGAATAAAAAAACCACATCTGTTCAAACCATGCTGCCACCAGTGAATGCTCAATAAAAAATTACTGATCTGAAAAAAAGAGCTGCATATGTCTTTTTTTTTGCTATATGTACTGCTAAATTTTGCTCCTAAAGTTCTTTCCTCAGATACATCTGCTTCTCTAAATATCAAAACACATCTACCCAAAGAGCTTGAACAGCTCAAAAGCTGCCATCACATCAAATAACAGAAAACCACTGACACCAGAAAAGCCCAAGAGCAGAATGAGCTTCCTATGGAGAGGCTGTGGCTCGTATACCCTGGGCCCTGTCCACCACTCTGCACACAGTCCCCTGTGAAAGGGGAGGGATGAACAACTAGAAGGCATAAAGGTGACCAGAAGAGCACTGGAGAGTTTTATCATCTGCCTTAAGTTTTCAGCATGCAAAGCGCTGAACAGAGAAAGTGACCGTTATTGGAAATGACAATACCTGTAGTTTTGCTACAACTACATCTACTGCATCGGCAATGTGACCAAGTAGGTAATTAAACTTAATTTTTCTGGGATATTAATAGAAAAATTTAGATGTACTGTTAAGCCATGTAAAAAAAATAATTCATTAAATGCAATAACAATATTATTATCAATAATTATATGTTTTAGTTCCCTATACAAAAAAAATGCTATGAGGTTACATTTGATTTCTAGCAAGACCATGCATACTACCTATCTTCTACCAGAATTATCTTCTGGGTAGGATTGAATGATGAAGAATTAGATCCCATAAGAATCCCTTCTCAAAAATATCTCTAGTTGCAAAGTAAATTATTTACTGTAAATCACCAGCGATTCAGAGTCACCTTGACAGTATCTCCAATTGACTCCCTAAGAGAACTAGGTGAGTCCCAAAGAATAGAGAACACCAAAAAACCATGGACATACAAGGGATAGATCAGAAACTGTATGAGGCAGCCTAATTAACACCTAAGTAGCTTGAACAAAATTTAATTTCAAAACACAATGAAAATCACCATGGGAGATGTGTCAATAAAAATAGATGAAGGCTATCACCTTCTCTGAAACACTCAAGAGGATATTTGAGCTGACAATAGACATCTTTGGGGTATCAGATTCCAAATAGAAACATACTATATGACAGAAAACAAAAAGACTGCTCTGGAGCAGAAAGATTGCTTCTGAAAAGTTTCTAATAAAACAAGACACACTGCCACAGGGATTAGAGAAATCCTGAAGAAGCCAGAGACCAAAGAAATATTGGGGATACAATGAGCTCAGAAGGGAATTAAACAAAGTACAGATGTCCTCAGGAGAGGCACACCAAACAGAATAGAGGACAGAAAGGCCAACCAGAGTAACAGATGCAAACTCAGGAAGAGTTCTGAGGGGAAATAAGGGTGCAAATTGCCCTTCTCAGCTAAAACGAGGCTCTAGGGCATAGGGGATGTATTGCAGGGGCTCAGCAAAGGGAGTGGAGGAGTCATAAGGGTGTCTGACAGACCAGTCTCAGAGATAACAATGAGAAACTGTGAAGGGAATTTCAACAAAGTACAGAGATCATCAGGGGTCTAGGGGCTGAACAAAGGCATCCTGAATGGCAAAGAGTAAGATAAGAGTGCTCCAAAGAACACCAAAAAAAAAAAAGTGAAAGGGACCTAAAGTGTTACAGGAGTACTGCAGAGTACAAGAAAGGACTCAGAAGACATTGTTATACAGAGTAGAAGAAGTGGGAGGGTCAGGGTAAGAAAAGAAGTCTTGAAGACACAGTGAGGGTCTTGGAGTCTCAGGACGGCATCTAGGCAAACTAGCAATGACTGAGAGAGGAACTGAATGGAGACACACTCAGTGGCAGAGAGAAAGATAAAGGAGCACTGCATCACAAAGAAAGAAGGGAGGCTCTGCCAGAACAAGAGAGAGAGAAAGGCAGATGAAGTGCTACAAGCTGCTGCAGAGATTGAGGAAGGTCTCTGGAGGCATCATGATTGTGAGGGGTATTGAAGGGGACTGACAGACAAAAGAAGGCTTAGGGGTGACAAAGTGGAAACTTGGGTGATCATCTGAGCAGAGTACAGATGGTCTCAGGCAGCCAGGGACTGAACATGGGAATCCTAGATACTGTAGACAAACAAATGAGTGTTCTGCAGCTCAAAGACAGCTCCACCTAAAGCATTACATGATGGATGTGGAGGACAAGGAAGGTCTCGGGAGGCATTGTGACTGGCAGAAGAAATGTCCTGAGGGAGCCAGAGAGACAGAAAAAGGACTGGGGACATGACAATTAAATCCAGAGGGGATCTGAACCATGTAAACATGTCATCAGAGGTCCAGGAAAGGAATAGAAGCACAGCTCGAGAGAATAGAGGACAGAATGACTGGGCTGGGTCACAGATACACAGACTCGGGGAATCTTCTGAGGCAACAAGAGGGATCTGAGGTCCACTACAATGCTAAAAGTGTGCTAAGGACAACTTCAAAGGTATTGATAAGCATCATGACACTGTTAGAGGGGTTCAATGGGGCCAAAGACACCTCAGGGACGCAAGGAGAAAGTCTAGGAGGATTTGAACAGAATATAGATGTCCTTTGGAGGCCAGGGATGAAATGGAGGCACCCTAGATGGTAGAGAGAATGCTAAGAGCACTCTGAGGTGCAAATAAACCCAAGGACAGGTTTCTGAGGGAACAAGAGGATGAAAGTCCATTACAGAGCTAAAACAGGGCTGTGGCACACAAAGAAGGTCTCAGAAGGCATGGTGACTGTGAGTAGAGGGATCGTGAAAGGCTCAGAGGGATTAAAGAGATTGCAACTGAGGCAAACTGCTACCAAAATGCTGTGAAGCACAAGGAAGATATTGGGAGCCATCCTAGAACTAACAGAATGCTCTTTTTGGAAACAAAGATCTTAGGAGCGGTGTGATTGTGACAAAACAAATCCAGAGGGGGCTTCCAGAGCTAAAAGTGTGCTGCAGGGAACATCCAAGACCTCAGGAGGCATTGTGACAGTAGCAGATGGGTTCTGAGGAGAACAGCTGAAAGAACGCTTGAGCACACAATAAAGTTCAGAGGGGATTTGAACAGACTTCCTCAGTGGACCAGGGACTGAACAGAGGTATCCTAGCTAGCACAGAGGACAACTTGAGCGTTCTGAATATGAAAGATAGCATCGTAAAATGTTCTCTGGGAGCGAGAAGGGTGCAAAGTGTGCTACAGAGACAAATAAGGGCTGCTGGACCAAAGGATGGTCTCAGGAGGCATGATGGCAGCAGAAGAGTGCTGATAGTGAAAGAGAGACAGAACGTGGCTCTGGAACACAATGCAAAACTCAAGCATTGTATCCCAGAATACACAGATGTCCTCAAGGGATGAGTGACGGAATGGAGATATCCGAGATGGCAGTGAATACAGAAAGACAGCTTTGGGGCACAGAGAAAGCCACAGAGGAAGGATTCTGTCTGAGTAAGAGAGATACATAGAGGGCTGCAGAGTTCAAAGGGTGCAACTGCTGCGGGGCATGAGGAGGGTCTCCTGAGGTGTCATGACAGAACTAGGAGGGCTCCAGGGGTCGGGGGGAACATGGACATAGAGACTAACAAAGGATTGCTGACACAATGAAGTACTTGGAAGGGGATCTGAACAGAGTACAGATGTCACCAGGGGACCAGGGACGGACTGCAGGCAAGGTAGGAGTGCTCTGGGACTCAAGGAAAGCCTGAGGAAGAGTTGTCTCTGAATAAGATAGATACAAAGCCTGCTGCAAAACTAAAGGATGGCCATGGAACACAAGGATGCTTGCAGTAAGCATCGTGACAGAAATAGAGGGGCGCTGAGGGGGGCAGAGACACAGATGGCAGCTCAAGGACACAGAGGTATTCAGGAGGGGATTTGAACATAGTACAGATGTGAGGGAGACGCTGACCACAGGAGGAAAGTGAGATGGACAAGAGGACAAAAAGACTGCTCTGAGGAAGAGGAGATGTTCTGACAAACCAGGAAAGGTACAAATTACATTCCAGTGATAAAAGTGTGTTGAGGACACCCTCTAAAGCCTCAGGATGAACTGAGAGAAAAAAACAAACAAACAAAAAACAAAACCAAAAACAAACAAACAAACAAAAACAAGACACAAAACTAAAAAAACACAAGAGGGTATGTGACAAGAAAGAATGAAGAAATAGCGATAAACAGCTTGATAAAAGTAGAGGTAGCAAGAAAATTTATTAACAAAAAGGTACAAGACAGAGGAGAAAAGGTAAAAAATAGGCAAAAAAAAAAAACCTAGATAAAAGTAGACATAGGAAAAAAGATGGAAAAATGAATGCATTAAAGGTGAAAAAAAAAATAGGGACAACAAACTAAATAAATGGAGACAAAGAAAGCAAATTGAAAAGTTGGGAGAGCACCCACCAGACAAGAAACTAAAACAGGGACAGGAACTAGATAAAAGTAGACATCGAAAAATACTTTAAAACCCAACAAGATTAAGGAAATAAAGTAAGAAATTAAAGAACAGGAGCATCAGCTCAATAAACAAAGACATAGAAACAAAATTTTTAAAGTGACAGAGTACAGCACAGACTAGAATGAAATAAAGACCGCAAACTGGATAAAAGTAGATATAGAAAAAAAATTTAAAAGCAACATGACACAGGACAGGCAGAAAATAAAAAAATAGGTATCAACAAAAGTAAAAATGGAAATAAAATTTTTGAAGTGACAATGTAGAGCACAGATAGGAAAAAGTAAATAATAAATACAGAAAAATACATAAAAAGGTACACAAACAAATCAAAAAGTGAAGACATTAAGAGAGAAAAAAATTAAAACAGAAAAAAAAACAGACATAGAAAGAAAATTTTTAAAATGACTGGGTACAGAACAGAGTAAAATGAATTAAAAAATGAAGATGGCAACCTAGGTAAAAATAGATGTAGAAATAAAATTTAAAAGCTATGGTGTATGGGACAGACAAGAAACAATTAAAATACAGGGAAAGACATCTTGATAAAAGTAGACATAGAACAGAAATTTTAAATGTGACAGGATACAGGAAAAAAAAATCTCCAAACAAATAGGGACAGAAAATTACATAACAGTACATCTAAAAAGAAAATTTTGAAACACAAAGAATTATGAGAGTAAGAAATTGAAAAAGAGGGTGGGGTAACTAGATAAAAGTAGATATAGAAAGAAAATTTTAAAAGCCATGTGGTTCATGACAGACACGAAAGAATTAGAAAATAAGAACAGGAACTGCATAAAAGTGGACACAGAACACTTCAAAAGCAACAGGATTAACGAAATAAGGGAAAAAATAAAAAAATAGGAACAATGAACTAAAACACAGACAGATAAAGCAAATTTAAAATACAATAGGGTACCCAATAGACAAGAAAATTAAAATATAGGGATGGGAGTTTGGTAAAAGTAGACAGAAAATTTAAAAATCAACAGCACTAAGGAAAGACAAACAATTCAAAAATAAAGACAGTGAACGGGGTAAAAGTAGACATAGAAAGGGCATTTTTTAAAAATATTGAGAAAATAAGAGGAAAATTGAAAAATAAGGACAATGAAGTATAACACACACAAAGAGAGAAAATTTAAAAAGCAAAGGTATAAAGGACAGACAAAAATTAAAATACAGACATTGAACTGGTTAAAAGGAGACAAAATATTAAAACAACAGGGATTAGAAAAATAAAGGAAAAAAGATAAGGACAGTGAACTAAACCAGAAACATATAAAGTAAATTTTTAAAAGTGATGGCAATTAAGAAAGGCAAAGAATAAAAAACAAACAGAGACAGAAAACTAAATAACATCAAACATTAAAAAAAAAATTAAAAGCCATGAGGTTAAGAGGAAAACAATTAAAAATATGAGCATCATACAAAATAAATGCAGCCATAGCAAGTACATTCTCAAAGCAATTGGGTACATGACAGACAGAAAGGAAATAAAACATAGAAATAGGGAGCTTGATAAAGTAGACAAAATCTGAAAATCCAAGGGATTTAGAGAGAAAAGCATATAAAAATAGGGAGAGCGAACAAAATAAAGATATAAAGATAACTTAATAAGTGAGGACACTAAAGCAATAAAAATAAAGGCAATGAACTGGATAAAAGCAGACATAAAAAGAAAATGGAAAAGTGACATGTTAAAAGACAGACAGGAAAGAATTAAAAACTAAGCACAGGCCTATTGATAAAAATGGTCATGGAAAGAAAATTTTAAAAGCAATGAGGTACAGGACAGACAGAAAAAAGTTTAAAACAGAGGTATCAAATTAGATAAAAATAGGCACAGAAAAAAAGTTTTAAGAGCAAAATGATTAAGAGATTAAAATATTAAAAAATGGGGACAGTGAACTAGAACGGAGATGTAGAAATAAAATTTTTTAAAAGATGGCACTAAGGAAGGACAAGCAGTAATTCAAAACTAAAGACATCAAACAGCATTAGATAGAACATTTTTGTAAGTGATAAGGACTAGAGGTAAAGAAAAAGATTAAAAATAGGGACAACAAATAAATGAAGACATACAAAGTAAATATTTAAAGTGACACAGCACATGAAAGGAGGGAAAAAATTATAAAATTGGCATATGGACCATTACGAAGGTAGGCAAAGAATGAAATATAAAAAGCAATGAGGTGCAGGACACACAGGAAAGAACTAAAAATAGAGTCAGAAAACTACATAAAAATATATATATATAAGCAATATTTTAAAAGCCAAGGGATCAAGAGAGAAAATAATTAAACAATATTGATAGCAAATGAAAACACACGGAAGAAAACTGAAGGCAATGAAAGACAAGAAATAATAAAAAATAAAGACATTGAGGGGAAAAAAATAGGTATAGGAAGAACTTCTAAAAAGTCAGTGAGCTTACTAAAATAAAGGGAAAACCTAAAAAACTAGGGACAGCAAATTAGAAAAGATGGAGAAAGAAAATTTAAAAAGCAAGAACACTATGGAAAGACAAGAAATAATAAAAAACATAGCAAAGGAAACAAAAGTATGCATAGAAAGAACATTTAAAAAGTGATAGGCATTAGGGAAATAAGGGACAAAATTAGAAGAGACAGCAAACTAAAAGCTGTAGAAAGAAAAGATAAAAGGGACAGCACTGAGGAAAACCAGTAAATTATTAAAAGACAGCAAAATAAAGACAGCATATGAGATAAAAGTAGACAGATAATTTTAAAAGAAACAGGGAATAATAAGGAGAAAATTAAGAAGTAGTGATGGCAAATTCAAATGCAGACAGGAAAAAGAATCTAAAAAGTGCTGGCAAAGAAGAAAGAGAAGAAATAATTTTTAGAAGACAGCAAAGGAAAAAAAAGCAGGCATAGAACAAACTAAAAAATAGGGACAGCTAACAAAAATGGAGACATGTAGAAAGAGTATCAAAAAAGCAATGGCATTAAGAGAAGAAATCATTCAAAATAAAGGTACACAAAGACAGCAAACAGGATAGAAGTAGAACATTTTAAAAGCAGCAGTGATTAAGGAAATAAGTAAAAAAAAAAAACCAAAAAACAAACAAACAAAAAAACCAATCGTGAACTAACATGAAAATGTTGGAAAAAAATTAGTGAGTGATGCCACTAAAAGAAACACTAAAAAATAAAGACAGCGAAATAGACAAAAGCAGAAAACATTAAATGCTAAGGGATTAAGAGAGGAAAGGACTAAAAATGGAGAGAGCATAATAAAAGGCAGACATAGAAAATTTTAAAAGCAACTGCACTAAGGAGAACAAAAAATTTTTAAATTACAGCAAAGGGGAAAAAAAGTAGGCATAGAAAGAGCAGTTAAAAAGTGCGGGGAATTAGGAAAAAAACTAAAAAATATGGACAGCAAACTAAGAGAGATATAGAAAGAAAATTTTAAAAGTGAAGACACTAAGGAAGGACAATAAATAATTTAAAAATAAGGATGAGATATACACAGAAAATTTTAAAAGGGACACAATTGAGGTAATAAAGGGAAAAAAAATTAAAGAATACACACACCAAACTAAAATGAAGACTAAGGAAAAATATCTAATAAGTGATCACACTACAGAAATAGAATAAATAATTGAAAAATAAAGACAGTGAAATAAAGACAGCAAATGGGATAGAAGTAAACAGAAAATTCGAAAAGCAACAGTGATCAAGGAAATAAGGAGAAAATTAAAAAGTAGAGACAGCGAACTAAAAAGGAGATGTAGAAAAAATTTAAAAAGTGAGGGCATTAAGAAAACTAATTAAAAATAGACATTGAAGGGAAATAGGCATAGAAGGAACATATTCAAAGTGTAGGCACTGGGAAAAAAGGTAAAATTATGACAGAGACAGAGAACTAGAACAGAGATGTAGAAAGAAAATCTAAAAAGCAAGGGCACTAAGGAAAAACAATAAATCATTAAAAATAAAGATATCATAGGGAAAAAGTAGTCATAGAAGGAACTAAAAAGCAAGTGCACTTAGGAAAATAAAGGGAGAAACTAAAAATCAGACATAGCAAACTAGAAGAGATGTATGAAGAAAATTTAAAAAGCAAGGGCACTAAGGAAATAAATAAGTTAATAAATGGCAAAGGAAATAAAAGTATTCATAGGAAGAATATTTTAAAAGCAATAGGCATTAGGGAAATAAAGGGAAAAATTATGAAACACAGACAGCCAACTAGAATAGAGATGTAGACAGAAAATATAAAATGAGATGCCACTGAGGAAGAACTAGAAATTAAAGGAAAGGACAGCAAAATAAATATGGTGAATAGGATAAAAGTAGACAGAAAACCTTAGTAACAATAGTGAATAAGGAAATAAGGAAAAAATTAAATACCAACAGCTAACTAAAAAGGAGACATAGAAAGAAAATCTAAAAAGTAAGGGCAAAGAAGCAAGACAAGGAATAATTTTTTTTAAAGCCAGCAAAAGGAAAATAAGGTAGGCATAGAAAGAACTTTTTAGAAGTGCAGGTGATTAAGGCAATAAAGGGGAGTAATAAAAAATAGGGCTAATGAACTAAAACTGAGACATAGAAAAAGTAACTAGCAAGAGAGGGCACTAAGGAAAGACAAGAAATAATTAAAAAATAAAGACAGACAAATACAGACCACAAACAGGATAAAAGTAAAGAGAACATTTTAAAAGCAATGGTGATTAAGGAAATAATTAAAAATAGCAATGGCAAACGAAAACAAAAGCATAGAAAAGTTAAGAAGTAATGCCACTAAAATAAGACCAAAAAAATTAATTTAAAAATAAGACAGTGAACAAGATAAAAGTAGAAAATATCAAATGCCAAGTGATTAAGACAGGAAAGAACTGAAAAACAGAGCCAGCAAATAAGACAAAATAAAAAAAATTTTTAAAGCAAGGGCACTAACGAAAAACAGAAAAATTATGAAAATATAAAGACAGCAAAGGGGAATAAAAGTAGGCATGGAAAGAACATTTTAAAAGCAAGAGCAATTAGGAAAATAAATGGGAAAATTAAAATACAGACAGCAAACTGAAAGAGACATAGAAAATATAAAAAGTGAGGGTGCTAAGGAAAGACAAGTAATAAATCTTAAAAACAGCAAAAAAAATAGGGACAATGAACTAAAAAGAAAAAAAAATAAAATGACAGCACTATGGAAAGACAAGAAATAAAAACCAGTGAAATAAAAACTGCGAATGGGATAGAGGTAGAAAATTTTTAAAACGATGGGGATTAAGAAAATAAAGAAAAAAAAAAAATACATGGATGGACAACTAAAATGCAGATTAAGTAGAAAATCTAAAAAGCAATGGTAACGAAACCAGAAAATAAATCATTTTAAAAAGCCAGCGAATGGAAAAAAAGTAGTCATAGAAAGAAAAGCAAAGGGGATTAAGGAAATAAAGGACAGGAATAAAAATCAAGGACAGTGAACCAAAACAGAGACATAGAAAGAAAATCTAAAAAGCAAGGGTGCTAAGAAAAGAGAAGAAATAATCTAAAAATAATCATAACCAATAGAATAAAAGTAGACAGGACATTTTAGAATAAAATAGGATCAAGGAAATAAGGAACAAATTAAATCATAGCAACACTGAACTAAAATAAAGTAGAAAAAAAATAAAAAGCAATAGCACTAAGGAAAAACAAAAAGATTTTAAGAGACAGCAAAGAGTAAAAGTAAAAAACTTTAAAAGCGGTGGCAATTAAGGAAGGAAATAATGACAAAATAGCAACGGCAAACTAAAATGGAGACACAGAAAGAAAATTTTAAAAGTGACAGCACTGAAGAAAAAACAAGACAAAAACTATTAAAAAAACCCTAAAGACAGTGCATAAGATCAAAGTAGACAATTTTAAAAGCCAAGGGATTAAGAGAGGAAAGAACTAAAAAATAGCAACAGTGAACCAAAATGCAGACATAACCAGGTTAAAAAGTGATGTCACTAAGGAAAGAGAAGAAATTAAAAAGTACAGACAGTGAACAGGAAAAAGGTGCACCAAAAGAGGATTTTAAAAGCAACAAGGCTTAAGGAAATAAAGAAAAAAAAATAGGGACTGTGAACTAAAACAGAGACCTTGAAATAGTATTTTAAAAGTAACAGCAGTAATGAAAGTAGAAACAATTGCCAAATAAACACAGCAACTGGGATAAAAATAGAACATTTTAAAAGCAACAGCAATTAGGGAAATAGAGGGAAAAATTTAAAAAAAAAATAGGGACAAGGAATTTTTAAAAAAATAATCTAAAAGCAAGGGGGACACGACAACAATTAAAGGTAAGGATTGGCAGCTTCATAAAAGTAGACATGGAACTTTAAAACCAATGGGGTAAGGGAAGCCCCAGGCCGCGCCGCACGCTCCCGAAAGCAATGCGGCTGCCCGGCAGCCAGGTCGGCGACAACCACATGTCCCGACATGCACTGGGAGGTGCGGCATGGCCGCCCGGAACCTGAGTGCCGGGACACTCCGGCTCCCGGCTGCCCCGGGGGTGGAACATGGCCGCCCGCAGGCTCCGCGCCCCGGGGCTGCAGCTCAACTCCCTTCTGACCGTGCGGGGAAGCGGGTGCCGCCCTGCATAGGGCCGGGCCGCTGCCATCAGCCCCCCTGCCCGCCCTGGGGCTCCTCTAGCCCCGGCCCGCAGGTGGAGCCCAGCAGGAACAGAGTGCCACCACCCGACCCGCACAGCGTGTCACCTCCTTCCCGGGGGTCCTTCCAGCCCCCCGCCCAGTGCAAAGGAAGCACAAAACCGCCGTGACGGCGAAGGAGAGGGCAAGTGTTTATCTAGTTATGTACATAAGTCCCAGAAGCAAGGCTGCTCCAGGGCTCAGGGGCACCCAACACTCCCCCTGCCCCTCATGTTACCGCAAATCCGGTCTCAAAAGAACCCTCGTAAGACTTAGTTGGAAGTTTTAGAATACCGGCAATTCTTTATTGCAGCGCTGGATGCACAGGCCATCATCCCACCTAACGTGCATGCCAAAAGACAAAGGCACGCTTATTACATACAATCAAAGGGGTGAATATTCATGTAATTTCTGAGTACACACCTATTTCTAGAGGATCTAGTGCATATGTTAATACGTTGCACAAACGTACTAAAATTTGGGGAAGGGCCTTTGAGGGGCTTCCATGGGGGTTTTCGGTGGTCTGTGGTGGTCCCTAGTGGTTGCTGGAGAGGTGCCTCTTAGTGTCCTTTCCATGGAGTCTTTTTTCATATAAGGTCTTGGCTTGGCTTATGGCTCCGTCTGTAAAGTTTCACAGCTTTCTTATTTTTGGCTTCCACAGGTGTCTGGTCAGTTATCTGCCCTCCTCAGGATGCACTCATTACAGCTGCAAAAATTACATCTTTGGATGCATTCTTGTGTGAGGCCCCTTACAGCAGTTAGCATCAACTGCTTCCAGGCACCAGCTACCAGGCATCACTCCACACCTCGGCCATGTGCCTGAAGCCACATTCATTGGTCCAGTGGAGAATAGTCAGTTCGCTCCTGGGCAAAGGGTGGAGGCCACCAAAACCAGGCAGGGTGCAGGACACTAGAAGAAAGGAGAAAAGTGTCAGCTGGCCGGACAGCTGGGGTGTAGTGAGAAAGCATGATGCAGGGAACAGGATGGCAAGAGAAAGATGGGAACAGGGAGCCCAATGGAGGTGGAGAAAGAAGCAGCAGGGAGAGAGGAAGAGAGGCAGCAGAAAGAGGGAGGGGAAGCAGGACAGAGACCAACAAAGGAGGACAGGGAGCAGCATGGAGATGCAGAAAAAACCTGGGACAGGCAGCACAACAAAAAGGCAGGAAAAAAGAATGGGGACAGGGAGCAGTACTAAGAGAAAGACAAAAAGGCTACAAATAACTGAGCAGTGAGAGAAGATGAGCAAGGGTGGATGAAACAACAGGGAGCCAGGATAGTGAATGATGGAGGGAAGGAGTGGGGCAGGAAACAACACAAAACAAACTGCACAGCTACATGCTACAGGGCAGAGGGAAGAATTAAGAAATAGACACAAGGAACTGGGAAAAAAGAGAGCTGGAGAGCAAAAAGAATAGCAATGAAAGAAAGTGGGAATTCTAAAATAGGGTCATTCAGGAGTCAGAGACAGTGAAATGGAAAAGGATAAAAGCAACAGGGTGGAGAGGGAGGAGTTCATGAACAGGGCAGACAGCTAGCCAGACAGACATAGACAAAGGCAAAAGATTGCATGGACTACAAGGCAGAGAAGGAAGAATTCAAAAGCCAGGGACAGGGAACTGTAGAGAGAGAGGCAGAAATAAAATCCAAAAAAGCGACAAGCCACAGGGCAGGGAAGGACGAATTGATAAATAAGGACAGTGGACCAGACAGAGCATGATGAAGAATGGAAAAAAATATAGCAGCAGGCTACAAGGAAGAGGGAGGAACTGAAGAACAGGGAGTGGAAGCCAGACAGAGACATGAAAAAAAAAATAAAGTGATAGTCTACAAGACACATAGGAAGGAAATATGAAATAGCAGCAGGGAGCTGGACAGAGACATGGAGACAGACAGACAAATAGCATGGGTCTATGGGACTGAAAATGTGGACCCATGCTATGGTTAAAACACAGAGAAAGGGAGCTGGCCAGAGAGAGTGGGGCAAGGGACAGACAGGCTACAGGGGGCAAAGGGAAGATTTAAGAACTGGGGACAGGGAGCTGGACAGAGAGATGGAGATTGCAGGAAGAAGAGGGAGGAATAAATAGGGACAGGGAGCTGGACAGAGAGGGACAGAGAAAGGCAAAAATAGCAGCAGAGTACAGGGCAGAGTGGAAGACTTTAAAAATGGGGGCAGTGACACATATAGAGAGATGGAGCAAACAGGCCAATTTCTGCCAAGGGGGGCAGCGAGCTCCCAGCACCACTCCGTCATGGACGGCTTGGAGGGATCCTTCCTCACTGCAGGCTCTGAGTGCAGAGGAGGCAGAAAATTTTCATTCATTAATGTGTGGTCAGTCCCAGGAGCAAGCCTGCTATGGAGCTTAGTGCTTGTACACTCAACCTTCCCCTGAGACAAGCTGGCAGTTATTACTGGAGCAGCAGATATAGGGAACGAAAATACAGTGGTGGGGAGCAGGACGGAGGAACAGAAAGGGGAAAATAAGGGAGAAGGACTGAGGAGCAGAGAAAGAAAAGTACATGGAAAAGGACAGTGAGATGGAGAAATCAATTAAAAAAAAGGGATGAGGAGCCCTGCAGGGACATGGCAGAAGAAAAACATGGTCAGGGACCAGGATGGAGTGGCAGATAACAAAAAAAGCCTAAGAGAGAACATGACAGAGAAATGGGGAAAAGGAGAGAGAAACAGAGAGAGCACAAGAGGGATAGGGAGCAGGACAGGGAGATGGAGCGGGAAGGGAAAAAGACAGGAGGAAGAACAAAGGGAAAGAGACACAAGGGCAAGGAGCAGGACAAAAGGATGGAAGAAGAAAGAAAGAATGATGGGCTGAAGGACAGACATGGAGAAATTATAAAATAGACACAGGGAGCATGATAATGACAGAGACAGAAAAATGGGACAGAGAGTGGGACAGAGCAGCACTGGCTAGAAAAAAACAACTGACGGGCGATCTATGGTAGCAACAGGCGCCCGAGGTGCAGTACCGACGCTCGGTCGCCGGGCGGCAGCAACACCTTAACGATCCTTCTGTGAGCATAGGGTAGGATGAGAAATGAGTGACAGCTCAGACCAGTTTACAGCAGCCAAAGACGGCAACTACTTACTGGGAGTACAGGGCTCACATTTCTCTGCCCTGGGAGTAGCAGCAGCGAGTCAACAGATACTGTAGAAAGATTTTTTAAAAACACGGGAACACAGTCCCCACACTGAAGGCAGGAGGGAACAGAGACTTAAAGCTGCTTTTCCAAGAGGGACAACTATGTTTAGAAGGAAACAGCATGTCTGAGGAGACCAGATGCAAGCGGCTGATCTGGAAATGAGCAATATGCTGCAGACCCTTGGGCTTTGTTGTGCCATCTGCACCTTTCCTCACCTCTCTGCTATCAGTACTGTGCTCTCCTCATACTACATCCACACAAGGGTTCCTGTACAGGGCTTGTCATGTCAGTAAGAGACACTGCACCCTGCCCTCCAGAGTGCAAAGTAATAAGACATAAAGCAGGGAAAGCAGAGGCATGTCGGTATATTAGATGTCCTCAGCAGATGACCACAGAGCCCTGGAGGTTCCATCTTGGCTCTGTACACAATGATCTCAGCAGTTCGTACACAGGGTGAAGTTAACCTGAGAATGAGTGACAGGGTGTAGCGGTTTCTACAACAATCATACTGTCCACACAAAGTAAGAGGTGAGAGAAAGGGGCCTGCTGCGTCCCTTGAAAGGCAGAATTCCTGTAGATTCTGCCAGGGCTGTTTCACTCTTCTGTCTTTGGCAGTTACTTCCCAGAAGTTGGGAGATGGGTATGTTTTCAAGGCCCATACTGCTGCTTACAGAACAAAAGGCACTATGAAGCAGCAGTGACGAACAAGGATGGCCTGTCAAGATGGCAGCAATAACATGGAGAGCCTAAAGCACTAGCCAGGCAAGGTTTGCAACTGAGCTTGTGTTGTGGTTTAACCCCAGCAGTCAACCAAGCCCACAACTGCTCACTCACACCTCCCACCCCGAGGATGACGGAGAGAATCAGAAGGGTAAAAGCGAGGAAACCCATGGGTTAAAATAAAAACAGTTCAACAACCACAACATCTTCTAAGGAAAAGAGAGGAAAAAAAAATACCAAAGAGGAAAACAAAACCCAGAAAAGTGAGACAAATGAAGACAACTGCTCACCACCCCCTGCCCAGGCAGTCCCCGAACAGCAGCCACCCCACCAACGTCCCCCCTAGTTTTATTACTTAACATGCATCGCAGGGTCTGGAATGCCCGTTGATCAGTTGAGGTCAGCTGTCCCAACTCTCTGTGCAGCCCCAGCCTGCTCAGTGGCAGGGCCAGGCAAGGAGAGCAGCCCCGGACACTGTGCGAGCGCTGCTCAGAGGTAACTGAAACACCCCTTTGTCATCAACACTTTCCAGCACAAATCTGCAAGGTACCAGGAGGGAGAGTGGAATGGGAGTGGGCATGGGAGCTGGGTGCAGGGAAGTGGGAAGTGAGTGTCAGAGCTGGGGGGGTGAAGAATGGGCAGATGGGGGCCTGCAGGCAGCACCTTGGGTGTTCAGAAGGGTTATGAGGGGACAAGGCCAAATATGGGGAGGGGAACAGGGGTGGAGGGGGGACATGGGGAAAAACCGCATGCGGCGGAGCTTTTGGTGTAACGTATTTGGGAGAGTGGAGAGACACACAAAGGGGGACAGAGGGGAGGAGAGGGACATGAGGAAGGGGGGGATGGACACAGATTTTGGGTAGGTGTAGGTATAAAGGTACATGGGGGACATGCATGGGGATGACCTACACCAGGAGGTCCACCCGGGAAAACCTACAGCAGATAACTCACCTGGCATAACCAGCAAGAGATAATCCACTCCCGTAACTGACCCACGCCAGATAACAAATCCACACCGGATAACCCGCAGCAATGCCCCTCTAACAGCCAGTGTTTCTCCCCTAATGGATTTGTTGGGGTTCTTCTGGCTTTTCCATAACAAAAAAATTGGGTATTTTTGCTTTTCCAAAATAATCAATTTTGATTTTTTTCAGCTTTTTTCCACAACATAAAAATTAGTGATTTTTGCTTTTGTGCATGAAAATGGGGTGGGTTGTTTGGTTTTTTTTTTTTTTATTTTTCTTTCCAGACACACAAATCCAGGCACATTTTCTGTTCCTGGCAGTCCCAGAATATTTTTGGGCTGTGGCAGTGGCTCCCACTCTGCATGTGCCACCCCACAGCGTAACGACTCTGTTTGGGGGAAGAGGCCCCAAATCAGGATGGGAAAAGGGGGAAATGGAACAGGGTAAGCTTTTGAAAGCACTTTTATATCTTCACTAGAGAGGTATTTATAGGATGGGTCAAGTTTTTAAAACTTTTCTATAAAAAGGGTTTTCTGGCATTGTAAAGTATAAAGGTCTGCTATAGAAGGCTTTACATATCTATTTATGCACATATAAATATATATGGTTTATATATATTATCTATTTATACTTATCTATATGTTTAGATTTATATACACTCACATATTTACACTTACACAGATTATTTCTTCACATTTGTATCTACTTACGCATAGACTTACATATTAACACTTACATAGAACATCTATTTAGACTTACAAACTTTTACACTTCAATATCTATTTAGACCTATATATCTACTTACAATTTTATTGACTTTGACTATTTACACTTACTTAGGTTACATATAATACCTATTTAAACTTACTAAGTGTAGACAGACTTACACAGGAAGTGTAGACAGCTCTATTCAGCCTTTTTTCTACTTTATTCATATTTTTTTTTTTTGCATTTTAAAGGCCTCTGTTTTATATATATAGATGACTTTTTTTTTGTATTTTAAAACCCTATATATCTCTCTAGAATTTATTTATATTCTAAATTCCTTTATTTAATATAGTATAGGTTTTTAAATCCTTTTTTATACATAAAAGAGTATTATTTTTCAATATATATATAAAAATGACAGTTTTTTCTCTATTTCAGCCTCTCACACCCATATTTACACTTTTAATTATTTATTAATCCTTCTCCCTGCATTTTCAGGCATTTTGGGCCTGTGACCCTCCTTTTTAAGGGGGACCCCCTCATGATCCCCCATCCCCTGTTCACCTGCTCCTCCACTACATCATCACCCACACTTGGCAAGATTGTGGTGCCCCAAATAATATCATCACCTCCCAGACATCCTCTTTTTATTCACCCCCCAAAAAAAGGCACAAACCAAGGGAAAGAGCCCTGACCTGCAGCTCATTACTTGAATAATGCCATTTACATATGTAAACACACACAGAAAAAGGGGAGCTCCACTAGAAGAATAAGGGGCGGCAGCCCCCCCAAACGGTTGCAGCCCCCACAGTCCCTGTCCTGCAGGCTGGTGGCTGCCCCACAGAGTGCAAGTGTGCCAGAGGATGGTGCCAGGTCTCTTGCTCAGGCTCTGCTCCACGAGGTTCCCCCTCGATTCCCACGCTGGGACAGGCTCCTCAGGGCAACAAACATCCCCGGTCCCTGTTGGCCCCAGGGCCTCTCCCCATCAGACAGCCCTCACTGCCGCTCCTGTGGGGCACTCGCAGGGGACAGAGCCGGGCCCCTCCAGACACAGGGCTGGCCCCTCCGTTAACGACCAGGAGGCAAACCCGGCTTAGGGGGTATCTATGGAACATCACAAGACACCTACAACAATGCATATGAAAACCAAAAATCCCAAATTACCTTTCAGCATATTAAAAAAAAAACACAGAAAAAAGGAGAGGAATTCAGTCAGAATAAGGGATAGGGTAGCAGTTGAGCTAGAGGAGGATTCTAGGTAGACAGGTCAGCTCAAAATACAACATATCCTTTAAAAGCTACAGTGGTTTGAACACTGAAAATCAGTATTAAGACTAATTGATATGATTTTGAACACATTCTTAGCATAAAATAAAGACTCTTGCTGGAGCTGAAAAACATCACATCCTTTCATTACAGCGCTGCTGCAGGGAGCGTGAGGTTGCAGGACAAAGTCGCACTGTAATCAGAACATACAGCTTACAGATCTACCATGACAGCTACAGGCCCTGCACTGCTGCTGCACATCTTGTTTGGTCAATAAAATCAGAAGTGAAGTGTAAAACTTTAAAGAGTAAAATAAAAAATAAAGAATAAATCTCAGTAATTCACTTTATACTAAGATGTGCATATGTTTACACACATCCCGTAAAAATACTTATACAGGTATTTTATTTTCCTTTCGTATTATTTTAGCTTGCATAGCTGTGAATTGATACCATTCAATTATCTCCAAAATACACAGTTATAAATTGACTAAGGCTTTTTTGTGTGTTACATAATTAGGAGGGATATCTGGCCAGCTGTTACTGCTCAAGAGCGACGCTTCTGAGCTGCCAGGGAAACACACCATTGCAAGCAAGACAGAAAAAGTACTTCAAAGCGCTCCATCAAAATATCAGGAAAACCCACCTGTAACATTCAGTTGCCTCTTTTTAAACATTTAGTACAAATACATAACTGCTTAAATACACCTAATACATTGTATGATACAGCTGTTTGGCAGTTACAGTTTAAAAAATGCAAGTCAGTTTGTAAATTATACAATTTTAACTTCTTTTTACGGTTTCATTTATTATAGAAAAAATCAGTGAGATAAGAGATCCCCCCCACATTTTTAGTTTTGAAAAGTGTCCTAGTTCAGCTAGGATAGGTGAGTGGCAAGGGGTGTGGGAAGAGATGGGCAAGCACCTGAGTCAGAGGTCACTGCCAACGCTTTGGAATTTCACTCCCGAACAAATGCAGAGCCCTGATAAACTGGTGGAGTGCTTAAAAAAGGTGTGTTGCCAACCTGACAAAACCCAGGAGACACAACTCACTGTGACGTGCTGGGGACTTGCCCATGCCTACTGTGTCCTTTTTAACACTACTCACTGCCCTCAAAGGGGAGAAAGGGCTGCAGGATCGGAAAGTTAACTTACTAGTACAGCAGCTGGGCCGGGGGGACAGGCAGAGTCAGTCTCAGTCACCTCCACCAGCACAGCGACTGAGCCAGAGAGCCAGCCAGTGCCGGGATCAGTCGCCCTAATACAGAAAACAAAATATACCAGAAAGTCAGTTTGCAGAGTGAGGGATGGGGATGAGCCAGGTCCAGCACGGGAACAAGAGGAAGGGCCAGAGGTGATCGTCCTATCTCTATCCCCGACTGAGTTGTGAGATGTGCTGAGAGATTTCGGCCACATGGGAAGCAAGCAGATTTGCACCTGGCTGCTCCGATGCTGGGACAATGGAGCCAGTGCTTTTGAAATGGAAGGGAGAGAGGCCAAGCAGCTGGGATCTTTGGCCAAGGATGCTGGCATTGATAGGGAAATAGGGAAACAGACTCAAACCCTCAGCCTTTGGAGGTGACTCCTGCTCAGTGTAAGGGAGAGGTACCCATACAAGGATGATACGTCAGCTAAGCATATGGACCAACATTGAGAAGGAAGGGCATTCAGAAACTCAGGGAGCTGGCTGTGTTTGAGATGATCTATGGTGATCTGAATGATGAGCAGTCACCCATGGACCTAGATCGGGCCCCTTGCACACGCTTGATGTGGCGAGAGTTCCTGAAGAGTGCACCAGAAGCACACTCGAAAGCATTAGCAATAGTGTCCTGGTGGACAGACACCCACACTCTAACAGTGGATGGAGTGGTTGGCAAGCTCCGGCAATATGAGGGAAATCTCCTTCATCTCAACATTCCTGGGTTTCAGCTGTAAAGGAGCTGTCTCAGAGGCTCCAGAAAGTAGAAGAGGACATGTCCTACATTCCACCTGAATGGGCTGATGTCTCAGCCATTAGAAGTAAATGTTTCCCCACCCAAGAGAAAGGCAGCAGAAGACACACACCACGGGGCACCCTGTGGTTTTTCCTCCGCGACCATGGAGGAAACATGAGAAGGTGGGATGGACAGCCCACTGCCGCCCTAGCTGCACAAGCAGAGCAGCTGAAAGGGAAGACCACCACGAAAGGGGAGTCCTCCAAGAAAAGTGCAGCTCCAGTGTCCAGTCAGAAATCCCCCAGACAGAATAGGATGGTGAACGTTATGTCTGACCCTCTTGAGGGGAGCAGTGAATCATTCTTTCAAGAAGTGAGTGATGATGAGCAGGATTAGAGGGGCCCTGCCTCCAGCCAGGTGGAGGAAAGGGATAATCGGATTTACTGGACAGTGTGGATCCGATCGCCTGGAACGTCAGACCCAAAAGAGTATAAAGACTTTGGTGGATACTGGTGCACAGTGCACCCAGATGCCATTGAGCTACAGTGGGGCTGAATCTATTTGCATCTCCGGAGTGACAGGGGGATCCCAACAGCTGACCCTACTGGAAGCTGAAGTGAGCCTGACTGGGAAGGACTGGCATAAGCACCCCACTGTGACTGGCCCAGATGCCCCGTGCATCCTGGGCATAGACTGTCTCAGGAGAGGGTACTTCAAAGACCCAAAAGGGTACCGGTGGGCTTTTGGTGTAGCTGCCCTGGAGGAGGTTGAACAGTTGTCCACCTTACCCGGCCTCTCAGAGGATCCCTCAGTGGTGGGGTGGCTTAAGGTTGAGGAGCAGCGAGTGCCGATTGCTACCAGGACGGTGCACCAGTGGCAGTACCGCACTAACCGAGATTCCCTGGTCCCCATCCATCAGCTGATCCGTCAACTAGAAAGCCAGAAGGTGATCAGCAAAACTCACTCCCCCTTCAACAGCCCTATATGGCCAGTGAGAAAGCCTAATGGTGAATGGAGGCTAACTGTGGACTACCGTGGCCTGAATGAAGTCACGCCAGCAATGAGTGCTGCAGTGCCAGACATGCTAGAGCTCCAGTATGAACTGGAGTCAAAGGCAGCCAAGTGGTACGCCACGATTGACATTGCTAACGCGTTCTTCTCCATTCCGATAGCACCAGAGTGCACGCCACAGTTTGCGTTCACTTGGAGAGGTATCCAGTACACCTGGAATCAGTTGCCCCAGGGGTGGAACCACAACTCCACCATTTGCCATGGGCTGGTCCATACTGCACTGTAGAGAGGTGGGGCTCCAGAACACCTGCAGTACATTGATGACATCATTTTATGGGGAGACACAGCCAAGGAGGTCTTTGAAAAAGGAAAGAAGATAATTGAAATCCTCCTGAAGGCCGGCTTTGCCATTAAGCAAAATAAAGTTAAGGGGACTGCAAAGGAAATTCCATTCCTCCGAATAAAAAGGCAAGATGAGGGTTGCCACATCCCAATGGAGATGATAAACAAGGTAACAGCCATGGCCCTACCGACCTCTAAAAAGGAGACTCAGTCTTTCCTGGGCGCTGTGGGGTTCTGGAGGATGCACATCCCGAACTACAGCCTGATTGTGAGCCCTCTCTACCACATAACCCATAAGAAGAACGATTTTGAATGGGGCCCTGACCAACAACAATCCTTTTAACAAATTAAATGGGAGATTGCCCAGGCAGTAGCCCTCGGGCCAGTCTGGGAAGGGCAGGAGGTTAAAAACATGCTCTACACCGCAGCTGGGGAGAATGGCCCTACATGGAGCCTCTGGCAGAGAGCACCTGGGGAGACCCGAGGCCGACCTCTGGGCTTTTGGAGCCAGGGATACAAAGGCTCTGAAGCTAATTACGCATCAACTGAGAAGGAGATACTGGCAACGTACGAAGGAGTTCGGGCTGCCTCCAAAGTGGTCGGCACTGAAACACAGCTCCTCCTGGCACCCCAACTGCCGGTGCTGGGGTGGATGTTCAAAGGAAAGGCCTCCTCCACACATCATGCAACAGATGCCATGTGGAGTAAATAGGTTGTGTTGATAACACAATGGGCTCGAATAGGGAACCCCAGCCGCCCAGGGATATGAGAGGTGATTACGAACTGGCCAGAGAGCAAAGACTCTGGGATGTCATGACCTCACCAGAGAAGGAGGTGACACATGCTACGGAGGCCCCACCATATAACGAGCTGCCGGATGAGGAGAAGCAACATGCCCTGTTCACTGATGGGTCTTGTGACATTGTGGGAAAACATCGACGGTGGAAGGCTGCTGTATGGAGTCCCACACAACAGGTCACTGAAGCTGCTGTGGGTCAGGGTGAATCGAGCCAGCTCGCAGAGGTGAAAGCCATGCTTTGGATATTGCTGAGCAGGAAAGTGGCCGAGGCTCTACCTCTACACTGACTCGTGGGCAGTGGCGAATACCCTGTGGAAATGGTTGCAGCAGTGGAAGCAGAACAACTGGCAGCGTAAGGGTAAAACTGTCTGGGCTGCTTAAGTATGGCAGGATACTGCAGCCCAGGTGGAAAACCTCGTTGTGAAAGTGCGCCATGTGGATGTCCATGTACCCAAGAGTCGGGCCACTGATGAACATCAACACAACCAGCAGGCAGACCAAGTTGCTAAGATCAGAGTGGCTCAGGTGGACTTGGACTGGCAGCACAAAGGTGAACTGTTGTTCATAGCCCGGTGGGCCCATGAGACCTTGGGCCACCAAGGTAGAGATGCAACATACAGGTGGGCTCGAGATCAAGGGGTGGACCTCACCATTGACACCATTGCAGAGATCATCCACGGATGTGAGACGTGTGCTGCAATCAAACATGCCAAGCAGGTGAAGCCTCAGCAGAATGCAAAGCGATGGTTGAAATATAGATATGGAGAGGCCTGGCAGATCAACTACGTTACACTGCCACAGACCCACCAAAGGAAGCGCCACGTGCTCACAAGGGTGGAAGTAACCACTGGATGGCTGGAAACTTACCCAGTGCCCCACACCACCACCTGAAACACCATCCTGGGCCTTGAAACCCAAGTCCTGTGGTGACACGGCACCCCAGAGAGAATTGAGTCAGACAATAGGACCCACTTCCAAAAAAAACTCATAGATGCCTGGGCAGAAGAACACAGCATTGAGTGGGTCTACCATATCCCCTACCATGCACCAGCCTCTTGGAAGATTTGAGCGCTACAATGGACTGTTAAAAACCACATTGAAAGCAATGGGAGGTGGAACCTTCAAAAATTGGGACGTGAATCTGGCAAAGGCTACCTGATTAGTCAACACAAAAGGATCTGCTAGTCGAGCTGGCCCGGCTCAGTCAAAACCTCCACATGCTGTAGATGGGAATAAAGTCCCTGTGGTGCGCATAAGGAATATATTGGGAAAAATGGTCTGGTTTAGTCCTGCGCCAGGCAAAGGTAAAGGCAAACCCATCCACAGGATTGCTTTTGCTCAAGGACCGGGGTGCACCTGGTGGGTGATGCAGGGCAATGGAGAGGTCCAACACGTATCACAGGGGGACATTTCTGGGTGAGAATATACCATGAATTATGCTGTTCCTTTGTTAATGGTTGTTCTGTTATTAACTGCTAAATGGCGGCTGGACATGACACAGATGGTACAGAATAAAGGGGTGGATTATGTCCTGGTTCAGCTAGGACAGGGTTGTTTCCCCAGCAGTGGGGAGAGGGCGCTAGCCGGGTTATTCAATACCATGCTGACATCAGGTCTATGCACCAAGCATGGGAAGAGTGTCCTGTGGGCTTTTGTCTGGGGAAGCACACGCAGCGGATTTGCTGTGTCCCTTGTGGTATTTCTCTGTATATCTGCTGTCTTGTTTACTGTTTATTGTTATTATTGCTATTGTTGTTGTTCAGATTATTTGTTGCACTGTTGTATTAAATTTTTCCTTACTTCAACCCCAGGGTTTGTGCCTCACTTCCCGCCCTGCCCGGTCCAAGGGTGGAAGAGGGACAACGGCAACGTGGTCTCTGGTCCCGGCAGGGCCTAAGCCACCACAAAAAGAAAAATACATTCAAATCCTCAGTGCCACAATAAGACTTCCTAGAAGGACTGACAGATTTGCTAATGCTTCTGGACATACTGAAGCGTGCAGAATAACATTTTTATGATATCTCAACTGTTACGGTGGAGAACCCAAAGACCAGTGATGACATTAACCTTTGGAAGACATGCTGTGCTTGGGTCTTGGGAAGGAAATTGGCTTTTTCTTATTTTCATAGAGAGTTAAAACTCTTGTTGCTGTTGACTTCTACTGCCATCATCTCTGAAGATCCTCTCTGATGGGAAGTTCATAAGATGCAACTTCTTTGAATGTGATTTCCATTCTGGAAAATCTTTTTCCAACTGAAGTCAAAATTACACACTGTAGGTTAAGCAAAAAGGACACGATTGAAGCCGTAACTCACCATAACCACATCAGGACTCACCACTGTTAGCTACAAGGCTGCTAATCCTTCCATGTAAAAGCCTGGAAAACATACAGAATCATCACCAATTTGTCCATGTCTCTTCTTTGATCTTGATTTCTTTTAGTACACATGCTAGTAGTTCAGTGAGGTTTTTAAGCACTACTCTAAGATACTTTAAAAACTTACTGACTGAAAAAGCATTCATGTTTTATCATGAAAACAAAGTGTTTCTTCTGAATATCCAAACTCTTACAAACAGTTTCTTTCCTCTTTTA
Source organism: Athene cunicularia (assembly GCF_003259725.1). NCBI lineage: Eukaryota > Metazoa > Chordata > Aves > Strigiformes > Strigidae > Athene > Athene cunicularia. The sequence continues at coordinate 10,917,341 of NW_020799099.1, read as the reverse complement.
TTACAAAATTATTTTCACAGTATCATTTAACAGTAAGCACACAAAACAGAATATTATGCTTTCAGGAAGAAAAAATAGAGGGAAGTATACTTTGCATAGGTGTAACATGCTCCAGAACAGACCTTATTTCATTTTTACTATTTGTGTTAAAATATTTTATATAAAAACTACAGAGAGTTGGCACATTCTTAAAGACCCTCCTACAACTTCCTTAGGAAAAATAGACACACACATCACAGATGTACCTTGTACTTGCAGAACACTATAGATTCTTTCCATCAGTCTTGCACTTTCACAGCAGAACAAAGGGCAACCATATTGAAATTGGGGCAGTTGACAATCTGCTGAGAGAAGGAAAAACACCCATTAACATAAAGCTAGGTAGGAATCTAAAGCTTCCCTTTTTTGTGAAGGTTTGTGAAGGCTACAACCAAGTGGAGGAAAAAGTATTTTGCATCATCTTTAGTACAGCTGTTGATGCAGGCCACTAGAGCTTTTGAGTTTACACCATCATGCCTTTTTTTGACTTATTGGCAGCTTTAATTTCAGTACAACCACTTTCATAGACACACGCTGGTAAGGGACACAGATACCTACACATATTTTCTCAAGCCTGTGTATAGCCAAGATTTCCTTACCCTCTATGTCCCAAGTTGAATATTTTTCTTAAAGAGTACAAACAACCCATCTGTCCTTGTTAAGTACCTCTTTGCAAAAATGATTTTTTTCAGGCTGTTTCTCCAAACCATCAAGATCTTGTAAAAACTGCAGTTGTTGCCACCGAGTCTGCTTAGGGTCCCTCATAGCTTTAGCTTATCATTAGATTTAACAGGCATACGCTCTAGTCCATCTTCCAACAGCAAATATACCCAACACTCTCAGACCAGAGCACCATGCCAGATGTCTGCACACACCTTACTGTTTTGATGAGGAGCCACAGAACATCGCTGCAAGCACAGCTGCACATGCCAGATCAGTTTCACCTACATTGATTTCAGTGAATGTAGTTTCTGAAGCTTTGAAGTGAAAACTGTCTCTTGACACTTTGCCACAGAAGTGATCCATAACTAGGACTCTACAAGAGCCTAGTAACAAACTACAAACCCACAGCAGGACCAGCTTCAGAACTATTTAGACCAGAAACAAATGATTAAAAAAAAAAAAAATCAGCTTCATCACATGCACAGGAAAGCAGTAGACATAGAAAAGGGTCAGCATCCCTAGCCCTAACAGAAAACAGGCATTCTCCTTCCATTCCTAAACTAACCTGTTAGGGCTAAATATCACCACACTACTGTAGGAATATTGAGAGTCGGGAACTACAGCCCTGCCACTGGATGTGATATTAACTGATGCCATTTACATAGCATGACACACAAACAGAGGGACATGTTTTGTCACACACAACCCTGGATTTCTGAAAATTTCTGTTTACCAAAACCAGCCATTTGGAACATAGTGCCAAACAACATCTGGCAATAAAACTTCGATGTGTTTGACACACACAACTTCTTGCTTCATGTTACCATTGTTCTTCCTTCAGTAATTCTACTTGTAGACAAGTTATTCTCTACTGGTTCAAGCATTTACCTTCTTGGTATTACCAGCACATTTACACAGGCAAATAACTAAACTGTTCTTCTAAAATTGTCCAGATGACAATTACATCCATGAAAGAGTAAAAGAAAAGGAGTGGGCAGGCAGCAAGAGCTCTGTAGGCCTGCACTATTCAACACTACGCTTTTTTCAGTGGTTTTGGGTTGGTTTTTTTTTAAGAAAACACCCACCCACACCCACCATACCACCACCACCCCTCAAAAAGTAAAAAAAAAAAACAAAACACCACACCAAAAAAACCCATGACCTTGTATCTTTTTTTTTTTTCCTTCTGGAGTTCACCCCCATCTCAGCAAACAGTCTTGTCATAGCATCAAGTGCAGCTGATCCATATCCCAATGGCATTTGCATGTGAAGAATCCATGTTCAGAAATAGTCCAGATCTGTAAGACTGGTGTAATTTTTGTGTTTTAATAATCAGAATTCAATTTTATTGACTGACACATCTGTGAGGAAACTAATTAACTCTGAAATGTAGTATATCTTGGGGGGACAAAAGGTGTTAGAGACTGAAAAAAAAATAATTATTCAGAGCTCCCAACCATGATGGAGCAGTGGGGAAATTAATGAAAGAGAAGAAAAAACAACAGTGACATTAAGTGAAATTTGGTTGACCATGTACTTAAAGACTCTCCAAGTCTACACCTCAATCCTAGGAATGACTAGTCTTTTTTTGGAAGGACAAACTTTAATTAAAAGTCCTAGATTGAAGGCTCCACCGAACAGAATGTGGATTGAGCCACAGAACACTCTTACAAAATCCAAATATAAATCAACTTTGAACATCACTTTCCATCATGTTTCATTCATTACATTTCCACTGGTGTCCAGGTGCGCAAAAATTAACTCTACTGTCACCACATGCTACTAAAAATTTAGTTATGCTTATGAAAATAAAAGGCTAATTCCAACTTGCTCATAAAATTAGTATGAATAAATAGAAGAAAAACACTTGACTTTAAAGAAGGTAACAGGCAGCCCTTAATTTATCACAGATGAAAGTTTATTCTTTTACCTGAAAGAAAAATGTTCATAACTACCAAGGGACCAATTTAGGATAACAGCAATTTTTCATCAGCTTTTCTGCACTGGCAGCAAATTTGCCTATTCTGTGGGTTAGATGTGGAGCATCTCTAGTGCCCTTGAACTTGGAAATGTTTCTCCCTGCTCCCCAAGCCCCATAACTATGATTACCTGAGCAGCAAGTGGAATAATCCATGCAGGATTTCACATGAAACAGAAAATGACACTGAGAAAAGGCAAAAACAATAGCCTGTTTGTCATACCCAGCCAATAGTGAAAAGCCAGGGGATGATTCTGCCAGAAGGGCCGTGCGAAGCCAGGCCAGGCCGGGCACTGCAGGAGCTCTGATCGGCCGGTTTCTCACCCCTTTGCCAGGTACTTAGGAGATGATGACACCTCACCCACACCCCCTTGCAGCAGGGCTGCCCCAGGAGACCCCCACCTCTCATGCCCAGAATGGGACAGGGAAGAACCCTCCATGAGACACATGGCATGAATTTAATCCCCAAGGCAAAAGACGACTTTCCTCCCTGCTGCTGGGAGCTCCTGGCTGGTGCCAGTCCTGCCGGCACCTGGCCATTCTTCAGCCACTCCAGGGGTACACACCCACCAATCGATGCTCCAGCAGACACCCCAGCTAAATTCAGCTCCTGCTCATTACAGCTGCAGGTAATTTGGGTCTGGCTAATGCATGCTCCAGACAAGGAATATCCCCCCTCTCATTCCAGCTCCTGCTTACTACAGCTCTAGCTAATTGAAATCCCAGCTCTGCACTGAATCTCCCATGTTTTTCAGCTCTTTCTTCCAAGCTCCAGCTATTTGCAAGAGTGGGCTTTTGCAAAGTCGTAAATCAACTACTGTCATAACAAGTATGACTATTAAACGTCATAGCTGCACACTGTATTAATTAGCTTGTTATGATTAATTACTTAATAACTGCTAAGCAGCGTACAAAGAAGAGCTGTACTGAAAACAAGGGTCTGAAAAGCACCCTTCCGCCCAGAAAGCACCTCAGATGTGGAGTTGAGCTTGGTGCATGCCAGCCTCCCAAAATTTGGGGTCTTACACAACCAGATCCCTCACCTCCAGGGAGGCTCTACACACCCTGGTTACCCCATGCTTTCCCTTGCAGCCTGCAACACCCTCCTACCCCCCTGTACAAACAGCCAAACTGGCTTCTGCTTTTGGCCCCCAAGCCAGCTCCCTTAGTGCCCATTTCCAAGCCCAAGAACCCAGCTGCTGAGCCTATTCTCAAGTCCCAAAAATGCAGCACTTGAAATCTGTTCCCAAGACCAAAACCACATGACTTAGGCCCATCTGTCAGGTCCTGAAAACACACCAATCCAGGTGTTTGAGCCACACAATCAGCCCCATGAGCCTGTTCTCAAGCAGCTGGTTTTGAGCCCATGTGTTTTCAGTGGGAGCCAGGCATTCACTTCATGCTAGGCTAACTCCTGCCCTACCTGCTCCCAGAGAGAAACTGGCTCAGGACGCCACAGGCTGGTCCTTAACAGACAGAAAGGCCTCACCAACTTGCCACCAAGGCATAAACCTGGGGAGACACACAATGCTCTGCCACTGTCCCAGCAGTGGAGAAACTCTGCCAGCTCCTGAGCATCCACCCACATCCCTGGAGCTGAGAGATCACCCATAACCCCACGGGACAAGCTACCTCAGCTGCTTGACTGCAGAGAGTGACTTCCATGCCAGGGAGCACATATGCCTCTTTCCTCGTGCCTGTAACTCCAACAGGCAAAACAGCCCCTTTCAGGCCACCTGCTTCAGCCCCAGTGCTCTTCTAGCAGACCCCTCCTCTGCCTCCCCACCCAGTCCCCTTTGAAACACACACAGGGCTTGAGGAACCATAACTCTTTCTGAGAGCAAAGATTAACAGCTTTTCAGTAGGACAGGAGAGGGTAATACCCTCTAACACACCTTGAATGAGAGAAACCAGGCTAAAGGTTTTCCAAGGGCAGCCTAAGAAACTCGGCACACAAAGCAGTAAGATGTACTGTCCAAAAAGAAAATTTATTCTATAAGCCGTCAAGAAATACACTACACCACTGACCCCCAGGCACACACTATGTAACAATGAAAATAAAGTACACTTGTTTCCAAGGAGCTGCAACAGGTGGATCACCTTTCTTTACTGTCTTCTTTCTTGTTCAAGCTGTTCAG
>NW_020799099.1:10907417-10912473 GCF_003259725.1 Athene cunicularia | reverse complement strand
GAGCGGCAGAGGCTGCCCAGCCCCAGTGAGGAGCAGCCGGCGGCGGGATTTGGAGTGTTTGGCCTTGTTAGAAACTCCTTTGGTTCTCCCCACCAAGCCCTGGCCAGGCTTTGGGTGGAATCCAACAGGAGGATGAAACTAGATGTTTCTGCTCAAATCAAAGTGCCAGTCATTCTGACTGGTTGATTTTTGGTATATAAGGCTGGATCCTCTTGCCGCATCTTGGGATGCCTCACCTATGGCTGGACGCATCATGTAGGACTTCCCACTTGCAGGGAAAGGCTCTCCAAATCCTCGCTGCAGATGTCCTGGGTTGTGATGGGGCCTACGAATAGCATGTTCATTCCTGTACTTCAGTCTGTTGCCTAGATCATCTTTTTCAACAATTTTTCTCCAATCCCCTGTCCTGGATCTTATCCACAGGGTTCTGTTTCTTCTTTTGAAACACATAAACCTGATACTTTAACTGAAGTTAGCAGTTCTTGTGTTCATGCAACATTTCTCAACATTCTCTTATTTTTCATAGAATCATAGAACCATTTGGATTGGAAGAGACCTTAAAGATCACCTAGTTCCAAACCCCCCTGCCATGGGCAGGAGCACCTTCCACTAGAAAAGCTCTGTCCAACCTGGCCTTGAATACTTCCAGGGAGGGGGCAGCCACAGCTTCTCTGGGCAACCTGTTCCAGTGCCTCACCACCCTCACAGTAAAAAATTTCTTCCTTATATCTAATATAAATGTATACTATTTCAGTTTAAAGCCATTACCCCTCATCCTATCACTACATGCCCTTGTACAAAGCCCCTCCCCATCTTTCCTGTAGCCCACTTTACGTACTGGAATGCTGCTATAAAGTCTCCCTGGAGCCTTCTCCAGGCTGAACAACCCCAACTCAATCTGTCCTCATAAGGGAGGTGCTCCAGCCCCCTGATCATCTTCATGGCCTCCTCTGGATGCACTCAAGCAGGTCCATGTCCTTCTGTTGGGGGCCCAGAGCTAGACATAGTACTGCAGATGGGGTCTCATGAGAGCAAAAGGGGAGAACCACCTCCCTTGACCAGTTGGTCATGCTTCTTTTGATGCAGCCCAGGATACGGTTGGCTTTCTGGGCTGCAAACCCACATTGCTGGGTTGCGTTGAACTTACCAACCAGCACCCCCAAGTCTTTCTCAGCAGGGCTGATCTCAATCCACCAATCACCCAGCCTGTATATGCATTTGGGATTGCCTCGACCCATGTGCAGGACTCTGCCTTACTCCTGGCCTTGTTGAACTTCATGAGGTTTGCACAGTCTCACCTCTCCAGCTTGTCCAGGTCCCTCTGGATGGCACATCCCTTCCCTCCAGTGTGTCGACCGCACCACACAGCTTGGTGTCATCGGCAGACATGCTGAGGGTGCTCTCAATCCCACTGTCTGTGTCTCCAACAAAGACGTTAAACAGTGCTGGCCCCAACACTATCCCCTGAGAAACACCACTCATCACTGCTCTCCACTTGGACATCAAGCTGTTATCTGCAACTCTGGAGTGCAACCATCCAGCCAATTCCTTATCCATGGGAGGGAATGTCCAGTGAGTGCTCTGAAGCAGGAGGGCAGCTGTGCTGTGCTCTGGTGGCATCTGGAGCTGCTCTATCATCTTTCTAAATCCTTCTGCCAGCCCAGGACCACTGAGAATGGAAAAAAGCACCTTCTGTCTGTCAGTGCTCAAACAAGGGAAAGAATTTCACTTTCCAGTTTCTCTCTGCACATCTGCTCCCTCACAGCAGTATCAAATAAAGCACAGGAAAAAACCTAACCATCTTGCCAAAGTACAGAAATGCACACCTGACAAGCACAGATATAAAAGCATCACCTCGAGAAATCAAGATGAAAGAACTTGGTCCTTTCCTTTCAACCCAGGTTTCTGCAGCTGGTTGCCAGCCACACCAACCCAGCTTGCCTTTGCTCAGTGACACTTCCCCCCCTTATCTCATGCCAGGCATGGCATCTCCTTATTATATATTCTTATGGCATCCCCTACTGACTCTTGCTCAGGCTTGTGACAAAGCCTGTTCCACTCCTTCCTGCTCCTTCTGCAGGTGCAGAATGCTACAGCACAGGAGGTACCTGCCCTTTCTCTTGCATCTGTTAAGGAATCCCCTGGAGTCTGCTTTTTGCCTTATCCATGTCCTACTTTAAGGCATGTTGTGAAGATACTGATACCTGAGGCAGTTGGGCTGCTAGAGCTACCCCACAGCAGCATCAGTCTGCTTCATAAATGGAGGAAAACATGTTCTAGTTTAACGTCGTGACATGGCTTAAACTAATCCCTTTTACTGTGCCACTAGAAGGTGCCTCAATCATGTACAATGATCAGACAATAGTAAACAAAGGAGGAAGCTTTAGTACCTTGCTGTCATTGGCAGTATACCTCCTTCTAATAAAGCCACAATTCTATTCCAGTTTGCAGCCTTCAACAGTTAAATGGAAATGCTGGACAACATAGTCCAGATCACAAATCTAGTTTTCTCTTCTCTGAACTTTTTCTTCCTTGCTTTACCTCTTTACAATATTTGTCTTTTGCTTCGACTCCCTGGCTGCGTCTTGGCATTTGGTAGCTAGAGCACAGGGCAGTTTGCTCTTAATGAAGTTCATCACAGATACATCTGTACTGCAAAGGACAACTTAACCCACATATCAATGTGCCAAATGCGTTTAACATTCACACAAAAGAGGGACTACTGTGTCACTGTGTACAGCTCTACCAAAGGCCTGTGATGACATCTGAAATTAAGAGATCGGGTACACAGCATGTATGTTACCTAGCCTCTCAGAGCAATAGGCCAAGTCCAGAGAACATGAAATAAGCCAGAATTGTGTCTCAGACTTGGGCATCTCACTCCTGTCTCCACACCTCAGCACCAGGCATGGCTCTCAGGAGCACTGGCACTTGTTGAAGCCTGTGACTGGCAGTTCCAGAAGGATTTGATTCATTTCTCAGTACTGCAAATACCAAAATACTTTCTGAAGTGTCCCAGCCTAAGGACAGAAGGCCTACCTCACATTGCCAAGTCTTGGGCAAAGAAGTTTCCATTTATAAAGAGCTATTTTCATTACACACACTTGTTAGATACTGTTTCTGCCACCCTGCCCTTGTTCCTACAAGGCCATTAACTCTCTCCTGGCTCCCTGACAGCTGCCTGCCTGTGCACATGTTCAACCCAAGGGCTGGGCAGGTCCTGCCTTGCCAACTGCTGGCGCAGATGCCTTTAACTCAGCACTGCCATCCCTTCCTACCCCCTACTAGTTCTCAGTAGGTGCACACAGCAGAACTATGGTGCAATTACATGCCCTCATATGTTTACAACTCCCTGAGCCTGTAATACCTCCTCTGTCTGGTACAAGACAGGGCTGTGAACAGCCAACAAACCTCTCATGTTGGGCAGTTTCCCTGCAGCTGGGCTGGGAAATCACACACTGCAAACCCTGTGGTGGAGCTAGGCAGGTCTGTTCAGTCTGCTCTGCAGGCACTGCTGCCTTCATTCACCTCCAGAAGCCACCTGGTACTTCCTTCTCTCACAGGAGGTCCCTTTTGCCTTCTCCTTGTTATTACCCCTCATCTCTCTAGCCAGGTGCCTGTCCAACTAGCCAAGGCCCTCACCTCAGTTACCATCTCAAAAAATCCTTCAGCTCCTTCCCACAGCCCTTGCACAGTGCTTCACTGTGTAAGCTATTTCCAACACCGATTTTTGGCAGTGGCTGCTGAACTGAATGAAGGCATTTTAACTCCTGGAATGGAATTACCTGGATCAGAGACATCCTAACTAGTACATGGGTACCATGACTGCTTGAAAAAAAACAGCCTTTCTCCAGGGTTGCACTGGATGTCAGGCCGTTTACTCAAGTCTGAGCTCTGCAGACAAATCCTACACATCCACACTGTGCCTACAACAGGGTGCACAGGCTAGTGCCATGCTTTCCTTGTGCTCTTGGCCACAAGCCTCTCTGTAGAGTCACTCAAGAGCAAATTGTAAGCAGCTAAAAAGCACTGGGGCAGTTAACAGCTCTCTGCCAAGGAGGCACACTCTCTGCTAACAAAGTCACACCAACATTTACACCACCAGGGCACAGTTCTGCACAGGCCAGGCAAGTGGTTCAAGAAAATGAGCCAATATGATGAGTATCAAACCCGTTAACTACAGGGTCTTAAGCCGGGCTGAGATCTGTAAAAACTGAAGAAGAGTTGTGTCACTTAGATGGCTACTAGCACAAACACTCATTGCAAGCAGCTGGTTTTGAGCCCATGTGTTTTCAGTGGGAGCCAGGCATTCACTTCATGCTAGGCTAACTCCTGCCCTACCTGCTCCCAGAGAGAAACTGGCTCAGGACCCCACAGGCTGGTCCTTAACAGACAGAAAGGCCCCACCAACTTGCCACCAAGGCATAAACCTGGGGAGACACACAATGCTCTGCCACTGTCCCAGCAGTGGAGAAACTCTGCCAGCTCCTGAGCATCCACCCACATCCCTGGAGCTGAGAGATCACCCATAACCCCACGGGACAAGCTACCTCAGCTGCTTGACTGCAGAGAGTGACTTCCATGCCAGGGAGCACATATGCCTCTTTCCTCATGCCTGTAACTCCAACAGGCAAAACAGCCCCTTTCAGGCCACCTGCTTCAGCCCCAGTGCTCTTCTAGCAGACCCCTCCTCTGCCTCCCCACCCAGTCCCCTTTGAAACACACACAGGGCTTGAGGAACCATAACTCTTTCTGAGAGCAAAGATTAACAGCTTTTCAGTAGGACAGGAGAGGGTAATACCCTCTAACACACCTTGAATGAGAGAAACCAGGCTAAAGGTTTTCCAAGGGCAGCCTAAGAAACTCAGCACACAAAGCAGTAAGATGTACTGTCCAAAAAGAAAATTTATTCTATAAGCCGTCAAGAAATACACTACACCACTGACCCCCAGGCACACACTATGTAACAATGAAAATAAAGTACACTTGTTTCCAAGGAGCTGCAACAGGTGGATCACCTTTCTTTACTGTCTTCTTTCTTGTTCAAGCTGTTCAG
>NW_020799099.1:10880546-10907367 GCF_003259725.1 Athene cunicularia | reverse complement strand
GAGCGCCCCCTGCTGCCCCGGCCGGCCCGTGCGGGGTTCTCTGCCGCGCAGGAGTGCGGTGGGTTCCCCGCGGCCTGCGGTTGGGCCTGTGCATCTTCAGAGCACTGCCTGTTTGCGAAGCAACTGTACGTCTTCTTTAAGCGCACATTTTAGGCAGATAAACTTCCAGTGCATCACGGGCGCTTTGTCCAGTCCCGCTCCCTACAGCAGCCCAGATGCTTCGGCCTGCGCTCTATGTGTTGTCCCGTGATGCCAACGGGACTGAGACAGAAGTCGTCATCATGAGGACAAAGCCACTTTCTTGCAGCTGAGCTGCTTGCCTGGATGCTCCACTGACAAATGATGATTTCCCCACTGAAACTTTTCTCAAATATTTCTGCAGGCCCCACACACTTGGGTTAATTTCATTTCCAGGCTGTATGCACAGGACTGATGATTTCCAGAAATAGAAGCAGGAGTAGACTCAGTCCAGTCTAAACATTCTTTGAACTAAAGCAAACTGTCTTGAATTGATAGCTGTACTTTAAACAGCACCTCAGAAACAGAAGTTAAACTGTCATTAAAAAGAGGGAAAACAAGGCATTCAGGCTGAGGGCATTGAAGTGTGCAGGAGGTAGTGGGAGGTTGGAAGGAAACAGGAAAGATGATTAGACTGTGCTTAGTATTGTAAAGTGTGCTATTATTTTTAATTCTGAGGTTAGTAGAAAATAGATTCTGACATCCATTTTTTGTGTGCTGTGTGAGTTCTCAGCATTCTTATGCACCATCTTAGCTTTGTGTCATGTCAGCTTTGCTTTTCTTTGGTAGCTGAGAAATACAGTTCTAACTGCACACCCCCCCCAACCTCATTGCTCTCTAGCAAACCAAGCTCTAACAGTGCCTTTTTTCCCCCGTTTTCTTTTCTCTTTTTTTTTTTTAATTTTGGTGTGTGCATGTGCAGGGAAAAGCCTGTACATCTGCCTCTAGAGAACACACCTCGGGAGGAAAGAGAGATGACAAAGGTTTCTGAGAGAGGACAGAGCTGAGTAGCCATCCGCCCGGGCTGCATAGACCGCAACGCCTTTCCTCAACTCCCACATCAGAGCAGAGATGTGGGTTAGCCCTGAGGTGAGAAAAGAGGGCAAGAGCAGCAGCAAAATGAGAGAGAAAATTTCCAGGTTCATGCTACTTACATGTAGTTTTTAGTGCAAGAGATGAATTTTCACCTTGTCCTTGCAGCTGCCCCTTCAGGACTCATGGAAAAGGAGGTTGGCCACTCAGTGCAGCCTGGCTCTTGTCCCCTGAATTGTTGTACTGGCTAGTTGCTGCCCTGATCTGGCTGGTATCCCTGCCAAGAGCTCAGGATTTCTGTTGTCCCTCCCTGCCAGCCACAGACCCTGACTGCATTCATCAGAGCAGGTCTTGAATAACATCCCACATCCTTCCCTGAAGAACTGGTGACTCTTTTTCATGCCATGCCCTCGTTTCTCAGCTTGTTGGCCATTCATTTATTAGTGCCACCACTGATCCTGACTCCACCTCACCTTCTCTCCCCTTACCTGTAAGCACCCAACAGTAGCTAAACGTCTCCTCAAGTACATGTGGAAGAAACAACACAAGTAACCCAGCACAGGCCCTCTGGAAGCATCTTATTTCCATTGTTTTCCTTTCTTGACATGAATAGATGGCTGAGGAGAAAGCTTCTCTTCCTACAGCTCCTCTGTATTTCTTCTGTCCTTCCTTAAAACTAGTTAATGCTTTTGATAAAGAAGCTGGAAAATTGTTTGATATGAAGCTTATCATTCTTTAGGAATCGCTGACTAGGGAAACACATGAATTGTCTTTGAAAGGTGAAAGAAGCAAGGGTATCTTTCCACAGCAAATTTCTATGGGGCTCGCTGAGGATTGAGTAATCAGACAGAAAGGAGTTAATTGTTTCAGCTAATAATATTTATTTGAAAAATTGCATGCAAACTAGTGACAATCAGCATGGTATAAAGTTGTCTGAATCACATGTTAATCAGGATCATCTGCCAATAAAAAGGGGAAGTAGGATCCTCAGTGCCCCAAAGGTTTGAATTCCTACATAAAGGGGTATGGATGTTATAAGCCTGTAAGTTTTTTATATTGAATGAGAGGAAACAGCTGCCCTGACACATAGAGACTGTCTGTAATTGCAGGCAGGTTGGGTTCAGCCAGATGCAGATGGTGCATTTCTCTGTGCAACAGGGTCAGTCTCTCCTCTCAGGCTAATAGCTGCTCTCCCACTGGAGAGGCCAGCGGGGTCCTGGCAATTTACTCTTGACCAGGGGAAGCAGCACCAAGCAGATGGGCAGCTGTGCTCGGCAGCAGCTGAAATGGGGATGGGTTGGGTTTCAGGTACACCTCTCCTCCATGATTTTTGCCTGGATTTTGGGGTAGCATGAGGAAATGTTGCCTCCCTTATTCCCAGATTAGTCCCTGGCTTTCAACAGTAAGGTCAGGTCTTCATCCTGGAAAGGAAATGGACAGGCTTCTCTGTCCATAAACTGCCAACAACATCTAGAGGTAGCTCAGGATTTGACAGGTCTCATTTGCATTGAAAAGCAGCTGAGGTCCCTTTCTCCTTCCACTACACAACAAACTCTCTCCAAACAGACACAGCTTTCCCTAGCTGTGGCCCCCAAGGACCTTGCAGTGGGGTGGGGAGAATAATTTTTCTTGTTATGTGACAAAGTGGGAGCTGAGTTCCAAGAGATTTAAGCCCCTTAGTACTTTTTGAAGGCCTTCTGGAAAGCTGTGCATAGTTTTGGGTTTAGACACATCTGACAGTTCGACAATTTGACTTCCTCAAGATTATGCAGAATGTGTGGGAAAGAAGAGACAATTAAAGGCAGCCTTCTCAGCTATAGTGTAGTGTGCTGCCCTAAATTCACCCTCCCTTCCCCTTTTTTGCAAGGCAGTACAAGACTGATGGTGTGTATCTTGAGTTCCCTGTGCTTGAATGTTGTAGCACAGTTATTTTGCTTCCTGACATGTGTTTGAGCATTTCTGATAGACTTCTTTACTTCTTGATCTAGGGCTGAAAAAGCAGGAGTAAATCAAGAGGTACAGACAGACACTCACCCCTCAATATGCCCATTACCAAACATTGTTTCCCAGTTTCATTTCTCACCGCTGAAGTGTATGCATGTCTGTGCTCAGAATAATGGTTCCTATCAATGTGGTGTTCCTTAAGTGAGAGATCTGTTGAAGTGAAAGACCAAGGAAAATAGATTTGCACCACATTAGGATTAACATAATTTGCGTGTGGTGCAGTTTCAGAGAGAGAGGGGAGGCAGTGCTAAAGAGGTACAATGCAGCGTGCATAAAACGAGGTAATTCCTCCCAAAGGCAGAAAGCAAGAAAGTTGTGCACAGAACAGATGTGAACATGTGAAATTAATGATAGAAATTTGACATTGTGGAAAGCTTAAAAAAACCTTTCTAAATTAGATCCAGCTCTCTGCTTACTACGATGTTTCAAAATCCCTTGGAAATCAGGATAACCTGGGGCTTGCTAAAAAGGCTTATTTACGAGAATGGGATTCTCTGGTCTGTGTTGCAGAAAGGGAACCTCAAAGTGAAATAAACTGAAAAGAAGGAAGCATCTTTCCATAAAGACCTCAATGAAAATTCCATGTGGCAAGAAAATATGTGGGGGTTTTTGGTGTGTGCAAGCTTTGTACATCAAAGTCCTATTTCTCCGCATCCTTTAAAACACGTGACCTCCTCACATGAGGTAAGATCTAAATTCAAGCTTTCTGGGAAAAGATTGTTTCTCTTGAAAATGAGCATATAAAATCCTGAGCTTTGCTCAAAAGGAGGGAGTTAGTGGTTTTGTATGGAAAGTTTGATTTGTGAATGATTAGCAGTAAGCAATCCCTACTCGGGTGCTCTCACATGAAACTGTGCTTTCTTGTTCTGTGTAGCAATGGAGTTTAGGTTTACCAAGGGCTGTAAGCCTCTCTTTGTTAATAGCTAACATCCCTCTAAGAGGCAGTGATCAAAACACAAGGTAACCCTGGAACAGCTACCCAAGCTGCAGAAGAGCAAAGTGTGTGTGTAAAGCTCAGGCAAGTGCTAATGCTCAAGGCCTTGAGCACCTCTTTATTTAAGTGCAGCTCAGAGATTGAGAAAGTGGGGAAAAACGTACAGGGTCACTGTGCCCAAGACAGGCTCTCCTCTGGGCTGATGTTGCAAGCCCCTGTGTCTATAATTGTGCACAGCCACGACCTGCCTTCCTCGATTTGTTATGTCCCTGTGGCTTGGGAACCTGGGTCACCTCCAGGTGAGAGGGCAGCGTGTTACTCCAAGACCCAGTGCAAAGTCACTCTCTGGGTTAGGCTGGCAGGGAACAATCAAGCAGTAAGAAGCATTCAAAAACCCCTTGGGAGTCAGAGTCCCCACTCTTGTAATCAAGAGGCAAGAGATTATTTCAAGCAGGAGTGCTCCTGCTGTGGTAAGTAACGCCATACCTGGAAGGCAGGTACCTGCCCACTGGTACCTCTGGGCCTTGCAACAGGTCCAGTAACCTTGGTAGCTTCTTACTGTCATATTAGCTAACCTTTAACTGATTCCATAGCACCCACTCCCCAGCCACTCTGTACTTTGCTCTATGAAGACAATCTCTGTTTGAATGGCCTTTGCAAACAAGCACTTGAGATGGATGCATTTCCAGAGTGCTGACCACAGAAAGCAATGAAAACTTTAATGTTCTGGGAAAGACCTGAATACCACACAGAAAAAAACAGATTCTCATGTAACAAGTTATTTTATTTTATATTTTTTCCAGAGTTCCTAGTGAAATTCTCCCATTATTGTAGGGAAGAAAGTACAAATCAGGCAAGCTTATACATCAGTAGTGAAACATGCCCTTCACAGTGTGGCTGCGACCTGTCCTCGTGAACTTGACTACGGTCCTAGCATTTCATCTTTGCAACAACAGAGAAAATTGTATTGTTTAAAGAGCACTGTGATAAAGAAGAAAACATTAAGAGGACAAGATGGCCACAGATATTAAATAAATTAAAAGCATCTGTTAAAGTTTCTTTCCATATACAAAATATCTTTTCTTTTTGGGGGGTTATTTTAATTTTTTTTAATTGACATCACCTGTACAAAGTTTAACCTTTCAACAGAAATCATTTTAAAAGGCTGTTTTTACAAGAATTGGGTTGCTAAAGAAAACATCCTGAAAACTGCTGAGCCTTTCCTCAGAGATGAGCATGCAAAGCTTTTGGGCCAGCCCTGCAGCGGTGCACAGTGACTTGCAACCCCAGGGCTGCTCAGCACCTCATGAAAGGTGCCTGCCCTGCTTCTTGCAAGGTCAGGGCCCCCAGACAAAGCAAAAAACACAACCTGCCTTGTGACCCTCCCAGGGAACAGCACCATTGGTTCTAGCAGGCAATTCTCCTGTGTCAAGGTACTACACTGCAGGATAAGCAAATTTTATTTTGCACTCTGTATTTTGCACACTTACTGTGAGATTCTCTATTCAGTCTCCAAGAGTGAGATTTTCAAGAGCTTTCTGCAGCAGCCTCCTCACAGTCTGCTCCTCACTGGGGGCTTTGCTCCCAGAAGAGCCTGAAGAGAGAGCTTGTGTAGCTCAAGGTATTCTCCTCCCCATCTTTTAAGCCAGCCATAAAATAATGCACGGGCATCACATACCACGTAATTAGATGGAAAGCAGAGCCATTTATCAATTAATAGTATTTCAAAAACCAGAACAGGTAGGTAAAGCTTCCCATGCTGATCTGAGATTAAAACAGTGATTAATAATGAGTTGGAAGTTATTTTGAGGTCCCTACTAATACAGAGTTATATAAAGAAATCAATTCCTTTGTGATTAATATATTACTGATGCTAGACATGGCTTTATATAGAAAGTTTTGCTTACAGATTCAAATGTAAAACAAGTTGTGGGCATAAAATGTCTCATTTCTATACAGTTAACTTAAAAGAACACTCGGCACAGAGTTGGAAGAGCAAGATCACATTTTGCCTGGAAGACTGCACCTATTCTACATGATACGGTTCATGACAAGGTCCTGCTGTAGCCCACTGAAAACCAAGCTTAACATATTCATGTTCATTTTCAGGTGATGCCTTTAAGGTCATTTCCAGGCTGTCTCATCACAGCACTGGAAAGCAGTGCCTATAGCCTTGGACTCGGCTTCAGTCCCAAATTGTGACTCAGAGCACAGCTGCCCCAGATGGCTGTGCTGAGGAAACACCTATATTTTGTTAGTGCCTCTGCTCTGCAGCACAGGAGTTGGGAAGCTTGGCCGCCAACACCCTATTCTGATCTTGGTAACTCTCCTACCATCCAAGGAGAGAGCCAGGGTGCATCTGACCTCTGCATTTTCTTCTGAGGAGCCCTGTCCCCAGTACTGCTTGTGCCAGACACCATTCACAGATTGAGCTGGGCTCAGCTCAGTCCTGGCCTTCTGCTCAAGAACCAGACACTCCAATTCATCCCCAGCAAGCAGGGGGCTGGGGCTCAGCAACTCCTCATCTTGTGGGGTCCCCATTCCCCCTGAGTTTTCCCTGGGGGACTGCCCTTCTCCAAGGCAGCAGTCTCATTTGCAGTAGGATGATTCCCCCCAGCCCTCCCATGGGGAGTTAGAAAACTGTGAGGTACTTTCTCCTCTGTGCTGTTTGAGGTGTAGTCTGGTGCTATTCTAAGGGAGGTACGTGCTGTAATCCTAGTACAGGGCGATGCGCTGAGAAATCCAGCCCTCGGGGGCTACTGAGCAGCTCCCACCTTTCTACTCAGGACAAGAGATGTGCACCTCGAGTCTCAAAAACACTGTGAAGGAAATTATTCTGGTGGTAAGAGTGGTACTCATCACCAGCCAGATCACCTTGAACAAAGAAATGCGACGTACTGGCACAAAGCCAAGGTTGCCTTGCCAAGCTCTATGAAATCTATTTTGCCACAAGTTCGCTACAAATTGGATATTAGATTTAGCTAGGTTTATTGTTTGAGCTTCTGTGTTTTTTAATACTAGCCATTGTCACACTGAATTGTATAAAATGATGGACTTACCTGTGCAGCTCTTACAAAAGACAACTATCGAAACTCACTGCATCTGTTTTTGCTTGCAGGGCCTGATGTCTACTGAAAATCCGAGTCAGCTCCCAGTTTAACCAGTGGCATCCCCCATGTGTCCTAATGATACCAGGCCCAGAAGCGGACCAGGGGATGAAAAGGTGAGCCCTATGGTACTGGTAGCCTGTGCACATCACTGCTTCTGCCTGTCCTTAAAGTCCAGACAGGAGCCCACACAGCTCTGCACCAGAAAGACAGGCTCTTTTTTATTACCAAGACACAGCTGTGAAAAAAAGCTTAGTTGTCTTGGCTTGTCTTTTCAGCCAAGAGAAAAGCACAGCCTTTTTTCTCCTGTTTTTAAGTCCATCCGATTTGCATACAGAATGTCTGACTTCTCTTCTGCATGCGGAAGTGGATCAGATGAACCGTGATCTAAATGTGCACAGCTTCACACTTGGTTCTGTGCTTGGGTTTGATGGCAGTTCTGCTCCTATATGCTGAAAATGGCACTTGTTCTCTAGAAATTGAGACTTTTCCAGTTCCAGCAAACAGATTCTTCAAGGCAATACGCTGCTACAGAGCTCTTGCAATCAGGTTGGATAGCTATGCTAATTAGCATTGCTTAATTGGAGCCAATAAACATGTATCCAGTGACACTCCAGGAACCTGACTGCAGGAGCATGCTGTTCAAGCAGGGTAAGGGAAGGGCCACAAGCATAACTTGCATCTGGGACTAATTGGTGTTCTTTTTTCTTTTTTTTTTTTTTTTAAAGTTAAACTCCTGTCAGCTTCAACTGAGACTCTGTGCAGGTAAAAAGTGTTTGCTGAAAGGATCCCTAGGCTACCTATTCTACCTCCACACCTCTCACACCTTCGCACATGCACATTACTCAGGTTGGTAAACACAATAGCACCAGTGACCAAATACAAAGATCAATGACCAAGTGTTTAAACCAGCCCCAAATAGCTATGAAGCAGCCAAAAGGCATGTACATAGATAGGAAAACTGTTTTCACCTTCAATACGCTGCAGAATGCTGGCTCCGTAGTAGAGAACTTTCATGATGGTGGGGAATTAATTTATTCCCTATGAATATTTGCCCTATTTCAGAGAGTCAGTTATGTAGGTAACTCACGGAAAAGGTTGTTTGATGTTTACTCTTAGCGCAAACTAAACCATCTCTCCCACCAGTCAGAAGTGCTTTAAAAAGCATCATCCTCTACAGATCCTGCTGCTGGAAATGGAACCAGGGTTCTGTCTAAAGTACTTCTGTGAACATTTACTCTGTAACAGAACAAACTTTTTTAGCAGCTGTGCCTGAGATTCATTAGATGTTTTCTTTCCTGCTTGTAGTTTCTCAAATGAATTTTTAAAAGAAATTTAAATTGACAGCATAGGTACCACAAATTTCATTTTCAGAGTAGAAGTGAACTTGAGATAGGAAAAAAAAAATCTACTATCTGATTTATGTAACAATCAAAACTCACCAACCAGAGGCAGTTTTGAACAAATAATCTTAGTGAAAGCCTGCAGATAAGAATTGTGCACCAAAGAATTTCACTTCAGGAATCAACTACCGTGATTTACTCATAGATTATTTGCAGCTATGTTCTAGAATATGTGTTGCGAACAAGTCACTCAGACACTTCACTGAGCGTGATACTTTCATACCCTTGGCCTGCTGAGTTTCCATAGTGGCATGAAAGAAAAGTCTTTGCTTTTGAGATATCACAATTATGCACACAGCAGTAGTGTGTTTTGTGTTCTTCCAACTGAAGGCACTGACATCTAAATAAGCTGAATTACGAAGAATACGTCAATGAAAATGAATACACACATGCAGTTGGTGACATGTCATACCAAGGAGATATATGTCTAAATTGGATTATTTAAGGCTCTTAGGATGTTGGACTTGTTCATATTCCTTGCTGCACTACTCAACAACCTAAGGCAGAAAGCTTACCTTTAAAATGGAGAACAGTATATTTCTAGTCTCCCTACCCATTAGTCACCATAAGAATGGAGACAAAAATTAATAGCTACTGCTGCTTCCAAAATCTGGTACAAAAATAGATCAGTATGTCCTTCTGGCAGTCTCAACAACCTTGAAGAGTCTTCTGCAAATTCCTCTTTCACCTCTTGATTTCAACAGAAACAGTCAGTCCCCATTGCCAAGACTTGTCTCTGGGTCAAGTTCAGAGATGAATGAAGTTCATATTCTCTTTACTTGGAACTGATATTTGGAATCCATTCCATTTCCATCCTCATTGTTTGGATTTTTATGTTTTTTCTTTTTTTGTCCAAAGGAAATGCATTGGCAGTGCAAACAAAAAGTATCATGAAACACCCCTCTGCCCTGCCCCCCCTCCCCCCAAAATAGCAAGTGATCACCTCAGCATTTCAAAAGGGGTCTCCCAAGATGTTATCTGCATGCACAGGATTCCACTGTCATGTTGGGGTACACCTTAAGAACCACATTTTTGTTTTCATCGAAGAATAAGATACTAAGAGAAGACATTTTGTCAGGAACACAGCAAGGCTCGGGAATGCCTGGGACAACCCCAACAGCTCTCACTATGCTCTGGATGGTGGCATGGTTGGATGGCTTCAGGGCCTGCAAGAGAAAGATAAAGCACAAGATATAACTGCACTGATGTTACAATAGACCCACATACTCTAGAAAAAAAATGATTTATTGAAAAAGGGCCCTGTGGAGACTCCACACCTGGCTAGCTCTAGAATGTGTCTTCTAGTTGACCATTTCCAGTTGTCACTGTAGCTTCCCTGAGCCAGCAGCAAGGAATGGAAATCCAGTCTGGTTCTTTGGGCCACTGGTTGTGAGTGTCACTCCACCGCTTTCAGCTTGAGCACCCTGCTGGGGACAGGGCCTCGGGCTCTCTGTGGAATGTGCCTTCCCAGGAAAATACCCAGGCAGCAGACTTTGCAGCAAGGTGTACCTATAGGTTAAAGTAGTATCTTCTGAGTGAATTAAATCACATGTAGGCTACAATTTAGTCATAAAACTTGTTCAGCTGGGAGGGAGGCAGTCAATGTGTTAGCAAAATAAGTCATTAGGGGAACAAAAGAAACATAATTTGTAGGTTGGGAAGTTTGACTGGTGGCATGCAAGAGCAACAGGAAAAACAGAAGTGGATAAAATGCGTCCAGATGAGAGAGTGGAAGTACTTTACACCACGATACTAATTGTTCCACTTTACTCTCGTGCAAGGTTAGGTTGTTTTGTTCATTCTTCCATGCCAAATCTCTTCTCATCTGTCACTGACACTGCTGAGTAATTGAGCCCCTAAATCCCATGTCAGTTATACCTCATATTAAGGTGACATTTTTCTCCAAAGGACAAATTTCTCTGTATTTATACTCGTGTAAAGAGGAACACGCTTTGTTTTGATATGAACAGAAAGCAAAGTTTACCAGTGAGATAACTGTATTTGTTCACAAAACCAGAATACATCAATACACTCATAAAATTAAAAATTAACATATTGACAGAAATGAAAAAGACTAAGTTTTACCTCTGAACCCTCAAACCCTTCCCAATCCAAGTATCTGTATGAAAGATAGGTGAGCATGAAAAA
The DNA here is from genome assembly GCF_003259725.1 of Athene cunicularia. Lineage (NCBI taxonomy): Eukaryota > Metazoa > Chordata > Aves > Strigiformes > Strigidae > Athene > Athene cunicularia. Next base: position 10,896,721 of record NW_020799099.1, on the reverse strand, counting down.
TGTGCAAGATGCAGTTTTTAGCCCAAGACTTGGGGTTTTTTACGAGTAAAATGTTAACAATGCTTATTAGAGCTCTTCTGACACATAGAACCTGTGAATCACACAGTTCAATATGTTCAGTCAGATGCCACTGAGAAATATATGGAACTAGATCATTCGGGACAAATGTGCAATTGGCAGTTTTGCTGTGACAACACATGATCTGCTTTCAAAAAAAATCATTCTTAAGGGTTAGATATCTACCTACCCGAGGTACAAGTCTTAATGATCCTGCATGCAAAAAGCACAGGAGTAACTGTGAGATTCTGGCTCATTGTATCATTCATGTAGCATGTTAGTACATTTAGGAATAAATGCTTCCAATTCTGCTGGCAATACACACAGATGTCTAACCTGTCCCTACTTACAGCAACATTGCTGACAACTAATGCCAGCTGTATTTTCTTTCTTTCTCATGGAGACAGTTGTCCCTCGAATTCCAACAGAAATGGATCAGAATGGACATTTTCCATATCATGTTTTAAAACTAGTCTCAAGAGAAAACTGAAACCATTTGACACAGAATTGAAAATGATTCACTGGGGAGCATTCAGCTATTCTTAATGTACATGTTACACATAATTTGACTGGGTTTTGCTACTTCTTCTCATGAGGAACCTATTTCACCTGCAGTAAGGCTGAGCAACAAACAGTGCCAAGCCTGCACACCCTTGCTTCTGTTTATCCTCAGAGACAGAATTTCCTCAAGTATACTTAGGATTCAGGTCTCTTAAACACAGACATTATACAGAGCTTGGTCTTTTTCCTCTGTTGCTGTTTAAGTTTACTCTCATAGCTTATCAGATGAATGAGATGCAGGGGTGTGGTGATATTCTGTTTAAAATACAAATGTACTATCCTCATAATGGGTGTAGGTTTTCCAGCATGGTTACAAAGACATTTGTCTCCATCTAGGTACCTGATCTCTAGAAAGACATTTCTGCTTGTTTGTTTGTTCTGAATTCAAGAGTACCTATGTTCCTAGCAGTAGCTGACAGGGATTTCAAAAATGTCTTAGATTAGTATACAATTCAGATTTCTGTATCAGATCCGCCTGCAAAAGGAAGTGAAAGCTCTGGTAGCATCCAGGCTTGTTTCCTTACTCAGCTACAGTGTGGCATTCTCTAACAAAAATTACTGGGAGCCTCCTCCAACAGATCTCCTGAGTCTGCTGATCAGACATCAAAAGGTAAAACATCTATTGAGACACTATTTCCCAGTGCCAGTAGTACTGGAATTAAAAACAGGTCTCCAAATATGCCATGTTAAGGTCTCATCAGAAACCCTTCCCTTCAGATACAGAATCCATACCACTAAAATGCTAAATTGCACAGAACTGATTTTAAGTATTGCTTCAGCTATTAGTGGGAATAGCCTGGATACATTTTGTCATTGTATGATAAAAGAAGTATCTCTATTTGATATGGGTATCATACAATACAGAACGTCCTCCATACTGACTTGCAGTCCATCTTGAATACATGGCCCCTGGCCTTTAAGGTGCACTCTTGAGGATAACCAGCTTTGGCATAACTCTGCTTCTGCCAGTGGGAATTTAATTGCAACTGGAGTAAAATCCAAAGGCGTGTGCTTCTCAGAAAATGAAAATCCCCCTCAGAGTACTGAATTGGCGTAATGCCCTGCACAAGGGGGGTGAGTTAGGCCATTGCCTGCAGGCTGCCTACACTCTGTCCACACATGGTCATGAAAAGCAGGCAGAGATTTTATGTTAGGAGGGGAGAAGCAGGGGAGGCCGAGAAGAGCAGCGGGAGGAAAAAATGCCGAGCTGACTCCAAACTGCCAGACCTGTGAATGAGTCCAGCTGTGGCTCAGGCTGCACCTGCTAAGCTGCACGCATCCTTGGGAGACTTGCTGCCCTGTTGAATTTCATTAGAGATGTATTATGAGCAGGGCAAATGATGTCAGTTACGAGCTTTCATTCCTGACCTGGGAGAGGGCCCGCCTGGCCTGTATGCTCTGCGGCATTACACAAGCCCAACACGTGGGTTTGACAGCAGTCAAACCAGCTAATTGAAATCAGGGAAAGGGTAAGGCCAGAAAATTTGAAGGTGGGAAGGGGTGGAGGGGCCGGGGGGGAAGGCACATCTGTTCTTAATTACCCAACGGGTTGTCAACTTTAGGAGCTCGCCCTCAGCAAAGGAACAGTATATACCCATAGGCACAGAATAGTTTGTTATTGCCTGATGGTTATAGTATCATTTTGCAACAGTCTTATTAGTAGCACCAGATACTATGCATGGCTCAAGAATAACACATGACTTTAGAGGACGCTTGCTTCACCTCTCCATATAATTTGGCTTTTCATTCTCTTTGAAAAATAAGGTAGTTTTGGTTTTTGTGATTTAAAAAGTGTACAAAAGGAACAATTTTAATTCCAACATGGACAGAAATCTACCAAGTGCTTTCAGGGAACCAGACTCACAGTGGGTTTCAGTAACCTGATGTCTTAATTAACTAGTTCTCTCTGCAGTACATGGCAGCAAATATTCAGCTGCACAGTGTCTAAATAACTATAATGCTCTGCTGCTATAACTCTTCACCCAACTGAGACTAGAGAGTTTCACACACAAAGGCCAGATTAGGCCTTTTAGTAGGAATTTGTAGAAGAAAACTAGTGTCCTGCTTACGGCCCTGCAGGCCTGCGCTACACACTTAGTTCAATGCAATCAGACCTCCTGCTCCATGGCAGCAAAGTCATTTAAACTCAGTGCGTTGCCTACTCATTTCTCCTGTTTCTTTCTCACTTTTTTTCTATTACAAGCTTTTTCCAGGTGAGAGACTACTTCTGATAGTGTGTCCGAGACTACCCCAGGCAGAAGCAGAGGGGTGAAGAGGAGGAAGAAGAACACTCCTTTGGATCTGCTAGACTTAGTTACCTTGATAATAGTAGCCAATACTGCAAGTCTACTTATTTGAGAAGATGGAGTTGACATCTCAGAGGCAGATGCTAGGATCTGCAGGAAAGCAAAACCCAAATTTGGCAGAAAAAAATTTGTCTCTGTATGTTAGAAAATCTTTTGATGCTCAATGTAATACTTCAGTGGAATTACCCAAAGATGGACAACTTCCAGACAAAGCTGGAACTCCTCTTTCACCCAAGCACTACCTGTTAATTACCTTTCAGTTGTGTGCACTGTTCGTACCTCCCTCTCATGACTCAGTGTCAAGCATAAGATTAAACTCATTTTGCCTCTTCAGAACCACCAGTAAAACTCATCTTGGGATGTTTTACTTGCAGGAGCATTTGTATGGCTCATTGTGTTTCTTTCCATAGGTTTGAAGTTGCTCTGGAAATTAAGCCCTGAGGTTATGGCACGCATTAAGGATTTTCCGGTTGTAGGTGCTAACAAAGACTTTGTGTAAAGAACAGGAACTTTTTTATTACAGTGCTTCTTTACCATTACTCTACTTTTGGTATCTCAGAATTTCTTTATCTCCATGAAGATACATTATGCTTTTTGCTGCTGGAGTATCTGTTCTCAAAGTCTCACCTCGACTCTCAAAGAGAGACTTGCTTTCTGTCTTAGATCTGTTATTTCCCATCAGCTCTTGTCAGGAATAGATTTCAGTCGGAGCATGAAGAGACCAGTAACAAGGGCTTCTAAAACCACTACATCCAAAACTGGTTTTGAGAAAGCCTTGTTTGCTCTTGAGAGTGCACATTATTGAGCAGTCTGAGGTTTGATCCAAGCTCTCCTAAAGGGAAAATGGGGTTCTCCCCAGTCTCTCCATGAGGCATCAGCTAACCCAGAAATAAATGCTATGTACTGACTATTAAGAGAGAACTCTGCTGTCTCAGAAAGTGGAAACCTCTTTTGCATGTCTGACAAACATTAAAAAAAAAAAAAAAAGATGTCTAGTGACAGGGTTGAAATGGTTATTCACTAGCAAGTGCTAGATCCTGGCAGTTCATCAGCACCTGAACTATCATTTACATCTTTGAGAGTCGAAAGATCCAGACCTGCAAACCTTAGGAAACGGAACCTAAACACTTTTGGACTTTAAGATGAGACACCTTCAAGCCTTTCTAAGAAGTTGCTATACAAGTTTTTTTTCCTATCATCAGAAATACAGAGGAACTTGACTGAAATTGTCTTCCAGTAAAATCACTGATGTTTCAATGGGTAATTGACTATTTACTTTGTTTCTTTAGCAATACCTACGATAACCCATAACAGGTATCTCATTTTAAGTGAAGAATATTTTAGGGGTCAGGATCAGCTGAGCTGGAGACACTTTTTTTTTTTTTTAACTCCTTTGAACTGAAGTACTTTAACTCTTCTGGTTTAAGTATCACATACCATTTTCTCCTAAACAAAAATCAGAGCAACACTTTTTTATGTCTGGGATGAAGCTTTTGTAACTAAATCTGTATCTAGAAATGCTAACCCAGTCTTAAGCAGAGGGACACAGAAGGCATTTTTACAATTTATGTGTCTTTGAAATTAGAATGGAAGAAGTCCAGGTCTGGAATTTTTAGAATTTCTAACCTGTACGCTGAGTTACTCATTTGACAGACCACAGTTCCCATCAACAATAAAGTAAAAGGCCCGATGCAATGTATTAAAAGGTCCTTACCTTTTTATCTTATCGTTTCTTGTTCCCTTTCATTTTTTCCTTTGATCTGAAACCTGAAAGCCTACCATTGCATTTGGAAGTAGTCAGGTAAGTCATCTCCTCCTTCAAAGAGAGACTCCTGCCTTCCTCTGCTTGCTTTTTCTGGGCTCCATCCTCTTTGGTACATTTCTCCACCAGTCATTTTCAAAGGGCGACTCCCTTTGGACTTAAGCCACTGAAATGCCACATAAATTTTAGAACTAATTGCTAAGGCTTCATGGTGGCAGGAATAAAGACTCTTGAATGTGAGGTTACAGTGAGACCAAAAACCCTACCTTTACTGTCATTTCCTGTAGGCATTATTTGTGTATACCTCTCATTTTAGGCCAGCCTCAAATACCACATCCTACTTTTAGGTTTTGGTACTCTTGGGAGGGTCCATGCTGCTAATAATGACATTAGGCATTTGATTTTAAGGAGCTGAATTCACCCACCTAAGTCACAGGGCTAGGAGCATATCACCCTTTCTTGCTACTCATGTGCAATAATCTCATAAAAAACAGAGGATATTTCAAAAGTCAGTTGGCCAGGATCCATTGCTTTGGGTCCCCTTGGTCTGTCATAGAAGTGATTCATTTGACTCTTTCACTTACACTTAAGAGTGTCCCAACTGCTCCTATAGCCACAGAGCCTCTCTGTCACTGTGACAGTCATGCCTCACGGGGCACACATACTTCCTAAAGCATGCTATGCTGACTGACCGCAGTGTGGCTCTGGCAGCAGGGACTCCTTCGAGGCATAATGACTACTGTCTAATAAGCAATTTTCTGAATCTGGCTTGTATTATGTTTATTAAACAGGTTAATAACAAGTTCACACATCATAAGCACTATTCAGGAAATGTTTTATGACAATTTGGGTTCTGGACAAAAAACTAATACCATGAAATATTTTTTTAATTACCTTTACAAGCCTGTCTTTTTACTAGCTGTTCTAACCATTACTCCTTGCAGCCCAAGACAAAGATATCACTTATTTATTAGATCCAAACACGTAACAGGTGACCAGCTGCCTTCTTTCACTGACGCAGGAAAGAAAACGCATATTTTACAGTAACAGACAGTGCAGAAGAATCAATAAAGACTGTACCTTTGGAATTGGGAATTGGCATTCCCCTGAGCAGTAATAGGCGTCGAAGGATTTAGGGGAAATAATCCACTCACTCCAGCCAATGTCTGCAAAATCCACCTTGAGATAGCGCCGGGCGCAATACCTTGGCTCATTCCACTGCTTCCTCCTCGCCTTCTTCAGCGTTTGCTCATCGAACTGGAGAGTCTGGCTCTTCTGGTGATGATTCTTCCTCTGCTTTTTCTTACTCTTTGTTCTCTCTGCCAACCGTGGCTGCAAGGTTTTGTAGGGTTTTCTGTCTTCCCATCTCTCATCCTCATTGTACTGGTATTCAGCTCCTGGAAGCTCATTATTCTGTAATGGCAACAGAATGTTTGCGGAGCGTTTTCTCCGACGCTTCCCAAGGCTGCTCCTCACATGGTTTTCTGGCCTGGGAAAGACCCTTGCCAGAGGACGACGGTGTCCTTGCAGACTAGAGACAACGCTCTCTGGCTCTGAAATAGCAGAATCATTGGCATAAATCAGAATGTAGGGTTCATAGCGAGAAGGTGCCCTTTTCCAGGGGTGATGGCTGGTCAGATCCATTTTGACACTGATCAGGAGGTCATTGTTTTGTTTCGCTTCATGCAGGAGCTCAGTGATATCCTTCCACTGCCAGGAAAGGACATCCTGGTAAGCAGTGGAGACATTTATTAGGAAATGTCCCAGGCTCCGAGTCTGATTCCCAGCAGAAGGAAAGGTCCAAACTGAAAGATGTATCTGAATTTCAGGTTTCCTGTGCCCATGACGAGAACAGCCTCTGGATTGGGAACAGTTTGGCCTAGCATGCAGCAGATCACCAATATAATAATACACCAAAGCTGACAAGACGTTTTCAGACTCGGTGAGTGACGTCAGGTTAAAAACATACATCTCCTGGCTTTCAGAGCTCCCTAGAAGAAAAAATACTTAGATAAGAATATGGGCATTTTGAAATGTTATAAAGGACTGAGTACATTGCTTTCTACGTTATACATTAAGTTCACAGAAAATTTTCAAGCAGTACTATGGGAACAGGTTTAGACCACTTCAGAAAAACCACCAAGCTGGTAAACTGGTGATCATAAATCATACTTTCAATCTGGTTTCCTTGTAATACCTATCTCCATTCAGAAATACTCACACATTTCCTACTGCTCCTCTCACTTCAGGAAGCAAACTAGGTCACTTTGATAACTAAAGACTTTATCTATCACCCAGTAATTTGAATGTCGCCATAGTAATGTTTTGCTCTTTTGTTTTTCTCTTTCTGTAACAATTCGAACCCTCAAAATGCACTTAGGTGACTTTGGCTGCCCTGTCATGACTAAAGAACTGTTGTCTTTCTGTGTCCAAGACAACCGAGACACTAATGGGACAATGGCACTGAACCATGCCTTGGCCCAGACCTAGCTGAAGCTGGAAAAGGCTCCCACTGGCTTCACTAAGCACTAGATTGTTTGTAAATATCCATTATCCTGTTGAGCCACAGCCTCAGTTGGAAAGAAAAGATTTGCTTCGCTACTAGTAGAGGCTCAATGTGGCAGTGGCGTAGAGGAAAAGCGGAATTCAAACAGGGTGTGATTTTTAGTGTTGCAGAGGCTTTCAAGTTTACTGTCAGGTAAGTCACTTAAACTCCAATTGCCAAGACGTTTGATGCAAAAAGAGCCTAGCTTTTAAACCCTCCAACTTCTGCTGTGATCCAGGCCTCACCTACAAGAAAGGGACTTTGGGGCCTGGGTGACACTCACCCTTAGCTTCTAAAGATGTCAGAGTATTAGGGACCCAAAACCATGTAACATTTGGTACAGCTACCTATGTATGTCAGGATGCAAAACAGTAAACAACATAGAAAGCTAAACGGAAAGACAAATTGAAATCCTGTGTTACAAAGAATGTTTCCTCTCAGTATTAACCACTTCTCCATTGCAATAAAACCAATTTATTGGTCCCTCCAGCAATCAGTGACCCCTCCATGCACAACTGGGGCTTCATGACCCAGAGCCATTCACGAGAGCAAGATTAGAATTGGGCACAGAAGGAAGTATATAAAGTTATTGACAACAACCTCACACACAAAGAAGTGATGTGGCTCGCCTCTAAAGAAGTAGAGAGAAGAAATACCAGCATAGAATAATTTTCAAGGCTTGGATGTCAGCTCTGAAGAAAAGAGACAACTCACCATTTATAATGAGCTAAAGACACACAGGCTGGTTCAACAGCCTTTTGGCTAAGTCAGACACTGATCACAACCAAAGTTTCCCTCTAGAACAACCAGGCCCAGGACGGCTTCAATTACACTGGGTAAATTTAGTCATCCCACCAAGGACATTTCATCAATTTTCATGCCAGTCAGGATTAGAAAGCATTTATTAGTATAGCTGAAGGTAGGTGGACAGTACTGGAGCAACCTCAATAACCAAAAGAAAGCCAATCCAAAATGTCATGGTTTGGGGCAGGGGGGCAGGAGGTGGAGGTGTTGGTGACAAAATGCACCCACTTGCCTCTGTGCAGAGGGAAACAAGCCAAGGACAATTCTGCTTCATGGTTGGGATGTTACTGTATTTATTAAGAGGGATGCAGGGGACAGTGGGGTTTCCACAGCTGTGAAATTTAAAAAGTCAACCTAACCACAGGTATCTTGCACAAACCCAAAGATAAACTCCTAACACAGGCTGATCTGCAAAAACAGATGGCTGACTACTTTAATCCCCTGTAGGGTGCAACAGAAAGGCTTGGGGGTAGGATTTAATTTTTAGTTTAAAATTTCCTGCTTGGACTGCAGTTATGTCCGTCCTTCAGAGTAAGAGAAATATAGATCCAAATGTTAAGGTGCTATTGAGAGCTATAAAAACAGGCTGTATGGAAAAGTCAAATATAGTAAAGCAAAGGTACGGTCTGCAGCTCCCCAAAGGGCTGGAAACAACCCAACACATTAAGAAAACAAGGGAACATGGAATGAAATGCTTCTTTGACATCATGGCATGTCAAAACCCTCTCTGGAGGCTGAACAGAAGTAATAGTTTACAGAATTTTGCAAGAGTTTTGCCTCTTTTTAAAAATTTTATTCCAAGCAATGACGAGCATAGAGATGACATGGACTAGGGAAGAACAGCCTTCTCACTTCCAACCTCAAAACACTGTAATAATTCCCCTGCCCAATACAATGAAAACACCATTTCCAGTACTGAACTTTCAAAGATACTGACAGCTTTATGTTCTGGGTGACATTGCCTCCAGCCAGCAATATCCCAACTGCTAACACCATTCAGATTAAGTCCAGCAAAAGACTGTATTCTCCCTCCGCCTCCCAATCCCCAGCCCAACAATCTAAGCGGTCGCCTTTTCAAAACACTTTTTTTTCATCAAAATTCTAAATGAAACATTAAAAAAGCAGGAATCAGTCTCTCTTCTTGTCCACAATATATCACATGCATTGCTTCGCGAAATTAGGGAAAAAAACCCCATACACTTTTCTCAGTGAAATGGAGAAGATGCCTCTGTTTAGACATTCAGCCCAGCCCGATGGTGGATCACACATGGGTAAATTCCCAATAGGTGAAAACTAACGTACCAAATCCATCCAATGTTTAGCTATTACTTATGCCTGGGGAACTAGATTTTCATTGAATTTGACCCTACTTTTAATTCCTCAAGCCCAAACCAGCTATTACATCTGTACTAAGCACACATGAGGACCTGACCTCTGCTTGGTTTGTAATCTCTAATATAATAAGGTTAATATGTAATTTGGCAGAGCACTACGAACATCAGTCTTAGGAACCAGAATTTATGACGTCTCACAAGTGCCTGTTAAAGAAGTTATTATGTGAATCACTGGTCAATGTTGAATGACAAGTTTTGATTTTAATTTTAATAAGAATTCCACTTAACAAATACTGCCTGTTCTAAATTGGCATATTGTAGTGGATCACAAAACAAGCTGCTTTTGTTTATAAAGAAACCCTAGATGGCGTGAAACAGACACAAGAGGAATATATAGTTTTGATTAAAAGCAAAACTCAAGAAGCCACTCAGTACTTAGCTCTACACCCAAGACTAAGTACTTGCAGTAGGTGGTGCTGTTTTCTTACTTAATGGCCTCCAAGCTCAAACGGCTCTGAAGGGTTTTCAGCTCATTCAGTCTACAGAATCATCTTGAAACCAGCTACTAGTGGCTAGCACAGATGCCTATGGATTTTCTGTCTTCCGGCTCAGAAAAACCCAGGTGTGTGACCTGGGTGTCTGTCACAATGAACACTGTGACAAATACCTCCATATTGTGACTTTAAAAAGACAGACAAATCAAGGAAGATTCAGCTTTAAAGTATCTACAAAACGCACCTTTTCCTCAGGAAAATTTCATTTCACTTAAATGAAACTTCATCCTTAAACCCAGAGGACAGAAACTGCTGAAAATGTGTCCCCACAGTGACATAGTTTAAACTATTAGTCAAGGTCAGGAGCATAGTTTAAACTTTTCACAAATGTCAGGCGGTATCAAGAACCATCTAAGCAAATTTTATTGTGATGTGGGAAGCTTTCCATGAGCCTCATCCTGCTTACTCTACTGACACCAGTGAGGTTTTACTGACTGATGTAAGCTGAGGCTTTAGTCTTTACAATGACTTAACAACAGATAATTCCTCTCATAGGAACAGTTTGATTTACTGATTTTCCCCCCTCGCTAATCCCAAAGAACGCCAAACAAAAACCCAAGCCAAATCTAAGTAGGGCTTTAATTCTAATACTCTGTCAGTGTTCAGTAAATGGTATTTCCTAGGGTGCTGCCATCAACAGCTCCATGTTAAATGGAGGGGAGGAGGAGGCCAGACTGCAGGGTGAAGTCCATCAACAATTGCTCAGCAGCCAGTGGAAAGAAGCAGACTGACTAAGCTCAGCTAAGTCCTCTAGCCCATTTGCCCTCTATAACAAGGCCTTTAAGGTCTCAAAGACAACAAGACTTCCTTGCAACAAAGCCCTCTATTGGTCTAGAAGGATCATTTCACCTGCAAAGCTGACTAAGCAAAACACAGGCCCAAAATTTTATGCTCTATAAGATCATAGCATCACAATAGCTTTTTTCTTATGTTTTCAATCCCAAACAAAAACAGTGAAAACAGCAGCTTTTCAGCAGCTTTCTTTGTGCTAGTTGCCCAGACAAGAAGTGGTCTGATGCAGAGACAGACAAGGATCTGATACTGAAACATGATCCTTCAGAGGGATGCTGGACAGAAGGTCCCACGCTGCCTGGGCTGGCTCTTAGGATACAGCAGTGGGAAGATCTGATGGACCCTGAGTTTCCCTGAACTGCAGGCAGCTGCTGGAGCAAACTTGCAGTTGGGTCCAGCACCTTACTGCCTGGCCAGATAGCAGACTCTGCTATCTCTGAGCAGCTGTGTCTCACACTCATTTACATCAGTATACAACGCAATTCAGTGGCAATTCTATTATTTGAGCAGCAGTAAACTTCCCTGGCTCACTTGATACACTTCCCAACTCAGCAATCATCAGATTTCTATCCAAGCACCACTACATGAGCTAAATCTTTTAAGTTCTTTCTTAGTCAGAGTGATCTCTGCTAACTCAGCTTTGCTCTTTTGTAGTACAAAATGGGAAGCGCAGACTTTTCAGCAACAAAGGATGTAGGGAGGAGAAGGTTTAAGAGGAAACAAGCAAAGGAAAAATACGTGAAACAGAGCTGTATGCAAGGAACATACTGCTACCTTCCAGATACTCTGAGGTCAGATTTTAATGGCAATCTCTGCTCCCCTTCAAGGGATTGCCATACGTTGCTGCTAGCCTGACGAGGAATTTTCAAGACCAAGCCCTGCATGACAGAGCTCTTTTGAATTGCAGTAGATAAGACACAGCATCACTTCACTGTTAGTATTGCTTGCTTCTACAGTGTAGAGCTTAGGAGCGGCAGCCACAAGTTAGGCAGACAGGCACTTCACAAGGAGAACATCCCATTGTTTGCATTCTTGGAGAATATAACTTGGAAGGTACACACAGTTAAATGGATAAGCTACAGATTTATTGGCCTCCTCAGCCCATATACAAGTTATTACTCACCTGTGCACTCTCCCCTTGCTCAAGTGAAACTCAGACCCCTATAACAGCATGGTAAAGCTTGTACTGGGACAGTGTCACTTCCCCAGTCTCCTGCACAAGCGACAACAGAGATCTTTGGGGTGTGGGGAGAGGGGAGGTACAGTCTCTCTGGGCCTAAAGCAGAAAAGCCTTACTCTTATCACAAAGGTGGCTGTCACACAGATGTCAAGTCAGGGTGTGCCGTGCCTCACCATCTGGGGTATCAGAGTTACCAGGTTATTTACTGATAGCTCAGACTAGAAGGCAACCCAGCACTACAGCTGAAGTACCTGTACCCACTGAATTTTCAGAGGCATGGCCCGTGCTTCCTCACCTTCCTGCAACAACCCACAGCTGTATGGACTGCCTGTTCCTAACATTAAAAAGGTATTTTAAGAAAAAGCAGTAGGTCTGTGGAGACTGACATCACCGGCATGAACATATTCATGTTACAAGGGGCACTTCCAGGCATCAATAAGCTGGAATGAGTCCGCTAACATGTGGTGTGTTTACCTTTATAGAGGATGCACTGACACTTTTATGGACTGTCAAATCTATCCCACGGGTGAAAAAGGATGCAATAACGAGGACTATTTAGTTATATAGTCATCATTAGCCATCATTTAAATGAGATATTAAAGTGGTGCCCTTGTGCCAGTGCACAGTTAAGAATGTATCAGTGTTTCCGTTGTAAAACTTTGTTGTAAAACTTTGTTTTCATGGGTTCACAGCCCAGCTACAAAAGTTCACTCAGAGCTGGAAATGGGAATAAGTTCCAGAACAGGAACACAGATTTGGAAGCCAGATTTCTTCTTTTCTCCCACCTTTGCTCTTACTTGATTGCTGCTTCCCCCTTATGAATTTGAGTATTTTGCAAAAGAAAAACATAGGATCCAGTTCTCCATTTTTAAAGAGCATGGGAATTGGTGCCAAACTGGTTTTATTAATTCTTTTACCAAAGCAGATAAGGTCATAGCAGCTAGTAACTTGATATAAAAAAAAAAAAAAAAAAAAAAAAAAAAAATTAAAGCTATCAGCTACTTAAATAAAGAACTTCAAGAATCAGACACGGTGCATGCTCAGGATCTAACTTACATGTGGACTTTATGATATGAAAACCACAAATATGCACATTGCACATCATAAATGAGCTGCATAGCAGGCAAATGATCTCTCTTCTATATATTTTAAGCGGAAAGATCACAGCAGGTCTGAAAACTAAACACAATATTGAACTCAAAGCTAGCATAAGCTAATCAAGTAAGGTGGTTGCATCAATAAAGTACAAAAATCTGGGAAGGGAAACACGAATAGCTGATTCTACTCCTGCTCACAGTCATGATTAATTCCACTTCAGCTAAAGGCAGTGAGTTGGCTGTATGAAAACCGAATTGTGCACAGTCTGTCCCCTTGAGGCCAGAACTCTTCACATGTGGAGTGACATACTCTAGAAACTGCAATCGCCTGGGGACTGTGAGCACAGGTCATTCATGTGCATCCATGTGCACAGCATGAGACAGGTGGTAAAAGAAGCCAGAAAATTCAAATTCTAGGTCTGGTCCTGAGAGGCCCCACCTACAGATCCTGCCCATTTGCCTTGGAGAAGGTTTGCAGATTTGGGCCCAGCCTGCTCAAAACCTAGTTTGACGGTTTTGAAATTCCTTCTGCCTAAAAATTACCAGGATGCTGCTGCTTGCATTTTATTTATAAGGGTACAGGAAAAAAATCCCCCCCCCAAAAAAAAACCCAAATGCCACACTTTCACCATCTCCTGCCTGAATGTTTTTAAAGCTCTTGTTACAAAACAGCATTAAAGTTAGCAGAGCTTAAAGAGGCTAAAATTTGGTCCCTACTGGTTTTTTGCAGGCTGACGGTGGCCAGCAAGTGAGTAGCTGGTTTCCCTGTGCAGTACTTGATTTCCCCTGTTTGCGTGGGCATTTCAGACCACAACAAAGGAAAGAAAGGCGTTCTGAAAAGGAGGAGAACATAGTTCTTAAACCACAAGAATTGGCCTGAGGGCAAGTGTAATACCTAAAATTACTTGAAATTCAGTCAATAAAAAAGAGTTTAAAGTAATTTCTGACTGTATAGCTTTACTATAACATTATTAGAGGGACCCTCCAATTAAAGTCGAGTTTTTTAAATGACTCATTTGCAAGACATGTTTCTTTAACAACGCTATGATTAAAAGTTCTTTCAAAAGCAAACTGAAAGTCTTGCATTTGAGGCTTTTATCTTTCCGCACTCTTTTATTTATTCTGTGCACTATCTTTCCTCCAGATTCTGAGCCTCAGAAGTTTCAGATCAGCACACCTCTACGGGAAGCACTGAAGGCAAGCAGATTTATATCAGCTGGAGGTCTGGTCATTCAGCGGTTTTGCTGTCAGGAGAAAAGAACAGTTGTGTGCAGAAACTGATGCACAGACTCGTCCATAGTTCAAGAGTATATTTGCCAGATCTGACAAAGCGTTCAGCTCTAACTCACATCTGACCTTCTTCCTAACTGTCTTTTTAGAGTCACAGCAGATGGAAGACCACTTGCTGTTGTGGTACCCACAGGTGAAGAACTGGAAAAGGCTCTGTCTTAGGTTTTTTTCTGAAGTAGAGCTCTCTGTGAGGCCTGACCCAAGCAAGAAGAGAGCTGCTAGCATCATCCCAGAAACAACCCACAACAATGACACAACTGCCACAGAAGTCATGGGCTGAACATCCTTTGAGTTGAATACATAGAAATAAATTAGTTAAGTCAATGAGAGAGAACAGTGCTGGCACGTAACTAGATATACTGTCAGTTATGTACATCCTTACTTTACTTGTAGTGGATCTGGGGCCTGGGGTTTCTTTCAGCTTTGTCACAGGCATCAAAGGTTCCTTGTTTTGAGTGACTCCAACCAAACAATTATGTTTTGAGATAATTTAGCAAGATTAACGGAAAACAAATTTGCCTGAATAGAAGATCACACAAACATTCATCAAAATCAAAAGCCAAAACCCCCAGCTCAAACAACAAACCACTAATAATCTAGACTAGTCATGAAATCTGGTGCACGAGAGATTTCATGGCAGCATAGGATGGAAACTTCAGAGGTGCCCACGCAGGGCTGAAGCTCTCATCACATCCCCTCAGAGGACTGAGCCACAGAAAAAGAAACGTGTGTTTAACAGTTGTTAGGATGCTTCTTTTGATTATCATGTCTTAGTTTTTTCTCGTTAGCTGACCATTGCAAGACCACAGCTGCCATATACAACATCACTTTTCTTGGACTAGAAACAGGGGATGACCTTCAAAAAATCCTACCAGTTCTTGGTCTCATCACACAACATTCTATTTTACAGGGTCTCAAAAATTTGTCTAGTGGGTTACCTGGGAAAGGCCTTTGTCATGTGCTGCTGAAGAGCCAGAAACCCTCCAGGGGAAAAGCAAGGACAGGAAAGTTTCACAGCTACATCTGAGAGTTGTGTTTCAGAAAAGAAACAGTTTCTATCCGTAAAATACATGATTAAATTGCAAAATGTATGGTTAAACTGCAAATGAAGTCACTAAAGATTTCCTTCAAGACTTCCTTCTGTAGATACAGGAGAAATGGGCAG
The DNA here is from genome assembly GCF_003259725.1 of Athene cunicularia. Lineage (NCBI taxonomy): Eukaryota > Metazoa > Chordata > Aves > Strigiformes > Strigidae > Athene > Athene cunicularia. Next base: position 10,881,274 of record NW_020799099.1, on the reverse strand, counting down.
ATTCCTAGTGAAGTTCTGCACATAGCAGACAAAAAGCTGTCTCCTGAAGAGACTGGTAGTGGGGATTGGTAAAATGTGCTGAAGGAGCAATGGCAACATAATTTATTAATTTAACTGATGCAGCCACATTAAAAACAAGGGGAAGCCTGTGGGAGACTGAAATCTGTAGCCGAGAACTGCAACAGTCAGAGCAGGAGATCTGGAAACAAACTACCTAGAAAGGGAAATACTGTAGACATGCCATTTCCATTGCAGGGTTGGCCAAGCAGTTGGATACAAGAAAGAAGTCAGAAACCAGAAAAAGCCTTTCCACTCCCCCCACCACCCTGAGGAACATTTGATCTAAGGGTTTCTGGAAATGCACTTTTCTGCCACCAATAACCATAAGAAATTATGCCTATAGCAAGATAAAGACAACAGTTAATTGGTTAAATATTTTGCATAAATACTTATAAAAGTGTCAAAAAACTTATAACCACTTCCAATTTATTGCTTTGGCACTTGAACTGTGAAAGTATTGGAGGAGGAAAGGGATTAGTGAATAGTGTGTTTATAGGACTGCTGCCACCCAATGTCAAGAGAGAGTATAAATATAATCAGCAAGACCACAGAGATAGGACTTCAACCAAAGACCTTCTAGGTTCAGAACAATAAATATCTTTAATCGGATATGTTTAAAGGAGCAAATATCTCTCTGTTGGGATTATACCCTCCCCCCCCCCCCCCCC
>NW_020799099.1:10852971-10880496 GCF_003259725.1 Athene cunicularia | reverse complement strand
CCGGCCACAGCCCCCTGGACGAAGTTTGTTTCGGCCAGAAGCAGCCCCCGGCGGCGACGGGTGCGGATGGGGCTGCGCTACAAATCGCAGACGGGGTTTCCTCTTTTTGGAAGCAAACAAAAAGAAAACAAGAAAAAAGAAGAAAAGGGGGAAAAAGGCGGGGTGGACGAGAGCGCCACGGTGTAAGCCGCCCGTCCTCCCCAGCGCCGGCAGCGAAGGTGTCTATTTCCCTTGCTGTGCAGGTTGTTTTTTGGCGAGAGGTGGAGGTGTTGCTCTCCGCGCAGCTGGATGCTCGTTTCCTTCTTCGCCTGGTGCCGGCGCAGCCCGGGTGAGCTTTTGTGGGGTGTGTGCGCGTATGTGCGTGTGCGAGGGAGCGTGAGTGGGAGCCCCGGCGCTCGGGGCCGATCCGTGTAATCAGCAGCCAATGGCACCGCCTTCTCCTTCGGCTCCGGCTGCGAGCGAGAGGCAAAGCGAAGGGGAAACCACCCCCCGAAGGAAAGCGCGCCCGCACGAGCCGAGACAGAGGGAGACTTGGCTCTGGAAATTCAATCACCGGCACTACTGCGGCCCTGAGGGCAGCCGGGGCACAGCGCGGTGGGATGGTCCCTTCCCACCTCCACCCAGCCTCTTCCAGAGGCAGCAAAGTAACAGGATTGCAATAAAACAAAAGTCAAACCGCACTCAGCCTTCTCCCCTTGAAGATCTCAAGGCCTGGCTGGACTCAGAGCGCAGCCCGTGGCAGGCAGGTGGAAGAAGGGCTGCTGCCGGCTGTGCTGGGCTTCGGCCCGCCGGTCCCGAGGGCCAGCCACGCTCCGCGGCTTTCTGCTTCCTCCCGCCACCCTCCGACCCGGCCGGCAGTGCTGGCAGAGGGGTCCCCTCCTGCAGCCCGCGGGAAGGGACACACACCATGCCCAGGTGAAAGGAGGAGAAGCCCCTTCGGGCCCACAACCCTCCTGTGAGGTGCACGGGATCAGAGAGGGAAATCCCGCACGTCAGGGCTCCGCCACTACAGCTGGGCACCGCAAGGTGTTCCTTGCTCAGCTGAGAGGATTTCACATGCCTCCTGCCTTTGCTGCTTTCCACCACCAAAGAACAGCGATGTATCACTCCCCTTGCCGGTGTCACATCAGAAAACACCCCATGGATTATGTAACATCGTCCCTTCCAAAGTATGCTCTGCACCACAAAGGGTGTCTCTTAGCTCGTACATCTGGTGGGGGAAAACACAGGAGGTGGAAGAGAAGTCTCGTTGCATTTTCACAGTTTATAAATATGTTGGTACACAAGAATGACTTTGTTTATAACCTGAAGAAAGGAAACAAGGAAACTGTCTTGCAGATTAGTATATGGAGTTTAGCACACATTACTTCCAGCACAGGGCGCTCGCATTTTCAGCAGGCTACAGAAAGCATGTCATTATCAAGCACAGGATACAACACTGAAATACATCATGTATTGGAGGGTAAGTGTGCCTTTCAAATTCCACAGAATTTTGAATCAGTAACCAATATTGCTATGCAGTTTTAATAAGCCCACCCATAACTACAAGAGGCAAGTGCCTACTAATAGGTAGGAAGGAAAGAGAAGGTTTTCAAAAGCAGTGTAATGATTTTCATAAGCTTCTGTATTTGAGTGCTCAAATACAACCCATAGCAGTGTCTCATTTTCAGTTTTGAGGCATCAAATTTGCCATAAGCATCTAAAAATATTATCCATATATGTACAAACACATACAATTTTAATATTGACTATACTTTTCACTTCTCCATATTATGTTACTTACATTAGTGCAACATAAAAACTGGACAAGTGAAATGTATATAATTAAAACATAAAGGTGTGATCGAGTTTTGGGACACAAATAATAAAACCAATGCAGATCTCTGCAGGGAGAAAACAAAACTATTGAACCAATAGCTAAAAAATTCAGCACAGGCAGCAATGTCTGGCTTATATCCATGGCAGAACTGTCAATTCCAAAGAAGAATCTTTAGTCAACTGAAATAGTGGAATTGCTATTTCAATTTCAGTCATGTTATTTTCTACTGGTGAGAGATACGACTTTTAAAAAACCCAACAACACCACACCTCACAACTCTTTAAATAAACCAAGCATAACCAAGTCCTCTTTTAAACTTACAGTGCCAAATAACCAACCATAAGAAAGGGATATTTTGCATATCCAATACATCTTCCACAGTGCAACCTAACGCTTGAGATGGGACCACTGTAAATCAAGACCAACTTCAGTAAAAAAAACCCAAAACTCAGAGACAGCATATATCTAACACCATACTCAAGCAAAGGAGGATTAGACAAGAACTAACTTAACTTCACCATGGAAGCTCAAGCACCCTATTGCTGAGCTTATTATTAAAATCTTTTAAGTGTTAGCAGAAAGCCCCGTTTATGCAAAATTAATTCAGAATTTGGCTCCCAGAGCCTTTCCCTACCACTTGACTGCAGCTAAGTCTCTAAAATATAAAGTTAGCCCTATACAATCCTATTACAGACAGTAAAAAGAAAAAAAAAGGACACTTGGTGTGAGGCAGAAAGGAAAAAGTGACTTCTCAGGGCATTAGGTGCCCTTTCTGAATCTCCCTTTTTAGACGGCCATTGCAGTTTTTTAAGTGAGCTCCAGAAGAACGTGTTGGGTTTCAAATACCCCTAGCTTTATGGATTGTCCCTGTGACATGGTGGGACACTTATTACATGCAGTTCTGTGGCTCCCAAAGTTAAAAAACATTCCTACCTCAAACTGGACATGAGAATTTTAAACACCAGAACACTGTGACTGCACAAACCATACCAGTACACCTAAGGAGTTACTCCTCATTAGTAAATAATGGCTGGCAAACTCTCAGACTTGACTTCTGAGATAGTGCTCTCGCACTTTTCTATTATTTACCTTGCATTCTTCCATGGAAGTGCTGCAAATCACTCGCAAGCCTAGTATTGTTCAGAGACCCAAACTGGCCGTGTCCCAGAATGCTTACAGTTTAACCCCACGTGTTTCAGAAGAGTTGTGCTGATTTCCAAGAGAAGAGCGAGCCCCCCTGAAGCTGTCCATGTAACTACATTGGTACCACATGTAGTGGCGAAACTGCGTTCCTAGACTTGATAGAGGGGCATGGTGCTTCTTTTATAAATATCATGGAGGTTGAGGCACGCACAGGCTCACCCTCAAAACAATGGTTCTGACAGTGAACCTTTTTAACTGCAAGCATCAGTGAGTGCCACTGAAACCACCCCTTACACTTACAGATGCATTATTTTCAACCAGGAGGCACACTCTGCTTTTTGGCTTTGGTAAAAGAATCTGAAATATCAAATTCAATGGGTTATTTAGATAATGGTCAGGTTCCAGCTGCTTCTACAACCCTATAATAATGTGTTTGCATATAGCATTTATGGGACAGGACGGGAAGTGGAAAGAAGTAATTCACAAGTGGACCGGGACAGTGATGTAACAGGAAAAGGACATGCTATGATGAATGTCCAGGCTGCCTAGCTCACCCAGCACATTTCCACTGAACACCCAGGTGAAAAGACTGTGCAACCACTATTATCAAACATGGGTGCATTGCACTGTTGCCTTATCCAATCTCAGTAAGAAAGAGAGGGAAGAGGAGCCAGAACCAGTTAAAATAGATTAAGAACATTAAGAGTGAGACACTGACTTCCATTTGATCTTTCTTTAAAGTCTTCATTAATGAGTGGTAGCTCAATGAATTGTTATGTCTGCACTTTTTGGGCAGGGATACTAATACACGTGACCTCACTTGCATCTTTCAGTGATGTACCACTCCTAACTTGCAGCAACACAGGCCCTGAGTCAGTGCTAGCCTGCTGGGGGCTCTAGTGGGAGGGAAGGGGGCTATAAGCTTTTTAGCTTCCCACAGCCATCCCAGAGCACAATGCAGGCAGCAAGGAAGCTCTTTTAGGTACCCTGCCAAACAGGAGGAACTGCTCCCTGCAGCTTTGCAGTTACTCCTCCATTTTTACGTTGCTCTCGTGGGGCACTGAGAGGCAGATGACACTAGAATCTGCCCTTGTTCCAGTCTTCAATTACTGTTTTCACACCAGATGAGATATTCCCTTATGCAATATTCCTGTCCCTACAAAACCCAGCAGGATGGTTTAACACTCTCATCAGTCAGTATACGCAGAGTCCAAGCTTGTAATTCCATCCTGCTCCCTCATGCACACTAAAATGACTCCATAATTCTCCTAATAATAAATATCAGGCTTACGATGCAGCACTTCAGCAATGCACTAAGCAAAACCAGAGCTTACCCTGAATTGAAAGGACTATCTATCTTTTTGGGATGGTTTAATCTTCATGACCCCTCTTTTCTGTAAGCTTTCTATGGTGGCTGACCAACAAGAAACCAGCTAATCTCAGCTGTCATGGTCATTTTCCTGGTATGACTGCCTCAGAACTGGGAACTGTCCCAATATTACTGGCTGAAACAGCATTACTGTTTCTGTCAGGACAATACACACCCAGCAAGTGTGCTACAGATGTAGGCTTGGACAGCAATGCTGCACTGAAATGACCCAGTCTACTTCAACACCTTCAGCTCTCACCATTCTGTGTAAGAGACTGTGAAACACGCAGTCCACCAGTCCTGATCTAGCAAGTGAACCAAGTTTTGGCAGGAAAAAGCTGTGCTTAATTGAAACTAAGCAGCTTGAAATCCAGGAGAGTGATTTTCTACCCACCTTCTTATTGCAGTTTTTGAAGTACATATTAAATGTGCACTTAGCACTGTGCAGCAAATACTCCTGGCTACAGGCTTGCATTGCAACTCTTGGCTCACACAGCCAGTGCATGGTAAAAACGCAGGGAAGTACTAGTTTTCAGCGCAAGTCAAGGCATTATTCAAGTGGAGTAAGATTTTTTTCCAAAGCTCCTTTGAACTACTACAGCAGAAACACAGGGCAACATGACAAAATGGGAGTCAGCGGATCCGCTATTCTCAAACACTTCGGGTACTTCTGGAATTCTAACAGAGGACCACCACAAGCACTCACTATTATGAATGGTGCATATTTGTGGAGATTAGGACACCTACCTTTAGGTGCCTGTTTTCTAGCTGGGTGTCCACGATGCCCTTCATGTCAATGAAGGGAGAAGGATCTAAAGAGCTATTCACCTCACTCAACAGTAGGCTTTTAGTCAGCCAGCTTGCTGTCCATGCAACTGCAAAGACACTCCTGGAGTTGTACCACTGTGACTTTCAACATCAAAGGTTGGAACAATATTCCTGAGTTAGATCACGAGCACCCAAGATAATTCCCCAGCCTTCCTCTTCAGGGGCTGCCAGGTGAATATGTGGAAAAGCAGCTCTCTAGACTAGTGCCCACTTTTGAAAATACATATCTTGGCACACAAACAGCAGTTTCTGCAAATGAAAGCAGTATCTGAATTTGCTGATTGTGAGGAGAAAAATCTTCTTTCACCAATCAATTAATATTCATCACTACTGGTTTGCACACTTAATGGCCTTTGATGAGTTGACAGAAGCAACTCTGCTACCCTAGTCATACATGGTTTGTTTTCTTTCTATCATTGTTTATTGCCAAGATATGGATGCATTGAAACATTGAGAGGTAGGCAAGGGGATCTGGCAAAGTGAGAAAATGGTTTCATTTAAAATGAAATATTTTGGTTGAAATAAATTGTGGTTGGTTAGTTTGGATTCTGACTATGTCCCCATCTGAAATTCTCCATGGGCATCTTTTCAGCTCAGTTTCTTAAATAACATTTTACAAACAGCAATGAGGGCTATGGAAAGAACCTGTGGTTTGGTTTTCAGTAGATATTTTGACACTGGCGCTACTTCCAGAATGGAAATCTAGTTCTGCAGTTTTTCTTAATATATTTTGTGGCCTGAGTCCTGCTCCAAGTGAAGCAGATGGGTGCTCTAGCCTGGTTGCACTGACTGGCCAAGTTTCATAGGGCAAATATACTTAATAATACAATGAAGTCAGCATTTACTGATACATTTTACAACTGCACTTCGTTCTCTGACAAGATCAATATTACTTTTAATTGAGGCAACAATTTCATGTGCTTCCCGTTTAGTTCTCAGTTAAAAAAGGAATAAATTAAGCATCTACCTTTCAAGAAGCAAATGGTGAGCTCCTTGAAAGAGACTCTGCTAGCTCTGTTTTGGAAAAGGAAGAAATAGGATGGCTATGGTGCTGGTCTGACATTTTGATCTTTCCTACCAAAATGTCCAAATGAAAAGGTCAGATTTGAATCTCTCCCCAGAATAACAGCAAGTCCAGACTCAGTTTCATGCAACGTGACCTCAGTCTATGCAACAGATCCCCAAGTATCAGAAACTAATTGCCATCGCTTATCAGTGCAAAACAGCTCCCTAACAGCTGAAGTGTGCCCTTATAGAGGAAAGACAAGGGATCGTGGGGACACAGAATAAGTCTCCTCCAGATCTGTCAGAGTTACACGGTCAAGAAGAGGCATACCACAGTTGACTTGACTACCAGACAGTCCCACTTCGGTGTCTGGGAAAATCATGGAGCGTGTCCTCTCAGGACACATTTCTGGGCATGTGAGGGAGAAGAAAGTGCCTGGGAAAAATCCACATGGATTTCCCAAGGGCAAATCATGGCTGACCCACCTGATTGCTTTTTGTGGTAAATTGATTGGACTTGCAAATGAGGGAGACCAGTACATGACATTTACCTCAACTTTAGCCAGGGTTTTGCCACCTTCTCTAACAAAATAACCATATCCAAGTTAGGACATTACCATCTCGATGGTTGAAAAACTATTTAAATGATCAGGCTCAGAGGGTCGACATTAATAGGACATACTCTATTTGGAGGCCAGTAGTAAGTGGACAGCTGCAGAAGTCTGACACACCTCTTGGCCACTGACCAATATGAGCCAAAAGCTTGCGTTTGCTTTGTATCAATAAGCAGTCAAATCCTGAGGTCTTTTCTTTAGGTCAAATTCTCGGCAGATGCAAACTACAGGGCCTCACCCTTTTCAGTGTTACATGCATAGCTGAGATTCACCATATCACCAAAAGATTGGCAGTAGTTTTTTCTGACACTCTTAAGAAGATACTTACTCACTACATAAACTACTATTATTTCACTGATTTAAGCTGTAATGTAAGCTCTTGACCTAGGAAGTGCAAAAATTGTTAGTAACAGTTCTTAAATTTTACATCTCATCTTTTCAGCTGTCAGCAGAACTGATCCCAAGTATGTCTGAAGAAAAACTCAGGGGAATGAAACACCTTAACTCTCCCCTGAATGTGGGTCCATCTGGTGAAAGCTGATGTGCACCCCGATGGGCTTTTTGAGACTTCTATTGATAAAGGCAAAACAAGTAATTTAGAAGGCTAAGAATGGTTAAAGAATATGTTGAGCCCTAATGTTGATGCAACAGCAATAAAGATGATTTGTGCAGAAGGAGATCTAGTCTGAACTTGGTACAGACACTCTACATATTTTGCATTTTTAATAGAGATGACTAAATGTGATGTTAATTTCTTATTTTTCTCCCTCCCCTTTTTTTTTTTTCTGTTTTGGTTTGCCAAATGTAGCAGCTCAATGGCATAATCATCAAAGGAAACGTGGAATAAAAGCTTACCTACCTCTCCTGTGTTTATAAAAACAAGGCAAACATTTCAGTATGATATACTGACAGGCTCTACATCTCAAAACACTGTCAACTTCCTAAGTCACTTCTTTGGAATATCCATACAAACTCTTCTGCCTTTCTGCAGAGCATACAAATCATTTCAGTATAAATGTATAAATCAGGTCTTAGTTGGTCTGGAAGGCAGGTCTCTACACAAAACAGCTGCAGGGGCATGGAAAGCTGCAAAACATGCAGACAAAAAGAATAAGCATCGCCACATGGGACAAATTCTGCATACACACTGGTGTGATTACTGAGTGACTCCATCCTATCCAGTGCAGTCATTCTAGATTTCCATCTGTAGAACTGAGATAACAATTTAGAGTGTTACAATCCAAATAATCTGTAATTTCTTTTTTTTTTTTTCTTCCTGGCTCCCCCTTCTATGAAGAACAGGAAAAGTGCAAAGCCGTCAAATAACGCTGCGCTAGAAGTAGGTACCAAACTCCAGCAGGTGCATGCATGTGCACGTCTACAGATCCACTTGCAGGCAGATATTTGAGGAAAAAAACTGAAATGATCTGACATTCTGGCTATGTGTATGCCCAACTGTCTTTCTCCCCTTTAGTAATACAAAAGTTAATTGCCTTACAATTGGGTGGGACTGAATTTTCCAATCTGATCACCCACCTATACTTACTCTACCATGGTACTACAGAAAGAGAGGATCACAGTGGATGCTTCTCATTTGTTTTTGCCTGCGTCACTGAGGATACGCTATCTATGAACATTACCCTTCCTAGCTACAGCCAGTGCAGCTCCAGTCAGGTCTGTAGATCCTGGTCCCTCCCTGCTGGGTCCTAGCAGCTCCTTGCTAGCACAGCTCCATCCAGATCCACCACAGAGTCTCCAGTTTGTCAGGCAACCTAGCCTTTTTATTCCTTAGCCCCAGGCACACAAGTAGGCTTCAATCTTAATTAAGTTTATTTAAATGATGAGCAAGTCCTATGCCATTGTTAGGGGCAGCCTCACCACTCTCCAGTAGCCCCTTTCAAAAGTGCTATTTAAAACCTTCACCAAAAACTTCCAGGTTTCCAGTTTTTCAGGGCTTGCCATGTAATGCACATACCTGGTAACTCCACAGTTATTTGTTCCCTCCACACAAGCATTCGGAAGTCCTGGGGAAGAGGAAACCACAAATACTCCCTCTGGGGGAAATGAAATAATTACATATTTGCATAACAAAGTGATATTAGCAAAATCTGTTCAGCATGTGAAGGCCAATCCCACACTTGTGCTTATTAGTTGCCTGGCTTTCAGGCTTTCCAGAATTTACTTACAAAAGCAATCTCTGATGCTGTGGCTCCTACATCCAGCTCTCCTCACTGTCATCTGGTGAATAACCCCCTGCAGCTTCACCTCAGCTGGCTTGCACCAGCCCTCTGCACCATCTGTTTGCCTGTCTCAGATGGGCTTCTGTGTATTCTGCTCTGGCAGGGCTCTGGCCACCAAGTCTTTGGGTCAGTGACATCAGCTTTGCTCCCAGCAGCATGTCACCAACCCCACAAAGTCACCCCCACTCTTACTAGACCCATAATCTCTGGCTGAGGTGTGTTGTTCTGTGCCTCCAGAAGCCATGACTCCAGGGAAACCTTGTCTCTTCTTACTGGATTCAGTCTTGTGACCCAGTTGGCAGAATCGTCCTGTCAGGATCCTAAGCTGTATCATTTCCCTACATTCCTTATAAACACACATTCCCGTGTACAACACCATGAAATTCATAACTGGCACAGGAGAACACTAAACAGCACATCAGCCAGCAGTGCTTGGAATTGCACGACACAAACTGCAACATGCAGAGCTGGCTCTCCCCTTTTATTGGGGAACAAAGTGGCACTCATTCTCTTTGAATCTCCTTGCTCTTCGTCTTAGAGAGGTGTACAGAAAAATAGTCTTCCACTAAGCAGGGTCATGGTGAGAAACTTGTACCAAACCACTCCTGTGTACAGCCATTACATATATCCATTATGCTTGCTTTTTTACGCTCCTTAGACTGGGTGTTTGCTCAGGTGGCCAGCATCAGCCTTCCTGCTGGAGGTGCCTTCCCAGCATAATTTCTTCTCTAGGGCCCGGAGATCACATGTTTCTCTCATCACAGAGAACTTCTGCTGTGGGATCTGTAATAACTCTGCTTGGAGTTGAGCTGAAATAAAACATGCCTCAAGCGAACAATAGCCAAGTAACAAGAGTGATGTTTTTTCTTCTTGTAAAGAGCGTGTACTGCACACAGGGCTAATCTGCATGGCTTCAGTACATTCAGCACCTGTGTTTTTGTTTTCTTTGCAGTGGGAACAGTGGCTTGGCCTGCACTACTTGTCCCTGCCTGCCTTGCAGAGAATTGCCCAAAGGTTTTAGTCATTTTTAATCTGATTTCTTTTCTGTATGTGGGGAGTTGGAATTAATGGAGGATTTTCCCCTGCAGCCTCTTTTGCTGATGGCCAAAACAAGAACGCACTAATGACCAAGTTGTATGCCGCTTGGAAATCTTGCTTGCTACATGAGATAGGGGTCAGCTATTAAGGTGGCCCTGTCATGCCCCTTTTTCTTTTTTCAACTTTGAAGATGCAGCTAGATTGACAAGGCTGCTTCTGGAATCATGAACTTAGAGTTCATGAAGTGCTGTTGTACCTTACTGTACAGCTAACAGATTCAAAAGTGGGACTAAATTACTGCCTCTGCTTGGGTTCTTCAGGCAGCTGGCCTTCCGCAAAACTACTGTTGGTCAGAGAATGCAAAGCTGCTGATGCCTCTCCATAAAATCACACTGAATTCAACAGAATTTCATTTCACGTAATATGAAAAGTTTCCAACTATATCAAAGTATCCTGTTGTGACAGTTAAAGAACAAAGAACTTCGTATTTTGGTGTAAAATGACTTTTCAAAACATTGTGTTTTGTACTAAATAAAAACTCTTCCTGTGATTCTGCTTGTGGCTTAGGATGGAGCTGTTCATCACCAATGCCGTGCTACTTTTCAGCTTCACTCTGTTAGCCAAAATAACAAGAGCAGTTCTGAACATTGTTGAAAGACCAAAGATCCAGACCCCATATAAAGAGAACAAAACTATGATTTTTGGTGGGGAGGTGAAGAAATACAAAAGAATCCAAAATACATGCAGGCTAACAAAATCTGTAGACCCTAACTCATGGACTCAGTTTAGACATGGTTGAAAAAAACCCACACCAACCCTCCCCACCAGTACAAAATCTAGAGTTCTGGGCATCCTTTGCAAGGATGCACTTTCCCATCAATGCCTAAAATCAGTTATATTACAGCAGCATGGAAACTCTGTACCTGCAGTAAATATCATGACCAGTGACAATACCAGCATTTCTTTTCAGAACAGAATGGAGAAATTGCTACTTACCTTACATTTACAGCAGGCAATAATTTCAGGCTGGACAGTTTGCATTTGTTTCTGGTAAAAAGTCACAGAGCATAATAACATATACAGGAAGCTTTCATGTGGTTATCAGTCCTTGGAAAGCTTCTCTCTTGATTACCATGTGTTTTGCATGTCCACTTCACTGTGTGTATATTCAGGGCTTAACAGTGAGAAGATGTTGGGAAAAACCACCATTGACATTTTAGGGAAATGGAGTGTAACAGCACTTAGTTGCTTTTAGGCACTATCCTGATTGTCTAAAAAAATATTTTCTTTCTTTAAAATGCAAGTCAGATAGAAGTGTTTGGGGTACAGATTTTCACTTACAGCAGAGACTAAAGTTTCTTCCAGTTAAGATTGGCAAAGGACTGTAACATGTAACTCAGGAGCTTTCATTTATGGTAATGCTCAGTCGGAATCTAGGTTTTGAACGTCAGAAGAGACAAAGCACCAGGAGATTAGCTCATAGGCAAGGATGGGTGGGAAAGCATCAAATGAGTTTACTGAGCAGCCACTAATTCTGTGAATTACTCAGTGAATACCATTTCTTCATTAGAGATATTAACAGTTTACTTTTTGTCGCAAATGAGGTCTATCACCCAGATCAGAAATAGTATGAAATTTTAATTCCATAGGAGGACAGCACCAGCTGCAAAAGATCAGGCTTCCTACATCTTTACAGCCTTTCAGTTACTTGCCTTTAGAGATAGACAGTGCACTGGTGCTCTCGCTGACCTGAAAACATGTAAAGCCCACTTGAATCCAAACTTCCTTCCATTTTCCTGCAGATGTAGACATAGGATTCTGCTAGACTTCCTGCTGATCTTTTGAATCAAGAGCGTTGATTAGTAAGATGAGAACAAAGGAAGCTGAATTTGTGGAAATAACCTCTAAAGTTGAAAATCTACTTCTGTTAAGTTCTATTTCATTTTATTCAATTCAATCCAATTATTCCTTTATGATTCTGAGAAAATGTTCTCCAAACTCCAGGGACCGCTTTCCAACTTTGTTTTTTTTAACGTTACTTTCAAATCCAATTAGACTGAGAAAGAAAAATGACAATTCATTTGTCAAGAGGAATGAAAAATATAATTCATACCTTTTCCACCAATTGTCCCTTCTACCAGCCTTCATAATGAGGACTTCTCCCTCTCCAGTGTTCAAGAGAGACAAAACCTGATGTCTTCCAAATGGCTCGGGAGTTCTGATATCTTTCTTGAAAAAAATATATCCCAAATGCTAAGTTGTACTATAAAGGCAATTCTGCTTTAATGGTACAAAAGTATTTGAGTCAGTATCTAGCCATTCCCTTGAGCTGCCTCCAAGACACAGGGGCAGTAAAGCAAAGCTGAGCCAACAACAGAAGCCTAGTTTTCAGGTGAGATAGAAGGAACGATGGAAGTCTTTGTCCGGTACTGCTAAATGACAGAAACACCTAGAATTCTGCACCTAGGTCGCGAGAAGCCTGCCCTAACAGTGCGAGGTCTCTGCCCGGGAGACATACGTTTCCCGCGCAGGGCCCTCTACAAAATCGAGGAGCTACCGCAGTCTTGGGGTCTTTTGTTCTTTCCGTTAATATCCCTGCGAAGAGGCATCATTTGCCTTTGCCTGTTTGCTCTCGGGGCAGGCCTTTAGCTCGGTATTTCCACCCGCTTCGCCGCGCGGGGCTGCCGGGGGTGTGGGAAGCTGCTCCGGCCGGCATTTGCTCGGCCTGCACTAGGGGGCTCTGCTGGCCCGGCGATGGAGGCACCGGCGGGGGCTCGGCGGGGAGACGAGGCCTGAAACCCCGAGCGGCCTTGCCAGGCCCCGGGGGCTTCCTCTGCCCTGCAGGGACCAGTGATCGAACCTCCAAGTTTGCCTATCTGCTGCAAAAATTTTAGGGTGCTATGGGATGAAGTGCTCTGTATAAAAGCAAGATGTTGCAGTGAAAGATTTTATTGTATTTTGGAAATGGTAGACCTTCGTAACATTGAAAATTGTATGGGAAAGAAAAGAAGGCTTGTAAGTTTCTCCCAAATTACTGCAGCTTTGAAGTAACAACTTTCACTTTGTAATTGTTGGAACACTCCCTCTCCTTGCAGTAAAGGGATCTTTAATGCGCCAACTGCTAAGACCGAGGCTCTCAGCCTTTTCCAAAGTGAACATGCTTGTGATGAGGCTGGCAGATAAACCCCACCCTATGGTAAGCCTAGCAGCACTGCTACCATCTTTTTTCTTGTCCGAGTTGCCTCAGTTGTCCTTTTCACAAATTCACAATATCAAAGTCAGAAAAGATCATTAAAATCATCCAGGCCCCAAAAGAATAAGGTCTAGGGAATTTTATCCAGCCACTTTCTGCCTTTGTTTCCTTTGCTTTCACCTCCACATCCTTTTAGTTTTCTCTGTAATTATTGCTTTTGTTCCTGCTAGTTCTTTCTGCTGCCTAGCTTTGTGCCGTTTTCCAGTTCTCCAGCAAGCAGACAGCTACGTTGGTGGTTATACCAGCTGGGTCATGTAAGTACAGGCAACTTCCCCAAGTGCCCCGGGAATGGAATAGAGTTCCTTGGGCCATTGTGTTGCTGCCTGAACTTCTGGCAAGTTGGTACTAGAACAGCAACGAGAGCTGGAATGGATGAAAAGTGGCCTTCAAGGAACCACTAATACATGAAAATGCTGCAGATTTCTTTACATTTACTAGTCTATTTGGTACAACTTCTCCCTGCTACCCTGTGAATGTCTCAGTCTGTATTACATGGTGCTAGCTGTTCAAGGTCCAGGCCTACCTGAAAGAGAATCTCCCAGGAAGAATTTAAAACATCCTGCCGCTGGTGAACTGTGGGGCAGTAGTTTCTTCTCTTAACTCCAAGAAAGAATACAGCACCTCTGACCCAGTTGCTCTACTGCCCTAGGAGAAGTGGGAAAAGCTGGGTCCAAACCTTCTGTCTTCCCCTTAGGTGCTTTTGCAATTCATATACCCCATGGACTTCACAAAGGTCAAATTAGGGGCCCAGATACATAGACTCTACAGCCAGTATGGGGTTTTACTTCCCTCAAGGAGTAAGGCACACCAGTATAAAAATCCCCCCTTTCTTACTCCTGAACACAAGGTAAAGGTCTTCCAACCATTCACTGTTCTTCCAGATGACTTTAAAAGAGCTAAAGAAATCACTGGGAGAAGAGTAACACAGATGGACCTTTAGGTCCCTCTTCTGACAATATGGTCATAGATAACAACGTGGAGATAGAGATCTGTTTCAACAGGCATCCGTGTTGTGTCGTCTCCTGGGTAGGCCTGAAACACAGAATATTACAGATACCCAGTCAGGAGAGAGAAAAGACATGGTTTTTAATGTCACAAATTTTCTTCTTCTTCCCTTGGAATGTAAAGTTTGATAAATGCAACTAGCTCTGAGGGTGGGGATTTCTCAGTGAAGACTAATGTCCTGGCACAGGGCAGTTTGTTTCTCCTGCAATGCTTTTAACAGATGCAAAGACAGTAATAGAGTTCTTTTAGCTAAATACAACTAGGAACAACTGGACCATTGACTGGTCAAAGAGAAGACCTGCTTGCAAATATCAGGCAGCTGGTACTAAGACTGTTCAAGCTGAACCCCATGAGAGAGAACTTGTGCTGATTTCAGTTTGGGCCATAGCAAGCACTTCTCAAAAGCTAGTTCTCCATCAGTCAGCATTACAGAAAAGCCAAATAGATGGATCTCATGGCGACTCACAGGCTGGTGCCCTCCGACCTGTGTGGGGACACAATGTACACGTACAAATGCCTCTTAGTGTGGCTCTTGGCATGCAAGGACCTTTCACATAGACACTAAAGAGCTTGTTATTTGTTACAGATGTTATGCAGCTGCAGGAAGTTGGATTGGTGGCCCACTTTCAATGCAACCAAACACATTTTTAGGTATGCATTTTTGAATTTCTAACAAACCAATACACTTATTTTGAAATGAATATAATTTGATATTTTGTACTGTTACTATTCATATGCGACCATCTTTCATGGGAAGCACATCAAAGAAACCATCATCCTAGATGAGTTCTGTAAAAACCCAAACAAATTATTGCCCAGCTTAGTTCATGTTGGTTTTGAGAGTAACCAAAGCCTGGGTGTGTTTGTCACATCCAATCTATAGTCCAAGGACTTCAGCTGTAAAGTTTTAAAAAGTGCAGTTGGCACCAGAGGAACATGGTTTCTTACAGGGGGAAGCTGTCTATAATATTATTACCCATTCAGCTCCCAACATGAAAGATAAAATACCCGTGGCAGTTTAATCAGCTTTCAACTATGTCTGAAAATGGCATGTCCGGGTATGACTTGAGTATCTGCATTGTTCAGATCCAACTGCTATGTAAATAAATGGTAAAGACCAATCAACGTCAACAATAATAGGATCAGAGCCATTTTAATGTGAAAACAAAGCATATGTTTGTGCTGTCAGTCATATATAAGAGACACAGAGTCCACAATGTTCCTCCAGTTTATAGCACTAGTGAGGCACAAGTATTTTCCTTTCTTTTATTAATTTGTAAATCTTTCTGAACCATTTATGGTGTGCTGGAGAAACACAGCTCTCCACAGAAGATGCATCTAGTGTCAAATTTCTCTTTTATGAGGGACAGGGTTTAAAATACAGGTTTGACCCTTGTGCCAGTGACAATCTGCTACAAGAACTGAATGACCTTAACGTGGCTGCTTTCCTTAGGATTTCTTAAATCTTTTGTATTCTTGAAGAAGAATAAGGATTGTCTGCGGTTGGGAAAGGAATTCTGCCAGTTTCAGTTTACCACGGTGAAAGTGCTAGGGTAGAAGATGGCCCATGCTTCAGATGCAGGAATCAATTCTGCTTTCTGGATTTGCTGGTGTTTAGCAGGCCCTGCCAGGATTTGGGATATTACGGTTCCTACAAGTTGCAGCTTTTGTTTCAAAGTAGCCTAATATTTACTTACTTTTATCCACCTGCAGGCATGTTTCATAATAGAGATTTGATTTTTCAGAGGAGATGAATACAGGGACCACCAGCTCCAGGATGTGTCACCAACATTTTAGCAATTTTTCCTTTTAGCTAGAGGAACATGTGTCATTCTCTGAGCAAAACACAGTGTCTTTCCACACCAGATGTACCTGCTTATATACTCCCATGCTTCAGTTCTCACATCCTCTAGTCAGTCCTGCTTTCCTCCTCACCCTTTTCCCTGTCCCATACTTCCCCTTCCTTAGCACTTCTTGGCATTTCCATTAATAGGACATAGCATCAGCCTGAAGCCTATCCTGGAAGTAATGGCAACAATTTCTCATTCTGGTTGGAAGGAAAAAGGGCATGGAATGGGACAGGGTATAAGAGAAACCCTGCTTCTGAAAGATTTCAGTTTTATCAGTCAGTTCAACTTCTGATTTTTGTTGTCACAAGGGAAAGGCATAGACACGCTCAATTGTAAACAAGGTAGGCTAAGTTTATCCTGACACGGACCACAGCAGCTATGTTAGCATGTCTGAGTAAGCCTGAAATATTAGATGTGTATTGATAAAAGACACTATTTGCAATCAGACTCAACAGTTTAGCAGTCAATCTCCATTGCATAAAGGCAATTTAGAATATTGAAAAAAAAAAAAAAGACATTTACCTTAGGATCCACATTTATTATTTTCCTATCACTTTTGTTCTTGAAGAGTAGTCCACAGGCATTTTCTGCAATCACTTGGTAATTTGGGCTGGAATTTGAAGTGCTGACATTTCTATCCCAGTTGTAAAAGCTGTGAAAATGTGAAACAGAAATGCTGTTCTTTTAATGGATGTCATTCTTCCAGCTTAAAGGGCAGATTCTGACCTCCTTATTCATGCTGAGTAGTTCCTGATTCCACAGCAGCCCCTCTTAAAGCCAGACAGATTCACTGAGGAGCAGAAGTCTACTAAATATTAGAAAACCTGTCCAAATGGGGTCCTACGTATCTGATCTCTGGCAAACCAAAACTGAGGCCCCTAGCTGTCTCCTCATCCATTCTGTACTAGTGTTACTAAAAGACTCAGAGCCCGGGTTATAACTAGCAGGAAGTGGTAGTGCTTGAGAACTACTACTGTGACGGAAACAGCTCTGGAGACCACCTGAAAGTGCTTCCCGGACCACCACAGATCTGCAAACCAGATGTGGGAGCCGACAGTTTCCCCTTAGGATCTCACTGGAACTCTCTTGCTGCCTTACTGTTTTCCTTTCTCTTGTTTTTAATAGAATTCTGGTAGTAAGGACTTTTTGGAAGCCTCCTCATGGGCCAGATACAGCAGGAGGGGCTGAACTCCAACTCCCAGAAGAAAATCCCAGCTCCCTGGAGAGAAGTAGGTGTCAGAGTGAGATCAACTCTGGAACAAGCCCTTCGATCAGGCTGACTGTGCTTGCTAGTTTCCAAAATGTCTCGCACTAAACAAAAGTCAGAAGGAATGAGCCTGCTATGTCAAATACTAAATGGACACAGGAGTGTTTCAGCAGTTTATCAGCCTTTCTCCTAGGTCAGAGGTGCTGGAATTCTCAGAGCTTTCTCACACTTTTGTTTACTGACTTCTCAAACCTTTTATCACCTGACCTCAGCCTTTGTGGGCTTTGTACTTGCCACACAGCCAACTAATAGGCTGTCATTTGCATGCTCATTGTTGGTATGTGCTTAGAAACCTTTTCAGCTCAGATGTACCTACAAATTGCACAATGTGATAGCACTGCTAGGCTACCTTGCTTATTTGATCAAGCAGTGCATGGCATTTCTGTTGCTGACTGAGCGTATCTTTTGCAAAAGACAGAGGAGATGGGAGAAAGTCAGGAGGAAATCATTCTGTGTGTAAGGAGGTTTCAAGAAGTGTAGAAAATACTTTTTAATTCTCCTGCCTTCAGCAAGGATACTTCATTCCAACTAGATACATGGTTCTGTTTTTTTAAGCACCTTGATTTCTTCCTGACTTTGAAAGAGTGCAAAACAGTAGGCCTCACTGTTAGGTATGATAAACTTTTTTGCATCCTTAACACCTCTGGTAGGAATGCAGCAACATATGATGACTTGGAGATACATTTCTGATGCCCTTACAGAATTCCTCCTGGCATCACTGAAGTCAGTGTCTGATTGGCCACTGAAGTCAATACCCCTGAATTACAGCCAGATGATGTAAAATGGTGTACTCAGCACAAAGTTATGTCCTTGAGCAAGTGGGTTAGCACAAGTAGAAGCTACCCTCTGGAACTCTGTGCAGCCTAACACTTAGATGACTTCAGAAAATGAGTGAAAAGTGGGTGGACTACTATCATTCAGTTTAGTAGTAATAATTGCTTTGATATGCTAATTGGTCACATTAATTTGTCATCTATAGAATTGTTTAATGCTCTTGAGTACTCACATTCAGTGGTAAATGGAAGATTTTTTCATTCACTCCTTACATCCAAGAATAAGACTATGCACTAACTTATATACAAATTGAATACACAATTTATTTTAACTTTCTACTCAGTTACCTTATTTCATCTGTACAGCTTTTCCCTGTCCCCCAGGACACAACTTGGTTAACAAGTCCAATTCCACAGAGATTGTTTCTGCTGGAAAACGACTACTAGATTAGGAAGGAATTGCTCTACGTTACCGAGGGGTGGGAGAAATGCCTCTTTGCAAAGACGTCCCCACATTCATTAAAAATAAATTAGACATCTGAAGGTGGAAATAGTCCATTAGCTGTCAGATAACAGCTTCCTGCATTTTGCCAAGCTTCCAACCCCACTCCTACTGTACTTCCCCATTTAAACCAGTGAAGACTGGATCAGAGCTCAGATAGCCTTTCTGTTGGGAAATCAATGTCTAGCACAAACAGTTTTGTTATGGATTCTTTCACTCTCCATGACCAATTAGCTTCCATTATGTGCTTAGATGTGAGACATAAATCCCAAGTCCACCGGCAAAATGAAGTGAATCTCTCTGTACCCTGTTACTGAGGGCTAAGAGAACTGGGCAGTGCCCCATGCAACTCTCTCTCTGCCTTTCCCACATATAAGCCCTGAGCTTCTGAACATTCCCATGTCTTCTAAAACAAAGACCAGCAGACAGCGTGATGGTGGCTGCTTTGAGGAAGCCTAGATGTCTGGCCACAGAAGGAAATTTCCCCGGCATACCTTTATTCATGTTCTTCACTGAACACTGATGACATCAAGAGATTCAAGTAAGTCTCCCATCCACCTTCAGCAAGTAGGATGAGAAGGGCTGCTTCAGCTAGAGAACAGTGTTACTGGGAGCACAAAGTAATGTGTGCTAGCAGGAAATACTCCTAATACTGCCTAAATAGGAAGGAGGTCAGAAGAACATTTTCACCAGAGGAGCAAGGGGTTGAAGAAGGCTTCTCTGGAGAAGCCTCTCCCTTGCCAGTTACTGTTAAGGTGAAACATGCTCACTGTTATCAATGCATTCTACCATGAGGCTGCTGCAAGAAGGTGGGGCTGGAAACCAGGACCTAGTGAATCCCATCTCATCGGTGTTTCTTTCTTTAGAATAAATAATAAACTCAACTTCAGCAGTAAGTGCTATTTAGGAGTTACTATAATCCCAATGTAATCAAACTAATTTTTGTTAGCAGAATTCCATATGCCTTCAAATACTTAAATTATCCTGAGATGAAAACATGCACTCAGATGAACATGATCAAATGCCACAAAAAAAAATTTCAATGTACATTTTTTCTATTATTATTTTGTTTGATTACCCTGTGTTTTGGAACAAATGTAACAGTTTTTAGCACGGCACTTAAGTATGTGGAGTATGAGAGACGTAGTAGTGCCCATAGTCCAGCTGCAAGAAGAATGCATCTTGTGGTTGTTTTTTTCAAAAATTTTTGAGGGCTTTTTGTTTTGTTTTTTTAAAGAATGACTTGTTGGTGCAGTGGTATATAACAAGTAGCACACTGCGTTTGGGAATACAGACTAAAATATGTGAGGCGGGTTTTTTCATTCATCAGCTAACTCTGGTCTGAGCAGATTTTCATTCTGCAGGCAGACAGATGCCCTCCCAGAACACAAGGAGTCTGAATACAGGTTTTTGTATCCTTAAAAGTTATCCTTCGGGTACCAAGATGGCAGCACATCAAACCACATGGTGCTTATAGAATGTCTTTCATCCAAAAATCTCTGGGTCCTTTTGTAAACATGCATTAAACCACTTGACATTCTTGTGAGATGTAAGGCAGGCTTTATTACAGCTCATCAGTGGCTGAGGGAGCCAGGGCACAAAAAACGTGGGGAGATTTTTCATAGGATATGGCAGAGCAGTGAAGAGTCCTAATTGCCAGCTCCAGCCAAGAGATGGGGTGCTTTGGTTGGAGTCCTGTGGCTGCTCACGCTCAGGGAGCTGGACAACAGTTTTCCTAGAGGCAAATCCTTGGCAAGGTTACAGACTGGATCTTGATGCTTCAGTGTGTGATTGTCCCCTTTTTTCACTTATTCTGCAGTGGGAAATGAGCTTTGATGAAAGAACTTCTAACACAGCTTATTCAAGGGGTTAACATGTCTCAATACATCAGGCCTGGACAGACTGGAGAGCGTTTCAGACACTGAACAAATTGAGGGTTGCCAATCACCGTCCAACCAAAAGAAAAGGTGTGCATCTGCAGGGTAAGAGCTTTGTTGTCCCAACTTACTATTTACTATTTAAATCAGCAAAATCAGGGAGAGAGAACATAGTGTAAAGGTGTTTATGTCTGTGTTGGCCCCACCTTTGATCCCATGGGGTTAGATTATACTACCCTATTCTTTCTTTGCCTCAGGATAAGGATTGGTTCCTTGATTCATTTTTCTACTTTTCTCTTCCCACCCACACATACACAAAGATAAAACCATTCCCTATAGCAGACTGGGACTTCAGTCAAAAACTAATTATAAACAATGATGGCTCAACAGCTTTTTTCAGTTTGTGGTTCTATGAATTTGCGATGCAAACTATCTGGCTTCAGACCCCCTCCTGGTAATTTACAGACCAGCTTGCTTTAGTTGGGCAGCAGCAGAAGGGTGCAAACTAGGAAGACAGGAGCATGAAGGACAACAAAGGAGACTAGAACCAGGATTAAAAAGCAGCAGCAGCAGCTCCTTTATCCTGATGTTCTCCTCCTTTCTACCCTCTGGTAGGAGTGCACCGGTAAATCATTCTAATGGGGGGAAACTGGCATTCTGCATGTGCTTGCCAAATATGACAAAGTAGCAACATACTTGGATGGGATTTGGCCCGTCAGTCCTTCCACAGCTTTCTGGTGCAAACAAGGTCAATGCCTTTGTGGGACATGACACGATGTAATGCAGCACATAAGCCTGACTCCATGCCAACCGCTGTTTCATAATAAGATGCATGTCACAGACCTCTGGTTAAACAAGAACAAGCTACTTTTCCATCTAAGAAATTTAAAGATGCTGAGTTTTGCTTTTCTTTTTCATCTTGAAGCAGCTTTGACTGAAATAATTGTATTTATCAAATGTTTGCCAGGGTATAGTGAAGTATGTTACAGTACTTCGGAAAACCAAGGCAGTTTGATTTGTCCACAGCTACTGTGCACAGTAGCTATTCTGGTGATTTTTTTTTCCTGCTTACCCGTGCTATATTGTCACTACTGAATTAAAACCCTGTGGCATTTAGCTAATCTCACATGGCTGATTATCTTGCAAACTGGCTGTAAATCAGGAGTTACTCCAATGAACTTTCATGTAAAATTGGTAGAAATGAGCACCTGACCCACAGGAACAATTCATGCCTTGGTTTCCTAGAGGGAGTGAAAGAGCACAGCACTGCTGCCTATGCAGTTACAAAGCAGGAGTCACCACAGCAGATAGTGAGTGTCTGACACATCCTCTTTATGCTACTGGCACTGGAAGTAATGGGGATCTCTGCCTTTAATCTGTGGCCAAGCTTCCCTGCTCAGAACTAGCATAGTGAGAGGATGTTTAGCACTACAGCCAGAAATGATCTTTAAGACTGTTTTGGCCTTGCCTTTGACATTTAGTTAATGTGTAGTTTACTGCATCTCGTTACTGAACTTGGGAAACAGCCCCATCAGCACCGGGGTCAACAATGCCATTTCATTGCTGCAAGGCAATTTTACAGACTAACACCGCACCAGCTAGCACCGGATGCCTCTCAACCTGGCAGAGATGCAGCTTCTCCCTCTTGCTCAAACCTGGACAGCTCCTACAGCAAGTGCTCTGCAGCCACCACCTTCTCTCTGCCATTCCTGAGCGCAGCCTTTGCTTTGCATCTCTCCCAATCAATAGTAGAAACCCTGAAATTCGGCTCAACAGAGAACAGCGGCAAAGCTGGCACTGGTTGGAGGACTGATGCTCGTGCAGTACGTTTTACAAGCACAGGGAAGAACTGACACATCACTGCTAGTCATTGGGACTACAAGTACTCCATAGCAATGAAGCTTATGAATAGTAAAAGTTTGAAAATACCTCCCTGACCTGTTGACTCCCCACTTCTTGTAATTGCTTTGAAAACAAGTAATTTTTTCCTTCTTTCTTAACTCATTTTTTTTCTTTTAAACATAAGTCACACTAGGCATGAAGAGCTCTGAGAGGAGCACATCCATGCTGATGCCTATTTGCTTGTAATTCCATAGCAAAAGGGTGATGTGAACTCAACACTCCATGGGAGGCCCGAGATCCTGGCGCAACACTACAAAACCAGTGCTGTGAGGCTGTGCAGCCAAACCCTCTACACAGGAGGCCCTGCCACAAAGAACAATGAATCCTATGCACAGTGAATGCAGGGAAGTGTCCAGTGCAGCACGGAGATTGGCTTTAGGCTTCCTTTCATTTCAATTTATCAGTAGTGTGCTGGATCAATTCTGAGATCAAAGGGCTTGCAGAGCTTCTCTTGGCACTGTAACCCTTTGATCTTATCCTCTCTCCTCCTGATAACCCCCCCAAGCCACATGGCTGCTCCACCTCCTGCCTCGGATCTGCCTCTAAGATTACCCATTTTTCCTTACGTTAAGGAGGAAAAAATTGTGATATGCAAAACTGATGAGCACCTGCAGCTTCCATTGACCTGATGTGAAACTGTATGCCTGCTCAGCAAGCCTCTAAGTCAGCTCTCACGAGTTTGCAGGCATACCATGAAGGGCAATGCACTGAAAGGAGGTGAAGATAAATGCAAGGTGGTTAATGGAAGCGGTACACTAGCAACAAGCTTCACTGAACTATAAACCCACATAGCCTGGGAAATGTACATTTAGACAGGACAAGAGCAAAACACAAGTCTCAGTCCTATGATGTAGGCTAGAAGTGCCTCAAGGATGCTGCATATCTGAAGCTTTTCTACTGTACAGGCTCTTATCGAAACATTAACTAAAAGGTGCATTTCGAGTTTATCGTGGCTTGGCATATTTCTCAGTCAGAACAGCAGCAACACAGAGGACTTGGAAAGCAATTCTGTTACACAAGAGAGTTGGAATTCCCACAGCCAAAAGATGCTATCATTCTCTGATTCCGTTTTTCAGCCTTTTTCTTGACAGAATAAGAACCACCTCTAATCTTCACGCAAAATAGTCACTTTTATATTGAAAAACACAGTTCTGTGTTCTCAGCTACTGCCAAATCCACACCTCTTCTGCCTGTCCCCATTAACAGTTGCTGTTCATCTTCTTGGTCTGTCTACCAATATCTAAAATGGTTAGATTTTTCTGTTTCACACACACATGCAGCTGTTGAACAATTTGTTGCACGGAGCTTACTCATATGATAAATTTTCTTCTGGTCATGAATTATCTATGAATCAAAGATTTCAAATATGCATAACACAATGAGCACATGATACAGAAACTCTATCTTCATACACACTCCCACAGGGTATTTTTACATGCAGCAATGGGATCCAGATGATCATCCTATGCATCTCTCTGCTGTCTCACCAACTGCCCACACTTCTGTTTCATCATCCTGTTATGGCACAAGCCATTGCACTTCCATCAAAGCCCAAGGACTTCAATTGACCAGGCTGCATATTTCAGTCCTCATAATCTAGGTATGCACCTCAAGTTTGCTGCCTCAGAAGGGTGTCATTAAAATCACCAAACCCTTAACTGCTACATTAAATTTTCCTTTTTATTTCCAAAGTTTAAGACTCTTCTTCCCAAACTGTCTGCACCTCTGGGCAGAACAGTTCTCTATGGGACCCTAACAAGTGTAAATAAATGTTTCAAAAATAAACAGGGAAAGAAAAAACACCATTGATTCCAGGACAGGAAGGTACAGATTTTAACAACATAATCTCACTGATAGGACATCGCATACCATTGACTGAATGTACCTTTGAGTGCAAAACGTTTCCTTTCCTTTACTGAGTTTGGACTGAGAACTACAAATGGGAAATTAAACAAGAGAATTGCTACCTGTTTTTTTAAAAATACTTAAAAGAACCCACAAAATCCTTCTGTAAAATACCATCGTGGAGAGATTATGCTACAGCCTGTCTGGGATGACCCATGTAATTCAGATGGTTTCAGAATTTGGAAACTGTGCAGTTTCATCAAACTCTGGGAGAATTTTCTGTAACTGTTGCTGCATATATTTATTCTCTATCTCTAGACACTGGACTGCTGCCATACACTAGCGTGTACAGTATTGCTTCGACCCTGCCGTATAAGGCTATGTGTTTCTGTGCAAATAGATATGCAACAAAATGAGACTTTTATCAGACAGAAAAAATGAGGAAAAAGTGAAACCATTAGCTGTGTCACTCCATCTCTTAAACCCACTCCCTCTTCTGATAGTTGTGTATCATGGAAGTCCAGACAGTGCCAGAGGATTGCAACTCGTGTCACATGAACTGGCTGACATCCTTTTCTTAACCGCTGCCAAGGGGGCTTTTAGGCACTCCGCCGTGTGTAACACCCCATCTCCACCCAGCAGCCTGTGGGCTGTGCCCAGGACATGCTGTGGGCTGCAGTGCCAGCAGGAAGGCATGGGTGGCTGCAGGCTGGGAGGCAGAATCATCACAACCAACCCCCCCTCTGGCACCCGAGCTGAGCTCAGGCTACCCTTTCTGCAATTCACCCTGGCTCTCCACTGTTGGCAGCGCAGGCTGTAGCCTAAGAGTTCCACCTTGCAGGTCCGTCTACATTTGCTTTCAGTGGGTGTTAGCAGACACCCTCAGAGTTGGAGTGCTTAGAGATGTTTCTTGTAGCCAAGATGTTTTTTGTGTATCTGCTCAGTATTCCCAGCATTTGAACTTCAGATGGGTACACCTTTTGCATTTCAGGATAAAGGCTAAGATTAATAAGAAAAATAGAAGAAATAAAAGCAATAAAAGGAAAATAAATTAAAGTCCTCGGGGTTATAGGCCCGATCCCAAGAAATTATGAAACTACTGTCAGGCTCCAGAAGTTGTGCAGTAATCACTCAGAATGTATTATCTTATTAGTTCTCTCCATCTTTAAAGAATAAAACCACCCAACACACTAGGATTTATGGCCAACGAAAAGAAAGTTTTATCTTGAAGCTACAACAAAGAAGATAAAAGAGAGGCATGTAATTGTTGAAGGAACAACAGGATGAATAGCTTATACATATTGTGCAATTAATAATCACTGAAGGCCTGTTGGAAGTTGCATATAGCTGATAGATCAACATACAAAACCAGAGCCCCTGTTCTTTTGTATGCTGGCAGATGGTGATTGCAATAGCAGTCACCTGAGTAATTTCTTTTTTTTCCCTAACATGCCTTTTCAAAGTGTCTTCAGATGGGAGCCAAAAAAACCCACCCTATAAAAATAGAAATCTCAGTCATAAAAGTTTCCCTTCTAGCCAGGCCTTGGGTATTAAAACCAAACCAAACAAACTGAGCATCATTTACAAGACCATGCATGTAGTGGTCACTCTGTCCCTGTTCCACAACAAGTGGTGTGGACAGCTAAGGTCCTGAACAATGGTCTGCGGAGAACTGGGGACCTCAAATTCATTCACTACGGATTTACTGCAACCAGTTCCTCATCGTGGCAGACAAAGGAGTATATAATGATCAACAGAGAGACTGGAGAAGAGATTCCTGAATCTTCCTCAGAAGAAAATGAAGTCTTAGGGAAAGATTTATTGTCTGATTATCTGAGATGAATCTCTACCAAAGGCCAACCTAGAAATGAAGGCAGGCATCACAGTAGAGCATTTGTCTGGGTGTCACATAGGTTCACTTACTGGTTTTACTCTTCCATTAACAAAAAGCCAGAGTATGATGAACAACTGCAGCCCTGTGATATCGTTTAACTAATTGTTTCAGTTGCCAAAGATGCAGGTAAGTGCCAAGACAGATTTCCAAAGCTTGACGGTTTCTTGTAGTAGGCGGGGTACATTGCTGGGAGCTTCCATGGGTTTTTCAACATTCCCCTGGGCACCTGCCTACACCTTTAACATTTTTAAAAACATGACCTTCAGATGTGTGCTGAAGTTGCACTGAAAACAATGCTTAGGTGCTTTGCTGGATCAGAGTAATAGTAAGACACGATGAGCAGGAAGACCTGGAGGAACTAAATGGCAACTAGACAGGTAGGTGAACTAGTAAAGGAAATTTCAAAGTATTGTTGCATATTGATTTGGATATGCGTATTTGTGGAGCTGGGCCAGCTTCTCCAACGTCTTTCCTTCTGAAGGAAGTGGGGTTAACATCCATGAATAAATCAGACTCTTGATCAAAGTTTGATTAAGCATCTGAGATGAAATGATGGATTTTTCTGAAGGCATGTATTCAAAGCATGCTTAATATATGCATGTGTATCTCTGTCTTTCTTCCTGTGGTTTCTTTCAAAGGGTCCTCTTCCTTTCCAACTGTAATCTCCTTAGGCAAAGAGTTGAGTCCAGAAAGAAATTATCTATAAAACCATCTGCTAAAACTTCTAATTATCAGCTGAACTGAAGAAAAATAATACTTTTATGAAAAATGAACATTTATTTTTCCTAGTATTTTACTTCAGTTGTGTGAGGTAAAGCAAGGGGAGGCAGCCAACATTCAAGACCTGGAAAGGAGTCTTTCCTTCTTCCCAGACCTCAGACCTAACTAATGCAAATCCTTTGAAATCCTAATGGATTGGGCACTGAGGGAATACTCAGAGCAACTAGTCTGCTGAATGACTAATGCTGCAATTTCAAAGCAACCTGGGGACATTTAGATTCATCTTTCCCACTGGAAGTGAAAAATGGCACATGGAAAATCTCAGCCCCTGAGAAGAGCTCAGTTCTCCTCACACCTTAGCCTAGAAGACTGTGAAATTGCTTGGCGCTACCTCAGACCTCAGATACCGTGGAGGTGGGTCACTGGCCCTGCTTTGCTCTTTTCTGCAAGCTGTTGTGTAACAATTCTCATATCCTCCGAACTTTGCCAACTATAAAAACATTTAGAAGACAGATATTAAATACTTAGGCACATTTTCAAAATATTGCTGTACAACTCCCTTCTCCCCCCTCCCCCCCCCG
>NW_020799099.1:10823622-10852921 GCF_003259725.1 Athene cunicularia | reverse complement strand
CCCCGCCTCCCCCCGCCCTGCTCAGAATTTTATCTATATGACAGTGACCTCAAGCTTGTAAATACACTGCAATAGGAGACATGAGAACACATAAGAAGTTTCCATTCTGAGCAACTTAATTCCCCTTCAAGTGTCAAAAATGCCAGGTTTTCAGGAAAGTACTACCCTGTCAAGGGTCTTTAGCAGAGTCACTCCTAAGCTTATTAGATCCAAAGGGCCCTTGTAAAACACATCCTCAGAAAACCTCTAGATTACAAACTGAGTTCAGGACATAAAAACTGCTGCAAACTGGGCTGTGCAGTTTCAGGCTTGCCCATACTAGTTAAGAAAAAGATGTGTTTTGCTAGGATTTGGTGGGACCGGAGCACCCTGGAAACTGCTTAGTTTGGGGAGAATTACTAACAGCTATTAGTGTAAAAGCAAAGACTTAAAAAGTAACTTAGTTACTTCAAAAACAGTAGGTTTAACTTCAGTACCACATCTTGCAAACATCAGCTTTGGCATGATCCATTAGTTTCTTACGGTTGAACGTTTGGTCCAGGAAAAGGCAGTGACTATTGTCTTTGCTGCTAAAAAACTTATCACTACACACATTTCAACTACTGGTTTGACGCACAGCAACATATAGCTTGAATGGCTCAAATCAGCAGAACTATTGAAAATAGATTGATTTTAAATGCTTTCAAATGACAAACATACTATCAGTCTGGGAGACTGACATAGCTAATTTAAATGTACATTTAGCAACAGAGCAAAGAGATGACAGGGCATCGGGCATGCAACTTTTCTATTTCAATGCAAACAAGGTGGCAGAGCTGTGATGTTATATTAATGAAGCAAAATGTTATACAGAGTATTCACATTCCATACCCTCTCTACAATACATTCACAGCTTGTAATCTGACTGCAAAACTTATGCACGTGAGACACACACATTACAACTAGATAGCCAAACTCTAATTGCACATTAAAATGAGAAACAGTTTATAACCAGAACCTCTTTGAAATCTGGGGGGTTAAAAAGGTTGGAGGCCCCAGTTCTTCAAACCACATGAAACACACTGAATACAACAGGACCTACACAGTGCACAAAACTCTGCACATGCTTGGGTCAGAAAAACCATTCCAGGAAGAGGCTGCATGAACTCGAAGAGGTTGTTCATGTTAACAGTAGACAGTAGGAAAGGTAGGAAAAAGAGACTGAAGTTGAAGGAGAACTTCATGTGGTTGAAGGGGCGCCACGTATGTCAGGACACAGGGCAAGCGGTTTGAAAGCATTTACTGGGTCTTGCAGGTGAAGACACAGATCATGGATCTGATGTGACGGAGACAGTATGTTGATAAAGTGTCATGGAGTGAGTTGGCCATGGTAACTGTTACTCACATAAGCTGCAAACCACCTGAGGTTACTTGAATCACATGAAGCAAATGAAGAAAGTACATGTCCTTATGCAGAATGACAGAATCTGTTCAAAGCAGAATAAACTGATAATGTAGGACTACTGGGGCTATAGTTACTACAGCTGCTCCAAAAAAGACTGTTTAGATAATGTGAAAGTGTGAACACTACACCTTTCTGTAAGGTCTGAAGAATCAGACATCCAGAAGGTGTACACTTAATATGGCAGTTTCAATGACTGCATAATCTGTAGCCCTATGAAGAGCAAACGTATTGAACAAACCAAATCAGCAATACGGTTTTTAAAAAAAGCACTCTCCCTGTTTGTCTTCAATATGCAGATGTAAAGAGGATATTACTGCATGCTAAAGAACAACTGCAACAGCCTCCTCAGCAAGCTACAACTTAGAGCCAATTTTTTGCTCTTTATGGGGAAAGGTTTAAATTGATCACCTTTTCTGCTTACTACTTGCAGACTGCAGCAGAGGTGCACTTTACTCTTTCTGCATGTATCCCTACCAAAATGTATGAATGTGTAGTATCAAGGGTATCATAACACTGAAAACGTGTAACTACTTAAAACTTCCAATCCAAAAAAAGGAACAGTGACGCTATGGCTGAGATAACCCAGTCCTGCAGTTTAAATTGGACTTTGTGTCATTGCTGACTATCAGAATTTTACACTGCCTAACTTCACTAACTTTCTGATGGAGTATCAGTTTGGAAGTTTGAAAATTCCCATCTTTTCCATGAGATATTCACTGCAGGACATGAGAAGATTATCACAAAAAAAATTGATTTTGCGATCTGCTTCAAAACCTGCCAAGTCTGATACCACCAGTGTGGCTCCTGTTGAAGCTGTAAATTTAGTCCCACTGGAATCATGAGGGAGATCTTCTCCCAAGGCTGCTGCACTCTTCATTAAGGTCTGACATGGTTTCAAAAGATGATGAAAAGTTCTTTTCCTATAGTCTTTCACATGCTGCTGGGATGTTTACAGTTACTTGAAACAGAGAAGTTTAATAGTGTTTGTTAAAAAAATAAATTGGCAATCATTGGCACAGATGGTAACAAACGCTGAGGAAAATAACCAAAGCAATTTAACTGTGGGTGTGGGAAATAAAACCCAAGAATTTCATTAATGCTACGATGATGGCAAATTGGGCCTGAGGCATCCGGCTGAGACACTGCTCAGTGTCAAACATCAGTGCTGTTAGGAAAATGTATTTGACAGAATTTAGATGCAAGTGCAATGATCAAAAGCCAGAGATGGAAAAAAAAATACAGGAATAATAATTCCAGTTCTTCACTAACATATAGTTAATTTTCAGAGGTCAAAAGATCATTTTTAGCATTGGTTCCAAATGCAAGCATTTTAAGTGTGGAGTTATCAGGGCAGTGGTTTGAACTTGTCCAAAACACAGCAAGACAAAAAAAAAAAAACCAAACCAAAACACACCAGAATAATTATTAGGGAAAACATTAGCACAGTAATAAGAAGAAGTAAATGTCCTGTAAAGCCTGAAGTGTAAATGAAGGCTTTCTGGAAACTGGTTCAGTGCCCTCATCAGTTTGATAGTAGGAAAAAACCTGTTGTTTTGAACTTTTTTCCCACATTTATCGCTTGTACATGTTTTAAGAAATATTCTAAAGAACAAAGTGGATTTTGCAGTATTCAGAGAATGGGATCCGACCTCCTGTGCATCCTCCAAGACCAAGAATCTCTGGTGTCTGAAAAAGACTGATTCTAATAGAAAGAATAGAAACAAATAGGCTTGATCTCAGTCAGGTCCAGGACAAAGCTCCAGTGAGAGCAGACTCACATGCTTTTTACATATCTGCACGCCACACATGAATAAAACCCTGCTCCAGAGAGATGATTGCAAAAACTCCCTTTTAGGCCTAAGCTGCTGCTTTTTGAAAGAATGATATTCAGTGTCATCATTTGCAAATCCAGGAAAGTTCTCTCTCATTTAGGAGCAATGTAAGAACAACCCTCATTTAAGTATGTGTAGCATTTCATAGCTTAAAAATAGAGAGAGCAAACTCTTTTACACACTTTGCAAAAGAACATATCCATAAAGTTCCTTGACAGCTATGGTAAGGTTATTCTGATTTTAACAGGTAGGTAACAAGTCCAAAGCCTACAAGAAAATGCAACAATTGTCATCTAACATACAAAGGAATCAAGTGACAGGGGGAAAAGCAAAAATTTGACACTGATGGGGAACATCTGTCTACCAGGCAGCATGGACAGCAATGTCACAAACTGAGATGGACCAAAGATACACGCCAGAACTTAGCAAAACAACTACAAAAAGAGTTTTCAAGAAAGATCTTTCTCTGAAGACAGTGTGCATGAGGCATACACAAGAAAAAATGAAGATTAATTGCTTCTCAAAACACTGGAATAGCATAATGGTTTAACAGAGGGAAAATCTGACTTACAGCAGATTAATAACTTTTAAGCAATTTTAAATTAAAAATCATACATAAATTGTCACCCTCCCTAATGTTTTGAGCTGGTTTCTTAAATATTATGATTTATAACTGATGTAATCATTGTTAGTTTTCCACATCTGCTTAATGTAGTTGAATGGCTTAGAGTACTGGAAATATGATGTATGTGTCATATGTAGAACAGAATATTGCCATGTCCAACAGTAAGAAAAGGGACATTCTTAAACAAAAGTTGAGAAAATTTACCAGTTCCTCTGCATCCAACCAGAGCTATACACTACCACAACTCCTGCTTGCTATACATTTAATATCTGTGATCTGTCTTCTTCAAGACAGAATTTCACAAGTACAGAACACAACATAATTCATGCTATACTTCAGTGTTTTATGTAAAGTTATAATCTTACAAAAAACCCGTACATCAAAAGGTATTTGTAGGCATGTATGAACATTTCAGTGGAAATGTGAACATAGTGGAAAATTATTGTAGAATTAAAGGAAGCAGCCTATCAACATCCATCTATTAAACAAATACAGATATGCTCTGGGAAGACTGCAGACACCCTGGCAAATCATGGCCCGTAACAGCTACAAGCTTTTACAGTGCCCCTGCTGCCTGCACACTTGGAAGCCAAGGGCTGTCACTGTTCCTTTGCCCCACAGGCAAGGAAAGGGACTTCCCCAGCAAACATCCTCCAGCAAAATGACTTTTCCATCCTTCCCCATCCATGCATGCAGATTCATCCATTGCAATGACAGCAAGACAAAAATCACCCTCTCACATGGAAACTGAGTCTCTTCCTCTCAGATACGTAGGTCTGAAGCCACACAGGAATTTATAGATCAGAACTAGCACTCTCATTCTTTTCCCTGCTTTGGTGTCCAGTGTAGCACAGTTCAAATAATAGGGTTTCCAATATCAAAGTGTCAAAAAAGTATCTAAGTGCTTTAAAATGGTACCATTAGCTCCAAACACCATTAAGAACAGAAGAGTTACCTTTCCTTCCCCACCTTAAACGCTAGCCCATGCCTCTCCCACCCCTCCTCCTGCTGTTCCTCAGGAAATATTTTCAGTGTGGTTACAACATGTGTGATCTGCCTGTGCACAGGCGGCCATAAATCCATATTACCAAATGTTTATCTGAGCTTTTGAACATCTTGGAGAGCGTGGTATCAGTATCCCACAAACCTCAGGGTATACCAGTGCAGGAGAGGGAGCTAGCCAGATACCATGTTGTTACAAAGAACATTTTGATCTGGGGATGTAATGAGAAGCAGAATTGCAGGAAGGTTTCCTCGGTGGCAGCTCCAGCGCGTAGGTGCAGGTGCACTGCCTAGACAGAGTGCTGAAACAACGCATTTCTGGCATAGCGAGGACTCCAGCTTGGCTCAACACGCGCAGCTTTCACATCCAAACCTTGTTACTAGATCAGCCTGGAATGTCATTCTAAACCCATAGTCTCCAGGCATTAATCAAGAAAGGGGGCCGGCAGGAGGGGGGATAGCCTATTTAAAACTCATAGCAGAGTTAAAACATACCCTCCAAAAGTGCCCTATCAGTGAAAGGAATTAAGTCACTTTCCTAGCTTGTGGTCATTTTCAGAGACATAATAAAAATAACCTGTGGGACTCATAGAGTACCTGCAGTTAAGTTGTCATCACATGCAGATGTATGGTATCTTTACTATTGCAGTGCATTACATTATTTCCTTAAATTGGTCTCATACTTCAGCCCCTGGAAAAGCACCAGAAGAATTTACTGGGGCTGTGAGACTTGGATTGCATGGAACAAGCCCCACTGGGCTCACTTGGAAAAGCATGGGAACTCCCTGCCACTCAACCACTAAGCCTGGGATAAAAGGGAAAATGAAAAGCTCCAAGAGTCACGCTGAGCAGTCACCACAACCCAAGCTACAAGCTCTGCAAGCAGGGAGGGCTGCTCCTACACTGCCAAAATGACACCGTGGCACCTCTGAGTGAGAGCTGTGTCACTGCCGCTGTCACAGCACAGCTCAGCATCAGAGAGCATGCAATGGGGCTTTGACCGTGAGACATTCTTGTTTCCATGAAACACACAGACACAAAGAACTGTTATGAGGCTTCCCAGAGGAATGTCTAATTTGTGAGCTCTCCGTAAGTATCTGTGAGCAAAAAGGGAAAAGGAGGCAGGGAGAATTAAGGAAATTCAGACACCAAGTAAACGGAAAAGATTTAAAACAAAACTAAAGACAGGGAAAACAAAGTCATACACTTACTTCATGGGGGAAGAGAAGGGAGGTGTATGTTGGATGACAGAAAAAAAAGATGTCAAAAAGGACATGACACACTTAACATTTACAGTATTTTACATCTGAGACACATTACTCCTCCTTGGCACACCCCCTCCTGTTGGCATTAAGCAAGCTGCCCTGTCTTGAAATAGATGAGGCTGAAACACAACCCTCAGGGCTTTCTCCTGCAGGCTTACTGACTCACGAACCAGACCTCCATCTGCTCTCCATAAGCATGGGTGCCTTCAGGATATTTTGAAAATAACTATTATGTATCATATAAAGATTTTCACAAACGTAAATATGAACTCTCTAGTGCAAACAAAAAAAGATTGTCTCACAGCCCCCTTTTTTTAAGTATTCAAGAGAAGTACAGAGAAATATATTATTTATCCACACAGATCTCTGCTAGAGTCCAGGACTTTGGGGGTTTTTACCTTCCTAATACCCCCCAAGCAATGCAGATTTAAAACTTGTAAGTACTGTGATACAATGGCATGAAGAAGTGACACAGTCAGTGTACACTGCTTATAAAGCATGTGTTCCTTTTCAATAATCATTGTAGAAGCAAACTGAAAATTACTGCAATTACACTAACTTGGTTTTGATGAAGTATCTTTGACATGACCATTGCTGCCAGAAAAGAAGACCCTAATAAGATGCTGTATGGATTTTTACGTACTTACTTCTCACTGATGTGATTTAAGGATAAGCAGTGAAATGATTTTAGAAGCAGAAGACAATTCCATACAAAGAAAGTTTAACTGGCATCACACAGGAGAAAAGACAAGTACCTGGCATTACAATAATCCAAAAATAAGGGAAAACAAAGTGATACGGAACAAGAACTTTTAACTGGAAATACTTCTTTGTACACAATCAAATTACTTGCAGACCTCTGCTGCAGCACAGGAGATAAGTAGATTCAGTTCGGGGTACTGAGGAATTTTTCAACCAAATGTTTATTTCAAGACCCTGATTGCTCAGACCTCACCGAGGATGTGGGAAATCCAGTTGCATATCCATTCTTCATTGGATCTTTAATTATTGACATAGTTCAGACAGGAAAGCTTGAAAAATACAGCCACAAAAGCCAACAATCGCTGAGTTATTCTGAGCTCATTAGGGGTTGTTCCTCTGTCTCCTGCTGCTCCTTTCCCTCTCTCTTCTCCCACCGCCCCCTAAACACTTTAACGATACTAGGTCTTTTCCAAATAATAGCTTTAGAAGTTTATGGACAGTTTTTCTAAGGAGTTAAAACAGATCCCTCAACAGGTCCCTCCCTCTGTATTAATTCTGCTTCCTGGAAGTTATTTGCCAGGAAACCACCTCTGGTCTCTTAGGCCAGGCACAGATAGGGGTTATCTATCACAGGGCTCAGGGCTTCACCCTGCAAAGCATTAGGGAGAAATTCTGTTTATGGCAAGAGACAGTGATTCTCCAGTTAAACCTTAACATTATCTGCCAGAAACGCACAGCTTTACCTACAGCAGCTGGCAATCAAAGCAATACCATTACTTATCAATGCAGTGAAGGAGAATTTTGCCATCATTTTCACTAGGATATAGCTGGCAAGCAAAGAAAGTGCTAGTTATTCCATACAACCATCCATTAAAAAATCTGGACATACCGACTTCAGCCACAGCTATTTCCTGGTCTAACTAGAAGGAAAAAGTGGTTTCCCAGACACCCATGTGTGGCAGAAATCACATGCTGCCTCAGGATCACCACACAGTGCTCTGGCTGATGTTTACATGTCTGGACAACAAACCAAAAGCACAAAGTTTCCAGAAAAGTACTTGCAAAACTGCAGCTTCATTATGAACATCCCTTTGATGTCCATTACTAATGGACAGCACTAAGATCAGCCATCACAACGCAAACCAAAGCTACGCTTGCATAGTCAGAGCAGATGCATTCAGCCTATGCTGTGCTGGCCAGGCCTGATGCCCCAGATGGGTAACATGATGCGCTTGGCTCTGTAGTGCCTCAATGACTCTCCCTCCACACTTTACACACTCATTCTTTCTGACACAGGCTTTAAGTAAACAATGCAACTAATCATGGTGAACCGCATTTTAACTTATGTGCTTCTTAACATTTCAAGTGCAAACACACTCAGTAATTAAAGCCCCGATCTGGGGTCCTTATTCTGTTTTCTTGCTTGGAAAAGCATGTAAATACATGCTTTAAGTGTTTCTCTAAATATGAAAGCAGTTATGTGAATGTCTTCTTAGGTCTCTTATTTAGGACCTCACTCATTAGCTGTTACTGATTCTAATATTATTAGTTACACTGCAACCACACCAGGAAGCCTATTCTGGTGGGCACCTTAAAGGGGCTTTTAAAATTGCTGTTTGAGAGGGTTAGGCACATTATCCACACATGAGACATGGCTGGGTTTGTGGCACATTGACTGGCAGATCTTATGCAAACAATAGGATGATTTAGAGGAACTTGATAAAAACCAGCCTGACAGAACCAGCACATATCTATTGTCAGCATTGCAAAGATTAATTCAGTATCATTTCTGGTCCACATTAAGAGAGAACTAGGGCTGGTGGGAAGATACGTGGCTGTCTGGTGAGACAAGATATATAAGACTTGAAGTACTGCAAAATCATTCCCTTTATTTTCAGGGAATTGGTAAGAGGAGAAAGAGCTATCATGTTTAGGCCCAATTGCCATATGCATGTGTCTGTGCATCATAACACTGTCTTCACATGTAAACAGCCATGAATCAATTCTGATCTCAAATTGCACACAGAAGCTTCAACCCAAATGACATTCCAAAGAAGCGCTTGGCCAATTTCTGTTTTCTGAGAG
Organism: Athene cunicularia; assembly: GCF_003259725.1. Lineage (NCBI taxonomy): Eukaryota > Metazoa > Chordata > Aves > Strigiformes > Strigidae > Athene > Athene cunicularia. Next base: position 10,843,966 of record NW_020799099.1, on the reverse strand, counting down.
TTTTTTCCTACTGTTCTGCTCTTTCTGGTGGTTGTATGAATGCATTGACAAGGAGAGTAAGAGAGCCTTGCCCCTACGTTACAATTTTTTCTCTCCCAAGATTTTAGCGATTTGTAGTTTCCATTTCCCTATTTCAAATGTGTACAGTGTTTGTTCAAAGCTTCAAAAAGCCAATCCTTCCTCTTAAGAGACTTTATCTTTCTTACGAGATTGAAGTTTGAATTGAAAAAAGGAAAGAAATTGAAAGTGAAAAGTAGTATTTGCTGTATTTAAATATGAGCCAGATGTGGAAGTATACTTATCCAAATTAAACATTTACTGAGTTGGAAGCAATGGAATTTTTTTCTCACACATGCAAACATCAAGTCTGAATGTACTCTCCTTTCACCTACACATCTATCTGCCACTTGCTCTCAATTGCCATGCATACCTAAGTGGTGGTTAAGAACTACCTCCCTGGACTTCCGCACTGCCACTCCTCCTGTCGGCATAATGGCATCACTTCACCTCCAAAAGATCTGAAGACTGACAAAAAATCTGGGATGCTGAATGTGACATAGCGACATGCATAAATAGGAAACTAATGGGTGACAGACTAAGCCGTTCCTACTGCATATGCTACTATATAATACTACTGAAAGCAACAATAGTGCAGGTACTGAAAATCTTCAAAAATCAGGCCATGCTACCTGTGAGTTAGGACCCTAAGTCTCATATATTATGAATACCATTATATAAGGAAAGGACTCTGGGAGTCACAGTTAAACAGTGAGAACAACATTTTTTTCCCCCATTATGGCTAGAGAGGGCTCCGGCCAACATGTCTGGCGTGACACCAGCCTTCACTGGCTTCATTCTCATCCAGGCTCCCTAGTTTCACACCCTTTGTCACCCATTTCCTCAAAGTCTCAAAAGCAACTGGTTTGTTATTATTGGGATATTGGTCAACAAACACTGAACACAGTTGTAACCAAAGACCCAGACGGTTTTGTAAACATTAAGTATGATGACAACCAACTCAAAAACCATGTATCTACTTTTTGTGAACTATAAGCCAAAGTATTGCCCATGTCAAACTGTTTGAAACCAGTATCTCTTTTCAAAAGATACAATGAAATTTACTCTTTCACAGCAAAGTCCTTACAAAATTGTGAGGTTGAAAGGAATTTTTTTACCTTAACCCTAAATTCTTTGAACTGTAATATTACTAGCATTATGGGAATTAGGGGGTGGAGTCTGTCCAATCTTCTCCAAGATTGGAGATTGCACATTTTGGAATCTCAGGATGTTTTTACCTTTTTCATGAAATTAAGTTTGGACTTAACTCATGGTCTATATCCGTAGCATCTGATCATTCAGATCAGCTTCTGATTTGCAGGATTCCAAACTACTGAGAAGCTGACTTGCCTTGTGTCAGCTGGAGTAGCTGGAGGCTGAATTGCCAAACAGATGATGAACAGGGTCCGCAGATGTACACCAAGAGTGAGTTTCCAAAGGGTTTCCCTTTCAGAGCCAACTGAAGTAAACACACCGCCAGGGCAGCTGGAGAAATGGCTAACTGTGAATCTTTTGACACAAGGACAACCTCTTTTATATATGCAAAAAGACCCCTCCCGATCAACAAAACAGAAAACACTAAACCAAACACAGCCTGTTTTCCTCTAACACCCATTCAACATCCTGCTCTCTGAAGGCTGGAAGGAAATCCACAGTAACACACATCACCAAGTACATGCTCATGCTGCCCGTTACAGGTGACTTTCTCCTACCTCTAGCTGCTGTAATCAATTTACAGGCAGCCACAGAGCATGCCCTGGCTGGGGAGAAATGGTTTCCAGAGGCTTCAGGCTGCATTCTGGGATTACCACAACCCCTGCATGTGGGTCACTGCTGCCTCGCTGCTCCTGGGGCGCAGCTGGGGTGCAGCTGGAATTTGGTTCAGCTCCCACAGCCTGCTCCTTGAGGGAGGAGGCGTTCTCTGCACATCTTCTTCCTGGCACAGTAGGACTGCCTGTGCCACTGAGTGTGAAAATGCAACTGCTTCTTTCTCAGCTCTCCCATGGATAAGCAAGGTAGAGAAGTTCTCTTCTGTAAATTGCTCTCAAATCTGCAGGGTACAGGGTACAGCAGGGAAGGGAGAAGTTGCCTCATGCCCCACACTTAGGAACATATTGCTGGCCTACAGGTCTTTACAGATTAACAGATGGTATCTTAGAATATACCTGACAATAAAACGGGAGGGAATTCCAACCCCAGTTAATGAATGACTGCCAAATGCTGCACCCACTTGCAGCCACAACAGACCACAGTTGAACTATAAGAGGAGAAGGGCAGAAGTTGATAGGATTGTTCTTGCCAACAGCAAAGAACAACATGCCATATCTGAAAGTACCTGTGTGTCATGATGCACTTCTATCACAGACGAGGTGCATCACCACAAAGCCCTGAATGTTGGACCTCCCATGCTCAAACTGACACATGCTGGGGCCGAAACCAAATGAGTTTCACTGCTGATGAGATAAGTAAATGATTTCAGACCATTAGTTCGGCGGAAAATCTGGGACCTGTGTTCTACAGTAAATGGCTCCTTTTCCTTAGAAAAGAATGCGCACACTAGTAAGAAGAAATGAAAACACTGCAACTACAAGCCAAGTGTGAGAATAAAACACCACAGTGTACAGTATCAAAAATACCGTATCTAGCAGGCTGCCACAGAAAACTAATGAAAAATCAGGGCAGGAATTCACACAAAATTGAAACAGTACAATTCTACTGCAAAACGTTCACTTCATCTTCCTTCGCTAGGAGGTGAGGACCTCAAAGTACAGCTGATCAGACAGAAGGCAGCTCAAACTTTGTCTTTTGCTATGCAGAGATCTTTTTTGGTATGGTTCCATAGAGTAAACATTCTCCATTTTCTTTGAACAAATTGTATTACACTTGTTTCTCATCAGATTACATAAATTAGCTGAGAGGGAATGGATTCAATTACAGTCCAGATTCCAGACCTCTTTAAGAACTGACTGCCTAACACATTCCTTTCATTTAATAAACTGGAACCAAATGAGGATTATATCATATAAATAATACTCCCTCGATAGGGCAATGCAATAAAATGGCAAAAATACTCAGAGGAACCACATAGATCAAATACAAGAGCCTCTGATACTACCCACCGGATTTAAAGTATGAATATCACATAAACTTCATTGTTCAATATTTTTACTTTGTATTGTGAACAAGAATCTGATACAGAGAGTACTTCAGACCAAATTTAATATCTTCTGACAGCCTCAAACAGCTAAGGAAAAAATGTGTTGCAGCAAAGTATGGATTTCTATACTTAAAAGATAATATCATAGCTCTGCACAAGATACTAACCTCTCCTGCAAAATCCAAGATTTACAATCTCCCAAGTGACTAAGAGTAAGTATGACCAAAAGCAAGGGCTTCACAAAGCTCTGAGTGAAGCAATTTCCCAAACTGACTTTCTCATTAAGGTGGCAGCATTTTGGAACAATTTAGACTGAAATAATTACTTCTAGGAACAACCACTTTTGACAGAAACACTCACCCAGTCTTTCAGCCTGAAAAGTAAACATGCTGTCTATAGTTGGACATTTTTATACCTGAAAAAATGCATAAGTATCCAGGGGATAAAAAAGTGTTGAAAAGATTTAGATTCAGAGCTTGACAAGGGATTCAAAGCTGAAGTCACAAAATCATTCATACAGTCAGATTATCCCCATTCACAAACAGCACTCTTGACACATTTTGAAGAAGCTGGGCAGAAAGCAAAGAGGCAGAGGAGTAAGACTACCAAGATGAGAGAGAACTATTAAACGTAAACTTACCTGTAAAATAATTCTTTTTAAATTACTAAAGAATGGCTGAAAACAGTTTTGATGACAGCCTATGTAATTACAACTTGTTTAATCCTAAAGCTGTATTTAACCTGGCATGCAACTACAGATACAAGATCCACCAGGTGAAGTTCAAATTTAAAACTCAACAGGATGTTTTTATCTACTCAGTAAAAAGGTTTTCAGGGGACAGGGGAAGTTCTCTGCCAACAAGAATCTTTAGATCAGTACAGTACTAGCCAAGCCTTTCTTCTGGGGCTTCTTCATACCTGTCCTCCAACTGTCCAATAACATGGCAGGCATGGTGGGAATGAAACGTGCTGCTCTGAAGACACCTAACTGATACAAAATGGTGTGCTTGACAACTCCAGTGGACCACGTGCCATGGTTCCAGGCAGCAGCTAAGCCCCACACAGCAACTCGCTTATTCCCCCACTGCTGTGGGATGAGGGAGAGAATCAGTAAAAGTAAGAAAACTCATCCATTGACATAAAGACAGTTTAACAGGTAAAGCAAAACCCATCCACCCAAGTGAAACAAAACAAGGAATTAATTCACCATTTCCCTTGGACAGGGAGTTGTTCAACCATCTCCAGGAAAGCAGGGCTCCATCATGTGTAATGGTTACTTGGGAAGACAAACACCATTACTCCAAACGTCACCCCCTTCCTCCTTTTTCCTCCAGCTTTATATGCTGAGCATGTTGTCATATAGTATGGGATATCCCTTGTATCAGTTTGGATCAGCTGTCCCAGCTGTGTGTCCCCTCCCAACTTCCTATGCACCCCCAACCTACTTGCTGGTGGGGTGGGGTGGGGTGAGGAGCAGAAAAGGCCTTGACGCTGTGCAAGCACTGTTCAGTGATAACAATAGCATCACTCCGTTATCAGCACTCCTTTCAGCACAAATCCAACACACTGCACCATATCAGCTACTATGAAGAAAATTAACTCTATACCGGACAAAACCAGCACACCATGAGATACATAAATGCAGTTAGATTTTCTGTGGCATGATAGGGCTTTTACAAACAGCCAGTTTGTACACATGATGCATCAAGAACCACATCATTAAACCATAAAATGAAGGCTTTTTCTTTAGCCAGTGTAGAATGTACTAAGACTTCATTATATGTAGGTATAGTTATATATATTTATATATCTGTATACAAATCTCATTAACTACAGCACACACATTCATACCTATATATAAAGAAAACAAACTAGCCTTCCTGGCATTGAATATGCTTTATCTTAACTCCCCTTTATGTTCAGCTGGAAAGTTCAAATGCACTTCTGCATATTTTACATCCTAGTTATAAAAACCCATATATATGCTCTATCTCCACCACAATTTTTTATTTTTATTTTTAACAAAGATGTTAAATATCACCTGAAGCTATATTCAACCACTAGAAGGAATGAACACACTGAGCTATCCATGAAGTTTCCAGTGTACCCTAGTTTTGACACAAGGGAAGGATAAAGAGGTTGAAGTATATATTAAATGAAACTTTTTCAACTCAGAATAGCCAGGACTAAGCATAACTACTGGGATACAACTGTGACACTTCTTATTGAATATGACAGCAGTTATTTTAAAAGACTTACTTATGAGTATTAATAAAATCCTAATTGTAGCAAGGACATCATATGCAAACCAGACACAATTTTATATTCACTCCTGTTCTTAATTCAGTCATAAATAGCAACTGCCTGTTCATCCCTGTGATTTAAAAGCATAAAATCAAGATTTTTGCTTCCTATCACAGGTAGAGCTGAGATTTCAGTATCTCTGCCTCATTACTGACATCTGCTGTCCTGAGAACGAAGAACACAAAACCTTCACTGGCCCACTTGTGCCCTCCAACACTCATTCCTGCTTTCTCCCTCTGTAACACATACCAGACTTTGAACTGTATTTGCAGCAATTTGCATTACAGAAAACTGTTCTCAGAAAACAGAGAAAATGCATTAACTCATTTGTACTGGACACTTTTTCACCAGGACACAGTAACTACACATGACATTGCAGCCAGTTGTTGACAGCTCTTACCTTCTAACATGTGGGAAGAGAAGACTTCCATAATGATTCACAACGCCAGCCCACTGACATTTTTACCATCTCTTCCCCATATCCAACAGCACCTGCCTGCCATATCACACACTGTTTCAGTTCTAAGCACGGTCCCAGGCCCCAGCCCCACGTCCCAAGCTTTGCTGCACCAAGTCTCTTCAACTTGTCTGTCACCAGCAGAAGTACACAAGACATCTGTCACACGTATATCTCTGGGCTCTCAGTCACAGGACATATTTTAAGGAAAACACATTCTTCAGTGAAAAAGCTCACTGATGATACCTCTTGTCAGTCACAGATAACACACCATCTTACTTGCCACCAGAAGACCTCTTCAGGCAGCCCACTTTCAAAGCAAAACATCATCCAGTGGACTCTGTGGAGAGCAGGCAAAGCTAGAGATGTTCTGGCAATTGCTGCCTGCAGCTATGTGGCCTGTGGCATCTCCAGAAGTGAGCTCTTACCGATCAAAGCATGTTGCTCTTTACAGACTCCTCATGGTAATGAGCAATGCAGACAGGTGAAGGTTGTAACGTCCTGGTTAAGTTTTATGCTCTGGACTAAATAAATCTGAGAGATACCCTTCTTAAAGTTGTTCTCCACAACTAATTCTGATGCATGATGTTTGCCTTTCAGTGAAAAACAGTCTTAAGCTATCTTTAGGATCAAAAACATTAAAATCTTTCTCTATATATTTCCTAAATGCAAATAAATGGAAAAAAAAGTCAGAATAAATACCTCAGATCAGTGTTCTGAGGGAGAATTCTTTTCTTTCCACTGAAGTAGACTTCAAAATCATCTGTTGTCAGTCTGTGTGCATAGTCGATATATGCAGATACCTCCTGGCGATGAGAATTTAGGTCACGAATGAAGATTATGGACTGGAAAACAAAAAGGCAGCCACAAATGAAGAATATAAACATATATATGTGCACAGATTTCCATTTAAAGACATATTTAGAGACTATATAAATATTTTCAACTTCACTTGGGCCAGGCTTCTGTTAGGAGTTAAGACACTTAAAGTACTTCATATTATAGCATATTCTTAACACAAGCATGGCAGCAGTGAAGTTAAATATAAATGCAGTGTCATGCAACATGACCTTGTGTATTCCCCATGTCTCCTGCTGACACTTTGGAAGGGTTTTACCACAGATCCTGGGCCATATCTGCCAGCCCCATGCACATAATCCTGATGTAGTTAAATGCCATTGGATACCTATTTTTAAGCAATGGTGTGTGTTTGGCCATTCTACATTGCTGCTGTCCATGCACTAATTACTGGACCAAAGTAGGAAGAATGAGAATGTTATTTCATTTGGGATGCACCTCTACAACCAAAGTAAAACTTGTTCACCTTAATATTCGCAGACTTTTAGCTTTTCAGAAAGATGACAGACTGGAAACTGGTTACCATACACCTCTCTATTCTGTGCTATGACCAGAGAACAGAGCAGACTTCACCAGCCCTCTCTCTTGCAAGGCAACCCCTGTATTGTTTCATTCCTAACAGCTAATGAGTTCCAGAGCAAAAATCTGACAACTTAAATACAAGCAAACAAACAGCAAAACAAAATCTGTGCCTAGAAATAAAGTTGACTAAAGCCGGGTGCCTCCAAGTAGGAGAACAAATTACCCGTTTAGCTGTTGCACCTCCATGCATCAGACCTGAATAGAAGGTGGCATCAAGGCATCTGGAGGACAGAGGCACATTCAGCAGCAGTTTCGGCTGCAAGAGATTACTTTCTGCCTTAGGGTTGTAACACTTGGAAGAACGTCTCTTCTGCTGCCGAGATGCACATCACACAGGCACTGATGGGATGGCTTTCTACATCACTTGTTGCTGGAACCCTGGTTCCCATTTACTCTCTACTCCTGCTCTGTTCCTTTACCTTTTATTTTCTAACTGAAGAGAGAATAAGTTGGTCGAAGGCAATTCTTTTTCACACACTACCACAACAAAAAAAGTAAAAAGAACTAGTAGGATGAGTGTGGACTTGCAAGACAGAAGGGTTTTTGCATCCTGGGATCCACATAAGAAAAACTAAATGCTGAGTGTACAGATTATTAGGTAGGTGAGGTATAACAGTATTTGTTAGCTGTACATGTTTGTTTTTACTCAACAGAAATCAAGTGATATTCCTTTTTTGAATGTGGGGAAATGGAAGCAATACTACATGGAACTCTTTCAAAAAACATTTCTTATTTTAAAAGCAGCAGATTTCTAGAGTGTAATAGTTTATCTGGCAAGCCTTTGTTATACTTGAAATACGTTTAATTCCATCAAAACATGCGTTAATCATTTTGCAATTTTGTACCATCAACATCACTGATAGGATGAGCCAGAAGGATCTCCTTCAATACATATGACTATCTTATGAAATAAGTCTCCTCCCTATCCCCAGCACCCTGCCATTTTGAACAACTGATTTATGTGTCTGGAGAGCCAGGTAAAGGCAGATACAAGGCAATGAGAAAAATATGACTGTCCCCTGCACAAAGCAAGGCAACTGTATGCTGCATCCACACTTAGATACAAGACCAGGTGTATGTCATGCATCTGAGAAAGGGATTCATCATCCTTCAGAAAAGCTAGTTTTAAATTAATGCCTTGCGCAGTATGATCTAATCATTTTTAAAAAAGCTGCCAGATATTACAGTATTATCCACGATTCACTTCTAACCACCTGTAAACATTCATTCATTAAACAATTAGCTTGTATTTTCTTAAATTATTCTCAACTTCGTGTCACACCTTTTTGCCCCTCAGAAGCCCTGCACAAATTTGCACTCTTTCCTCCCAAAACACTAGAGCTCTTGACTGAGAAGTAACTGAGAGAATAAAAATATCATAAAACCCACAAATAGGAAAATCTTCTCCTAAAAGCCTCTTTATTACTCATCTGATTTGTCTCCAACACAACAAATTCTATTAAGAACTGAGTTTGTGCTTTATATCCACCTGTGAGTTTACAGGAACTTACATGGCAAAAGCTGAAAAAACTTTAAGATGGGCTTTGAAAGGTATGCTTACATATAACTTTTGGGCCTAACAACTGAACCTATTTAGAACTGGGGTAAATTGACTTATAATTACTACAGAATAGAATAGAATAGAATAGAATAGAATAGAATAGAATAGAATAGAATAGAATAGAATAGAATAGAATAGAATAGAATAGAATAGAATAGAATAGAATAGAATAGAATAGAATAGAATAGAATAGAATAGAATAGGAAATAGAAATAGAAATAGAAATAGAAATAGAAATAGAAATAGAAATAGAAATAGAAATAGATAGAGATAGAAATAGTTGGAAGGGACCTACAATGACCATCTAGCAAGGTAGAGTTCCTTTTCTTGCTTTTCTGGTCAGACACTAGAGGCATGCACAAGTGGGGTGTTCATGAAGGACCAAGGAGTTCTTGTAGTTTCAATGCATTAAACACAAGAAGCAATGCTGCCTTCAACACTAGCACACAGCGGTGTGAGTTTGCTAAAAGCCATGGAGTTGTGCCTAATTGTTTCAGACATAAATTTGGCTCATAAAAACGTGCAGATCCCCCCAGCAAACCACCAGTGGAACCAGTGCTTCTGAGAGCCCCGCAGGGAACTCGTCTCTCTTGCTGGAGATGAACCTTATATTTTGCCAGTCAGGAAATGCATACAAGGACATGTTCCCTAGCTATGTGCAACGAGGACACAAACCAATGGATTCAGAAAGCCTTGGCTGTATAAAAGGCCTGGGACTCACCTAAGAGAACAATCAATACATATTGTCTTCTGAAGTTTAGACACATCTCAAAAACATGGCCAGTGCACTTGGAGTGAGGTCAGATGTTATGCTCCTTCCAGTACTGGTGTTGGAGGAGGCAGCAGGAGAGGCGTGTCTAAGGCCAGTGTTCCAAGGAGAGTTAGCAAGTAAGAAGATGGCTACTGAAAATGGTTTGAGAGCTGCCTCTTACCAGGTAGGGTTTTATCCAATTCACATACAAGTTTAAGGAAGTTCTGTGTAAAAAGCTCTAACTCTTCACTGGTGGAACAAAGGGAGGTTTAATCCCAGAGAGAAGGGAGATATAGAATCTACATTGGATAAAAATAAATCTCTCCATATATTTACAATTATTTATTAGATACTTATATGAATATGGGGTAGAGGCTAAGACAGTGGACAAAATTCAAGACTGGCAAACTGTCATTTGGAACAGAATAGGATTCTACATTGCCCTGCCTATCTTTCTCACTTTCATCTCCAATGGTATGATTTTACAGTAGACAAATACTGTGGGATAATGCTCTGATTATTCCAAAAACATTTGCATCTACTGCTTCCTATAGACAAAAGCAAAACATTTATAAGGAGATGCACTTGGCTACACTAAATACAGGGACTCTTTCTTCAGGAGTGTATGTATGCCATCCTTGGAAAAAGCTAATTCCAACCTGTCATACTTCAAAGCACATTAAAGAAACCCAAAAACTACTGTGAATAACCAATTCATCCAGGCATTTACTGATTTTCTTTACCACATGGAATATTTGTACAATTCTACTGCCATCATTGTTTGCCTTTTAATGCACAGCCCTACCAGAGCATTCCAGTAAGTCTGTTTCTCTCACCCAACGATCATAAAAATCAACTAAAAATTGTCACTGGCTTCACCTAGCCCAAAATCAAGTAGAAACTTGAAGCACTGATGCATTTGAGTTCAGTGCTTGCATTTTATTTTTTTCCCCAAACACTAGCAGTTCAGCTAATTTGGATAATATTTGAGGAATTTTTCTGTGACAAACCTAAACTACAGAACTTTTGCAAGTTGTACACCATGGTACATGTTGCTTCCTATAAATCCATATATTCACAAATATTGTATGTACTATGTGGGCATTTTGTTCATGGCACACACGCAACCAATTACGAAGATCCACTCCAGCCTCCTGCACACGTCTAATTTGAATAGCAACCTGAGGGCTGTTTCATTGGACTCATTCAAACGAACGAAACAAAACTGTGTGATCCTTGTGTCATGCTCCAAATCCACAAAAGAAAAAAAGCAAAGCCAGAAAAGTTGTTCAGGCAGGAAAAATACAAACACAGCTTTCCTTTGGCCATCATTTGCAAATACTGCAGATTAGATTTGCACACACCTTAATGCCATTATAGACAGTTGAGGGAGTATAACAGGATTTTAGAAGAGACACAAATTACATTGACCTGCTGCTTGCAGTTTGCTTATACATCACGAGCGTTAGGCAGAGTAACAGTCCAACCCATAACTGGATTGCTTTGGGTATTGGGTTTTCCCAGGTTTTGAAGCATATTTTTAAAGCTGTGCTTCAAAAGCCGCTAAAATAATCTCCTTAAAATGTGGGATTGTGCAACCACAAAGGCCTTCCACATTTATCTTTAAAGGAAACAAACTATTCTGTGCACAATTTCCACACGATATCTGAGAAAACATTGTCTATGTTGGAGTCTAGTTCCATTTGTGAACTTTTAAGTTGTAAGAAAAATCTGAAACACCACCTGCCAATGATTCACTCCTACATATGTTACCTCATGCATGGAAACATGTTTCCTAAAATTGGTTTTGATTCCCAACAAGACCTTACCACAGATATAAATGCCAGGACTTGCCCATCATTTGGGGTATATTTGTATGCATCATGAGACAGGTTCAGCATTTAGCAAAGACAGAAGACTTGTTTCCACTGACACTGGCAAATGCTGATCAGACTTGTCAGGTTGGAGAAAAAAATGTTTGCATTTTTTTCTTATTTTGTTAACATTACCAGAAAGAATCCCATTCCTCACATTAAGCTAAATCTGGCTCTTTGAAAAATTATGCACCTGAAGAATCGTTTCTCTCTGTTTTGAGCACTAGGGTGGAACCAAGGGACCTCTGTTACCAAACCTCCTCTGTTACCCACTCTTCTGGAAGAATTGGTACAAGTACCGGCCCTTCATTGCCGTAGGGTGGGGTTAATCCCACCTATGATCCTAGTCTGCTGCTGAGTAATGCTGCTTATGAAAGAAAAGCTACTGATACAGATAAACCTTCCAAGAAAGACATCAAATTTCTGAGAACTCCCATGTACCAGAAGGCTGGGTTCTTTTTTTCATAAAAGTGATGCTGCAGACAAGTTCTCCAGAGCTCAGTCCTTTTTTCTATGCTAGCAAAGTGTACAGCAAGGGCTAATATTGTTTGTAAAACCAATTAATATCCCTAGGAGGGGGAAAAAGGACAGGCATTTTTTAGAGATTAAAAGGTATGGCTGTCAGTTATCTTACAAAAACTTTTAGCTCTCCTGAAACTCTTGCCTCTCCTCTATCTTTAGAGCAGAACATTCCTACTCTGAAAGAAAACATTTTAATACAGGCTTTTCTTTCAGCACCTCCTGAGCACAGTTTGTGGGCACATCCTACACACTAATTACATCTGTTTTTTAACTGCATCCAAGAGCTTTGCTGGACTAGGAGCCATGAAATGGCAAATAAAGTAGAGTGTGCCATGATTCAGCTTTCTTTGAAACTATGCAATAGAGATGTGTTCAAGTGCAGTGTAGCTGAGGAGAGAGAATATATGGGAATATAAAGAGACCAGCCCTTCTGTCTGGTGAGACAGTCTCGTAATGCGAGTCCTTTACTAGCATGCCAAACTGCAGGGAGACGACAGGAAAGTAAAGACAGACAATATTTAGGAGTCAATTACTAATTCACTGAGTAAGTTCTTTTCATGTGGACCATATCACAGGTGGGGACCCAGGGGAACACACACAATTAGGCTGGAAGGGACAGGCGTAAAATACATTACCAGTTGAAATATATATTTAATGAGTAGCAATTTATTTTTGTTGTGCAGTATTTGGCCTTATTTGCCACCTGCAGATCATGTTACATCTAATAGAAATACCAGTGGGCAACAGTAGTCAGAGAAAGGACCTCACCTCTCTATCCTTAAACCAGATGCTATTACCATTTCTGCTTTACAAGTAGGAATAAATTGCTGACCTGTTCTTTTGGCTAGCTGGGAGTAAAAATTGCATAGAATACAGGCTTACAGGTTGCGATTTACCTTCTGCACAATTTGATTTTGGGTGAAGGGGATGGGGTACAGCAGAAATATGTTGTCCTTTTAGCAGAGAGATTGAACCACCACTAAAGCAAGCCTAGAATCCTGCATTTTCATCTGGAAATACTGTTCTCTTATTTATGTTAACTTTGAAATGTTTCTAAAACTTGTAATATGTCTGAAATGACTACAGTTTCCTTCTCCTATGCTCAAAAAATGCCAAGCGGGCTTTTGGGAAACACACATCTTTTATCTGCCCATTGCTGTATAAAAGAACCATCACCAAGGACTTTGAGAGTAAACACAGGAACACACCAGCCTTTAGTCTGCTGTCTTCTCATCTATCCAAAAGTAGGATGTAGTCTAAAGGTCAATGCAAATAAAAAAATTAAAAAAAAAAAAAAAAAAAAAAAAAAAAAAAAAAAAAAAAAAAAAAAAAAAAAAAAGAGATCCTTACACATGCTCACACAAATATAAAATACATTTGCCTTGGGTTTTTTCATTACTTAAAGTATCTTCAGGCTCTGACCATAGGAGTTAGATAGCAACTCTATACCCTTTCTCCTTTCAGCACCTAAGTGCTGGATTCCAGCCCCAGAGAATACCATCTGGTACTAACCTGGGACACCAGAGCATGTAGAAGTACTCTCAGATATTTTATTTAGTAGAGACACAGAGACAAAAAACCTGTGCTGTAATATAAAGCATTATGTGCTGTAACTTGTACCAAATGGTAAAACTCTTCAGAGGTTCACAGAGACCTAGCTCATGCTGGCATTGGAGTAACACTGAGAGCAGACCACACAGCTGCTAAAATTATTACTCAAGGCCCAACTCAATTGTCAGATAAGGTGGGATAAGCAGATGACTGCTGTGCTGAAGGACTTAAGGCTAGACGGTTAGCAGCCATCTGTATTCTCTGCATTTACATGCCAGGCAAAAGGCATCATTTGCAGCATTCAGGGAATGTTTCTAAGGTGCCTCTGCCTTGAAAAGATCCTGAAAGCGAGGCTGCTCTCACCTGCCAGATACTCTAGATTCAATCCTAGCCCTGCTGCGTGCAGCCTGTACTTTTTTTTGTTTTGTTTTGTTTTCTCAAAGACCTCTACAGTTTGAGAATTTAAGAAGTGTCTAGCTTATTACAGTAATTGAAATAAGCAGTTAAGCTATGCAAAATGTGTTTGTTTGGGGCCAAATTCTTCAAGTCGACTATGAGTGCCCACTATTTTAATCTGTTCGTCCAATTACCTTCACATTTGTGCCCTGAGAGCAGCCCTTGACTATTCAAACTGCTGGGCCTTTGCACAAATGGGTAGGTACCCTGTCTCACCGAACGCCAGCCTCTGGCCAGCACAGCAGCACCGCAGAATGGGTGGAGGAAGCGCAGCCCAGCTGCCGCACTGCCAGCGGGCGATGGTCCTCGGGGATGGCCCACGCGGTGCCATCCCACAGCAGCGGCTGGGGCGTGAGTCACAGCTCCACAACAGAGTTTGCCTTGTGTAACAGTTCCCTGTGTTCCCCTGTTGTGGTTCTGGGCATATTTCAGAAACACAGGCATGGAGACACATATACACAGATGAACCTAACCAAGCTTTTTTGAACCTGGGAATGAACATTAAAAAAAAAAAAAAAAAAAAGAAAAATCTGGTTACCCTTCAGAAGAAGAAATGTTTGCTATGTATGTGAAACATGCGCTTCCCAGTCCCTTACTGTTAAGTGTTCGGCAGCTGCTCCAACTGGAAGAAGCTCTGTGGACTGTGAATTTGCTTATCTATGTAAACAGGGTGTTGCCTCAGTTTGAAAACAATATTCTGGCTGAGAACAGCATTCTGAGAGTGTGAGTTTAGATTAATTCTCTTAGCATTAAAATAAAGGAGCTTATTAAAACCAGAAAAGCACAGAGAACCTAAAATTTGCTCAGACATAGCAGCAAGAAGTAGCCACAACCCTTGAGTTGAGCTAACATAGGACAAGGCACGTTTTCCTGGCAGAGGAGCAGGTCAGTGAAGGATAGTTACTGTGGATAATGCTTTGAGCATACTTAAGAGACCTAAAGAGGAAAGAAGCAGAAGTATAAAGTCAATTGCCTGTATGTATGGGGTGTGGAGAAGAAAAATCAAACAACAAGAAAAAAGACAGAAAACAAAACCAAAACCAAAGGCCAGTTCAGGATCCCCCACCCCACCTGAATTTAAGTGTAGGACTCGGGAGGGGGGGTTTACTTCTTAATTGAGACCTATCAAAAAAGAGAACTGCAGATGCTTCCCTGAAACCTCTTTGGAAAGTAAGTTTTTGTTTAAAGCTAGAGAAGAACTACAAGCTTTTAGTAAATTCAGAAACACAAAACCAAAAACCAGTTCAGTACATGGAGAGAAAAAACTGAGGGAAGAATACCCAAGAATGCCCAGAAGAGCTGCCATCTCAGTCTTTTAATACTCTCTCAAATGAGGAAAATCTTTTTTGAACCACAATCCCCACTTCAGGTAATGGCTGAAAGAATGATTTTACTATGCCTTGCTGTACACCATGGTAGGACATCACCACATCACAACTACCATTATGCCATAATAGGCAAAATGAAAACCAGGGATTTTCTAGCTGCTCAGGATGACACTTAACGCCTGCTACAGAAACTGAGTTACCCTGTGCTTCTTCCAAATCCTTCTGCCAGGCTCCAGCATACAATTTTTCCATGGCATCCAACTGAGAGGCAGGATGAAGGATTTAGGAGATGTAGGGCCACTGTAGCTCCCTGTTGTTAGGAGACTAGGGAAAAAGTGCAGGCTGAGCACCTACTCCAATGTTACAGCCACGGATGGCTGTGCCGACATTAGCACTGAAAGAAAACAGAAAGAAAAAAACACCATAGGCTTCTTCTCTCATTTTACTTCAAATACATCAGCTCGGAGTGTGTGTGATAGTCACATATTTCATTGTCAGTGGTTATTACACACCAACATATATGTACATATATTCCAAATCATTACAGATGATGCTCTATCATAATAATAACTTTGATATGAAACCTCAAGCATCCCCAACAGAAAGAGTCTCAACTAAAGAACGACTGGAAGGATAGCTGATTTATATATCCCAACTTTTCTCAAAGATGTCTGAGAAAAACTGTATTCCTGGTGCCTGAAAAAAGCCCTGACAGAAATCTTCCTGAGCACAGAGTGACAGCAGGCAGTAAAACCCACTAGCCTGGACTGCTCCAGCCCCAACTGTGATACAGGGGCCCCAGAGGCAAGAAGAGATGTTATTAGGACACAAGGCTGTGCAGGAGCCCATCAAAAGCCCCAGCAAGGGCTAGAGAGGCTGAGATAACCCCATTATACGCAAGCAACAGGTTTGGCAAAGGCCTCCGGGTTAGTCGCTTTTAACACCAATGCCAATTTTTGTAGCTTCTAAGTGAACAGCAATAGCCCAGTCTGGCTGAATGAGGCAGGAAAGACATCTTTCCTGGGTCAAGACTACCGTGGCTATACAACACATCCATTACACCAGAGAAATGATCTTGTTCTGTACCCTGTCTATATAAAAACCCAGAGAACTGTACACTAAATGCATGCTACCAAGTCTTGACAAGCTCCACTTCTACAATCCATCCATAACAAGGACACACAAAAGCAAAACATTACTTCCCATTTGTCAAAGGGGATTTTCTGGCTGATGGTAAAGGCAGTGGTCTGATCCTGAGAAAGCTCTGTCCTTGGGTCACAAAACCAGAAAACCAGCAGACTAAAGTCCACCAAAATCTGTTTCTGTCACTGAAGGGACTAGCAATATGTGTCTGGCAAAATACAGAACAACAGGGCAGGTGTGTAATGCTGCTTGCTCAACACAGTATCCTGAACCCCATCAACCTGCAGGTCAAGCACATCCTAAACCAGGTGTTTTTTAACCTAGGGTGTTGGTAACTCTTCCCTGTGAGCTAAAGGACATGTTGTGGGTCAGACAGCAGAAGCTGTTGCAAGAGTAGCTGAACATACAGTCAGTTCCGAGTTTGCAAAAGTAATCATGGGTTTACCACTCACCCATGGAACCATAGGAAATGAACGTGCAGAAATAAATGTAGAAATTCAAGGTATTTTTCTATCCAATTCACTGAAAACACACATTTCTATTTATCCTGCTAAACGTATAAAAACTGTATAATTATTAAGACAGGTAAACCATTAGATAAACTAGCAAAGATATTTCAGCCTGAAAAGTATGTGGGAAGAAATACAGGCTTTTTTTCAAAAAATTTCAATGTTCAAATGTCCATAAATATTGCTTAAGGGTTTTAGGGTGGGGCTTTATTTTCAGTTTGCTCTCTTGTACCTGGACCATCAGAAGGGCATAAAAGTATTTTCCCTGGCAAACATCTAATTTATGAATAAGTAAGTAGGTAGGCATGAGAAACTAGAATAATAAGGGTATGCCTTAAAGTCAGTGAAAGAGACTGCTCAAAGCCTGCCCAAATATTGTACCAACTGGATTTCCATGGACAAGCCTGCCCCTGAGACAACAGCAACACCGCACAGAGGGCTCTTGTATTCACATCTTCGTCATCCTTGTTCTTCCTCTGATGGAAAGAAAAAAAATCATATATTTTCTACTAATTGGCCAAGAAACCTTTCGGGCCCCAGACCTATCCTGCTTGACTTTTTCTCTGACCGTGTGTCTGGATGGACACCCAGCCAGGAGAAGCCTCCCCATGGCACCCGGCCCTGCGAGTCCTGCAGGATGAACAATCCCGCTGTGTTCGGCCATGCCGCAGGTGTCTCGGGGTGTCAGCTGCCTGCTATTTATTATTGGTTTGCTGCATACAGGGAGGCAGGCCAGGCCATCACTAACAACTCTGTGCAAATGGGTCAGGGAAAGGAAAATAAAGCCTGTGCAGCAGGAACCTTTAGGGGCTGGCGTTTTGCTGGCAAGGCCTGGCCTTGTTCCTCTTTAGGTGCTACTTAAAAATTGCTACTTGTTTGATTTGGAAGTAACTTCACATAGCTGGGGCTGTGCGAGACATGCATCGCAGGGAAACCAGCTGGAGGCAGGTGTACTGCTTTTTTATTTCAAGTCGTACCGGAGGAACACTTCCTCCGCCCAGTTCTGAGGGGTTTTCTTTTTAGAAGTCTGTTTAAATAATCTGTTTTCCAGTAGAGAAAAATTACTGTAAAAATAGTAAAGGATTCATTTGCATGTCTTTGAACTTGGGGGGTTTGTTTTGGGTTTTTTTTTGTTTTCATTTTCTTTTAACAGGAAAAAAAGAAAAGACCTCTTACAATTACATGGAAAAACATAAGCAAATAATTTTCCAAATTCCAAATATTTTCCTATTTTCCACTGACCTAAGAATAAAACGCGATCCATGCCGCCCATTCAGTGCTGATAATGGTTGCAGAACTTCTTGCAGTTACATTTTTTCTTGGGGGGATTATAAAACGGGGCTCACATGTAGCTTTGGGATTAGATGAATAGCTCAACTTCAGCAAACCAGATGTCTCCAAAGGCTCTGTTTAAGACATGGCCGAGAGAGCGTGCTGGCAGTGCGAACAGAGTGCAAGCATCTGGTCGCAGGCCTGGGGACTGCAGCTGAGGGAAGGTCACATAGACAGGCTGTCAAAAACATCCTGGGAAATTAAATGAGGAAAGCAGATCTCCCTGCTTGCACTGCTGGATAAGCAGAGGCAGCCTGGCCTGGGCGCCACACAGGGCTCTGGCTGGGTGTGCACAGCCAGTGGAGTGACCTGAGCATCCTCCCCTGGATCAGGGCTTTGTCTCACAAGATGTGGAGTCCGTCTTGGCCAGCAAATCTACAAAACTCAGCATTATTTTGTTCTCAACAGATACAACCTGTGTTCACCCCAGGATGTCCCACTGCCTTGGCAAACATGATGTTTTGACAACCTACAGCTCCAGTCACTGAGGCAAACCACAAGGCCAGAGCTACGCTAGACTATTCTGCTCTTGGGTAACAATCCCCCAGAATGATTTACATTAAGACACTCTGTTATTTAGATAAGTCCTCCCCTAAGAAGATACATACACATTCACTATGATACCAGAATGTCCTTGTTTTGTATCAGGCTACCTAGCTGCATGGGAATCAACAAACACCTTAAAAAAGCAACAAGTTTCATAGAATTTAACAGCTTTGCACTTGAATAGCAAGGACTGAAATGAATACATCACCCCCTGTGCTCTGGGGTCATCTTCACTTCCATAATAACAACTTCAAGGCAGTGATCCTGCTGACACAAGCAAGCATTAGCTTTTCTGAAGCCTCCCCTTACTACTCCTTGGCCTTTTGGACAGCTGGAAAACAAGCTGTGTTTGGCAGGTGCAGAGGGGCTGACTGGTGCTAACATCCACAACCACTTTCTTCTCCAAAAGGAGCAGAATGAGGTCTTTCCTGAATCTATTCACACCAAGGTACAAATGGGCACGGTTTACTAAAATTGGTAAAATGTCACTTCTCTTGATGCCAGTTCTGATGAAACCTAGGAGAGATGAGAAAGGCAAAGGAGAGAGCAAGTAGAAATCAAAAACTACAGGAGGAACATACTCTAATACAAAACCCAAGAGGGCTGAACTCCAGGTATGATGACAAGAGATTCTAGTAGCTGCTGTGGGGTTCACGAATGTTTGTGATGCAATAACATACGTGCTTCAACTCTTCTTAAGTTATGAGACCTGAAGGACCACTGCAAAAATTCCTGCCAGATAGAATAAGCATTCACTGATGGCTCAAGGTTTATACAACATGGTTAAAAAACAACTTTACTGAGATCATTTAAAACAAAACCAAGATCCCTGGCCCTAGAGAGCTACACAAAACTTGAAAAGCAGCTCAAACATCCACTAAACTCCTCAAGTCTCCACAAAAGGAAAAAAACTCAACAAAATGAACAAAAGGAGAAAGACAGGAAAAGAAATAAAATCAGAACAAAGTGAAAGTGTCTTGCTTGTAATGTATGAAAGTTTAGATGCCTTTGATCATATAAAAGCCTGCTGATTTTTTCCTGTCACCATGCACAGAATTCAGTTGGGCTGTTGATTTTGAAATCCTGATTAAAAATAGGGCTTGATGTACATCTACCTAACTCTACATGATCTGCTCAGGGTATAAGACTTCTCAAAGGCACCACTCTGACTCCACATAGTTTTCTCCAACTCGAGGACAGATCAAGCCCAACCTGTGCTGCTGGGTCCCAATCCTAGGTCCTGCACACCCACCTGCAGCGCCTCCCTAGCCAGGCTTCTCTGAGAGAAGGATTTGCAATCCTAACAGCTTTTGCTTTTTTTTTTTTTTTTTTTTTTTTTTTTTTTTTTTTTTTTTT